>NC_091797.1:61678666-62313333 GCF_041296235.1 Equus asinus | reverse complement strand
TCAGCTCCTGTAGCACGGGTGGCTTCCCAGTGCCCAGCTCCTGTATCATGGGTTGCTTCCCAGTGCTCCGCTCCTGTAGCATGGATGGCTTCCCAGTGCCCAGCTCCTGTAGCATGGGTGGCTTCCCAGTGCTAGCTCCTGTAGCATGGGTGGCTTCCCAGTGCCCAGCTCCTATAGCATGGATGGCTTCCAAGTGCTCAGCTCCTGTAGCATGGATGGCTTCCAAGTACTCAGCTCCTGTAGCATGGATGGCTTCCCCAGCACCCAGTTCCTGTAGCATGGGTGGCTTCCCAGTGCCCAGCTCTTGCAGAGTGGGCAGAATCCCCAACACCAGATTCCTGCAGTGATCATAGCTTCTCCAGTGCTCAGCTCCTGCAGAGCATGGAAGCCAGCAGCTTCCCAAACTCTCCCTTCACGGTTGGATGCAGACTTCTACTTCTGGCCACAGTGAGTTAATGGGAGCCTAATTGAACCTTCTACCTTAAACAACTAAAAAATTGGACAAAATGTGTGAAATAGTTTTCAGTTATTAGATAACAGGCATCCCAGGACAGTTATCTCTGAGAGAAGGGAGGCAAATAAGGGGACTGTCCAGCTTAACACCGGGAGTGAGTTTGCAGGCCACAGTGAAACGAGGGGAACTCAAACAGAGTCTAGGGTCTCCCCGAGTGGAGGAATCAAGTTTAATATTTGCTGAGGCCAGAGTTGCTAAACTTCTCAGGGCACGGTGCTAGAGAAAAGAGAGCTGACCAAAGAGAGAACTTAGGAAATCTTCAGAGGATCCTCGTAAGTGCTTAAGATGTGTGCACACATGTGAAGGAGCAACAAATGCCAGACGGAAACACCCTGGAAGGGAACAGGTGGAACAATCCCCAGGGACAGAACTTGTTTGTATCCCACTTGCTAGGATAGAAAGACCTCCAATTACACAGAGTATTGAGTAGTGGGGCAAAGTATAAAAGCCATTCTAAACTTGCCATGTCAGTCAGCTCAGGCTGCTATAGCAAATACCATAGACGGGGTGGCTTAACTAACAGATGTTTATTTCTCACAGTTCTGGAGGCTGGTAAGTCCAAGATGAAGGTGCCAAGGAGTCAGTTCCTGGTGAGCGCCCTCTTCCTGGCTTGCAGACGACTGCCTTCTCCCTGTCTTCATATGGCAGAGAGAGAGAGAGTTGGTGTTTCTTGCTCTTCTTACAAGAACACTAATCCCATTAAGGGACTCCACCCTTATGACATCATCTAAACCTACTTATCACCCAAAGCCTCCACCTCCAAATGCCATTACATTGAGAGATAAGGCTTCAACACATGAATTTGGACAGGATACAAATGTTTAGTCCATAACACCTGCTTAACAAAACTTCAAATTGAGCCTCTCAAGGATCAAGCAGTTTCCAGGTAAATGAACTGTATTCCAGAGCAAAGTCCAAAAGTATCTAAAAGAATGACCTCCCCCCCCAAAAAAAAATCAAGCACAAAACCCAAAAAATTCACAATGTCTAGCATCCAATACAAAAACAGCAGGCATTCAAAGAAATAGGAAAATATGGGTCATAATTAGAAGAAAAATCGGTCAATAGAAACAGACCCAGAAATGATAAAGATTATAGAGTTAGTTGATAAGGATGTTAAAATAGCTGTTATAAGTGTATTCCATATGTTTAAGAAGGTAGAGAAAAGCATAAGCATCACAAGGAGAAAAATTAAAAATATAAAAAAGGCCCAAATTAAACCTCTAAAGATAAAAAGCACAGTAGATGGGAATAAGAGCAGATTCAACACAGCGGAAGAAAACATAGTGAACTTGAAGTCATAGCAATAGAAACTATCAGTTATGAACACAGAAAGAAACCCCTCCCCCACAAAAAATGAATAGAGCTTGAGTGAGATGTGGGACAATATCAAGCAGCCTATCGTATATTTAATTGAAATCCCAGTAGGAGATGAGAGAGATGGGGTAATAAATAATGGCCTAAAATTTTCCAAATTTGATGAGAGCTGTAAACCCACAGATCCAAAAAGCTCAACAAATCCCAAGTAGACAAAACATGAAGAAAACCATACTAAGAAACATAATCAAATTGCTAAAAACCAGAGATAAAGGAGCAAAGCCATTTCAATGAACAAAGAATAGTCTTTTCAATACATAGTGCTAGAACAATAGGATACCCATATGCAAAAAAGTGAACCTTGATCCACACTTTACACCATATATAAGAATCGTGGAGTAGATCACAGACCTAAATGTTAAACTTAAAACAATAAAAATTCCAGAAGAAAATATTTGTAACCTTAGATTGGTCAGAAATTTCTTAGATGAGATTTCAAAAGTATAAATCACATTTTTTAAAAGTTGTAAATTGAATTTCACCGATGTAAAACCTTTTGCTTTTCAAAGTACACTGTGAAAACTATTAAAAGACAAGCCACCAACAAGGAAGAAATATTTTCAAAAAACTATGGTAAAGGACTTGTATCCAAAATATATAAAGAATTCTCAAAAATAAGAAAATAAAATGCCAGTTAAAAAAAAAGAGCAAAAGATTTGAACAGGTACTTCGCCAAAGACATGTAAATAGCAAATAATCAAATGAAAAGATGCTCAATATTGTTGGTTAGGAAAATGCAGATTAAAACTACAAGAAGTAAATATGACACCAAAATCACAAGCAACAAAAGAAAAAGTGGATAACGGGGCATCATCGAAATTAGAAACTTTTGTGCCTCAAAGGAAACTATCAAGAAAATGAAGACAGCCCAAATAATGAGAGAAAAATTATTCAAATTATGTATCTGATAAGGGACTTGTATCTAATATACATATATTGTGTTATATATGTATATATAATAATTCAATACATATAACAATTCAATAATAAATGACCCAAAGATACTTACCCAATTTAAAAATGGGCAAAGGATCTAAATAGATATTTCTCCAAAGAAGATATACAACAATAAGTACATGAAAAGATGTTCAACATCGTTAGTCATGGGCAAAATGCAAATCCAAACCGCAAGGAGATAGCACTTCAAACTCTCTAAGGTGGCCGAAATAAAAAAGATAGATAATAACAATAACAAGGCTTGGTGAAGAATGGGAGAAATTGGAACCCTCACACCACTGGCAGGAATGTAAGATGTCACAGCCCCTTTGAAAAATACAGTACCTCCAACAGCTTGACAGTATCTCAAACAATTAAACATAGAGCTACCATATGATTGAGCAACTCCGCTTCTAAGTATATACCCAAGAGAAATGAAAACATACATCCACACAGACGCTTGTACACAAACCTTAATAGCAATATTATTTATAATAGCCAAAAAATGGAAACAACCCAAATGTCCATCAACGAATGAACAGACAAAATGTGATATATTCATGCCATATGAGATTATTTGGCAATAAAAATAAATCATGGACTAAAACATGCTACACCATAGATAAACCTTGAAAACATTATGATAAGTGAAAGAAGCCAGTTGCAAATGACCACATATTGTATGATTCCATTTATATGAAATGTCCAGAATAGACAAATCAATAGAGAAATAAAAAAAGAGTAGTGGTTGGCTAGAGTTGGAGGGGATGGGGGGACTTGGGGGTGATGGCTAAGGTGTATGGGGTTTCTTTGGGTGTAAAGAAAATATTCTAAATTTGAATATGATAATGAAGGCACAACTCTCCAAATATACTAAATGCCTTTGAATTGCGTACTTTAAATGGGTGAACTGTGTGTTATCTGAAGTATACCTCAATAAACTTGTTCATAAATAATAAAGAATGGAAAAAAAACCCGTACAATCTGTTGCCATTAAACACCTATTTTAATGACAAAACAAACAAATGAAAAGCCATCCCTAAAGTGAAGGTCATTGTGTTTTGGGGAGAGTTAATGTCTGGCTTCCATAGAAGAAATAAAGTCTCAGGGGGGCACATGGTGCCCTGGAGGGAATGTGTTGCTTACAATTGTTGAGGCCCCAAAGTGGGACCTGTATCAGTCAAGGACACAGGCTGGTATTTCTGACATGGCTTCTGGTTGGCTGTTTGGCTTTAGGGTTCCCAGCCAGTTCAAATAATTGAGCTTAGTCCTCGTTTTTGGAGGGACTGCCACGGGGAGAGATTATAACCTGTCCCATTGGTCCACACCATCAACCTGGTGGCATCCGTCCACTCCATGGAATGGCTGAGCTTCACAGACGTTTTATGTGACAGGCTGAGTTGCTGGGGCAATCCCTTGCTGTTTCCAAAGGATTTCTTGGTAAGATTAAAAGGAATGGCTGTCTAATAGGGGTCTGGGCTCTCTAGTGAGAGGTGGCAGACCCAGTGGTGAGTCTAATTTCAGTTGCCTGCAATTGTAGAGCAAAAGGCTTTGTGGGGGGCGGGGCGGGAATTCTGAAAGACAAAGGTCATTAATGTCCTTTGTCCACTAGTCACCCTGCAATCTAATGTGTTCCCTCTCCAGGTGTCAAAGTTGTTGTCCTCACTCCACAATCATGAACTCAACATTTTCCAATCCAGTAGGTGTAACTTCACCTTTTGTACACTCATTCCCTACTTGCACTCAGGCCTTTCATCCAGAAGTGCCAGGTGCAAAAAGCACAAGGATGTTTCATAAAACTTACAGAGATCCATTTTGTCCCCCACCTGGGACACTATAGAGGGACTCAGACAGCAATGTACTCAACCAAATGGTCATTATCCTTATGATCTAGGCTAGTGGCAATCACACAATAGAATCCAGGTAGCTGAACCTGAAACAAATTTGAATCTCCTAGGCCCCTTTTGGCTGGGCTGCCACCCTGAGGGTGCACAAACCAGTCCAGCTTGGAGTTGCTGCTAAGGGAAAGAAAGTAGCATCATGCCTAGGAATTGTTGGAGTGGAATCCCAGATATTCATATAGAACTAAAGAGCCCCCCATTGCTTTCATCCTGATCATTGCCTAGGAAGCAGCCAAGAGATAATCCTTTTCTTGGGACAGCTGGATTACTAAGGTATGTGGATCAAGAGGACATCTACATGAGTGACTTGGACAACTTGATAAGCAGCTGTGATTGATTTCCATAGTTCACGGCCCCAAAGAGAGATGTCTTTAATCTGACAGTCTGTTGTTCTCCAAGCAGCAGGCCAGATGCGTAGGCCATTGGCAACAGTCCAAGAGTCAGCAAAATATGACAAAGTTCATCAAAGACTGCTTTGGCTGGAGCTGAGAATGGCTTGTGCGATCCAGAAGTGCAAGAGAATTAACTCCCATGGGGCTCACCCTGGACAAGTAGGATACCGGAGCAGGTACATAATTCCCTCTTCTCCCAGATGGGCTGTCCTGCAACACAGTTATGTGGCTTCTTGGAGGACAGCCACAGGAGATGGAGCAACTGCCAGGCACACCTGAAGCCAATTCACTCACGCATCTCCCTCTGCCTCTCCCATCCTTCTTGCTCCAGCCCTTGGTTCCTCACTCTTGCTCTCTCTGAGTTTACTTCTCAATAAAGTAGTAGCACAAAGGGCTACCAGACAGACTGAGACAATGAGAAAAAACCCCAGTGAGGAGTTTCGCTTATTACATTGCTCTAGAAAAATCACCACTTTATAGCATGGTGACTAGTTGTACTAGAGAAGCTTATTGTGTTGCAACTTTTGTGATCAGCTTCTTTGGGGAGGGGAATGGTAATTTAAAAGCAAAGTCTAATGTAAAACTCTCCGATTTTCTCTTTGTTAACAACACTTATATTGCTGAGCTGTACAGCACTATCATCCACCTGCTGCCTACATATCCTAATCGCAGGCAAGGTAGGTGGGAGGAAATAAACAGCCTCCTGAGTGCTGGCCTTGCAAAACCAAATCTGTAAAGCAATGACAAATGACACATTTTGCAGCAGAGCAGGACAATAATTGGATTTAAAACAAAACAAAAGAAAACTGACTGAAAAGCATCTTTTTAAAAAATTTGTGAATCAGACCTACAATTCATTAGCACACCATTTCCCACTTCCCATCTGGAAACCAGAAATATTGACAATATACATCATGTAGCAGCATCCAACAAAATCATTTAAGAATCATACATTCGAATGTGTGCAGAGAATTTGTATTTTATTTGTGTTTTTTTGTGTGTGAGAGGGGTGCTTTCCCCTCTTGGAGGAGTTATGATTTAGATCAATTTTTCCAGCACTGACTCTGAACTCAACACATTCTGGGGTGTTTCAGAATTTATGTCCAACTTAGCATTCTTCAGCCCCACTATTTCTTTGTAAGGTATCCCAGTGGGAAACAACCAAAAAAAGCATTTCTTTTTTCTTCCCTAAGACTCTTAAAAGTCACGTAAGAAAGATGAAATGACCAACAATGGCTCCTAAGGGGAGTCTGAGAAACAGAAGATTCATGAGGGCTTCTTAATGCATGAGTTTCTCTACATTCACAACCCCCATAAAAGTCAGAACCCACAGGTTGGAGGATGCAGGGCCGGAGCTCTGCTTACACTTTTAAGGAGATGACTAACGGGATCAGATGTCCTCCTCCTCTCGCAAGGCACGGCCCACAACCCATTGGAACACACTGTCCAATTCTTCCTAGTTCAACCCCTTCCACTTCTTGTTGGAAAGACTTGAACTACATGAAGATGGCCAAGCTGAACAAAAAGTTTTCCACACACCAGCCATTTGACTTAGCCCTGAAACGTGCTCCAAGTCAACACTGGTTGAATGTCAAGGACGCAGCAGAATATATTCCACCACTGGTTCCCAGCGTGACATCCTCCATAAAAGGCCTGTCCTTGCAGGAAAAGCGATCAGCTCAGGCATGCCATGCAGTTGAACGCATTCTGTGGACACCCTAGTCAATAAATATTTACTTTGCCTTGATTAAGCGTGCTATTGTCTGAATGTTTGTGTCCCCCCAAATTCATATGTTGAAATTCTAACCCCCAATATGATGGTGTCAGGAGATGGGACCTTTGGGAGGTGATTAGGTCATGAGAGTGGAGCCCTCATGGATGAGATTGGTGTTCTTATAAAAGAGGCTCCAGAGAGCTCCCTTGCCCTTCTGCCGTGTGAGGATACAACGAGAAATCCCTGACTCGGAAGAAGGCCCTCATCCAACCATGCTGGCAACTCATCTCGAATTTGCAGCCTCCAGAGCTGTGAGCAATAGATTTCTGCTGTTTATAAGCTACCCAGACTGTGATATTTTGTTACAGCCCAAATGGACTAAGACAGAGCGTATAAGAGGCAGAGCAGAAGAAAAACACTTGGATGGCGGAGCATTCATAACCTAGAGCAGCAGATTGCAAAACAAATCATACTTGCTCTCTCGTAACAATATAAATTCCTTACTGAAGACCAGGGGAGCAGAGAAAGGCCAGGAAGGGAAGGCCACAGCTGGGAAGAGCCTCCCACGCAAGTGGAATCACGCTAGTCCATGGGCTGGTGGCCGAGAAACATGGGACCAGAAATTTTCTGTTAAGAAAAAAACAGTTTCCACATAGTTCAACCTTTTGATTAAGCATGACATATAAATGAAAAAAAAATCACATCTAAGATGCTGCCTCATCATGAAAAGCTGCTGATGGAACAGATTGAGGAAGCGAGAACAGCATTAACAATCTCAGTGTTTGGGGCCTGGAATTAGACAACACAGATACGAGCACAAGCCTTTGGCATTTAGCACAAATTACCTGTTCTCTTTTCCTTTTTTGGGTCTTGATCCCAAAGTTCTGCAGGCCTTTCTTGAAGAGAAAAATCAGCAACAAAAGCCATTTGACCAAGGGTCAGCTATTTTCAGTGCTATTGTTATGACAACTCTGGCTTCCAAAAGGATTATTAAGAAAAAGGGCCACCTCTTTGAAATCTACATCAAGTTGTTAAGGCAACAAGACCAAGATTAAATCTGGAAATGTTCGCTCCGCCGCCCCCTTCCTCCACCCTTTTATCTATCTCGCATGTTCCTGTTGGTCGTGCCAACTAGCTGAAATCATCCTACATCTCTGCCACCTCATCCCAGCAATCAAAGAGAAGTGTGGATCTGAAAGGTGGCATGATGCATGCATTGATGTGTAGGTTACATTTGTACATCTGTGGGCTCGTGTGCAATTCTGGAAACAGTTCAGCAAATTTCCCCCTAAATTCCATTTGTCAGATTTAGCCAAAGAGGCAGCAATCCCTTCTCCAGATAAAGAAAGGGCGTCAGGAAAACCTCAGTAGCATGTGTTGGATTTCAGCAGGCAAAGGCTGGAGGAAGGACAGTCCAAACGAAAGATACAGCACTTACAAAAACCCAGGGGTAGGGAGTTACGAGATGTGTGCAGATTTAGCTAGAGTGTACGTAGCGTATACGTAGGAGAGGAGGGGACAATAAGTCTTGAGAAACAGTGAGGACATCTGGGAGTCTTTAAGAACCAAGTTTGTAAATAAAGGAATGAGTGACATGCAGAGTGGAGCTTTACTAAGAGTGACACAGCAGCAGTGTGAGAAGGGACGAGGACATGTGGGGCAGTGACACTCAGTGGTCCTGTCAGTAGTCTCCTCCACAACGGAAGAGAGAGCTACGATTCTGCCCCTGAGAATGGTAATGAGAGGTCACTGGCAGGAGGATGTACGGTGAACTCGGCAGGCAATGATGAAGTGCAGGGGGAGGGAAGGAGGGCTGGAGAGGAGGGGAGCCTGGGAAGGAAGCATGGTGGGAATGGGAAGTTTAGAGGAAGAGCAGTTTGGGGGGGCAGACAATGTGTTCTAATTTGAGAAGTGTCCAGCAGGCAATGGGGAATTCGGATGTGGAGCTCTTGAAAGAGATTTGAGCCAAAGATTCAATCTACATCAAATACAGTGAGAAGATGAGCCTCCTGATGGCAAGATCATGAGAAACGAGAAAGGGACTGAGAATGAGACTTCAGTACTCAGTCCCCTTTCTAACCAGGCCATTTATTGGTCCGGGGCTTGCAAAACCAAACCCCAGGGAGCCAGTGAGAAGAGAGACAGCTTCTCCAAAGCAGTGCATGTGGTCTCCTGAAGGCTAACGAGTCTGCCGGATCCCAACAGTCAGTGGGGGGGTTTGGCCGTTTCCCCATCCCTGGACGTCTGAGCTAAGAGGGGCCTGGGGAAAAGCCTCCAGCTTCGCACAACTTGCGACCCAGTTTCCATCTGGCTGACAGAAGCTCTTCCGGCCTCGGATGACAGGGCTGAAAGCAGCTTAGTAGAATGGGTGATGAGTTATACGAACACACTTTCACATTAATTGAATTCTCCTCAGTTGGACTTCTGCAAAATGAACTTTTTTTTGAAGTGCTACATTTTATCTCACTAATAAGAACTCAACTGGGTGGAGGAAGACTGCTGATTGAGTGGCATTTTCTGCACATTTCCCTAGAGGGATGAGGCTGGTCTTGGAGGAGGTGGTGGGAGGAAGGGACCCAAGGGGCCCTGTGTGTGAAGTTAATGCTTCTGGAGAGCCCTCCACCTTACCGAGACCATTGGCTCCCATATCTGGGCAACTTACCTTGGGGAGTTCTTTTATCCTACCGATTCCTTAATCCAACCAGACCCTCCATTAAACTCTCAGGAAGTGGAGGGTCACCATCTCTCCAGGTATCTTTGGGACAGCCTGCACAAGGGCACCTTCTTCATGGATCACGGCTTTGCAAGAAATCCATGCTCTGTGATTTTCAAAGGTTGCACGAGAAAGGAATTTTCTTGGCGAGCTCTCTAAGAGTGGGGATGAAGACTTGCTGATTGGAAAAAAAAATGTTCTAAAACTGTCATTTGTTTTCACCGTGATATTTGTAACATCAAATTACATAAAAGCTTCACATAAGATTGGTGTCTTTAGCAGAAGAATTTTGGATCAAAAATGGCTGAGAAACTTCACAGCCTGAGATGATGCTACACTTTAGTTTTTCAAATTGATATCAATTTTAGCAGAGTCCTTTCCTGTTTGAGCTCTGGACAAGTGCAAACTCTGGTGTCCAGAGGGACACTGTGGTCCCCGCATTAATTAAGGAGAACACACAGCATCCAGGTCAGAGCCTTAGCTTCCCCCGCAAAGCTGACAAAAGAGGGCACCTCCCTCTCTTTCACACCGTCTGCAAACCCTGGCTTACATTCCCGGGGAACAGAAAGGCATCTCCATCACAGGGAGACCAGCTCAGGAAGCAGTTCTTTTCTCTTTCCTCCAGCAGCAAAACCAAACATCAAAACCCACAAAGCTGAGAGCCAGCATTTAGGCGCACATCTAAATGGCTTTCTTAGTTTGTCTGACTCACACCCCCTGCTCTTTTAAAAACCTTAGGAGACAGCGAATAATTTGGGCAGCGAGTAGGAAGATCTAGTCTCAGCTCTTCATCTCCTCTGCATCTGTTTCTTCATCTCTAAATGGGAGCTAGTGATTCCATCCACTTCACAAGAAGGTTTGGAAGGTCAGAAGGGTTCACCAAGTCATGGCAAGGGACGGAGCTGGGGACAGGAACCCAGGAGCAGCTACACCATGGAGCAGAGGCTTCACGGTGTAAGCCTAGCTCCCCTGCTCTGATTCTGCTCTTTTCTCGTACCTTTCTAGGTGTGGGTAGAGCATTTTGCAGCCATGAGAACTCTCATGAGCCTAGATTATCAACAAAAGATGGTAGAGCTCCAGGCTCCCGCCCCAGTCTAGGTTTTTGTTTTTTCGATTTGGGTTTGTGGCTGCAGCTTCCAACCTCCTCTCTCAGGGAATACAACACAGATTCAACCTTTGAGTGTTAGGTGCATAAGAGTTGGGCTTCCAGGCAGGGGCACCTTCCCGGTGAGCACTGGGCCCAGAGCCACGCCCGCTCAGGTCTGCACTATATGTCTCCCGTGTCTTAGAGCTCCTGACCCTACTTGCTGACCTGGCCTGAGGCTCCAACCACAGGCTGCCACACTGCAGCCAGCTCTGCCTGCATCCAATCAGAAACATCTCCTTCTGTCACATATGGGAGGCAATGGGGAGAAAGTCCTTCCGGCAAGCACTAGGCCTGTCGGTTGACATTTTGTGACTTCTTTTCCAAGAGATTCAAGCTCTTGGCCTCTAAAAGTGGCCTCTTATGGGTCCACAGTTTTTTCTGCCTCATGCCAAGTTTCCAGGGGTTTCCCACATTACCCCTCACCTGCCCAACTCAAGGTCTCAAAATGGCTCCCGGGTCCTGAGGCTCTCCCCTTGACCTCAGCACAAACTGCCAACTTCTCTGTGGAATTCTCACCACAAGTAGGAGACCAGCCTCATTCCTTCAGTTGCCTCTTCTTTTTCCACTTTACCCTCAAATCTCCTTTTAAAAAAATTTACCAAATACTTATAGAACAGGCTCTGTGCTGGGGCCTGGGGATTGTTTCTCTGCCATGTTGAACACGGGCCCCTGGTATTGACTGCACTCACTCAACAAACATGCACTGAGAACCTACAGGTGTCAGGCACTAAGAATGTCGTGATGGGCAAGTTGGCAGGAGCTCCTGCCTTATCGTCTATCCAGGTAAGGAGACAGCAAACTAGAGACAAAATGAATAAATAAAATGACTGCAAGTGTTAAAAGGGCTGGGAAAAACCAAAAGGACTGAGGTAGAAAGTTAGGAGGTACACCTACTCTAGATATGGTAGTCAGGAAACCTCTTTGAAAAGGTGACATGAAAGCTAAGACCCAATGGTGAAAAGGAGCCAGCAGGATAGAATGGGGTAGATGCATTCCAGGCAGAGGAAACAGCACATGCCAGACCTTGGCCTATTTGAGGAACTGAAAGAAGACCAATCTGGCTGGATGTTAATGAGAGGAGGTGAGTGGACTGGTGAAATACTTGGACAGATGATGATAAACACTGCATGTGAAGATATATTATACAGAATCTTGTAGGCACAGTAAAGAGTTTGAGTTTATTCCACTAATGAAATTTACAGTTCGTCCCAAGGGTTCTGGAACCTTCATGACAAGGAGCTTTGGCAGTTTCTCTTGGCATATCAGAGTTCCTGATGTGAGGCTGCATTCCTGCCTTCATCGTATATTTTTGAGAGCTGCTCTGTGCCAGACACCCAGTAATCATATTAGCTTCCTGTCATGAGCCCACACCAATCCACATGCACGTATATTGGCCCACGTGTGTGTTTTTTATTTCTTTGTGGTTCTGAAACAGAATCATATTACATGCAATCCTTTACAACTTATGTTTTTTTCACTTAGCAATGTATTGTGGCCATCTCTACTGGTTTTTGCTCAGGCTTCCTCAGTATGTATGCCTCACCCATACATTGTCATCAGCCTCAGCGCCTCCCTCCCCCAAATATACACTGGGGATAAACCATGATATGAGATTACAAATGCGCCTTTAAAAAGGCGTAGCATAGACTTGCTCACTACACTTTTTTTCTTAGTGGAGCAAGCACGCACCATTGCAGATGAGTGGTCTCTGTCAAGTAACTTTTGGGTTTATTTCACACACCTTACCCAAGGTAATTTCCTTCACACTATAAAATATGATGGGGCGGCGGGAGGTAGGGGGTGATTCTGGGAGATGTGAAGGATTCCCAGCCACACATTCAGTGAGTCCTCCTCCTAGGCAGTTGAACATGGTGGAAAGAGCACAGGTTTTGGAGCCAGCCACACCTGGGTTCAAATTCTGGTTACTCTGCCCACTGGCCTCAGGGACGCATCTGAACCTCACTGTCAGTTTTGTCATCTACAAAAAGGGGATAGCAACACACGGTGGAATATTGTTCAGCCCAAAGCACCTTGATGACGTCATGCTCAGTGAAGTAAGCCAGTCACGAAAGGACAAACACTGTAGGATTCCACTTGTACAGGGTCCCTAGAGTAGCCAACTTCATAGAGACAGAAAGTAGAATGCTGGTGCCAGGGGCCGGGGGAGGGGGGAGGAGTTAGTGTTCAATGGGGACAGAGTTTCAGTGTGGGAAGATAAAAAGAATTCTGGAGATGGATGGCGTGATGGTTACACAACAGCGTGATTATAGCTAACGTTACTGAACTTTATCCTTAAAACTGGTTAAGATGGTAAATTTTATGTGATGTGTTTTTTATCAAAAATTTTTTTAAAAAGACTAAAAATAGGGGATAGTAATACCTACCTCATAGGGTTAGTAGGAGAAGAAGAAAATACTTAGTACAGTGCAGTTCCCCCGCCTCCCCAATATACACACACAAACGCACAAATACATACACACACACACACACACACACACACACACTCCTTCCACTCAGCTATTTCTTCAGCCTCCCTTGCCAAATTTCCTTGTAACATAGACACCAACAGTAAGAACAAGTCATGTGCAATGACCTCTGCCCTCAGGAGTCTCCTCCGTCTGCATTCTGGAAGATTCTTCTGTCTCCTATCTTTCCTTACATGAATTCCCATTCCAAGGCATTTCAAGACACTCTTCGAATAACGGTTCTTAAGTTAGGGACATCTGCTCTTCAGTCTCTGGAAACAATTTATTCCTCTAGTCAGACTCAGGGTTTGGAGAGGCTAAATTGACAAAACATTCATGTGTGCAAACCATCTTCACGGGGTTTCCGCCATGCATGCGCCTCTCTGCAGTTGGAAACGTGAGGCCCTGGTGATTTCCCGCTCTGAACAAGCAGTGGGCTCCCAAATTGTCCAAGAAGCGTGAAAGAGCAGTGCTCAGATCCAGATCACTGCTGACGGCTGGCCCTGCGGGACCGACTCCACGCCTTCAGAGCCCTCCCCTGCACTCCTCTTCCCACAGATGTGCCTTGGCATCTGGCAGGATGTGGCCTTTCATGTAAAGAGTTGATTCGATTTCTTTTTCTTTTCTCATTCTCCAAACTTCTACAGTCTAAACCAATAATTAACACACTTCTCCTATGATGACAAAGTTTGTTGAAATGACTGTGCTTGCATATGCTCACAAATAAATTCTAGATTTAGGAAAAAAATCAATAGATAGGTTTCCTGGTAGGAGATGGATAAAAGTGAGTGTTTTTTGAAAGGTGTGAATAGCTCTATTACCTTCAGAATCCTACAATTTAGACATGGTGGGGGCTGTCGAATCTGAGCTATGTATAATAAGACATAATATTGACTTCTATTTCTATAATAAGCACTTAAAATTTTTACAAAGTGTTTTCAGATACATTAACACATTTAACTCAAAATAAATGAAGGAGATATAAGTGTCCCCTTTTTAACGAGGGAAAAACAGCCTCAAAGAGTTGAGGTGTGTTCAAAGCCACCCAACTGGCACAGGGCAGAGGTGGGCTCCGAAATAGCCATCTGTTGGCTTCAAATTTTTTCTGCTTTTTTCACCTCATCACTGAGAAAGAGAGAATGGATCAGACGAAAACTATCTAAGGACTCAGGAGGCCCTGGGCATGCTGCCTGGATCAGGCACAGGCTCAGAGATGAACTAGAAAAGAGGACCCAAGCTTTCCCAAAGGCCTGGAGAGAAGGGCCGGGCCATGAACAAGGAACTCAGGTAACGGGACATGTGAACTTTTCAGAGCTTGACAGTAGAAGCAGAGACTTCTTCTTGGGACCAACAACCACACAATGTGTAGCTGCTAAAGGCTTAGTTTTGATGGAAGGCTGTAGGAGCCAATGGAAAGGCTGTGTCTCCAAGCTCAGCATCAGAAGAAACACTCCAAAGGGAAACTGCCAAAGGCAGGGCCGCCTCGTTTCATTAGATTGCAGTTTCACCTTCCTAAGTATGTTCTAAGTAAAGAGCTCACATAAATCAGAGACTCCACGCAACAGCAGTAAGCAATATAAAGGTTACGGAGAGAATGAGACCCCCAAACCTGTTCTAAGTCCAAAAAATAAGATTTAACTTTGCTCCCTCAGAATCTGCAGAAGTGTGCTGAGAAGGAGAAGAAGATGCTCTTTGGAGCGGTTGTTGCTGTGGCTGCCACATGCAGTCACTTGAAACACAGAGTATTTGTTCTCATTGTCCCATCCTACCCCACTGCCAGGATCTGGGGTGCACTGAGTATATGAGAATATACTGTGCGCCCCGTCCCTGGCCATTGAGAAAATGGTGCCACCATTGCTGCTTCCCAGTGTTGGGGTGGAAGAGAAAAGATTTCTTTTTTTCTCTCTCTCTACTCCTGGCCACCCTGACTTGGGCTCACAGGTTAGAGTTCTGTAGCCACATGGTTCTTTTTAATAGATACAGACACAAACACACATACTTTCCCCAAGACCTACCTGCCTGCCCCCCAACCTCCAGATCCCCAGATTTTCAGCAGCTGAGACATTTTCTTCTAATATTTTGTGCTAACCACTTCTTGTCCCAGGATAAATCATATTTCTCCTTGGTAAAACTCCACATTATAACAGTTTTCATCCTGATTCAAAAGGCAGATGGGCCTTTTACATAAGAGAGAAGCATCAGAACTGAAAGGATGGAGTATGGTTTGGGGGACAGAGTATTAAGAATAAGTTGACTGGATCAAAGAAAAAGGACGCCCTCAGAATACAAAGATCTGGGCTTTTCTTCCCTGAACAATTCAACTGAGAACCATACCATAGCTCTTCCCTGGAATGATGGAGTGAAGATAAAACAAAACCCTTTGGTCCCCTCAGGTGAGCCCTGCATGGCAGAAAAGGCATCTAATGATGCAGATTTAGTTTTCTTTCTTTTTTAAAAATGCCAAGACTCACACTTTCTATAAGTGAGTTTGAACATATTAACCTAAATCTCACTTTCATGTTCCAAGAAAACCTGTCCTGTAAAACCACAGGAAAGAGGAGACTCTTCGGTTGGGCTCCCCAGAAACTGATCCTGAGATGAGGATTCAGGTGCAGATGACTTTGCGAGAAAGGGCTCCTAGGGAAAGGTGATAGGTGAATGGAGGAGCAACAGAGAGAAGGGAAGAAACCAAGGCAGAAGGCAGGCCCAGGCAGAGCCCTGCAGAGGCAGCCTGAGCCTCCAGGGCGCTCAGGAGCGTCAGGGGTGTTCTGCAAGACAAGGGTACTTGGGTACCCACCAGCCACTGGACAAGGGGCATAAATTCCTCTGGCACTGCCTGCTTTCAGACTGTACAGCCCAGGAAGGCTCCAGTGTCCTGAGGCTGTGGAAAAGGAAAGCACCCTAGAACCAATGGGCACACAAAAATGGCACAAAAGAAAGTAGAGGTGATCTGAGCAAAGCACTGACATCATCTGCTATGAGGAGCAAAGGTTGCAGTTAGAGAGACTCAGTTTCCCCATACACAAGATGAGGTTGGCTGACCACCCTGTACTCCTGGTGCCTTATCTGTGAAATGGGGAAATACCTGCTTCACTGGGTTGTTGTAAGGGTTAAACAGACAATTCAGGAGGAGCACATATTAAACACTGAGAAATAGCAGCTGCTACAATTATTTATAAGCAAGTATAACAGTACTCTCACCTGGATCTATGACTCCAGTTATTTTGCCAAAAGAAATGTAGTGACCCCACATGTATCTAAAAGTCTCAAAGACCTCCGCCACCTCTCAGCAATTTGGAGAGTGCATTCTGGGTTACCTAGAAATTACAGGTCTCTGTAAAGCATGAGAAACTCGGACAAGATCTATGAGCAATTTTAAAAGCAGCTTAAACAGCAGACTTGTTTGGACTGCACACAAAGCATCTTTTTAGATGAAATTCATCTTCAGGTCTATACAGGGGTTTCTGCCTATTCATCTCTCAAACACAATTATAAGGAGAGCTTTTAACGTGATAGTCTATGAGCATCAACCTACTATTAGGTTATCTCGCAATAAGCTAAGTTAGGAGCCACGAGGGAGCTGTTTTTATGACATTAGAGTAGCACAAAATGTGATTTTTCTCTAGAGAAGACTTTTGAGGATTAGAAGGAATTAGTCACATCTTCCATGTGGGGGTTTTACCAGTTGTGAAATTATGAAGAAGACCCGGCTCAACAATTCCAATATTGCAATATGTCACTTAGCTGTCTTGTTACTTAAAATTACATGGTTTAGAAGACAGTGACTTTAAAAAGAATCCAACTGAGGCTGGAAAGAAAAGGGAGAGATGCAGACAAAGCAAGGGGAAAGTATAAAATTGCTGAACATTTATAGAGCTAAGTTTAACAATTCTGGGCTCATTTAATACATTTCTTTCTTAAATAGCACACTGAATAGACATGTTTATCCTCTCAGTGAATTATATGTTGGAAATGCTCTCATTAAACAGTGTTTTTTTAAAACCTACAATATTGAATCTGAACTGGGTTTAATATGTTGCTAAATATTCAAATGAGTCACCTCGTTGGAAGGTTAAAAAAGATGAATAGACTTTCACTGGATAAAGATGATTAAGCCAATTCAAGACCACCCTTGTGCTATATTTTTCTAGCCTCTTCCTTAGCTTACTCTCATTAACTACCCTAAATGAACTACAAATAATGACCAGGTCCTGTCCTTTATATATGAAAATTAGGCCATTAGTAAGCTTGTGACTCCTGAGGTGTTTTCCAGGAGTGGTGAAGGGTGTCAACTTTTTCAGGTCCACTCTCCAGGTTCCCCTTGTCCTCAAAAGCATAAGTTTGCAAGGTGGTTGGTCAGGGTGAGGTGGAAGCTAAAGGACTCTGAAAGAGATGGTTCTAATGAGCTTGGTCTCATTAACATGGTGTGATAATTAGGTAGCCTAGCAGAACAAATGCAACACTAGGCAAGTTGAAAGAGATATAAATAGCTCTGTGAAATGTTAAATGCAAAGCTAGGAGTGGTATTATCCCTTCAAGAACTAAACAAATCACTGACTAGGATAAACACTAGCACTTATCATCAGAGATGATAAAGAAAAGACGGTAAGTGTTATGGCTAAGGGATTATTGCCACCTACAACTAACTGAATTCCAAAATATATATACATATTCTTTTTTGTGTTTTGCTCCTATCATGATAAAACAAATCAAAGATGTCAAGAGAGTCCAGGTTTATTCCAGACAATTAGGAAAGAGTATCTAATTCAACCCAAAGAAGTTTATTTCCATATTTTGACTTCAGAGACTACTCACTCTGTATACACTTTCAATGAAGAGTTAATTTGTCTCTTTTTACAAAAAGCTTGATTGAACCAAACAGTTATCCCCAAATTGACAGATAAATTAAATATGATTCTAATCAAAATTCCAGCAGGATTTTGTATGACCTTGACAAATTCATTTGAAAAATTATCTGGAAGAAGAAAGCAAGGAAACTTGCCCAACCAAGATGGATACCTCCAAGATGAAGTAATTAAAAAGAAAAAAGGGTGGTCTTGGCATCAGAAAAGACAAAGAGACCAATGGAATTGAATAAGAAGTATAGAAACAAACCCAAGTAAGTGTGGGAATCTGTTACATCATAGAGATAGCACTACAAAACTATGGGGAAGGATGGAATTTTTAGTAGCTGATATCAGAATTAGCTCACAGCATGAAGAAATATGTCTACCTAATGACATATAAAAATACAAATCTAAATTGATTGAAAACCTAGATATGAAAATTAAAACTCTAAAGCAAATATAAAAAATATTTTTTAAAAACTATTGTGACATTAGGATGCGTGGAAGGACTTTTTTGTTATTGTTGTTGTTGTTTGCTGAGGAACATTTCCCCTGAGCTAACATCTGCTTTTTGTATGTGAGCCACCACCACAGCATGGCCACAGACAGATGAGTGGTGTAGGTCCACACCCAGGAACCGCACCCAGGCTGCCAAAGCGGAGCACATCAAACTTAACCACTAGGCCACCAGGGCTGGCCCTGCAAGGAGTTTTAACACTCCAAAAGCATAAGTGAAAAAGGTGTTGACTATAACAAAATTGAAGGTTTCTATTCAGTGTAGAATACTACAAAGTTAGTATATAGATGATAGAACAGGAGAAGAGATATGCAACAGCTAAAACAAACTGAAAGTTAATGTCAATAGTCTAGAAAGCACTCCTACAAATCAACAAGAAAAATATAGAAAATGATTTTAAAATGTCCAATGAATATAAATATGTAATTCAGAGAAGGAGGAAACCCTAACAGCTAAAAACTTTATGAAGAAATATTCAACCTCATTCACCAAGAATCAGAGACACGTACATTAAAACCACTCTATGCCCATTCTGTTGGCAAAAATGTGAACGTTGGTAAATACCAAGTGTTAGTGACATTGTTGGCATATAGGAAACTTATGCACTATTGGTGTGAGAGGATATTGGTTATGGTATATTAGACTTTTGTTTGAATCTATTTGCTACCTCTCCACCACTTCCATAGGAGGGATATATTTCCTCTCCCCATTGGGCTTGGCCTTGTGACTCAACTTGGTCTCACAAAGTGGGCCTCCCTGTGTACTTCCTGCTCCTGGACATCAAGCTTGGTCATGTGACTTTTTTTGACCAATAGTATGTTAACAGACTTGAGCAGAGGCTTGAAAGGGCTTGCTTGGTTGGGCTTGATCCCTTGTGCTTCTGTCATTGCCATGAGAAGAACACGCCCTAGCTAAGTTTGTCAGTCCAAGGAGGATGAGAGATGCATGGAACAGACCTGAATCCAGCCTGAAACCTAAGTCGTCCTTGCTGAACTCTCAGCTGATCCATAGATGTATGACCGATAATAAATTATTATTGTTTTAAGTCATTGAGTTTGGGGACAGTTTATTTCGCAGCATTATTTTGGCAACAGCAGACTAATACACTGATATAGTATTTGGTCAGTACTTAGTGAATGTAAAAAGCATATATGCTATGTAGTAGAAACTGCCTCACAGCCTCTTCCACTCTTTTCTTATTTGGACAGGATACCTCTTGTATTAGGTTACTCCAGAGAAATACAATCAACAGAATATATATATATACAGCTAGAGAAAGAGATTTATTATAGGAAACTGGCTCACTCAATTATGGAGGCTGAGAAGTCCCATGATCTGCTCACTGAAGCTGGAGACCCAGGAGAGGCAGCGGTGTAGTTCCAGCCCAAGTTCAAAGGCCTGAGTTCCAGAGAGCTGATTGTAGAAGTTCTGGGCCAAGTGCAGGGGAAGAAAACCATCCTAACTCAAAAACAGGGAGGCAGACAATGCAAATTTTTCCTCACCCCACCTTTTTTTCTAGTCAGGTCTCCAACAGATTGGATGAGGCCCACCCACATTGGGGAAGGCAATCTGCCTACTCAGTCTACAGATTCAAATGTTAATCCTGTCCAGAAACACCCTCACAGATACACTCAGAACACTGTTTAACCAAGTAGCTTGGCACTTCATAGCCTGGTCAAGTTGACACATAAAATTAACCATCACACTTCCCACTCTGAGAGTCAAAAATCCCAGACACTTGCTTCCCCAGTCTCTATTGCAATATATATAAATGCTAGTCAATGAGACCCAAGGGAACACCTACGAAATGACTTGTGGTAAAAGTTTTCCTCTATGATAAAAGAGATACATGGGAAGCTGTAACTCTTTCTTCATGGTTGTGATCATGTCTGCATGTGATGGCCAGAGCTGCTGCAACCACCTGTGACCGCTGGGGAAAATAACACTGACTTACGGAGGATGGTAGAGCAGGAAGGTGATTACATTATCTGATTGCATTGCTGAGCTGCTGATGCTTCCTCTAGAATTCGTTATATGAGACAACTTAGGTTCTTACTGTTTAAGTCACTTTTAAGCAGGAATTCTAAAAGCATCCCTAATTATCTATGAGTCGACCCACTAATCTCAACTCCCAGATACGAATAGGCTCATGCGTAAGAGGACAGGTGGGAGGATGCCCATTGCAATATTGTTTTGTGACAGCAAATACTTGGAGGCCTGCTAAGTGTCCACCATTTGGAAATAGATGAATAAAATGCCTACAATAAAACATTATGTAATAGTCAGAAGTAGTGAACTATATCTACACAAGAAATTTGAATATATCTCAAAAACAGAGTGAAGAAATGAAAGTAAAAACTGGAATGAGATATATAACACAGTGCCATTTATGTAAGTAAAGAATGCAAACACACAAAACTATAAATTTTCCAATAATTCACATATGCTAAATGAAAATTGTTAAAAAGATTACAGTGCATGCTTAAGTGGAGGATGATCTACTTTCGAGCTCATTCATGTGGTGATTGGCAGGATTCAGTTCCTTGTGGGTGGTGGACTGATGGCTTCAGTCTTCACTGGCTGCTGGCCAGAAGCCTCGCTCAGCTCCTGTCCTCTACAGAGCAGCTCACAGCACGGCAGCTTGATTCCCTCAGAGTGAGGGAGGGAGGGAGGGAGGGAGGGAGGGAGAGGGTGTCCAGGACGGAAGCCAGGACCTCACTTTTGCCATATTCTATTTATTAGGAACAAGTCACTGGGTCCAGCCCACATTCAAAGGGAAGGTATTACACAAGAGGGTGAGGACCAGGAGGTGGGAATCACTGGGGACTGTCTTTGAAGTTCCCTACCATGGCCCTCAAAACCATGACCAGTGAGGATCACCTACAATGAATTGAAGAGTATGATTAATTCAGCTTTGTACACCTGAGGTTCAAAACATGAACGTGAGATCAAGTGGCAAAAAGAAGCAGTTGGGCTTTGACTTTTATATATTTGTAGGTCAAGTGGTGGCTAATTGACATGAAATAATGCCTTACAGAGTAGTTATTTAGGTCAAAATGTTGGCTTTAGCTTTGCAAATATTAAGAAGCACAGAAAGAAAATCACAGTTTTTAATTATTTAAGATCAATATGAAGAGACAGAAAGAAAAAAAGATGACTATTACTGTAGCTTCTATTGAAAGAAGCAGATCCAATTCAGATTTAGAGTAAAAAAATCCCATTCTACGTGCTAAAACTTTTTGCTGTAGATTCGGGGAATTTTATAATAGGAGAAGCTTTTAACATTTCCTCTTTTAACAGGTGGATAATCAAAAGTCCAAATGGTCAGTGGCTTCCCTCCGGCCAGAGCAGCCACCTCTTCTTTGGTCAAGCAACTCTTTCTCAGGCAGACTCTCCTGCCAGGGGAGAAGTGTGATCATTACAGTCTCTAAGCACCTTCTGGTCTGATTCTAAACGGGCTAGACTTGGCACAACCCTCCCTCCTCTCCCAGGAAATTCGCACCAAAGACTTAATTGCATTAAAATGTTCTGTATTTAACTTCTGTCTCTGCTAACAAGCAAACTTTCAACAACAGTCTCCATGTTCTTTCTCGAGCAAGGCTTCTTTTACTTTGTTTCAGCACTATTTTACTAAAGCTCTCTCATCCTTTTCATGCTCCTCATCACAGTGTAAGTCCATGAAAAATTAACGCCCTTGCTCAGCAGGGAAGCTAGCTTCTTTTAAAGGAATTTTCTGGCAAACCCAACACCAGGACATGCATCTGCAAGCACATCTGCCTTAGAGAGGTACAATGTGTTACAGAAGCTTCTCCCTAGACACTGTGGATCTCAAGGCTGCGGCAATTACAGTGGATTTCCTTTATGTTTCCTTTATCATCCCTTATTTAGCTCTTTCATGTGACAGTACTTTTTGCCTCCATGAACTTGCGAAACTAAAGTAAGTCACTGTAAATCTGTAGGAGTCATTATGCTTTCTTGGACTCCATGGCCATGAGGGAAAGCTGGTATCTCAAAGTCCATTGTCTACAAACAAAATGGCATTTGTAGTTGCTGAATAAAACAGTTGAACTTTATAGGTAAGACATTTGTCCATACCAAAGAGCTTAAAATACGTGTCAATTAGAAAAATATGCAATGGAACAAGTAGATCCAAGAGCTCATCACTGTCATGAAAGTTCTAGTCAAAGAACTTGTGTAGTGTCGCACTTAATGAAAATTAAAATTGTGTACTTTCTTTAAGCTAAAATTATAATTACAAAAATTATAATTTTTTTCAATGCATCAGATTATTTTTATTCGGTTGCAACCAACCATTTGGATTAGGATTTTAGTTACATCATATTGTGAAAGAATTCCTCTGGGTATATTATGTAAGAGTAACTCAACCAGACTTCACTTGGTGAATTTGATCCTATGGCCAAAAAGAACACAATTCTCCACTACTATGCCCATCCCCCTTCATTCTCCCATCTCTTTGACTTAGCTTACTCCGGAGTCATACCTGTTAGACATCATCTCAGAAACTCACAAAACCCCCAAGTAGCTCAACTGCTTTAAGATAGAAGAGGGCACGGTCACAGGAGATTGATACTGGTTGATCGCCAGTGGAGAAACTTGTCCAAGTGAATTTGCTTTTCAGTGCCTTCATGCACCTGTTTCCTCCCTCTGTACGAGAGCCCACAGGACTCAGCAAGCTGTCTGTCTCCTCCGTTTGTCCTCCATCTCTGCTTCAACAGCCTAGACAACTTTTAAAATCTTAGTCAGCAGAATCAACCTAGATACTCAGTTTAGTCTATAGCCTTTCACTCTGCTCATGCCCTTTCCACCTTTCCACCATGCCCTCTAGGTGTGCTATTCCATGCATCCCATCACCCAGCTCCAAGAATAATGCTCACATTTAAGTCAGTTCTTGGTTCTGACAGACGAGCTCATTCCCTAAAGCCTCCTCAAAGGTCGTAATAGCCCCAGAACTTAGAATGAATGGAATAAAATATATGGTGTTTTAAAGTCAGCTTCACACATAAACATGCAATGTTACTTTCTTTCAAAATATTTCACCTGTCCACCACCTTCTTCCTTAAGTTTTTCAGGTAATAAAATGAATGAGCATAGGACATTAATTTCCGTGGGGTGTATGCATTGTGACAGGCGTTAAAACAACAGTAGTAATGATCATACCTCTTTGATGAATTGGAAGAAAAATCAGAAAAACTCTAAAAGGTCTTTTCTCCCCTTTCCAAGGTTGTTCATGAGAAGAGCTAAATCTCTCAGAATCAGATCTAGCCACTTCCATTCCTCTTATATGTGCTTCAGTCCACATAGAAAGAATCTGTTAACCATCACCTTTATAGGATGCACAGTGTGAGATGGCTGCCAAAATAGCTAACACAACCTAGTGCTACACTAAGGGAGGTGTAGAATCCAGAGCCCAAAAGAGAATAGTTACACTATGTGGTCTGAGAGCAGCATACAACAGACAGGAGAGAAAACACCCATTTAAAACACAATTTTAAAAAGTAGTCCCTTAGTCAAAAACTACTCTGGTCCAAATCCACTCTAAATCACTGGAAGATTCAATAGAAACTCAAAAGGAAGTGCACACTAATGGATTCTCAAAAGAAAAACATATTATAATGGAAGCATCTTACTCCTCGGCAAACGCAACAGCTGCTCTGATCGCACATGGAGTATTAGGTTTGATTCTAGTGCCATATTTTAAGAGAGTCAAAGATAAACTGGAATACATTCAGAATGAGGCAACCTATTTTGAAAATTTTTCATATGATATATATGGTTGAAAGACCTGGTGATCTATACCCACCAGTGAGGGAAATAAGATAGCTGTCTGAAATAATAGGATAGGCTAGCCAGTGGGATTAGAATTATAGAAGAGTGGTTTAGAAGATTAATCAAGTAAAGTCATAATCAAATAAATGCAAATTAAAACAACAGTGAAATGCCGATTACACATCCCCACACGTCAGGGTACTGGGATATGCAAACACATATATTTATTTTTCAATGGAAATGCCTAGTGTTTCATTAGTAGGAGGGCTGGGAAAAGCTTTTGTGCTACTCAATGTGGAAATAAGAATTAAAAGCCTTAAAAGTGTCCATACCTTTCACCAAATATTTTCACATCTAAGGAGTTATCTTAAAGAAAATGACCAGAAATGTTTTTAAAGACTTTTGTAAATGAAGGTTCATCAGAACATTAATTATGCTTACAAAAAAATGGGAGGAATACTAAATATCCAATAAAAATCTCTGGATTTTCTACACTAATAATTACATAGCATTTGCAAAGTGCCAGTCACTCTAAGTATTTTCCTCATAACTTCTCTAATCCCCTCAACAGCCCTAGGAGGAGATATCATTACCCCCATTTTAAAGATGAGGAAATGGAAGTGCGAAGACGTTACACAGCCGATGGTCTCATAGACAACGTGTGGTAGAGCCTAAATTCCAAAACAGTCATCTCGGCCTCAGACTCTACATTCTTAACCACTACATGAAGTCGGTTAAAAAGTCATGGCATGTCAAAGTATAGAATACCATTTTTAAAAATGAAATGAAGAAGGAATATGATGAGTTTGATGTGGATCAAGGCTGCCCAAGGGAGAGTAGCCAAAGGCGTCCTGGCCTACGTGTCAATCTATATGACTCGATTCATATCTAAAGTTACACGACCACACGATAACCAGACCCCACCTGCACTGAGACCATTTTAATGACTTTTTACATCATCTTTCCTTTGTCTAGTAAAAATAAGTCATGTACCCGTGCCTTATAAATTTAGCCCTAACCCTCAATACATTGCAGCTCTTCACTGCCCATGGGTCCTGTCCCCATGCTATTCTCTGAATGAAAGAGCACTACTTCCAGACCTTGAGAGTCCAAGAAATCTTTCTTTTGACTCCTCGGCTGGCTGAGCCTGCATCAAGCTCACTGGTGTGAGTTAGCAAAATCTACCTCAAGCCCCTTCGTAGAAAACTAAGACCACATTTGCCCTTCTTCAGTCATCTGGCCCCTCACCTGTTCTCCAGCTGTTCAAAGACCTCACCCCAGCGCCTTGAGCTGGAATTCCTTCAGGCCAGAGGTTCAGCCCACTAGAGTAGCTGAGGGGGCAATTACAGTCTGCTCAATTTTTATTCTCCTTTTCAGCGGCCACTGTTTCACAGGATCAGTGGACAAAAGTTTCTAGGAAGCACGTTTTTGCTTTTACATTCCTCACAAAAATGTTTTCAGGCAAATTAAAAAACCAAAAGTTAACTATGGGTTATTTTTTTCTTTTCATTTTAGGTTAATTAGGAAAAAATGGGATGGTGGAAGTCATTATTAAGGGAAATTTTAAAACAACTTAGGTCAAGCTCAAGCACCTTTCAAACGAGGTCAAAGCTTTTTGCATCTGTGAGATAATGGGAAATATATGTTGCTCTCTGCCGCTGGTTCCTGTCACACAGCTCCTAAAACCTTCATAATTTCCTAAATGATAAGACACTAGGAGCATCTTTTGTTCAAATCTTGGTCTTTGACCTCTGTTCCTGACGTAGAGCTCCCGAAACCCTTGTAATTTCCTGGGTAATAGGAGTGCCTTTTGTTATGATGAGGAGACTCTGGGTGGGCTCCTAGATGGCTCCTGGATGAGAGCTCATCACTGGAAAGACCAAGCCATGATTAGAAGCTTGGAATTTTCAGCCCCCCGCCCCCGCCCCATTCTCTTGAAAAGGGAGAAATGCTGAAAATGGAGTTAACCATTGATCATGCCAATGTGGTGAAGCCTCATGAAATCCCAAAAGTATAGGGTTGAAAGAGCTTCCAGGTTGGTGAATATATCCACACAGGGAGGATGATGCACCCCAACTCCCCGGGGACCCTCCCAGACCTCGCCCTATGTATCTCTTCATCTGGCTGTTCTTCTGTATCCTTTATCATATCCTTTAATAAACTGGTAAATGTAAGTAAGTGTTTCTTTGAGTTCTGTGAGCTGCTCTAGCAAATTAATCAAAACCAAGGAGGGGGTCATTGGAACCGCAGATCTCTAGCCACTTGGTCAGAAGCACGGGCGATAACCTGGTCCTGCAACTGGCCTCTGAAGTATGTGTGTCCGGGAGAGGTGGGGGCAGTCTCGTAGGACTGAACCTTTAACCTGTGGAATCTATCTCCAGGTAGATACTGTCAGAATTGAATTAAATGGTAGGACACATAGCTGGTGTCACAGAGAATTGCTTGGTGTGGGGACCACCCTCCCAAATACTGGACTTGGTACACAAACCATTATGGCATCTTTCCCTCTTCATGCTGAATAGTTCCCTGTTATGCTGTAGAGACAAACAAGAAACATCTTGGATAACAAAAAAAAAACACAAATACAATTGTTGTTTCTTCTGTATTGGAAACTATCTTGTTTTGACTTTTGACTCACTTGTAAATACAAGCACATGTTTTAAACTCGTGCTATTTTTCTCCACAAATTCCTAAGAGCTAGATAAAAACATAAATGAGCAGATGGAGGGTTTTATAAATCTCCTTATTAATACCAATCAGAAGTAGAAAAAACACATAGGTGGAATTGCTTCAAATGATACAAAGAAGTTTGTCATAGCAAAATAAGTATTATCTCAAGAACTGTTCAGCTTTCTCAGTATTCCTCCAGAATTCCAAGTTTGATGAATAGAGAGTCTGTGAGAGCTGGCAAGAGCCGGGCGTCACCTTAATCTTTTAATTCCTTTGGCTTGAACAGTATCAAGATTTGTGGACAGTCTGATGTCCTGTCAAAGATATGTGACTTCCCAGGGGAGCCTGACATTCCCACGGTCACTCCCGGCTGTAAGTCCCTCGTTTCTACTGAATTAGTTGTAAAAATGAGTCATGTCAGCCTCCTACATGCTGTTTCTGTTCTGTGCCAAATCAATCCAGATAGGGAAATGGTGCTGTCCTTCATTTTCATAAAAACAAACAAATCTCACCAAACAAGCAAATAAGTAAAACTCAAGCTCACACCAATGCTCCATGTGGCAGATTTATTACAAGTTGGGGGCGATCAAAGAAATTTATATCACAGCAATGCAAACAACCGGAGCTGAATGGAGTCCAGCCCTGTTCCCAAGCTGCTTTTGTCACCTGGTCAGGGACTGTGCACTGGTTCCACCAACACAAATAAAGCCTCTGCTGCTCAGCATCCTGCAAACTGCCCTCTCTTCAGTTCTCTGCGCTCGACCGCTCTCTCATAGCAACGTAAATATACACCAAGAACAGGTTATTTCCAGCGCAGAACATTTAGCTCTTTCATTTTCTTTTCTCCTGCTAAACCCACGTGATTTATGTTATTTTTTTTAACAAAGGCATTGCCCTCCAACAGGAATGCTAATGTGGCTATTAGTAAGTTTTTTTTAAATGCCACTTCCATTGTAATGATAGACTCTTACAAGTCATTTGGGCCAAGACTCTTAACAGGTAAGAAATCCCAAAAAATAAAGATTAAATGACTTACCCCAAGGTCTCATACCTTCATAGTGACAGAGCTAGCAGGAAAATCCTGTTCTTCGGATTCTGTCTGGTGTATTTTCCATTACTAAATACAAATATTAAAATATCTCAATACTTACTAATACCAACCAGTGGGAGAAAGTTTTAAATTCTGTTTATTTATTGAATACATTGTAAGAGAGTAGAACATCTATTTAATGCACAACAGTCCCAGGAATTTTCCATAAGTAAATATTTTTGAGCATATATTTGTGCTAAATGTCAGCGTAGAGATGAAGAATTCAAAGTTGAGTAAAATATCTTTGTCTGGCATACAAATCCTCTGTATCATGGAGCCAAACTACCTTTCCAAATCTATGACTATAAATACTATCTGTATGCTGATGACTCCCCAAACTTAGGCATCTCCACCTTGACCTCAGCAGCAAGGTCCGTATTTGTGCACCTAAATGCCTTCTTTACCATGCCAACAGGTTGACTAATAGGAAAAATGGAGCTCTTGAATCCTTTCTCAGCAGCTCCTTAAATAGTTCCTTCCTTGGATATGCCATTTCAGTAAATAGCATCACAGCTGCCCAGTGGCTCAGGCCAAAAATCCTCAGAATGATCTTTGATTTGGCTCATTCAATTATAACCTATGCCTACTCTATCAGCTCCTCTTCCAGAACACACTCTAAATCCTTTCCTTCTGTGTCCACCATAACCACCCTGTGTAAGCTCCACGATCTCATGACTAGGTTGCTATAATCGTCTCCTTACTGGTTTTCCTCCTCCGTTTCTGCCTCCTGTCTATTATCCACAAGGCAGCAAAGGGATTTGTTAAAAACATAAATCCTATTACAATAATCTTCTACTCAAAACCCTCCAATTTCTTTCCATGACAGCATCACCACCGAGTTCCTTTCTGGAGCCTGTGATGCCTGCTTCATCCGGCCGTCTTTGTCCTTGTGGTTAAGTGTATCAACCTCTTCCTTTAAGAGTCTTATTTTATGTCTTGTTTAAGAAATCCTTCCTGGGGCCAGGCCATGGCTGAGTGGTTAAGTTCACGCACTCCACTTTGGCAGTCCAGGGTTTTACAGGTTCGGATCCTGGGCTCGGACCTGGCACTGCTCATCAGGCCATGCTGAGGCAGCATCCCACATGGCACAACCAGTGGGACTCACAACTAGAATAGACAACTATGTACTGGGGAGTTTTGAGGAGAAGAATAAAAAAAAAAAAAGGAAATCCTTCCTATTGCAAGAACATAAGGACATTTCCTTAAATTGTTTTCTCTTCTGCCTGGAACTGATTTTGGTATATGATGTGACGAAGGGATCCAACTTCATTTTTTCCACATAAATAACCAATTACCTCCATACTGTTAATTGCTATTAATCCCCACTGGGAAAAATCACATTTCTACGAACGGGGTCTGTTTCTGGTTCTCAGTTCTGTTCCTTTGGTCTATTCTTCTGTAGATCTGAGCCAATACTGCATCATAATCATGATTATAGCT
This sequence comes from Equus asinus, assembly GCF_041296235.1. Classification (NCBI taxonomy): domain Eukaryota; kingdom Metazoa; phylum Chordata; class Mammalia; order Perissodactyla; family Equidae; genus Equus; species Equus asinus. The sequence goes on along the minus strand of NC_091797.1, from coordinate 62,283,823 downwards.
TTCTACTAAATCTTAGTGTCTTCCGCAGGAGTATATTGGTTATTGTTCGATCTTTGCTCTTTCACATACATTTTAGCATCGGCATTGATTATAAATCAGCATTGATTCCAAGCATAGCATTACATTGAATTTATGAATTATATTGAGTATGAACGAATATCTTTACAAATTGAGTCTTCCTATTCATAAATATAGTATATCTCTCAATTTATTTACATCTTAGTTAATAACTCTCAATACAGTTTTATAATTTCCCCGATAATCTTTTGTTAGATTTATTACTGGCTGAAATGCTTTTATTGCTATTACAGATAATATCATTTTGATGTATTTTTGAAGTGTGACTGCTACCTTCTTTATACTGATCTTGTATCTAACCACTTTGTTAAATATTTATAAATCTCATAATTTACCCATAGTTGTTTTTTTTGGATGTTCTTTGTAGAAAATTATATTATCTGTAAATAATTATAGTTTCATTTCTTTCTTCTTTTACAGTTCTTACCTTTTTTCTTTCATTCTTGTTTTTCTTTTTCTTTCCTCTCTCTTTTCTCCCTCTCTCCTTCTCCTGAGCCATCTTTGATCTCCAGAATAGCGTCAAGGAGAAGTGATTAGAATTTGCAGCACTGTGTTGAACATGAATTTATAGGGAATATTTCTAATGTTTCACCATCACATATAATATTTGAAGAATGTTTTTGTTAGAGACACCATATCAGATTAATGATTTCTAATTTCCTAGTAATGTTAATTATGAATAGATGTTGAACTTTATCAGATGTTATATCTGCATCTGTTGAGATAATCTTAAAGCTTTTTTTCTCTAATCTGATCACTGATAAATTACAATAAAATAATCTTCTAATAATAAACCAATTTTGCATCCTAGTATAACCCAAGGTGACCATGTTTTTCATATACTGCTGGATTGAATTTACCAGTATTCGACTTAGCACATTGCATCTATGTTCATAAGTCAGCTAATACTATCTCTGTCCAGTTTTGGGAATTAAGATTATACTAGCCTCATAAAATAAATTTCCTCTTTTTCTACTTTCAGGAAGAATTTCTAAATATTGTAGTTATCTCTTCCTTGAAAGATTGGGGAAACCCACCTACAAACCCTTCTACGCCTTTTTGTGTGTGGGTGGGAAGATTTTAAACTACTAATTTTACTTTTTACTTAAATGGTTATAGAACTGTTCACACTATCTAGTTTTAGCTTGATCTGGTTTTGGTTAGTTAGATAGTCCTAGGAATTTAAGTCTTTTAAGCCCTTTAGGTTTTCTAATGGCTGGCATATACTTTTTCATAGAATTTTCTTTGGTTATGTCTTCTGTGTCTATGACCATGTCCCTTTTTCCATTCCTAATTGTTTACTTGTGCCAACTCTCATTTTAATAGAGTAAGTTCACTGGAGGTTTGTCTATACTATTACTATTTTTCAAAGAACCAAGTTTTGACATTATTGATTTTGTCTGGTGTGTTTTTGTTACTATTTTATTAATTTCTGCTCTTCTCATTGTTTTTATTTTTTTATTCTTACTACTTCCTTGGGCTTACTCTGTTTTCCTTCCTAACTTAAGTTGGCTATTGAATTCAGTAATTCTTAACCTTTCTTCTTTTCTTATGTAATCATTTAGATCTTCCTCAAATTACATCTTTAGCTTCATCCTCAGGTTTTGATATTATTTTCATTATAATGCTGTTTTATGTCTCTCAGATAGTAATTCTTTGATATTTTTCTAGACCTGCTTTAAGGACTAGCACATGTTAATTTTTGCAAATGCTACATATACTCTTGAGAAGAAGATGTGTTCTCCAGTTATTGGGTACAGGGCTCAATATATACCCATTAAGTCAAATTTTTAACTATGTTTCACATATTCTCTACCCTTGCTTATGTTTTCTTAACCAATCAAATACCAGAGAGGTAATTTGAAACCTTTCACTATGACAGAGGATTTGTCTATTTCTTCTTGAACTTGTGTAGATTTTTGCTTTCTATATTTTGCATCCACTTTATTAGTGCATATAAATTTAGAATCATTATGCACTACTAGTGAATTGAATCTTTTAACATTTCATAGTCAACCTCTGTATCCTCAATAATTTGTTTTGTCTTTGGTTTGATACAAATATAGATACCCTGGTGTGTTTCATTGTGATGTTGTTTGTCTGGGCTTTTTGGTTTGGTTTGGTTTGGTTTTAGGCCTGGTTTATACTTTTCCTTTTAAATTTTCTATTTTCTTAATTTGTAGGTTTGCTGTCTCTAGAGATCATATAGCTAGATTTAGTTTTTTATTCAATCTGATTAAGCTCTTTCAATTGGTAAGTTTAGTCCTTTATATTGATTTTAATTATGAAATATTTGGATTTATTCCAATCATTTCAACCATACTACCTTGTACTTTCCAGTTATCCCACGTTTTCCATGCCTCTTTTTCCTTTCCTTTCATGCTTTTGGATTGATTGAACTTTTTTTCTTATTCAATCTTCCCCCTCTGTTAATTTGAAAATTGTAAACTCTATTTTTATTCTTTCAGTGATCACTCTTGACATTTTATTATGCAAATTTAACAATGTCAAGAGTTAAGCAAGCCTCTACTCTTCTACCTGAATAGACATTTTTTCCAAGAAGACATACAGATGGCCAACAGGTACACGAGAAGATGCTCAACATCACTCATCATCAGGGAAATGCAAACCAAAATCACAATGAGATATCACCTCACACCTGTTAGAAAGGCTATTATCAAAAAGACGAGAGATTGCAATGTTGGCAAAGATGTGGAGAAAGGGGAATCCTTGTGCACTGTTGGTTGAATGTAAATTGGTGCAGCCACTATGGAAAACAGTATGCAGGTTCTGCAAAAAATGAAAAATAGAACGACCATATGATCCAGCAATCCCACTTCTCTCACTTGAACTCTGATTAGACATATGTTAGACCTTTTCATTTTGCCCTCTATGACTGTATACTTCTCTTCTATATTTTTTCCTCTCTTGGCGCTTTGTAAGCAATATCTTCAGAAACTTTCCTCTAGTTCACTAATTCTCTTTTAACTTATATATAACCTTATTAAAAACACACAGTGAGTTCTAAATTTCACTATAATTTTTATTTCTAGAAGTTCTATTTGCTAATTTTGAAATCCCTCTAGTCATTGTTGATAGTCTCTTGTTCTTAACTCATTTTGGTGATCCTACTTTTTGTTTCTTCAAAAAATTCATATTTTACATTTTGTATCTGAGAAGTCTAATATCTAAAGTCTTTGGTGGTATAAACCTGTTGTTTACATCTGCAAATTCGCACTAGCTGTGGTTTGCTTTCTTGAGTGCTTGTGATTTTAATTCTGAGCTCATATGTGGTGGAACTTAAACCATGGGAATTCAGACCAGCTGCAGAGGAATGCTTCCTTTCATGGATGATTTATGTTAGTTTCTGCAAGGTGCCTCGACGCCCTTAAATGAACATTTGTCAGTATCCATGACATTTCTGTGCACTCTTAGGTCCTACTGTCACTTTAAGTTATAAACACAGTTGCAATTTAGAAATTAAAATAGCCAGTTCATGACAATAATCAAAGCCCTTTGATTTAATACCAAATCTAGTCTCCTCCAATCACCTGCAGAGGGAAATCTGGATATTGTCGCTCTTCTCCTCCACCTTTTCCCCCAGCATTTTCCTCCCACCACAGCTTGCCAACTGCAACCTTCGACCCTTCCAGGATCAGAACCATGGGGGCAAAGATTAGGAAAAAAGGAGTCACACAGCAGCAGGGCCATTTTTGTGCCAGATGTATGGTTGGCTGCCTCACTCTCTCATCGACACTTTCAGGGGCACTTGAGAGAGTCTCCTTTTGGGTTTTTCCAACTGCAACTCCTAAGACATGGAGGATGCTCTTTTTTTCCCAACTGAACTGGCTGCTTCCCCTCAGCCCCGGCTCCTTTGGCAGTTTCCCTTGCACAGCTTCTCAAAGTTGGAGTCCATTATTTCCTCCATCCAGGCCTCTTGGGCAGACTTTAAAATGGCTCCAGGCCAGCTCTCCCTCCCACACAGACCACATCTGGCCCACAGAAGAGCATCCTATGGCCTGAAGGGAAGCACAGTCTCTTTCCCCACGCTGCAGAAACTCTCTTTTGCTCCATCTTGCTAGCCAGTGTCTCTTACCCTCCCGATTTCTTGCCTGGTGAATGCAAAACATCGTGTGGCACTGCAATAGGTTATCTTCTTCCAGAAAGCCTTCACGTTGCTTGTGGCAGAAAAGAGAGTCCATGAAGGCAGTCTGCCTGCATCCTGGCAGGAAGTGAGGCCTTTTGGGCCTGTGCTGGATGTTCTGTGAGGGCTCTTCTCTTGCTGCTTGTTCTCTCTCTGTGGCTTAGCCTTTGGAGTCTCAACCGATGGCCTGAGCTGTCTACAGGACTCCTCCTCCTTGGCAATCTGAACTGAAAGTTATGTCTACGCAGCACCATGTGCATGTCAGCATCTTTGTTCAGCTTTTAAGCCTCTTAGCAGCTGCTTCTGTTCAGTTTGTCAGCCTTTCACTCTTCACATGCACAGCTTAGAAGTCAGGAAACGCCTTGAAGAAAAATTGCATGCAAACTCAATTCTCTTTGGTTCCCTTTTCTCTGTGTCCGTGGCCCATCAAGTCCTGGAAGCCTTGGATCCTGAACTCCAATTTTTTTGGCTGTGGCAAGCTACGAGCTGCCACCTTCTGCCTGGGTTCCACACCCCATGACAGGACCTGAATCAGCAAATGCTCTAAGGGGACAAGGACAGCTGTAAAGAAAGGACTCACTTCAGCGCATTTTCCTCCCATCTGGTATCTTGGCCCTTGGAATCCTGGCAACCCTGATTGCTCTTTGATGCTTTCAGACTATTTTACATTTTATGTTATTCAGCTTTCTCTATTCTGATACGAACTACTCCTTCACAGCCAGGAATGGAAATCTCCTTCAAGGTTTCTTTTTGTTTTTTCTTCCAAGAAATGTACCAAGTGGCAAATTTTCTTATTTAATGAAAATGTCTTTCTTTTGGCTTTAAATGTGAAAGATAATTTGACGTAGGACAAAATTCTTGGTTCACAAACACCTTTTCCTCAAAATTCTGTAGATGTTGCTTCGTATTCTTTTTGCATTTAATGTTTCAGAGGAAAACTCTTATGTGAGCCTGATTTTTGTTCCTTTGTAACAGGTGTTAAAATTAATTAAATTAATATTTCGGGCAAGATGCCAAAAAGAACGATGCCAGTTACAAAGCCATGTCTGCAGAGATTGTCCGGGCAGGTGGTTGAGAAGGGATTTCACAGAGTCCCCATAGATGGGGGGGTGGGGGGGGTGCGGGAGGCGGGATGAGCGGTGAGGAGGACTTCCGGGAAAACCTTTGGAGCCAGGTGAGTCCTACCCCCTGGCTGGCTCGATCACCTGGACTGTGTGTGTGTGTGAGTGTGTGTGTGAAAGAGAGAGGAAGCTCAAAGAACTACTCAGAAACCTTGAGATTAGGAAACCTTTTTCGCACAGACCTTCTCTTAATGTTTGTATATGAACCATGTCTAAAAATTAATAAATATCATATGGGCTCGACTAAATTAAACATGCACAGAAAAAAATATTTCAAGGAAACACACCGAAAGGATTAAAATATAACTTGGGATCTGGGTGATTTTTATTTTTGTCTTCATATATTTCTTTATTTTCCAAAAATTTACAAAGATATATACTACTTTTTATAATTAGAAATCCCGTTTTTAAAATATCTAAATATTAAAATTTTACCACACACTATATATGTATGTATTTTTAACATACAACTATGTAAAAAATAATCATCCGGCAAAAAAAAAAAAACCCCAGATAGAAACCCCCCGCCCCAATAACTTTTGTTTTTCTCTGAATAGTGATTTCCCCCGAGATATCGGTATTTTCAAACTTTTATATAGTGGGGGGATGGGTTTGGGGCAGTACCAGCTCCAGACGTTTGCTAAGCCCATCTGTGTACTGGGTGGTCTGAGGAGCAAACAGCAAGCTCTCTCCAGCCCCAGACGCAAAGTTGGCCCCAGGCCTCACTCTGCCCCCCTCTGCTTGGCTCTTTCCCTTCCCTACCTGCTCCCACTCCCTCCACCTTCCCTCCTCTGGACACCCATGCAGCTGACAGCCCCGCTGAACCCGCCCTTGGTAAACATCCTCGCCCCTTTTGAGCACATTTCCGAAGGCGTCGCGCAGCTTCGAGGGCAGGGCCGCGCCCGGGCCCAGGCTCGCTCCCAGGCTGAGCTCCGGCGGCGCTTCCCTGAGGCCGTGCAAGGGGACAGGCGCCTCTGCGCGCCCGCCGGCCCGCGCCCCGGAATGCCTGGCCCCCAGCTTCCCTCGGGAAACCAACCAGGACGCAAGGGACAAAGAGGCGCACAGCGTGAGAGACACGGTCCTCCCCCCAGGTCAGTAATTAGCGCGGCCGGGGGAGGGGCCGCCCCGGCACGGTCGGGCCCTTAATGGCTCCCGCCCCAGGGGCCGCCTTCAGATCGACAGCCAAGTGCAGTGCCATGAAAAATTCATCAGCCTCTTCCCGGGCATGTCCCAGATCCTCGCGTAGCCCACGACCCGGCAGAAGCGAGGGGGCCTTAAAGCAGCCGCAGCCGCAGAGGGGAGGCCGCGCGCCGGGGAGCCGGGCGCACGCCGGGAAGGCAGGCCCCGGGCCTCCGGAGGCCGCTCCAGCCGGGCAAAGGGGTTCTGGGAACCAGCGGGCCCAGCCCCGGCCCGTCTCCAGTCCTGCCGCACCCACCTGCCAGGAGCGCGCGCGCCGCCCGGGCGCTCAGGGGCTTGGCCCGGCTGGGAGCCATAGATGTTCTCCAAAACACCAACGGGCAGCACGTCCTGGGCTCCCAGGCCCCCTGGAGCGTGTGGACAGGCCAGCCCTGGCGACTAGGCCTCCCAACGAGGGCCTATTCCCTCGCCACCAGCTCCCGCAGCCACCGCAAGCCAGAGCGCATCGCCCTCGTCTTGCGGGGCGGCCAGGGCCCGGAGGTGCTGCGGTCCCGGAGCTGGGGTGGTGACGGAAGGTGCGAGCCAGAGTTGGAGACGTGCAACAGAGCCGCAGCTTTCTGGAGGCCTCTGCAGCCCCTGCCATCTGGGCATTGCGCAGCCAGACGCTGCGTGGGCCCCCGGAGCTCGCCACCTCCGCTCCACGCTGCCAGCCACGCGGCCGCGGCTGCAGGAAAGCTCCCCGTCGGGGACTGCGGGGAGGAAGGCCGGCCCGGCTCTCCTGCTCCCCAGATCTCTGCATTTTGAAGTCATTTTCCTAAAATCGAACGTTAAATAACCACCGATGGCTTGCCTACGGGCCACGCAGTGCCTTGAGATGCTATATTCTGACCTCGTTGGGATGCGCAGCATTTTTCTGCTGTTTAGCTTTTGAGTCAAACGCGGTGACTAGGGAAGTTTTAGATGCAGGTCAGGCTTTCCCAGGACCTCCAGGCCAGGGAACGCGCTAGAGCTTAGGCCAACAGCGCCATCTGGTGGTTATGGTCGACACGTGCGGGGAGAGCGGGCAGAGTGATGTAATGGCCCACATCGGTACCTTAGAGTGGGCCGCGCAGCAGGCCCCGCGCTGCCACGTGTTTTATAGTCCACTTTTGCTTGTAAACGAGTCATCGTGCAAGGGGTCTCTCCACTGGACCAATCGGTTGTATGTTGTAACTGAAATTGCCCTCTTTGACTACCCAATATAAAGCTGAAGGGGACATGGAGATCAAAACCCAGCCTCCCCGATTCACAGCCGTGAAGCAGGGTGGTTGGGACCTTTCCCGGGTCCAGCCAAGCCGGGACGTGAATCCACGCCTCCTGACTCCCAGCTGCGGAATTGTTTTACATTCTTATGCTCTCCACCACAACCAGCTCTTTCATTGCCTCAGGACCGAAGAAGAGAGTCGTCATTGCCTGAAAAACTTTGGGGACACCATTCTGGGAGGGGTCTTCTCAGTGCCTCATCTCACCAGGGCTGTCTCTGGCACACTCTGACCCTCTGCTCTTCCTCTGCTCTTTGCCCCTGACCCTCACCCTGGTGCACACTGAGCTACTTGTCATGCACCTTTTCGGGCCAAGAAGAGAAGGTCACCATACTGGGGACGGGGCAGCGGCAAATTTAGGCTACTGGACTTCAGATGAGCCTCGCTGAGACTTGGGGCATTCAATATTTGTTGATTCCTGCACTGCAGGTATTCCAGATATTTCCTTCCAGTCTTGGGCGCTTGCCTTTAGGATACCTCGCAGTTTGAGAAACAAATTCTCCCGCTTTCCAGAAATGAAGTTTGCCTCCCGCAAGCTTCCTTAGTGTGGCCTCTTTGCCCTTAAAATGCTTGTATTGTCTCCTATCTTTTCATTCTCTGTTGCCTCTGGGAAAAAATCCTTTGTCTTTTCCAAACCAAACGCATCTACTTTTGCCTCTAACATAAAATATTAAGCCCGAACAAAACAGAAAAAAAAGGAACTCAAAAGAGAAAATACAATAAGTGGAAGGAAACTTCAAGAAACTATCCATGGCATTCTCAGGAGAATGGAAAAAAGATATTGGAGACCTGAAAAAAAGATGCCACAAGAAAAGGAATACTCAGAGGCTAGAAAAAGACCTCTGGAAATTAAAGAATATTATAGCAACAATGAAAGATGCAAAGGAAGAGTTAGAATAAAAATTTAGAGAAGCCTCTGAAAGTCGAACAAAAAGGCAAAAAGGTAGATAAAAGAAGAAGAAGAAAACTACAAGATGAGTTCAAGAGGCAGAATCAGCTACATAATATGAGGGGTTCAGTGAAAAATAATAATGTGGGGTCCTTGTTTAAAAATCATGAAGAACTTCAAGGTGGTGGCTGCAGAGCGAACCAAGCCTGGGGCTGGTGCCCTGGACACAGCTCTCTGGTCCCTCCCCTGTCCCTCACAGTTCAGGGATCGCAGCAACCCATGTCGTGATGACCCCTCCTGATCAGAGTTTTGACCCACAAGATCACTGCCTTTTAGACTGCTTTCCAGTTGGTGGGAGGCCAGGGTGCCATGTGCAGTACAGTAGCCTTAGCCACACGTGGCCATTGAGACTCGGATGTGGCTAGTCTGATGGCGACTTGCTCTAAGTGGAAACACACACCAGATTTTAAAGATTTAGTGTGGAAAAAGAATGTCAAATAGCTTATTAATAATGGTGTTGTATTGATTACATGATGACGTGATAATGTTTTGGAGGTATTGGGTTAAATAAAATATATTATTAAAATTAATTTCACCTGATTCTTTTTACCTTTTAAAATGTGGCCACTAGAAAAAAATTTTTAGTGTGGCTCCTGTTGTATTTCTGTTGGACAGCACTGATCTAAAGAGATTATTACTGAGCCACAGGCACTAACCTAGTTACTTCTGTTTTATTTCTCACTCTCTTCTTACAAGGTTCCAGGGCAGCAGGGCTGGCCGTGGCTGTATCCATCAGTTTCCAAGAAGAAAACAGCAACCACTCTAGATATTTCAAAATGAAAGGGATTTAATGTAGGGAATTAGGTTACCAAATTGTTAGAAAGACTGGAAGCGCAAAGGGGAAGGTAGTGTTTCCAGAAATCCAGAACTGCAGAAAGGTGCCACCCCCCACCCAACCTGTAGGAGCTGGTGCTCATGGGAGCCTGCGCCACTACCCCTGCACTGTCGTTCAGCAGCTCCAAGAGCTCGTGGTCATGTGCTGGCTGCACCCAGCCAGGAGCCTACTCACCTCTAGCCGCTGTGGGGGGCCTGGAACTGTTGGCACTACCAGAAGAGCCACCAGTCACCCTCTGCTGTCACTGGGCTGGAGTCACTGACACTGTTGTTGGGAGAGGGACTGCCAGAAACATGATGGCGTCTATCTTCTCAGACTTTCTGATCCCTGTGAATGCCTCCAGTCGGCAGACCTAAGTAGAATTCACCTGGCAAGGGAGTCTGCAAAATGTAGTCAGCACGCTTCCAGCTCTGGTAGGGAGAGTAGGGTGAGGCACAGGGGCCTTCCACAGAATCTGTTCTGGAAGAGGAAACTGGTAAATGGAATTGCATGTGCTGGAAGGAATGTACTGAATGGGAATGAATTACTGATAGGGACACAGAAAACTAGGATAGCAATAAAAATTTTAAATAAGTCAACTATAAACTCTAGGAAAAATAAAAAGCTGTGAAATAGAGGAGATATAATCAGAGTGCACTATGTGATTCGGCTGTGAGCAATGTTTCTCTGGTCATAATAATATCAATTCTGAATGTTAATTTACCGAAAATGATGTGTAATTTTATTGGGGTGATGGGGCAGGTGGGAGGGTGCAGATGACAGAGCTGGTGAATTGGAGCTCTAAATTTTCAGCCCCCATGGCAGTAATTTAACATATAAATTCAAACCTGAAGGAGAAAATCAAGAAATAGCAGTACAAGTTGGTTAATTATATGTTTGAAAGTGAATCCTCAAAGAAAAAACTAAATAGTTAAAACAGAGAGTAGGAATCTGGATTGGGGAGTGGGGCAATGGCCCCGCCGTTCAGGGTGATAAGCGCTGGGGAATTATAGAATGTGCTTTAATGATGTACATATATTCCTTTGAAAAACATAAAATTCAAAAAGAAATTTTTAATTTCATAAGTAAGGAAAACTTCCGCCTCCCCCAAAGCCCTCTACTTCTCATACAGCATTCATTGTATACACAAATTTATGGTAATGTTGAAAAGAAAATGCCATTACTGTCAGAGTAAAGCAATGCTTGACAGCACTGAGTGGCATGATTTATTTATGGAAGGAAAAGTTGACTGAGCAAGAACCAATAATTACCTTTACTCAGTATTCTTTACCATAAATCCATATAAGTCTAGTCATTCTTTGGATGAGCAATTATGGTTTCAAATACTGTTTTGGAAGGATATATGGAGCATGTTGTTTCAGTCTGTCAGCCATGTCAAGGTTGTTAGTAAGATAACTTTGAAATCTATGTTAATTCTTCGAAGCTAAATTGTATCTGGACAGAAACATTTACTGCTCACCAAATATCCACCTTGATGTAGTCAGGTAGGGCCAGGTGGCATTCTAGCCAATAGGCTATGAGTGGAAGTGATTTGTGTCCCTTCTGAGCCAGAGCACTTGGAGGCCAGTGCTCAACCTTTCAGCCCTGTCCTTTCCAACCCTGGTGAGTGTTGAGAAGAATGTTACAAGACTGCGGCAGCATCTCGGGTTGCTGAGTCACCACATGGAGGAAGCTTACCCTAAGAGTTGCCTATCATTCAGTGGACCTCGAGTGGTTGAGAAATCAACTCTTATTGTTTTAAACCTCTAAGATTTTGGCATGTATAGGTTACTGAAACATAACTCAGTCTATCCTGACACAATGTTCTCTTGTTTCACTTACTATATGTAATTTTAATATGTGCTATTTGTAGAAATCACTTACTAATCCACCATCATAAATCCGTCAATGGGTGTATTTAAGCCATGATTCCAATAGGAGCAATGGGTTTATGCTGAGTCCTGTGTACTCCCTTGCTCAAGTCTCCTAAAATGACTTTCTTTGAGGTGATTATTGGGACAGGGAAATGCAACAGGTGGCCACATAACAGATCTTTTCTCTGTGTGAAGTTAACTCAGCTTTGAGGGAATTGAACCCACAACCAAATAGCCATCATGCTCTGGCTAACTGACAACTCACAAAGGAAACAGAATGAAAGAGGTTAGACTGTTTAGACCGAGTCAAACATTTCAATCAATCAATCAATAACATTAATTCAAAGCCTGCTGGGTTCAGTGTGTTGAGCCTTGTATGATGCGAGCCTGAAAATGAGTGGGAGACATTGATTTTCCCCAACATAGGAAAGAAGAGTCACCGTGGGAAAACAATGTTAAACATTTCCATAAGACAGCATCTCAACAGAGACACAATAATATACTTCAAATTTCACGATTGTGCTGAGGCCAGTAGAGGAGACTGGAGAAGTCACTTGGTGGAGGACTCACGGGGATGGTGTTTCAAGCTGGGCTTGTAAGAGGCAAAGACAAGTATTAGTAGAAAGGTGAACAGAACACACACCAGATGAAGACAGTGGCACAGAAAGAGGTTCAGGAAAGAACAGGTACTGTGCGGAAGATCAGATCAGCATGGATGGAGTGAGAGTTCCTGTAGGGGATAAAAAAATGGCATGGGGTCAGGGACACATTAGCCAGGGACCTTGAAGTCAGTGATGTAAATATTTAAGGAGAATTGTTTGATATAAAATGATCTGGAAAAGAGAGAGATTATAGAGGTGGGGAAAGAATACCAACTAGGGTTTAGTGCACTGATTCAACTATGAATCAGGGGTTTGGGGTTTGGAAAGGAAGGGGAAAATCCAAAAGAAAGACTCATAAGGATTTGAAAATGGATTAGATGCGAGGGTGAAATGGGAGAGAGACCATATGACTGATTCCGAGCTTCCAAGCTTGGCCCAATGGAAGGGTGTCTGCTTTGGGGTAAATGAGGAGCTTCCAGATCCAACACCAGGATTTTCCTATAATCCCAGGGGGAAGGACAAATTAGACCACAGCAAGAGCTACAAGCGAGCAGGTAGGGAAGATAACGACCCTAATCTGTTAGCTTTTTGAGGCCAATGATCACATGTTTACTTATCTTTGTGCCCTCTTCATTCATCTAATACAAGGACTGGACCCTGGAACCAATCAAAGAATAATTATTAAATGAGAGAACAGATCGATTCAAAATGATTGAGCTTTCCTGTATACCAGAGATGTCAGCATGATCTATAACTTTCCACTACACACCTCAGGGGTTGAGGTCTCTATTCAGGAATCACCAACGGATTTCTCATGAGAAACTGACTCTGAGTGGCAAAGGAGCCAGGTTTACCAACACTGAGCTCGTAATAAAACCGTGGGCAGCAAAGGGAAGTTGTGATTCAGGATAGATGGTTAACCGTCTCCTGGCCAATTAACCGGGCACTGGTCTGAGTCCTGGGCACGGGGCCAAAAGACCGAAGGGATGCTCCCCTGCCACCACAGTGGAGCATAAGTGCAGGCTCTAACACCCATGTGACTGGTGGCTCGAGTGCTGGGTTGGCCATTGTAGAAGCATGAGAAGCTACAGTACCCAGAAGATCAGAGATGGGTGACAACATGCCGGCAACTTGGAAGAGCAGTGTCAAGGCTGCAGCCCTGTCACGGTTTTATAGAGACCATTGGAGCATATTTATTCATAAATTCACTTAAGAATTCTTCCGCGATCTCCCAGAAGTACTTGAAGACATGGGAAGTACTGCAGGGAGCTGAGGTCTGAACGTCAGTAAACAGAGGCCACATCAGACATAGTCAGGGCATAATCAGAGCCTTTGCCCAGAGTTCATGAGACTGTAAGGGTGGCACCAAAGCTGGTGCCAGCTGTGAACATTTGAAGGTGCATCCAGACAAGAGGGGCCACTGCTGGCCTGGGAAAGGGGAAGCCAGTCAAAGGTTCTGGTCAATAAAATGTACCCCATATGTTGTATACCAATTTCTTGCTATAGTAAAAAAGAAATTTGCAAGGAATTGGTAGACAGTTAACTGCCCTACACAGAAACTATTGTACAGACTTCTGCTCCACTGAACTTTGACCTCCCAGCATACCTTGCACTTTCCCACTGGTACCTAACCACCCTCCACTCTCTGCCTCTTCTTTACCAAGAGAGCTTCTGCTCTGTTCTGTGTGGTAATGCGCACGGCTAGTGCTTCCAGCTGGTGTGGGTGGGGGGAGGCCACGTAACACACTTCTGGGAGGAGGCAGAAGTCTCTGGGTGATGCTTCACTGGGGGCTTCCTTGCCCTTTCTCCTTCCCCTTATTCTTGCACAGAATGGAGGCCCCCAAGCAAAGCGGGAGTGACCGGCTATCTTGTGAATACAAGGCTAAAAATCACAAAAACCATGCAGACTCAAGCCACGTGCCCAGGAGAGCTAAGCAGAAAGACAGAAGGAGATTAGGGCCCCAATGGGGTCGAGGAGCCACTATAGCAATCCTGGGTTGCCTACCACCTCGAGACGTCAGACGATGAGAGAAAAATAACGTTCCAATCGAGTTAAGCCACCCCCTGGGCTTCCATCACTTGTAGCCAACACAGCCCCAAACTGACCCACTGTTTCTGCACCTTTGCTCAAGCAGCTCCCCCACTGAAGGGCTCTGTTCCCTCTTCTCAACTGATCATTCCTTTATACCCCACCGCAAACCCCGCCTCCCTCCCAGGCCCTCTCTGCAGAAGCGACCCCTCTCTCAGATCCCTCCTCATCTGGCTCTGCACTCTTCGATGGTTGTGTCACATGAGTGGCGTTTCTACCTCCCTGTATTTCCAGTTAACTTATCCTCACGATGAACACGATGCATCTTCTCAACTACTTTGTAATGTTCTGATGGCAGAGACCATGGCTGACCTGTTGCTTTTTGAAGTTTTGTTTTTAACTTCCACAGAATCTTTGCCCTCAGTAGAACCTGGTTCCTACTGAGTGCTTCCCTTCTCAAATGCTGGGTTAGAAAAGCAATCTAATCCTTGTTTATGCAGTGTGGACGGTGAGGGCAAGAGTGGGAAACTTGTTCAAAATCTTTTTAAAATGTAATTCCGGAGGACTTTTGCATTAAAGTTCATGGGCTATTTGGTCTCAATTTCAAATTTATAGTACACTAATCGTGATTCATTCAGCATCATAATGCCAGACCGGCCCACACACATAGCACCAGACACAGCCAACTACTCCCAGAGCTGCTGGAAAACGCCAGCTCTGGAGGTTCCTTTATTTGAGCATTCCTGACTATTCCCAAGGAAATGCTGAGTGACTCATCCTGTCCAACACCTCCACCTCTGCATCCTGTGCCAGGTCCATCTGGCTTCCTATGGCCAAAATAGCATCCTGGGAGGACTGTCCGACAATGCACCAGAATGCAGAGATGGAATGGTGAAGCCTTTTCAGAGGCTCTTGGATGATTTTCTGCAACAGAAAAGAGCAGTTCTTTCCTGAACCAGAATCTTTTGTTGACCCCATGGACTAAAGTTTCCCACGCCACCCCATCTGCCCCCACCCGGTCCATTCCAATTCATTATTTTCCGGTAGGAGTAAACTATGCCGGATGTCCAGGAAATGTATTGCTCAAGAACTTCAGCTTGTCTCCTCGGCTGGTCCTCTCCAAGGTGGAATGGATCGCCACAAGGCAGCTTGCTGAAGTAGGCACCTCTGATGTCTCTGCAGCTGCACAGTTCATTGATTCTAATTTCCACGCTGTTGCGCGACTGGGGAAAATTCTACCAGGGTCCCAGGGTCTGTCAGTGCACAGTCAGCCCGGGCAAGTGCTGCAGCAACTCACACACACCCAGGTGCGGAACAGAGCAGGCTCCGGCCTCACGACGTCGGTCGGGTGCAGATTAAGCCACAGAAACCTGCCTTTGACTCATCCCTGTTTCCCCACCACACTGCGTTTAAATTTGGACTCACGCGGGTCCTGCATTCAAAAGTTCTCAGCGTTTTTCCCTACCTGGCCCTGCAAACGGTTTCCCCAACCCCGGGAGCCTTGGGAGGCGGGGCAGACCAGCCAGATGGCCACTAGGGGGCTCCCTACTAGCATCTGTCAGAGCCAGAGGGCTCAGTCCCTGGAGTTTTTTGGTATATTCGACACGATTTGTCAAAGTGTTTATTTTCTCCTTCCGTAAAGATTTGGAAAGCAATAATAACGTAGCAGACGTCAAGTGAGGAGGAACTTCTATTGTTTTTTTTCCGTTTGCTTTTGGAAAGAAACTGAATTTAACATTGACCCTTAGTGTGGAACCGGGGTGGGGGTGGGGGTGGGGGTGGGGGTGAGGGACAGCAAGTCACCCGTGGCAAACCTCCAGAAACCCCCCAGCAGGGCCAGCTGATCCCACAGACGTAGGGCACAGGGCATCTCTGTCCCTGTAGAAGAAGGAATCTTGTTAGAGCTACCCAAATACAGTATTTCAGAAGGAAAGTCTCGGTATCCTTCTTTTTTATTGAAATTCACATGCAGTTTTGAGAAAATGCTGAGAGATCTCATGCATGCTTTACCCACTTTCCCACAATGGTAACATCTTTCACAGCTTTAGTACAATATAACAACCAGGGTTGGGGCCGGCCCCATGGAATAGCAGTTAAGTTCCTGTGCTCCGCTCCAGTGACCCTGGGGTCACTGGTTTGGATCCTGGACACGGACCCAGCACCACTCATCAAGCTGTGGCAGCATCCCACAAAGAACTAGAATAACCTACAACCAGGATATGCAACTATGTATGGGGGCTTTGGGGAGAAAAAAGAAAAAAGAGGAAGATTGGCAACAGATGTGAGCTCAGGGCCAATCTTCCTCAGCAAAAAGTACACTTAAAAAAAACAAAACAGGATACTGACACTGATACAACCCATTGATCTTATTTAGATTTCCCCAATGTTATTTGTACTCCTGTGTATGCAGTACTACACAATTTTATCGCCTGTAGGTTCATACATCCACCACAGTCAAGACACTAAACATTTCCGCCACCACAAGGATTCCTCGTGTTGCCTTTTTACAACCACCTCTCTCCCAAGACCGTGGCAACCACTAATCTGTCCTCTGTTCCTAAAATTTTGTTATTTCAAAAATGTTATATGAATGAAATAGTACAGTATGCACATTGCCAGGATTAGACTTTTGTTTGGACTCAGCAGCATTCCCTAGAGAGGCAAGTCACAGTGGGTCTGCGCCCTGCCCTGTGCTTGACCTTCACCTGTCCAAGTGCATCTGGCTGACTGAAGATTTGGCTGTTAAAGAAAACGGCTATGAACCGTTGGGCAGTGTTTTTAGCACTGCTGGCTAATGATGCTGAACGTTTTCTTGAGCTTACTTCCTAAATGTATACCCTCTACAGTGAAATATCTCTTCATCTCATATGCCCATTTTCTAACTGAATTGTTCTTTTTTTGACTGTTAGGTTTGAGAGTTCTTTATGTATTCTGGATACTACTTCTTTGTCAGGTATTTGGTTTGCAAATATTCTTTCCCAGCCTGTAGCTTGTCTTTGCATCCTCTTCACTGGACTCTCACATAGCAAAAGGTTTTCATTTTAGTGAAGTCCCATAGATCAACTTTTCCTTTCATAGACTATGCTTTTAATGTCAACTCTAAAAAGTCTTTGCCTGGCCCTACATCCTGAACATTCCATCCAACTTTTTTCTCAAAGGTTTATGGTTTTATATTTAAGTCCAGGATCTATTTTGAGTTAATTTTCATATTAGGTGTGAGGTTTAGGTCAAAGTCAACTTTTTTTTTTTGCCAATTTTGTCCAGTTGTTCCAGCACAATTTGTTGAAAAGCTATCCTTCCCCCGTTGTGTTGCTTTTGTACCTTTTTCAAAAACCACTTGGACATCTTTATGTGGGTCGAATTCCGGATTCTCTATTTTGGTCCATTAATCTAGATGTCTATCCCTCCCCCGATACCTCTCGGTCTTGGTTACAGTAGCTATGCAATCAGACTTACTATCAGACAGACTGAGTCCCTCCTCTTTATTCTTCTTTGTCAAGACTGTTTTATCTATTCTGGCTCCTGTGCCTTTCCATGTAAATTTTTTAATAAGCTTGTTCACTTCTATGATAAATTACTT
Organism: Equus asinus; assembly: GCF_041296235.1. Classification (NCBI taxonomy): domain Eukaryota; kingdom Metazoa; phylum Chordata; class Mammalia; order Perissodactyla; family Equidae; genus Equus; species Equus asinus. Next base: position 62,266,194 of record NC_091797.1, on the reverse strand, counting down.
TGCTGATTTTTATGGGGATCCCATTAAATCTATAAATCAGTTTGAGTAGAATTCACATCTTTATTATGTTGAGTCTTTCAATCCATCAACTGCTTTCTTTCATTAGCCTTCTCCAATTTTCAGCCTACAGATCCCACACATATTTTGTTACAGTTATCTGTAAGCGTTTCATTTTCTTTCAAATGATTGTAAATAATATCATGCTTTTTTAAAAAATTATTTTATTGAGGTCATATTGGTTTATAACACTGTGTAATTTCAGGTGTATGTTATTATATGTCAGCTTCTGTATAGACTGCATCTTGCTCACCCCTAGTAGTCCAGTTTTTATCCATCACCATACATATGTGCCCCTTTACCCCTTTCACCTAGCCCCCACCCCCTTCCCCTCTGGTAACAACTAAACTGTTCTCTTTGTCCGTATGTGGTTATCTTCCACATGAGTGAAATCATACGGTGTCATCTATCTCTGCCTGGCTTATTTAGCTTAACATAATATCCTCAAAGCCCATCCATGTTGTTGCAAATGGGACAATTTTGCCTATTTTTATGGCTGAGTAGTATTATATTGTGTATAAATACCACATCTTCTTTATCCATTCATCAGTTGATGGGCACTTGGGCTGCTTCCACATCTTGGCCATTGTGAATAACGCTGCAATGAACATATGGGTGCGTAAGTCTCTTTGAATTGTTGGTTTCAAGTTCTTTGGATAAATATCCAGTAGTGGGATAGCTGGGTCATATGGTATGTCTATTTTTAATTTTTTAAGAAATCTCCATACTGTTTTCCACATTGCCTGCACCACTTTGCATTCCCACCAGCAGTGTATGAGGGTCCCCTTTTCTCCACATCCTCTCCAACATTTGTTACTTCTTATATTGTTAATTATAGCCATTCTGACAGTTGTAAGGTGATATCTCATTGTAGTTTTGATTTGCACTTCCCTAATAATTAGTGATGTTGAACATCTTTTGATATTGTGCTTTTAAGTTCAGTTTACACATGTTCGTTGCTAGTATGTAGAAATATGATTCATTTTTGTGTGTTGATCTTATATCTGGTGACCTTGATGAACTCACTTATTTGTTCTAGGAGTTTGCTTTTTTGTGGATTCCCTGGGAATTCCTACATAGACAATTATGTCATCTGCAAATAGACAGTTTCTTCTTTTCAGTTTTATTCCTTTCCCTCCTTTTTCTTGCCTTATTCCAGTGGCTAGAACTCCCAGTACTATGCTGAATAAGAGTTGTGAGAGCAGACGTCATTGCCTTATTTCTGATCTTCAAGGGAAAGCATTGTCTTTCACCGCTTAGTGTGATGTAGGCTGTGGGTTTTTTGCAGATGTTCTTTCTCAAGTTGTGGTAATTCACCTCCATTCCTAAATTGCTAAGAGTTTTTGTCATAAAACGGGGCTGGATTTTGTCAAATTATTTTGTTACGTCGATTGACATGATCCTATGATTTTTGATTACAACATGATAGATTACATTGATTAATTTTCAAATGTTGAGCCAGCCTTGCATAGCTGGAATAAATCCCACTTGGTCATGGTACATAATCTCTTTTATATAATGTCAGATTCAGTTTGCTAATATTTTGTTGAGAATTTTTACATCTAAGTTCATGAAAGATAGTGGTCTGTAGTTTTCTTTCCTTTGTACTATCTCTCTGGTTTTGGTATCAGGAAAATACTGCCCTCAAAAAATGAGTTACAAAGTGTTCCCTTCTCTTGTGTTTTCTCCAAGGGATTATATAAAATGGTTTTAATTCTTTAGTTTTTCTGTCGAACTCTTCAACACGCAGGAGAGAGTTAAAGTTGCAGACCTGAGACGGTGATCCTTGTCAAGGTCAGTTGATGTCTGGTAACTTGGATGGTAAATAGCTCCCTACAGTGATATACCACATTCCCTAAATGCTGGGAGTGGCTCACCGTACCTAAACTGTTAGTGTGATGTGGCTCATGCTGAACCACCGCTTTCCTTCTGGCATCTGGAATTTCAGTGACTGTGTCATTCACGCAGGCAGTGTATGCCTAAATGAGCAACCCCGGATAAAAACCCTGGACTCCTGGGCTCAGGCGAGTGTCCCTGGGAGACAGTAATTCACACGTGTTGTCACACCTCTTTGCTGGAGGAATTAAGAACTGTTTAATTCCACTGGGAAATGACTCTTAGAAGCTTCCACCTGGTTTCCTCAGGACCTTGCCCCATGTGTCTGTCCCTTTGCTGATTTTACTCCGTACTCTTTTGCTGTAATAAATCTTAACCATGCGTATAATATGCTGAGTCCTATGAATCCTGCTAGTGAGCCAACAGACCTGGGAGCAGCCTTGGGGACCCCCAAGACATGCTGTGAAACCATCTGGGCCAAAGGATTTCTTTTTTAGGATGGTTTTAATTGCAAATTCAATTTATTTAATGGTTATAGGTGTCTTCAGATTATCTGTTTTATCTTGGTTGAGTTTCAATAGTTTGCTTTCAAGGAAATGATGCATTTCTGCCTGGTTTTCAAATTTATGAACATAAAGTTGTTCATAGCATTCCCTTGTTATCTTTTCAATGGCTGCAGTGTCTCTATTTCATTCCTGACATTGGTGATTGGTATCTTCACCCTTTTAATTTTTGTCAGTCTTACTAGAGGTTTTTTAATTTCATCATTTTTTTCCAAAGAACTAGCTTTTTGTTCATAGATTTTCTCTATTATTTTCCATTTCATTGATTCCTGTTCTATATTACTTCCTTGATTGTGTTTGCTCTGGGTTTATGTTGCTATTTTGGTCTAATTTCTTGAAGTAGGAATGTAGATTATTAACCTGAGATCTTTCCTTATTTCTAATGTAATTATTTAGTGCTTTAATTTCCCTCTCAGCTCTGTGTTAGCTGCCTCTCACATTTTGTGGCATCTTGTGTTTTCATTTTCATTCAGTTTTGTGTGTTTTCAAATTTCTTTTGAGACATCTGCTTTGAACTATGGATTATTTAAAAGTGTGTTGCTTAATTTTCATGAGTCTAGAGATTTTCCTGTTGTCTTTCTGTTATTGATTCCTACTTTGGTTCCGTTATTGTCAGAGAATTTCAATTCTTTTCAATTTGCTGAAGTTTGTTTTACGGCCCAGGATGTGACAGAGCTTGGTGAATGTTCTGTGGGAGTTGAAAGGAATGTGTATTCTGCAGTTGTTGGATGGAGTGCTTTATATATGCCAATGAAATTCAGCTGGTCAATAGTTCTACCTACGTACTGTCCGGACGTCCTACACACTTACTGATTTTCTGGCTAGTCGTTCCATCAGTTGCTGAGAAGGTGTCATTGAAGTCTCAAACTATAATCGTGGATTAGTCTATTTCTCCTTTCAGCTCTGTCAGTTTTGATTTGTGTATTTCGAGGCTCTGTTTTTGGTGCATGCATGTTTAGGATCATTATGTCTTCCTGGTGGATTGATCATTTTATCGTTATGTAATGTACCTCTTTTTCTCTTGTAATTTTCTTTGCTCTGAAGTCTACTTTTTAGATACTCGTGTAATCACTCCTGATTTCTTTATTATTGTTTTCATGATTTATCTTTCCCTATCATTTTACTTTCAGCACATGTCACTGAATCTGAAGTGAGTTTCTTGGAAACAACATATAGATAGGTCATATCTTTTTCTTTTATCTATTCTGCCAACCTCTATCTTTTGATTGGTGTGTTTAGACCATTTTCTTTTAAAGTAAATGCTGATATATTAGTGTCTAAGTTTGCCATTTAATTATTTCTTTTCTGTTAGTTTCTTTTGTTTCTCTTTTCTTGTCTTCCTGTGGGTTACATGGACACTTTTTAGTCTTCCATCTTGATTTATTTATGGTTTTTTTAGTGTATCTCCTTGTATAGTTTTCATAGTGGTTGCTCCAGATATTATAATATACATATGTGGTTTATAACAATCCACCACTATCAACATAAACACTGAGTAAGTGGAAACCTCGCTACTATTTAGATCCCTATGCCTTCCTCATTTTCAAATATTGTTGTCTTGAGTATAAGATGGCAGTATAATTTTTGCTTCAGTCCTCAAGGATGATTGATGCAGAGTTCAAGAGTCCCTAACTTCTTCACACTGCAAGTTTGAGGGTTCTGAGAACACACTCACTTATTACACTGACTGCAAGTTCAGGGGATTCCAAGACCACAGGAGTCTTGATAATTTGCTAGAAGGACTTACAAACTCACTGAAGGCTATTATGCTCAAAGTTATGGTTTATTGCAGCAAAAGGATACAGAGTAAAAATCAGCCAAGGGAAGAGGGCATGGGGCAGAGTCCAAGAAAGTTCCATATGTGGAGCTTCCAGTTGTCCTCTGCCAGTGGAGTCATGGACAGCACTAACTTCTCCTGTCAATGATGTGTGACAGTATTCATGAGTATAGCCAACCAGGGAGGCTCACCTGAGTCTTAGTGTCCAGAGTTTTTATTGGGACTTGGTTATGGCTGGATGGCTGCCCTTAGTCTCCAGCCCCTCCAGAAGTTGAGTTGACACCAGGTGACCCAAAGCCCCCACCGTAAATCACTGTTAGGATGGACTATCTGATGTGACTCAAGGTCCCCAGGTAAACAAAGACACTCTTATAGGTAGGAGATTCCAAAGGCTTAGAGATTACCTCCCTGGAGCCAAGTGCAAAGGCCAGACCTCTCTATAGATAAGGTTAATTCTTTACTATACAATTTTCAAAACTTACGAGGAAAGGACAGTCTACTGTATGTTACCTGTATTTCTACTCTTTCCATTATCTCCCTTTCCTTCCTGTTGATTCATGATTCTTTTTTTAATCATTTTTGTTTGAAAATGTCCTTTAGCCAATCTTTAAGCATTGGTACAATAGCAGCAAATTCTTTTAGTTTTCCTCTGTCTCAGAATGTCTTTTTCCCTCTTCATTCCTGAAGTATTGTTTTACTAGATAAAGAATCTGTGGTTGACAGTTCTTTTCATTCAGCACTTGAGAAATATTATGCCACTTCCTTCTGGCCTCCAAGGTTTCTGAAGAGAAGCTCACTCTCATTTGAATTGGTGTTCTATAGATAATGTGTTGTTTATCTCTGGCTGCTTTCAAGATTTTTCCCTTGTCTTTAGTTTTCAAAAGTTTCCTTATGATATGTCTTGGCATAGATTTCTTTTGGCTTATCCCGTTTGGGATTTTCTCATCTTTGTGGATCTGTTATTTTGTGTCTTTTGCCAAATTTGGGAAGTTTTCAGCTATTATTTCTTCAAAGTCTCCTCCTGCTCACTCTCTTTTTCTCTTCTCAGACTCCAATGATATAAATGTTGAATCTTTTTGATTTTCCCACAGTGCCTGAGGCTCTGTTCATTTACTTTCAGTTGGTTTTTATCCCTGTTGTTCACATTGGGTGAATTCTATTGTGTGTCCTCGAGATCACTCATTCCATCTGCTCTCAGTGAAGAGTGCTGCCCCTGGCTGCTTAGCGCTGCTGGGACACCCAATGGCCAGTGGTATTGGGCACACTTACTGCAACCCGAGGGATTCCCATTCGATGTGGGGGAGGAATCAGCCTGCCTGGGCTGCCTTCCAGTGCTAGCTTGGAGTTGGGAAATGCCATTCTGGGTGGCCTTCATCTGTTGGTTGCAGGGGATATAAGATGCCCAGCCTCTATGTTGTTCCTCCAGTCCCAGAATCCTTAACAGGTTTATCTTTTCTTCCAGAGTTTTCCTGTGGTTGTCTCTTGCGTTATTTCCAGGGTTTATAGTTCTGCTTCAGTGAGGAGGAGCACTGAGAAAAGAGGACTCAACCAGTCCTTGGAAGCCTACAGAGGGCTAAGCAGGGATGCCCAGAGACCAGATTTAGGATCTATGGGTCAGAAGAGTCAATATATTTGTGCATATATAGGGGCCTGTGCCTATACTTGGAATAATTCTGATTGGGTGGAGAGAGGAATTAGAAGTGACCCAATGGCCAAATAGCACAGCATGACCTGTGGCTACTGGGATAGCTTTGTGGGGCATGTGAACACTGGGGAAAGCTCAGTTTAATGGGAGAGGAGGGCATCACATTTATAGAGTCATGAACTTCAATAACTATTATTATACTTCTTCATCATTTATAAATAGGGAAACTGAGGCTCAGGGAGGTCAGTCAACTGCCTCTAAGAGGGAGAACTGGGCTTTGAAGCCAGATCTGCCTGTCCCTAGAATGCATGCCCCTTCCACTGCACCTCCCCACCCTCTGTGAATGGGTCCAGACCTCTGTCTCTGAGGTGAGGAGGACACGCTTCCCAGCAATGGGGCTAAATTGGCCTTGGTTCTCACTTTCAGGATTCTCTCCCTTCTTCAGACTTGGCAGCAGTGAAGTATCTGGGCTAAAACCAGGGAAGGTGTTTTAACTCCAAGCATGAGAAAACTCTAAAGTTTCTTTAAAAGAGCAGGTGTGAGGTGACCGACCTGAGCCATATTGGCCATGGGTCCCTCTTCTTATCCTGCCCATTGCAGCCTCATCTCTTTAGAGGCATATCCTGGGCCCACTCTGCACATAGCATGGTACTGTCCTCACTGCCCCTCTGCCAGCCTCCCCACTCCTGGTGAGGATTCCTCACCCTTGGTGCAAACAAACACAGGTACATAAATGTGGTTGGAATCAGAAGGAAGCTGGATGAGGTGCGGTTGTCATGAAGAAATGGCTAGATCGGTGTTAACACAGCCTGGTGGGGAAGAAGGATTTGTTTTGTTCCTTGTAGTTAAACACTGAAAAAGGCTGAAACGCACGGAGACAAACTCTCCTCCATTCTCATCTCCAGTAAGCCCAAATTGAGATATTTATTGGAAGTGAATTTAAAATTTTTTAAAATCTCTTTCATCCTAGAGGGAAAAAATTATGTGGAACTGGTATGCCCTGTAATCATGGCTATAATGAATCTGTGGAAAGTCTGTGCAATTCGAAATGCAACAGACCGGAGCTGTGCTGCTCCTTGGCTTTGCAGCCTTGGCTCCAGAGTAAAGACTGCAGGTTTGAGAGGTGATGATACAGCATAAAACCCAAAGGACATCTTTTGTCAGCTTCTCTGTTACATCATTATCTACAACGTCCTGTGGATGTCACTTTTGGGGGGAAAGTTTTAAAAATCAACTTTCCCAAGTTTGACTATAAATCTTCTGGAAATTAAAGATGAAAAACACATTTCTTTTTCATTGGTCTCATTTGTCTAATAAATGCTCTAGGGACTCACAGCTCAATCAAGGCTTCCAATCTCCTGAAATTAAATTATCTTCCTTTTGTAAGCTAGATAAAAATGATTTAAGTAGCAATAATAATTTGGTTCTTATCTTAGTGTTATTGACTCCATGGGGTTATCATCAGTGTTTTTCCTCTCCCATGTTATTTATTTCAAGAACAACCTGGGATTACTGCAAAAGAACGAGAGATTATTTCACTAGAGAGTATGTTTCCAAAACAGTCATACTCAGTAAATAGAGGGTGCCCCTTTTATCTTTCAGAATAAAAGTGTAAACTCGAAGCTAGTGGCCTTCCCTAAATGAAAGTGGATTTAGTTTCCCCAAAATCAGAGCATTCATAATAAATATAGAGCATTGTTACATAAAATGAGATAAACATGCACATTAGAATTACAGAAGAAACATAGAAAAATGTCACTATCCTTTGATGAGGATAGTTCATCTTGGTATGTTCCACTTATTTGTTTATTATACAGTCATGAGCCACGTTAACGATGTTTCAGTCAGCAACCGGCTGCGTATACAAGGGTGGTCTCATAAGATTAGTACCATATAGCCCAGGTGTGTAGTACATTATACCATCTAGATTTGTGTAAGGACACTCTATGATGTTTGCACACCAACAAAATCACTAATGACACATTTCTCAGAATGTATCCCTGTTGTTAAGCGACACATGACTGTACTTACACAAACCTAGATGATACAATGTACTACACACCTAGGCTGTATGGTATTAATATTATACCATCACAGTCACATATGTGGTCTGTGGGTGACCAAAACGTCCTTATGCAGCACATGGCTGTACACTCTATGATGTTCACCCAATGACGAAATTGCCTAACAACGCATTTCTCAGAATGTATCCCCATTGTTAAGCAACACATGACTGTACAAACATTTATTTAACTAGACACAAGGCCAGCCTCTGTGGATATAAAGATGAATAACCCAGAGGCTTGGAACTCACACACTTTACAGATGGAGAAGTACACGTATTAATAAATAATGTTGACATAGTGTGTAAATGCTATAGTTGAGATATATAACTGGGCCCTAAGTGGGAGGGAGTTTGGTATGGGGGCAAACCTGGAATGACATATATTCCAAAGTGTCACTGTTCAATAGAAGTTTTTGTGATGATTGAAATGTTTAATCGCTACACTGTCTGATATGATAGCCACTTAGCCACATGCGGTTATTAAAAACTAGAAATTTTTAGTTTTATTTCATTATGATTAGTTTAACAGACACGTTCAGCTAGCGGCTACCATATTGGATAGCATAATTCTAAGGCAACTGTTCTCAAGCCTTTAGTCTAGATCATAACCACCTAAAGATCTTCTCAATTCCGATTCACTAGGTCTGGTGTGGGTCCCAAGAATTTGTGTTCTTATAAGATTTTGATACTGTTGGTCCACTGACCTCACTTTGAGAAGCACTGTTCTAAAGGACTCAAGTCCTTGGAGGCCAGCATAGGGCCAACATCTGCTCTTTACCAGGTAGACTTACTGTGAAGCAAGTGAAGTCAGCTCCAGGGCCCTCACTTCCACAGCCCCTTCCAAGACCACAGAGGGGCCTCAGCAACGTGTTCACATGGTCAAAATTTGTAAAACCAGGGATTGGTTAAGACCACTATCTTCCACTCTGACAAACTCTCCATCACACTTGCCCTCCTGTTGGGTGATGTGGAGGGGCCGACAGCACTTTGGGGACAGTGCTAAAGGGAGACGGAACTGGGCATCCATTGCTTGGCTAAGTAGGGTATATTTTTGTGGTTTCCAGTCACTTACATGTATAGAGTTACTGAAGGTAGTTCTGATGTAGGAATTACATCCAGGAATGTTCCCACCACTCACTTTACTGACTCACCAGCACTGAGTAGAAGGTTCAGGACTGGAAGTCATTGTCTCACAGAGACTGTATAGCACCAAACAGAAGTATGCAAGTCATGGGGGAGAAACAAGACTCGAAATGGAATCTGTGGAAAATGTTTCCAGTCATCAGACATTTATAATTGTAAGTGGAGGATTCAGTTCATATAGGCACCTAGTCAAAATGGAAGTTCTCTCCTATAGAAATATATTTAATGACTCAGCTAATACAATTATAAACAAACCATTCCCTTTTTCCCTTTTTGAAAAGAGAAAAATATTTTAGATAGAGCTTGAAGACACCGTTTTACCTGCAATTTGGCAAGTAGTTTTGGAATGTATCTATAAAAGAAGTGAAAAATTAAAGAGTACCAATTTGGATATAGAAAAGGGGTATTTATTTTGGTCATCATTAAATTTATTTATTAAAAAGCTAAGAGAAAAATCCAGCGAAAAATTAATGGAATATAAAACAAAAGCCATCAAGATAAGTGATGTAATCAGCAGGAATTATTCACATTTTGAGAAGTGAGTTGTAGTAAAAAACCTTTTTCTTTATATTAAACCAAAAGTAGTAATTCATTAAGAAGAAGTGATACATTTTGAATGGAAGTAAAGAATAGGCTCTTTGGTTTGTTTAATATTCCAGTCAATGAAGAACAATAAGTTCTCTGAGCAAAATGGGAAAATATTTAACTCTCACTGGTTTGGTACAACAACAATAACCTAAACTCAAACGAAGCCACAAGGGGGGCTGGCCCCATAGCTGAGTGGTTAAGTTCGCGTGCTCCGCTGCAGGCAGCCCAGTGTTTCATTGGTTCGAATCCTGGGTGCAGACATGGCACCACTCATCAAACCACGCTGAGGCGGCGTCCCACATGCCACAACTAGAAGGACCCACAACGAAGAATATACAACTATGTACTGGAGGGCTTTGGGGAGAGAAAGGAAAAGAAATAAACTCTTTAAAAAAAAAAAAAGAAGAAGAAGAAGCCACAAGGGCCTTGATGACAAAATGGTTTACAAGTAATGCCAACTCAAAGATTTTTTTAGAGATTAGCCCATGTACAAGACAAGTTGAAAAGTCCTTAAATCTTATAGCTATTATATGAAAGAAGCTCAATAGATGTTTTCCCAAATTTGACAATAATTCTAAAAATTAACCAGTAACAAATTGGAAAATTAAATAGTCATTTTTTGTAAACTATCAATAATTCAAAAGACTTCAATTAACAATGCTAGAGGAAACATTAAGTTATCTTTCTAGTTTCTTTGCAAGAAAATATTACAAAATTGCCATCTGAAGAGAGTAAAGCCAAAAACATCTAGGAGATTTTGTAAGGACATGAGGACATGTGCAGACTGAAAGTGAAGGGGTGGAAAAAGATATCCCAAGCCAATGGAAATCAAAAGAAAGCTGGAGTAGCTATTCTTATATTAGACAAATAGACTTTAAAACAAAAGCTGTAATAAGAGACAAAAAAAGGGGTACTACATAATGATGAAAGCATCAACTCAACAAGAAGATGTAACATTTATAATAGTTACACATGCAACATAGGAGCACTTAAATAGAGAAAGCAAATATTAATAGACCTAAAGGGAGAAGTAGACAGCAATACAATAATAGTAAAAGACTTTAACACCCAACTTACATCAATGGATAGATCATCCAGATGGAAAATCAATAATGAAACATTGGCCTTAAAAGACACATTAGACCAGATGGACTTAATAGACATTTACAAAACATTCCATCCCAAAGCAACAGAATATACATTCTTCTCAAGTGCACATGAAACATTTTCCAAGATAGATCATATGTTAGGCCACAAAAAAAGTCTTAATAAATTTAAGAGGACTGATATCATATCAACCATCTTTTCAGAATACAATGATATGAAACTAGAAATTAATTACATGAACAAAACTGAAAAATTCACAATTACGTGGAGAATAAACAACATGCTACTGAACAACCAATGGGTCAAAGAAGAAATCAAAACAGAAATCAAAAAATACCTTGAGACAAATGAAAATGGAAATGTAACTCCCGAAATTTATGTGATGCAGCAAAAGCAGTTCTAAGAGTGAAGTTCATAGGGATAAATGCCCACCTCAGGAAACAAGAAAAGTCTCAATAAACAACCTAACTTTACAGTCAAGGAACCAAAAAAAGAAGAACAAACAAAGACCAAAGTTAGTAGAGGGAAGGAAATAACAAAGGTCAAAGCAGAAATAAGTGAAATAGAGACTAAAAAGACTATAGAAAAGGACAATGAGATTAAGAGTTGGTTCTTTGAACAGATAAACAAAATTGACAAAACTTTAGCTAGACCGACCAGGAAAAAAGACAGAGGACTCAAATAAATGAAATCAGAAATGAAAGAGATCTTACAACTGATGTCACAGAAATACAAAGGATTATGAGACTACACTAACAAATAGCACAACCTAGAAGAAATGGATAAAGTCCTAGAAACATACAACCTGCAAAGACTGAGTCATGATGAAATAGAAAATCTTAACAGACTGATTATTACTAAGAAGATTGAATCAGTAATCAAAAACCTCCTAACAGATAAAAGTCCAGGGGCAGATGGTTTCACCGGTGAATTCTACCAAATATTCAAAGAAAAATTAATGCCAATCTTTCTCAAACTCTGCCAAAAAAGAGAAGAGGAAGGAACTCTTCCAAACTTATTTTACAAGGCCAGCATTACCCTGATACCAAAACCTGACAAGGTTGTCACAAGAAAGAAAATTACAGGCCAATATCTCTGATGAACATAGATGCAAAAATCCTTAACAAAACATTAGCAAACCAAATTCAACAATACATTAAAAGAATCATACACTGTGATGAAGTGGGATTTATTCCATGGATGCAAGAATGATTCAATGTCCACAAATCAGGCAAAGTGATACACCACATTAACAAACTGAAGGACAAAATCATATGATCATCTCAATAGATGCAGAAAAAGCATTTGACAAAATTCAATATCCATTTATGATAAAATCTCTCAACAAAGAGATTACAGGGGAATGTACCTCAACATAATAAAGGTCATATATCACAAGTCCACAGCTAACCTCATACTCAATGGTGAAAAGCTAAAAGCTCCTCCAAGATCAAGAACAAGACAAGGATACCCATTCTCACCACTTTTATTCAACATAGTATTAGAAGTCCTAGCCAGAGCAATTAAGCAAGAAAAAAAAATAAAAGGCATCCAAAAAGGAAGATAAAACTGTCACTACTTGCAGTTGACATGATAGTATATATAGAAAAAACCTTAAAGAATCCATCACAAAATAGTCAGAACTAATAAATTCAGTAAAGTCGCAGGATACAAAATCAATACACAAAAATCTGTTGCATTTCTATACACTAATAATGAACTATCAGAAGTAGAAATTAATATAACAATCTCATTTAAAATTGGATCAAAAAGAATAAAATATCTAGAAATAAATTAAACCAAGAAATTCAAAGACCTGTATATTGAAAACCTCAAGATCTTAATGAAAGAAATTGAAGACAATACAAATAAATAGAAAGATATTCCATGCTCATGAACTGAAAGAATTAATATTGTTCATACTACCCAAAGCAATATAAAGAGACAATGCAATTCCTATCAAAATTCCAATGGCATTTCTCACAGAAATAGAATAACTAATCCTAAAATTAGAATGGAACCATAAAAGGCCCTTGCATAAAATAGCCAAAGCAATCTTGAGAAAGAAGAACGAAGCTGAGGCATCACGCTCCCTGATTTCAAACTAATTACAAAGCTATAGTAATTAAACCAGTATGGTATTAGCATAAAAAGAGACACATAGATCAAAAGAAAAGAATAGAGAGCCCAGAAATAAACCCACACATACATGTTGAATTAATTTATGACAAGGAGCCAAGAACATATAGTGGGAAAAGATAGTCTCTTCAATAAGTGGTGTTGGGGAAACTGGACAGTCACTTGCAAAAGAATGAAACTGGACCATTATCTTACACCATACACAAAAATTAACTCAAAATCAATTAAAGACCTAAACATAAGACCCGAAACCATAAAACTCCTAGAAGAAAATGTAGGCAGCAAGCTCCTTGGCATAGGTCTTGGTGATGTTTTTTTAAAATCTGGCACCAAAAGCAACAAAAGCAAAATTAAACAAGTGGGACTGCATCAAACTAAAATGTTTCTGTACAGCAAAGAAAACCATCAACAAAGTTATAATGCAACTTACTGATAGAAGAAAATATTTGCAAATCATATATCTGATAAGGGGCTAATATCCAAAATATATAAAGAATTCATATAACTCAACAACAACAACAAAAAATCTGATTGAAAAATGGGCAGAAGATCTGAATAGACATTTTTCCAAAGAAGACATACAGATGGCCTCCAGGTCCATGCAAAGATGCTCTACATCACTAATCATCAGGGAAATGCAAATCAAAACCACAATGAGGTATCACCTCACACCTGTTAGACTGGCTGTTATCAAAAAGACTAGAAATAACAAGTGTTGGCAAGGATGTGAAGAGAAAAGATCCTTTGTGCACTGTTGGTGGGAATGTAAACTGGTGCAGCCACTATGGAAAACAGTATGGAAGCTCCTCAAAAAATTAAAAATAGAACTACCATATGATCCAGCAATTCTGCTTCTGGGTATTTATCCACAGAAAATGAAAACACTAATTCGAAAAGGTACATGCACCCTCATGTTTAGTGCAGCATTATTTACAATAGTCAAGATATGGAAACAATCTAAGTGTCCATCAACGCATGAATGGATAGAGAAAATGTGGTATATAGACAATGGAATATTATTCAGCACTAAAAAAGAGAATGAAATCTTGCCATTTACAACAACACGGATGGACCTGGAGAGCATTATGCTAAGTGACATAAGTCAGAGAAAGACGAACACTGTAATCTCTCTTACATGTGAAGTCTAATATACATATGTCAAGCTCACAAATACAGAGAACAGAGTGAATTGCAATAAAGCTTCTATAAGCAAATGTACTTAGGAAATGCTTTCTTCACTATTGCACCCCCAGTGCCTAACTTGGGGCCTAGCACATAGTAGGTGCTTAATAAAAACTTGTTAAAGACTAAACGAAGAGTGAAGCCCATATGGAAATAATAGCGAGCGATTATCCGCAATAGTGCTATAGCATCCGTGAGGGTGTGGGGGGCAGATCAGGGGAACCTTCTTTTTACACACCCCATTTTGCTTCTCCTCAGTAACCCAGATGTCCTGGTCCTGTGAACAGCACTCTGCTAGATGCTAAAGGTCTAAAGTTGCATATTACAGTCCCTCAAGGAGCTCTAAGTCCAGATGAGGACAGAACCCATATAAAATAGAGCGCACCCTTTGATAAGTGCCCTTGGGGTGCTGAGGTAGTGTGACGGACACCAGAGCAGAGAGCCCACCGGGGGCCAAGGCAGTAGGGAGACGATGGTGGAAAAGTAGCTGTGAAGCAGAGGAAGGGAGAGGAAGTGGGGGAAGAGGGGGACAGACAGGGCGTGGAGCTGGGACCCACATGGCCTGCTCAAAAGGAGACAGAGGCAAACCACTTGGTGTGAACAGGGAGGTCAAACAGGAAAGTTCTGAGGGGAAAGGTTGGAACTACTCTGGGAAAATCAACTGAAAGCCAAGAATACCAAACCAAGGAGCTTGACTCCATCCTGAGGGCAGACAAGATCATGCAAAGGGTTCAGTGCAGGAGGAGGCGGTAGGGGGTGGGGGTGGAGGTGGGGGTGGGGGTGGAGGTGGAGGAGGGGGGGTGAGGGGGGGGGTGGGGGGCTTCAGAACACCTCCCCACCGCACAGAGGAGCACTTGGAAGCAGAGACTCCTGCTGAGCAACCAGACTGGAGCCCATTCCACCAGCCGGGGAGAAGGGACCACAGGCCCCGGGTTGAGGAGGGGAGTGAGAACAACAAAGGAGGGATGTGGCTGAGATACAACGCAAAAAAGAGGAGCTTGGGGTTTGGGTTTTTTTGTTTTGTTTTTAACATTTATTGAATGTCCAGTGTACAGCAGATGCTTTCATGGACTACTTTATTTCATCCTGAAACTACCCTGGGAAATGGAAGCCATCATCGCCATGACACATGCAAGGAAAGTGGGGCTCAGTGAAGTGAAGATTCTCACCGCAGGGCAAGCATGACCCAGGCCGGGTATCCCGCCATCACATCCTCTTCGGGCTCACGCTCTTTCCACCCCACGCTGCCACGAGAGGGCAGAGAGAGGCTGAGTCAAGAGTGGCTTCTGCGTTTGCAGCGTGGAAACAGGGAGAGTGGAAACAGGGAGGTCTGCCCGAGAGCTGGCTGGCGGAGAGGAGGGGATTGGCTGATTTTACGGGGAACCTTTTGGAGGCGTTGATTTCTCTTCAAACAGCTGGAGGACAGCGTCATTCTCCTTGCTCTCCCAGCCTGACAAGTATTTTTGGGCCCTGGGACTTTGAGAGAATCACTCCGCAGCTGTCCCTGACATTCTAAAATCTGTTCCCAGTTTGAACTGAGTGGCGTCTTCCGTCTTGAATGTGAAAGCTATTGCAAAAAAGGTTGTAGAAAGCAGTTTATTTCAGCTTTTCTTCATTGCTGCAACTGACCTTCTAAATAAAAATACGCAATGCAAACAGGCCTCCTGTCTCCAGTGAGGGGAAGTCTGGGAGGTGAGGTCCAGAGACGTTCAAAGTTGGACGGTCTCAAAGCTATCTTCCAGAGAGGCGCTGCTCTGCCTTTCTCCCAAAGGGCAGACCACGGTCACGCCTGACGTTAAACCAGCGCCGCGAGAGTGCTGCTGCCGTGCCTGTGTCCTCCGTTTTCACCAACGGTTGGAAGCTCCATCCTTGGAGAAAATTCAGACACTGGGGGATGCTCAGGAGAGATGTTCTGTCCAATAAAGGAGGAAATATATATGAATTGGCACAAGTGACATTTCAAGAAAGACGTGATTTATTTAAATATTTCCTGACAAATCGGTGTTAACCTCTTAGATAAATCTTCCAAAGACAACTCCCTGCAGCTCGAAACATCCCGCTCTTACAAAAATCAAACCAGCACATCACTCTAAAGTTTCCTCCTGCCGTGGAAAGTGTGAAAATTAAAGAAGCACAAAAATGGTGATGCCACAACAGGAAGCTGGCTTTGAAGACCCTGTAGATGGCCTTTAACGTTTGGGGAAATGGTACTAAAAATGAAAGTAACAATCTCGGCTTGCAGCAACGAGTTGAACACTATTTTTAACTTTTCTTTTTAAATTGCACAAGTGGTATGTGGTCATTGTAAAACACGCAAATGTTATAGAAATATACTTCTAGAATATCCCTGCCTTCACTGCCTAGCACAGATTGTTAGACTTTTGCAAAAATTACGTATAGAATTTCAGCATAAAATTCATAGTATATATTCCAGGGATAATGTAAAGAATTTAGATGGTGCCATATAGGATCATGCATGGCTCTACACCACAATAAAATGACCCCAGTGTCGGCATCAACTCAGCTCAAAATACCTTTTTGAGGTGATGAGCAGTGGTTTGGAAATGCCCGCCCACAAACGCAAGGCGGGACATGAAATATTTTTACCAGGACCAAAAAAAATAAGAATAATACAAATGTCGGTGTGAGGTTGCCAATTGTCTTCATTGTGAAGAATTCTCTTTTAAGCTGAGAATCTTTCTTCCCCTCTTTTGGTGTTAAAATATCCTTCCTTTAAAAACAATTACAGCAATAGTAGACGGTAGTTTGGAATTTATTTTCTAAAGCCATTTATTGCAAAATAAAAAGTTATTAGCGCTAGTTTAGCTCAATTTTTTTCACTACCCCAAGCAAATATCCTATAACCATTAAATAGCAACTCCCCATCTCTCCCTCCCCCAAGTCCCTAGTAATTTCTACTCTACTTTCTGTCTCTATGAATTTGCCTATTCTAGGAAACTCAGATAAGTGAAATCATACATTTGTCCTTCTGTGTCTAGCTTCTTTCACTCAGCATAGTGTTTTCAAGGTTCATCCATGTTGTAGCAAGTATCAGAATTTCATTCCTTTTTAAAGCTTCAGTAATATTCCATTGTATGTATGTACCACAGTTTGTTTATACATTCATCTGTTAATGGACATTTGGGTTGTTTCCACCATTTGGCTATTGTGAATAGTGCTGATATGAACATTGATGTACAAGTATCTGTTTGAATCTCTGCTTTCAATTCATACCTAGGAGTGGAATTGTGGCATCATATAGTAATTCTGTTTAACTTTCTGAAGAACCGCTAAACTGTTTTCCACAGTGGCAGCAGCGTTTTACATTCCCCCACCATGCACAAGGGTTCAAATTTTTCAACATCCTCACCAACACTTGTTATTTTCCATTGTATCATTTTATATATGTATATAATAGCCACCCTAATGTGTAAGAAGTGGTATTTCATTGTAGTTTTGATCTAAATTTCCCTAACGACTAATGATGTTGAGCATGTTTTCATGTATTGTAGATCTTCTTTGGAGAAATGCCTATTCAAGTCCTTGGCCCTTTTTTGAATTGGATTATTTGTTTTGTTGTTGAGTTGCAGGTGTTCTTTATATATATTCAATATTTATCCCTTATCAGATGTATGATTTGCAATTATTTTCTCCCATCCTGTGTACTATCTTTTCACTCTCTTGATAGTGTCCTTTCATGCACAAAAGTTTTTAATTTTGATGATGTCTGTTTGTCTAATTTTTCTTTTCTTGACTGTGCTTTCAGTGTCATATCCAAGAGGTTATTGCCAGTCCAATGTCATGAAGATTTACCCTTATATTTTCTTCTAAGGGTTTTATAGTTTTAACTCTTAAGTTTAAATCTGATTCGTTTTGAGTTAATTTTTGTATATGGTGTAAGCTAAGGGTCCGACTTCATTCTTTTGCATATGGCTATCTAGTTTTCCCATCACCCTATATTGAAAAATCTATCATTTACCATTGAATGGTCTTGACACCCCTGTCAAACTCACCATATATGTGAGGGTTCTAAATGACCAGTGTAAGCAGTGTAGTATGTTACAGAATGTGCAGTTTGTATAGTATGATCCTGGGCGGGGAGGTTGAAAGAATATTTCACAAGATGTCAATAGTGATTATCTCTGGGTATCAAGATTATGGGTGATTATTTTTCCTCTCTCTCCAGGTTCCCTGCCCCATCTCTCTAAAGGGAAGGGTTTTCCTGTATATCCCCAAAGTCCTTCAGTTAGAAATATTACTTTAAGAATGAGAATCAAAAGAAAGAAAAGGAAACTGTAATGTACTTTTGGAAAAAGATGTCACACTTTGTTAACTTCTTGGGGATCATAAACTCTTGGGTGAGGGAGAGCTCCTTGCTTTGCCTCACTTGTATGGCCCACTGAGTCCAGAAGTCCAGTTGCCTAGGCCAAGAGGACGAGCTTTTTGGGCCATAGCCACCCTCTGTATTTCATCCACTCAGACTGAACTGTTTCATTGAGTCCCTCTTATGTACCTAGGCACTGGGTGTACAATCGTGAAGGGGGAATAAAAGAGAAAGAAAAAGAAGGAAAGAGGGGAAGGAGTGAGGGAGGCAGATTTCCTGGTACATTGCGAGGGAATCTGACCTTAATGAATGAGCCTGTGAGCAGTGCTGTGAAGAGGTGACGTCCCCTGGCTGCACAGCCTGTTTTAGGGGGAGGCGCCCCGTCATGGCAGAGAAGCTTTCTCCAGGAAGCAAGTGTTGAGCAGAGCTCTGACTGGAGCCCAGGCAAGGAAGGGGACCAGAACTTTCCAGAGCGAGGCAATGTCATCTTCTAGAGAGGCTGGGACAGTGGAGAGCAGGTCACTATAGGAACTGAGTGAGGGTCACGGGGCTGGAGCGGGAGAGACCACACCAGGCAAGGCCTTGTGGACACGTTCAGGGGGCACCACTGAAGCGCTTTGGCAGGGCATCTCTTCACAGACTTGCATCTCAGCGGGGCAAGTCTGGGTGCCGCCTGGAGAATGGATTTGAGAGAGGGCTGGAGTAGATCCTGGGAGACCATGAGGAGCACCCCCCAGGCAGGGGGCAGAGGGACTAGGGATGGACAGACATGGATGGAATGAGAGATCCTTGCACAATCAAATGGAAGCACCTGGTGGTGGACAGACTATTTTTAAGTGACTTCATCTTTGAGTCCCTGTTGGGGAGCCTCCAGTCTTGCAGTTCAAAAGCTCAAACAAAGGAAAGATCAGCTTTTTCAGCAAGAAGTGACGACTCAGAGCCATGGCTTTTTAACACAATTAAATTCCAGGTGAGCAGAGGCCACAGCCATGTTTTGCCTGAAAAGTACAAAGTGCTTTTTCCCCGCTTTATTCACCAATAACCTTACAATTGGAGCTGACACATCCAAGCTTCAAAGGAAAAGCAGAGAGCTCAGTTTCTGAATATTAAGCGACTTGCCGTGAAATTGGCTGACCCTTTGTTTCAGTGGTGTCCAGCAGAGAGAGGAAAGGGGCCATTCATTAGACTCTTTCAAGGGCTCGCCATTTCACCAGGCACCTTCCATGGCCTCTCTCTTCTGAACTTTCAAGGTCCTGTTTTCCTTTGTCACTTCACATTTCTAATGGGAAGATATTTCTTCTAATGAGAAGATATTTATGTCCCACATAGGCCCATCCATTTAGTCACTTGCCATGGGGTGTAGGGCCTGACTTTGACTGAAGAGCAAAGCCTGCAAACTAGATTACTGAGAAACTCTTGAGCCTGTCGCTCAAGGCATCTCCCAGTATCTAGTTTACTCTAAAAATAAAAATATTAATAAAAACAGCTACTATTGATTATTGTTGACCTTTTCAAAGGTAAAGAAACTTACATTCAGAGAGGTTATGTGACTTGCCAATGCCACACAGTAGAGGCGAGATTTCAGCCAGGGGCTATCTAACTGCAAAACTGTTTCCTTTTGCATTGCTCCAATTTGCACACCCCTCACTGCCATTCTTGCAATTCTTCTCTGACAGAGAGAGAGCTAGGGTCAAGCCTGCCCCGTGAAGCTACAGAGGCCAAGGCTCCTTAGTTTCCAAGGACTGGAGATGATTTGCTTTGATATCACTAGAAGGGAAGGTGAGCGAGCATGAAGGCAGAGGAGCAGAGGCCATTTTCTCAGGGGTCGAGAACTTGGGCTCTGGAGTCTAACTGACTTTCAACTTTGCCCCACCATATGTGTGATCTCGGACTAGTTACAAACTATGCCTCAGTTTCCTCACCTGGAGAATGGAAATCATCACAAAACAAGTGCGGAATCGCTTAACTGAAACCTTCGGGTACAGCTGTATTTTAAAATTCAGAATTTCTTTATTTTAGAAAGGTAGTGGGGTTTATATTTCCTAATACCCCAGTGGGCACCGGTGCAGGGTCCATTACCCATTAACCAATCAGGTTAATATTTCTGCAATAAAACAAATTGCTATTCATCTAGGTGAGATAAATTAAGACTGTACATTAGGATTACTAAACTGATGAGACTTTTTCCACCAAAAGAATATTCCAAAAAAAAAAGGAAATCTTTTATTTCTCAAGACTTTGAGATTTCGAAGTTGTGGATGGGGAGTCACGGAGCGGCAGCTGCCTCTTTTGTGAGACTTCAGTAAGTGAGAGAATATACATTAAAGTGCTCAGAATAGTGCCCCGCAAATTGTAGGGTCCCGCTCACTTGGCTATTCGTATTCATTCCAGAGTAGAAAAACACAGGCTACTTCAAAGATTATTATTCACACCTTAAAATTACTGCTGAGTAAACTGACTACTTCGGGTAATAGAGAACTCTCCATGATACTTCAGAAGAATTCTAGGCGAATCCAGCAGCTACAGCAGGAGAGAGAAGTCAAGAAAATTTCCAGGGGTCTGCTGCAAAGAACAGGTAAATTATTTTATTCCAACTACCACCTGCCAGTCCAGCAAAATGTGCTCTCAAATAATTTGGACTGACTGTGCCAAGTGCAATTCCCATAGTGACCAGCTGGAAGTTGTGGGACCAACTGGAGTTGGAGGTAAGTATTGAATCCTGAGCTTGGGGGTCAGGTGACAACGGCAAATTAGGAGCGCTCTTCAGATCGCGTCAAAGAAGTCTCTCCATTCTTTACCACACTTCTGGTTTCCTCCCTAATGCCTTACCTTCAGCTTGTTAAAATCACTTCAGTCTTATCAGAATGAAATCTTGAGTGCGTTCCCAATGTAAGGAGAGTTTTATCAAGAAGTTGCTAATTTATCCCAAGCTGTAGAGAATGTTTAGACAATGTAGTCTTTTCAGACTATCTTACCTTCTCTGAATCTCAGGGCAGTTTCTCCTGCTTTGATCAGATACTGCAATTTGTTGCCCTTTTGATCATTGGGAAACTGATCAGAATCCTCTAGAAAGCCCACCTCTTCCTTGGCCCAGAGTACCTGTTTCTCAAACAAGCAAAAATCATTTCTGTTTGTAGTTTGTCACAGAATTTATAGACCCATTTAGGAACCAAGTACTTTACATATTATATCCCCAGAATAACTAAACATTAATAATGATAATAAATGGAGCAATAAGAAGGAAATTGGAGAAGGCAGTTTTTCAGATAGACTTGCTACAGCTTGTCTGTTGGAGCAAACAGCTATTGGAAAGCCCTGATGAACGACCAGTCTGGGGCAAATTAAAAAAAAAAATTAAAGGGTTGAGTGTATACATGCAATAGTGAGCTGAAAACATTTCAGTAAGCACAGTCCAATTTTCTATGTGAAACCCAGGCAATTTTTCAAGAAGTGAAGTCTCTTTTCTTTTATAAAATAGTTGTACCAAACAAATTTGTTGGCTGTCTCCTCCCACTAGGAATTAAGCTCTGTGAAAATAGGGACTTTGTTTTACTGTATTCCTGGTGCATGGAGTTCTATCTAGCACGTTGGAAAGCTTAATAAATATTTGCTGAATAAATGAGTGAATGAATCTGAAGTAAGTAGACAAATAGATGAACTGTTCCCTGTTTTCTGTAGAAAGCAGGCTGTTTTTACACTCTCTGTCAGGTACATACACATAATATATGATATTAAGAATCCAGTGGGCTTTATGGGGATCTCACACTTTCCTTGGGAGGAGTCTTCTAGAAGTCTGGGAGACTGTGGAAAGACTCTTCTGCAAAGCTCACTAGGCTGGCGACAGCTCTACAAGATATTGGTGTAGCCCACATAACAGTGGGTGTGAAAATAGTCAGAGTAAAAGCTCAGCAGTCAGCCCAGGTGGCTGCTAAATAGTGTTACACAGGAAGTAGCATGGCTTCCTGACTTCTGCACACTAGGGGAGCTGTTTTTAGGTTGCACTCAATCTGGAAGACCATCGCAAGAAGAGATCAAACCTGTCTCTTCCCACTATAGTGTGGCAGAAAGAGAGGAAAGGAGCAGTGGCAGTGCTATACGAAGGGAAGCCGTTGCCTAATATAATAAACATCTAAGGAGCATTAAAGGAGAGCAGCCATGGTTGAACACGACGATGAGGAAAACACATTTGCCATCAGAGACAAAGAATGCTGTATTATCAGTGTTTAGTGTTAAAGAATAGTTAGGGCTATCTGCCATCTGCTGGCACGTGAAATTGGCCCAAAGCCCCTTCCATGCAGTGTGGAAGTGCAGTGCCCACCCCCAGATCCGTTCACTTTCCCAAGGGGGCTGTATTGCCACGTCTCTTTGATGTAAACATGAACCTCTGCCCTTTCCTAAGTTCGCTGAAGTACAATCTCCACTTAACTTGTGTGGTGACAGAGCAGAGAGGGCTGTCACAGAGCACCCACACGACAAAAACTTTAGAATCTGTTCTTACAAGACCTTCAGCTCGTCCCTCCTACAGACAGGCTGCTTCTCTCCCCTACAGCAGCCCTGCTCCGGCTCACTTCTCCCTCCCCTCACTCCTTCCTCTTTTCTTTTCCCTGTTCTCTGCAGCAAAACCTAGTCCATCTTATCTCCTCATGTGGAGCAGCTTCACCTTTACTCACTCATGTAGCTGGACTCTTGCTGTCACAGTCTCACCTTTTCTTCTTTTTTTTTTTTTAAAGATTGGCACCTGAGCTAACATCTATTGCCAATCTTCTTTTTCTTTTTCTTCTTCTTTTTCTTCTCCCCAAAGTCCCCCATCAGTATATAGTTGTATATTCTAGTTGTAGGTCCTTCTGGTTGTGTCATCTTTTATTCTTAAAATCTCTCCTTATGGGGCCAGCCCAGTGGCATAGTGGTTAAGGTCACATGCTCCACTTCATTGACCCGGAGTTTGTGAGTTCGGATCCCAGGTACAGACCTACACACTGCTCATCAAGCCACGCTGTGGTGATGTCCCACATACAAAATAGAGGAAGATTGGCAACAGATGTTAGCTCAGGGCCACTCCTCCTCAACCACAACAGCTACAAAAGTCGTTCCTTAAACATTAGTTTTCTTCTGAAGAACACTTTTAGTGACAGCCATCCTGATGACATTTTTACCCTGCAAGGAAAGAAAGGTACTACTGCAAAGCAAACATCTAGGAAAAGAAAGCAGCTCGAGGCACAGAGGAAGAAGATTATCAAACACAGTAGAAGAGAAATCTGAACGAGACCAGAACAGCACAGCTTCCTTAGCCACAACGTGCCAAGGTGTTGAAAGTCAGTATTAGAGCCTGACAGTATATTTGGTTACCATTTCCATGTATATAACCATATTTTAAATAACTCTTATAAACTGATTCTGATTTTATTCTGTAGTTAGGGAACAGGACATTCTTGATAAAACTCTCTCGTCTTCATAAAGCTTCTGCTTATAGAACTCCTCAAGACACTGTGCGTTGATTGATTGATATGGGTGAGCCAGAACTGATTATTTCAGTCAAATCCTTGTTCTCAGTAAGCAGAACTCCTTAGAGGAAATAGCTTACTCCTTAGGCCTATGTGATATACAAAATTTTGTTCGTCATATAGCACAAGAATGTTTTGTTAAGAAATAAAATCGTTTTTAAAAATTGTACACTCTGCAAGAGACCAAATCCTATAATGTAAAGCAGAGATTCTCAAACTGTGGCCCCTAGACCAGCAGCATCAGCATTGCTGGGAACCTGTTAGAGAGGCAAGTTCTCAGGCCCTGCCCCCGCCCTCCTGAAGCAGAAGTGCGAGGTGTGGAGCCACGATCTGTGTTAACAAGCCCTCAGCTGACGCTGATGCCCACTCCCATCCAAGAGCCGCTGCTCTCACGCCACCATGCCTCCAGAGCCGTTCAGTGGTCAATTTTGAATGTTTTCCAGTGCCAATGCAATCCCTGAATAGTGATTCTTTTTATCACCAGGTCCTTTGATTCACAGAAATCTGTGGCCCAGTCCTCAGCTGACCGGGTTTGCCTGCTGGTGGCTGCTCAGAGCTCTCTGTCAGAACATCTGCCCCCTGCACTGCCCTCCTAGGTCCTTCTCCTGGTGTCCTGGTGCTGGTCAGCACCAAAACAATTAAATCCCCAGTCTTAAAAGGGAGGCCCTCACAACCGCCTTCTCCCCCACCCATTCCACCAAGCTGAACCCAGAAATAGAACATAGCTCCCTTTTCAGGGCTATTCCCTCCACCTCGTCTCCAGAGACCACATCTGCTCCTCCCAGAACGAGGCCCTGTTCTGGCAGCTGCACAATTCACTGCTGAAATCCTAGTCTGGAGAGCGGGGTTGAAGCCAGAGGAGAGATGCCAATAGGGCAAACACCTCATTCCAGATTCCAAATGTCATTCTGCAGCCCTCCAAATGCCAAATGCTGCCTGACAGCCCCAGCCAGGTCCCTAGTCTGTGGCCACATAAGAGGCCTGCGGAGACACGTGGGGCCTGCTGATGGAAAACACATGGTAGCCTGGGCTTTACCTTTCCTGAGTTCGCCGCTCCACCTGGCAGTATGGGCTCTAAGGAGGACTGTTTTGTGGGGGCCCGAGGCATAAGGTTATGCATCACTTGCGAGCTCCTCCCCATGAAAGCAGAAAGTCACCATCCAACCTACCTCAGACCCAGACTAGCCTCAGCCTGTTGGCTCAACTGCCCGAGGTCCTGGGGGAGCAGTATTCAAATGCCTCTGCCAACTGCCTTTTGGTTCTCACAGTTGTGCCCCAGGAACATATATGAGAAGTGAAACTGAACATGTCACCCCCCTCAGTGAGGAGAGAGGAAGAGCCCTGAAAGCCCTTTTTATTGGGCCTGTTATTCTTCTGTTGGTCACTCACACACCCTCGCCATGAAGGCTTTCATGGCTGCCTTCCTTGTCTGGACTCTGATTTCTGCCAACGGCGGCGGCGGGGAAGCCTGGCCCACACACACAGCCTGCAGGGACGGGAGCTTGGAAGTGCTCTACCAGAGCTGTGGTAAGCTGCTTCAACATTTGTGTTTATGGGGAAATTAAGGCCCACAGATGTGGCTGCTAAGCGCTTTGCTGAGGTGGGTAAAGGGTAAGGGACCAGAAACTGAACACTTTCTCCACTTGGAGCAGGTCTGCGAGGGCCATTGGGAGCCCTTGGGAGGAGAGGGGTGGAGTGGGAGAGAGCCTGAAGAGACCAATAAAGAGGATAAGAAAAAGACATTGAGAGTCTAAAATAGCAATTCACTGATACCACAAAGCCTGAAAAAGAACAAAATGACCACTGAGTTTACCAAATCATGAAGCCTTGCCAGTTCAAAATTAGGAAAAGAGGCTTCTCGTAGCACCCCTGTCTCCAGCTGTGCACCTGGGATGTCTATCCAGCTTATTTAGTTTGCAAGTTGAGTGAAAAGATCACTTATGCCAAAAGAGAAGGTTCCTGTCTTTCTGATGATGCTCCTAGAGCTTCCGTCACAGCAGCATCGCTCATTAATTCAGCAAATGCTTATCTCGCAGGTATCAATTCCAGGGTTTTCTCTAGTGCTAGGCACAAGAAAAGGGAATGAGCCACGGCCATCACCCCAACGGGCAAATAGCTGTACCAACAGAAATTGCAATTCGATGGATAGAATGCAGGCAACTGCCATAATCAGGGAGTGAGGCGACCCTTTGGGATGCGTATTAGTCTCCTAGGGCTGTCATAACAGAACACTACAGAATGGGGGGCTTAAACAACAGAAATTTATTTTCTCACAGTTCTGGAGGCTGGAAGTCCAAGATCACGGTGTTGGTAGGGCTGGTTTCTCCCGCAGCTTCTTGCCTTGGCTTGTGGATGGCTATCTTCTTCTGTCTTCACTTTCCTCTGTGCCCACACATTCCTAGTGTGCCTTTCTCTCTTCTTAGAAGGACACCAATCATGTTGGATTAGGCCCCCCTCATTTAACCCAGTTGCCTCTTTAAACACCTAATCTCCCAATACAGTCATATTCTCAGGTACTGAGCATGAGGACTTCAACATATGAATTTTGGGGAGACAAAATTCAGTCCATAAAGGGGACCCGAGTGGGGAGAAATGAGCCCAGCCTCAGGATCACATCTTGAATGAAGATTAGAGGAAGTGGCTCACAAAAAGTCACAACATTGTGGAATATGACACTTTGGAGGTAGACAGGGTACAGAATGCTGTTTGGACTGAAGGCGGTGGAAGGGAGGTGCCCATTAAGCCTCTAAGTTGGCCCCCCA
This sequence comes from Equus asinus, assembly GCF_041296235.1. NCBI lineage: Eukaryota > Metazoa > Chordata > Mammalia > Perissodactyla > Equidae > Equus > Equus asinus. The sequence continues at coordinate 62,239,505 of NC_091797.1, read as the reverse complement.
TAAGCTGGTGTGTAGTGGAGATATTGCACTTGAGCACATAGCTGACCCCTATGACTGCCAGAGCTGCCTCAGAGAGGCCAAGATGGTCAGGCTGGTCTCCGGAGCCATTTGTCCAACTTGACTTTACTCCTTTAAAAAGAAGGACAGGGAGCATTAAAGTGCCCGCACACACAAATTTTTAATGTAAATGCGAGTGAATGGTTGGATGCTGGAGGTATTGATTTCGTTATTCTTGCTCTTCCCATGTGGATGGGATGCTTTCTGCTGGCATCTATTCATTTTAGGTACAGTGTGAGAAGCAAGACTTGAGATGAATGGACTGCTCAGGATTTTGTTTTCCCAATTCACCCTCCCATAAAAGGTTGCCATGGCAGGTCCATCTCCCTGAGCAGCCTGCAGCCTGCAGCCAAGCCTGGCACAGCCTTTCAAGACACTGGCAGGAGAGGCAAGAGGAGTGGATGCATGGGGGAAAGAATAAGAGCCTATCACCCACTTCCGGGGTTATCTCCTCCCTCTGAAGGGTTGGTGCTCCATGGTGTCAATGAATGTCGGGCACAAGCCCTTCCCTGGGCACTTGGAAAATAGGAAGGGAGGAGACACAGTTCTCATCCAAGACCAGTGGGGGATCAGATGATTACACAACAGGGTAAATGCTCTGTGTGAAGACAGGAATGGAGGCATGTGTCATACACCCGGGGAGGTTGTGGTTGGAGAGGGTGAAGTTGGGGACGAAATCCTTCGGGGAAAAGGTCATCAAGCTTGAATTCAACCTTAAAGAATGATAAAAATAGTAATTAGAACATCTCATGTTCATGGAAGGTTTATATGTGCCAGGCTCCATGCTAAAAGCTTTCTCTGTGTTATTTCTTATTTTACAGATGTGTAAACTGAGGGTTAGAGGTGTTAGGTAACTGTGCCAAGGCCTCACACGCAATAGTAGCAGAATTACATCCCCGGTGGCCCAGAGAAGGTATTGAGTGAATATTTGTGGAATTAAAATGAATTGATCCCAGGCCTGCTTGACTCCAGAGTCCATGCCATTATTCTCCTGCTGTCTAGACTTTTGTTGGAAGGCAAGTGGAATAGAGGTGGGAACTGGAAGGAGAACTTTGGCAGAAAGAATGGCCTGTGTGAAGGCAGGGAGATGTGACAAGGAACAGAGTCCAGGGAGCCACAGAAGGGCTGGAACACAAGGAAGGGATGAGAGATGAGGTGGGAAATGGGATCAGAGCCCCAGTGTGATGGTGAATTTTATGTGTCAACTGGACTGGGCCACAGGATGCCCAGCTGGCTGGTTAAACATTATTTCTGGTGTGTCTGTGAGGCTGTTTCGGGAAGAGGTTAGCATTTGAATTGGCGGACTGAGTAGAGCAGATCACCCTCACCAGTGAGGAGAGGCATCATCCAATTGGTTGACAGCTTGAATAGGACACAAAGGTAGAGGAAGGGTGAATTCACTCTCTACCTGACTGCTGGGCTGGGATATTGATCTGCTCACAGTGGTCCTGGCCCTCAGGCCTTCAACTACACCACCGGGCTTCCTGGGTCTCCAGCTTGCAGATGACAGATCGGGGACTCCTCAGCCTCCATAATTACGTGAGCCTATACCTTATAATAAATCTCTTTCTAGATTATAGATCTGTGTGTGTGTGTGTATATATATATAATATATAATATTTATGGATGGTTGCCTGGAGCACGTGCAGCTCATTCATTACTGTAAGTAGTCTAACTTTCCCCTTGAGTAACCCAGACCTGCATGTGCTGCATTCACAGAAGGTGTGTATATATCTGTACACACACATATATGTATATTCCACTGGTCCTGTTTCTCTGGAGAACCCTGCCTAATACACCAGGAGACTCAGACAAGGTTGAGCTGCATCCTTTTGGCAAAGAGGAGGATACATTTTGTAAAGATCCCTCAGGTAATGGGTAGGAGCATAAATGTTAGATTGAAAGCTATTTGAGGCTAGAAGCAGGATTTGTAGCCTGTAGGAGCAATAATCCAGGGGAAAAAAAAGAAGAGAGCCTGAACCAGCATCATTTCGACAGCCTTAATGTCAGTGGGAATCTTTGGTCCACTTTGCGGTCAGCATAAAGGAAAGCAGTGTCCTGGGAGCTTCTCCAGGGATGGGCCCTGCCTCTTTGCTTGAGAGCTTTTGAGTTATCAGGGGCTGAATGGCTGCATACCCCTCCCCAGATGGAGATGGTCCCCTCTTCAGCTGCTGGATTCTCAACGGGGCAGCCCCCCAGGCCTTCACATTGATAACATACTGCAAAGGCTACATGTTGTAAACACCAGCCCTGGTGTTTAGACAGCTTAGTGCACATCGGGGGCTTCTAGAATCCCAACATGCACAGTGCTGTCGGAGGGTTGGCTGACAAGAATACAAGGATCCATTGTTGTCTGGGTTAGAGCTTCTCTTTTAGTTGGGGGAGGGGGGAGATCCTAGGCTAGAAACTGTTCTGAATAATACAATAATCCTTCAAGGGAAAGAAAGAGCCTCTTAAGCAGTCACTAGGCTCTGAATACTGACCAGGAAGTGAGCAAAATTTTCTGAAAAAGCAGAAGTCTTGATCTGTCCAGGTGTTAGTGCTACTGTAAAGAAAAGAGTGCCAGTTTTTACAAAGGCAAAAGGGGGAACAAAAGCAGTCAGGGGCCTTTGTTTTGTTAAATCAGAAGATAATTCTGAGGGCTAGAAAAAGCCCAGGGACCCACCCCACGCACATGCCACAAAGATCCTCCACTGTATTTGTTTATACGCTGCCTCCATCACACAAAGGCATTAGAAAACACCTGTGCTGGGAAGATGAACTTGGAAGTGGGAGAAGCAGGGTGAGGGGAGGGAAGGAGGGGGGACTAATAAAGCCAGGGAGGTGAGGACACGTACAACAGATGAGCCGTGTGAGGGATGAGAGCTTGGGGTCTGGAGTCAGCGGACCTCATTCCAACCCTTGGGCAATCTCCATCCTGGATTGAAAGTGGGTGTATGAGTTTCCTACGTCTGCTGTAACAAGTTACCACTTGGCAGCTCAAAATGACACACATTTCTTCTTTTCGAGTTCTGGAGGGCAGACGTCTGAAGTCAGCTTCACTTGGTCAAAGGCCACACTGTCTTGGAAACGCGAGGGGAGGCTCTCTTCCCTTGCCTTTTGCCTTTCACTGCTACAGCTGCACTCCTAGCATTTTTGGCTCCTTACCCCTTCCACTGTCCTGAAAGCCAGCAGCATAGCATCTCCTTTCTTCTTCTGTCACGTCTCCTTCTGCTTCCCTCTTGTGAGGACACCTGATAAGGATAATCTCACTATCTCAAGATCCTTAACTTAATCACGTCTGCAAAGTCCCTTTGCCATGTAAGGGAACATTCATAGGCTCCAGGATTAGGACATGGGCATCTTTGGGAGCCATTATTTGGTCCATTACCATAGGGGTAATAATTTTCCCCACCTCTCAGGGCTGTGTGGGGATTAGGTGAAAAGGATGGCATGAAAAGTGCTGCACACATGCTACAGCTTCAGGAAATCTTTGCTGCTGATGACTTGTCATGTATTTTACAGTCACTAAAGGTGTGTTTGACTATGCGCTTTCTTAAAACCAAATCAAAACAAGGAAATTACATTGTTTGCAAAATAAAACCAGTTTTTAAGGAAATGTTCAGCTTTTCCTGGGATGAGCTGTGAGACAGATTTCTCCCTGGAGTCGATGGCATCTCAGACAGCATCTCCGTAAGAGATGCCGCGGTGTCTCACACCTCCTGTTTCTCACGGTGCCCCTCAGCGTGGACCAACGGCTCGTCACTCAAATGCAACTCAGGATCAATTTTTCAAAGGGCCACGATAGACGCTTCCGTGAATGCAGCACTAGAAGGTCTGGGTTTCTCAAGGGGAAAGTTCAGCTACCTGTAGGAATGGATGAGCTGCATGTGCTCCAGGCAGCCATCCGCAAATGTCACTATTACTGCCGTTCTTGTTGTCGCTGCAGTTATGGGGGTTTTGATAAGAGTTGGAGAGCAGATATCTAGGTTGTATTTTCTGGCAAGAGCCTTGCGTGTAGACCTCAGTGCTGCCATTTAACATGCTTTGACGTCAACAAGGCAGAAAGGACGGTCATAAAAAGTAAGAGACCTGTGACACATGCCTGCAGGCTGCCCTTTTGGTTTCTCTGATGTTCACAGTCAACCTGGCCATTCAGGTGGCTCCTAGGAGTAATCTAGGACAGGGCAGGGTCAGCAGATGAAGCCCGCAGGCCAGACCTCACCTCCTGCCTGTTCTTTTGTGGTCAATGAGCTAAGAATGGCTTTTACATTTTTAAATGGCTAAAAAACTCAAAAGAAGACTAATATTTGTTGATGAGGATTTTAGGCTGGTTATTTTTAAAACTGCAGATGAGAAGCAGGCTCCGAGGACTGGAATTTTGCTTGCCCTTTTGAGAGACATTCGCACTTGTGAAGGAAGGGGGGATGACCTTGTAGGGACCCGAAATTGGCCACCCCAAGATATGTCTCTTTGGCATCGGGATTGTTTTGGGCTGATTGCTTTTGATAAACTGGGACAGGGAAGGAGGCTCTGAGGAATGGAACTTGCCCTTGTTGGGACACATTTACATTTGTAAGATAAATCTCTATCTGTAGAGGGTGCCTCCCTCTCTGTACCAGGAAGAGGAGGAGAGATGACCTTGTCCCTAGAAGCTCTTAATGGGGAAGGCAAGAACTTAAGTTGGTTGCTGTCTGGCAATCTCATGTAACTGGTTTAGGGTGGTGGCGTCTAACCTTTCTAACCTTTACTTAATCCGATTTGATTCTTGTCTAAAAGTCATGGGATCACCCAATGACCAGACCCCACCTGCACTGATACCATTTTAACTTTTTTTCATGTTCTTTCCTTTGTCTTGTAAAGAGATGAATCATATACCTATGCCTTAAATTTAGCCCTAACCCTCAACTCGCGGCAGCAGCAGGAGCTCTGACTGCCCGTGGGTCCTGTCCCCACGCACCAGCTCTGCCTGCCCATGGGTCCTGTCCCCATGCTATTCCACACTATTCTCTAAATAAAAGAGCACTACTGCCAGATCTTGAGAGTCTAAGAAATCTTTCTTTCGACTCCTCGGCTCACTGACCCCGCATCATTTGTGACATATAAAACTTCTACGAAATTCACATTTCTGTGTCCATAAATAAAGTTTTATTGGAACACAGCCGCACTCATTCATTTGTGTGTTGTCTGTGGCTGCTCCCGTGCTGCAACGGCAGAGTGAGCACTGTAATAGTGGCTGCATGGCCCACAGACCCTAAAATATTAACTATTTGGCCCTTTACAGAAAAAGTTTCCTGCTCCCTGGCCAAAGTTAAAAACGAATCTCTCTAGCTCTTCGCCAGGTGAGGCTCTCAAGTTCTGAGTCTTCCAGATGATTCCAGCCATAGAGAGGCTGCATGGCCAAGTGAACTTGACACCAAAACCACCATGATTGCAAGGAATTTGTAGGATCCCTTCGAGAGCATCATCATTGCCTTAATAATTTCTTGCTTCTGCATAACATTTTACAATTTATAAAGTCTTTCCATTACAAGGTGTCATTCAATGCTTATAAACAGCCCTAGGAGGTACCTAGGATGTTTATCTTCATTTTCCAGGTATAGAAACTGAAGCTCATACATACTAACTATCTTAATGAAGTAACATACCTGAGCCATGATACAAACCTAAGTGTCTGATTCCATGCCCAGTGACTTAAAGCTGTACCATGGAATTCTGATACAGAGTAACCCAGGCCATCTTGCCCCAGAAACTAGGCTGCAGATGGGGGAAGGCACAGCTCAAAACACTCAGTCTTTGGGGGAAGAGTTGAAAACCCTTAGTTCTCCATGGACTAGCAAAGAAGGAGGAGGAGGAGAAGAAGGAGAGAAATTTGTCTTCTGACTCAAGGATTGTCTCCTCTTCCCCCACCCCCTCTAGCCTCCCATCTCTGCACACACTCAGGCCTGGGCCAGCCTGGCTCTTCCCAAGGATCCGAGGTCCATCGGGCCCCGCAGCAGCCACGGGTAGAGGGACCCCCTCACTCTACCTGTTTCAGCCGTGCGTACCAAGTTCTCTTTATTGAAGGTGTCTGAAATGACATCTCCCAAATTAAAAGAAGTGAATGGAGGGCCACTTGCTGGTCAGTGAGAACAGCTTATTTTGTGCCAGGAGCCCTCCCGTGCAGTTGGCATACTAATTTCAAAGGGAAACCCTATTTCCCTAACATCCAACAGCAGTTTCCTCTGTGGAAAAGTTGGTGGGTCAGGAGGGGGAACCCATCTCTGGCAGGAAGATGAGGCTGTGGGTGGTCTCTACAGCACCTGGCCAGTCACCTGGAGGTTCTAGGGTCAGGGGACCACGGCATCCAGTCACCATGCTTCAAACTTGCAGTTGACAACTGCTCGCCTCTCCGTTGGGGCTGTCGGCCCCATCCACTCTGCCTAAACAGGTTTTGTGTGTTGCTGAAGTTTGCTACAGGCTGGGCATTTCATCTGACCTCCAAGAAGTCCTTAATTCTAAAGTCAAAATCAGGCCACGTGCACCTGAGTAATCCATCAAGATAGTCAAACGGGACAATTAATCAGACTTTAAGAATGCAAAGCAACGCTGGCAACATCTCCTCCAAGACAGAGGGTAAACTGCAAATGACCCAGCTGCCCAGCAGAATGAACAGGCATGTGGATAAAATGTGTTCATAGAAACATTTTTTTAAAACTGCCCTGGGAGGAAAGAGACGGGGAAAGAACTGCTTCCCTCAAAATGTAATAATTCTGAAGCAAATGGAGCATAAGACAAACACAAAAGAAGGAGCATCAAGAAATAATAATAATGGAAAACAGTCCAGGCCACATAGTCATTTAACAATACTTTAAAATATTGCGCAGAGAAAGCAATTTCTCTCTTAGATTATTTTCCTGGATTAATAGGGATAAAAAAACTGTGCGGTTAAAGAAAAGCAGACAAATAGCCACAGAAACAAAGATGCAATTCCAGAGGGATAGCTTGGACGTGCAGGATTAAACAGCTAGCTGCCTTGAGCAGAGCAAGGCCTCTTTGCCGAAGCTTAAAGACAGGAAGTTGATAAAAATATAAGAATGTCACCACTGAGATGCAGATTTTTTTTAATGGGAACAGGAAAAGGTTGAAAGTGGACAGCAGCTGGAGAAGAAGGAATCCTGTGGGTGTGTCCTGCTACCGGGCCGCAGGTTCCTCCCTGCATCTGCGGCGTTTGGTCGTCATTACCATTTACAGCCAAACCTCCAAGGCCCTGTTAATTCTCCTAAGCACTTTTTAAAAGAGACACTGAGTCACTTAGTGAATAGGGGCCTAAAGAGGGAAAAAAGCCAAGAATCTGAATCTAAGAGGCCTCTTCTGTACAGGCAGGAAATGTCCTCCCAGTGGCTGTTCAGGGCTCATCCTCAGGCAAAATCTCCAGGGGCGGCTTTGCTCATGTGTTGGAGGAGAATCTTTGGAAAAGTAGAGATGGGGCGGGTGGGGGGAGGGGAGGCTACAGCTCTGCAGCTATTTTTGTAGAAACTGCAGCATAGGGGACACACCCCCAAAGCAGCCACCAGTGTGAGGTCCCGGCGGAGGCTTCAGACTCAGGGGTGCAGAAGGGGGAGTCTTAGGGACAAGAGCAGCTGTTTTTCCTAAGGCCAGGAAAGCCAAGGTGAGAGAGCCGTTTCCCAGCTCAGCTTGTGCAGCTGGAGCCCCTGGCAGAGCCCAGCAGGCACCTGGCTCCCAATGACGAAGGAGCACCCAGCTGGCAGAGCCCTCAGCAACACCGAGAAAAGCAGTCACGCATAAAAGCAAAGCAGCAGCTTTGCTCTGGCATCCTACACCAGCCAAGTGGGCATCGGAAGAAGATCCCCTGGGAAACAAGTATTTGCACATCGGGCTGGGTGCGGCCGACGGGTGATTCATGCTCAGTGGGCAATGTGCTAGTCAGCATCGCCAGCCTTGTGTGGGATCCAAGAAGGCACAGTTGTGCATCCCTTCTTGAAATTCTGCACCAGTTCCCCTGCAGTGCTTCTCTGCCTGCAGAACAGAAATGGGCGGTAGCCAGCGCAGTGGCCGGGAGGGAAAAGAAAGGATCCTCAGCCCACAAATTGCTGTTCTGAGCACAATTGATAGCGGAAGCTTCACCCAGGCTGCCTGCTGTCAATGGGCTCCCTTATTTGAGGCCTGACACCTGCCCTCTGGCCAGGTGGAAACTGAGCTAGCTCCCGTGAGAAATCCAGAATAGAACGATCAGGTTCCCCCGCCTGTTCGCCGTTAGAATCCTCTCCCATGGCTGGGCTTTTTCTTACAGGGCTTCTCTGTATGTTGTAGTGCTCAGTTTAGTCTTCCTATACTGTAATAAAAATATCTCTTTAAACAATTAAACTCTACTGGCATAGTTAATAAGTCAAAACTTTGTAAATTTCACAAATTAATTTTATCACAGACATACATACATTGGTCACAAATTTATTATTAGAATTGTCTGAAGCATTTAAATTAATACAGCAGATCTTTAAAAATGCTTTAAAATCCTTAAAAGCAGGCAAAGCAAATACGAATTATCACAGTGATTATTTCATTTATTATTACCTTTTTTCTTAAACTAGTGTTAAAATATTGATATCATGAGTTTAAATTTCTTTATCACCTTCACACTAATATTCATTCTTACCTGTATTCTTACACCTTCTTGGGGTTACACTTAGCTCAGTATTGTCCTTGGTGTCTAGTATGTTCCAGACCAAAGATGAAGGCTATCAACACAGACCAGCCGAGCACGCAGGTTTTGAGTTACCAATCAGTGGATTCTGGGCCTGGGGGCTGGTCAGCAAGTGGAGGTCTCTATACTTAAACTTGACCTATTACATCCTGAAGACCTTGGAAGACCCTTCGCTTCACAGAGTTCCCTGCATCCTGGTGCTTTTTCCTCAAATGCCGTGTGCTTTGCCGGGTCATTGTGATGTTCTTCATTGTCCTAGCATTACTGTGCATTAACCTGGTTGGTCAGCATTGCTGGAAACGTATGCCTGCCACAGTAACGTCAAAACTAATAGAGGGACCATTTAGAGGAGATGATGAATTTTGCCCGCATGGTTAAGGCTCATCTTTACAACATTCAGCTGATTCATCTTAGAACATAGCATTGGATCATCTTTCTACTTGGATCTTCTACGTGATTGCTGGTGCTGATTTGACTATTGTCCAGCTTTCTATCCAATTTTTGTATGGGATCATTTGAGCTGATCCATCCTTCTGTCCTATTTTTTTCCAAGTTCTTCTGTTCTATTTTTTTCTGGCTCATTCACAATTCTTTGTCCTTACTCCTACCTTCTTACAAAGATAGAGAAAACCACATAGTTCTCTCTGGTCTATCCATACGGGTGGAAACACTCTGAATCCCTAAATAAGTAAGAACAAGGCTTCGTGTTCATCTGGTACTTGGGATGTAACCCAACCTACTTCCTGTCATTGTTAAGCCTGCATCACCCAGACATGCTTGCTAAGTAATTCTTAAAGACAGAATCACGAAAGATGACGTTTTCAAGAGCTCAAAACAACAGACACAGTCTTTCTTCCTATTCCTGGCAACTGCCTGGTATTGCTAATGCCATTTGCCCCAACCAGCAAAAGAGAGGAAGCTCCCAGTGGTCTCCTGCCGCAGCCCTCCCACCCCCCCACCCCCCACCCCAGGTCAGAGACGGGCATGACAGGCTACACTGGCAGTGGCTTTCCGGATTTACAATCCCTCGGCCAGCGTGGTGGTAGAGGACTGTGGTCTTTCCAATCACAGTTCACGGTAGCTGTATATCCACAAAGGGAGGAAAGGGAACCTGCTCCAGCAGGGGGGCAGGTTTCTAAAGTGGCTCTTGGATGCAGCCTTATGCTCTGTGAGGCCAAATGATCAGCTTCTGACACTCCCGCCTTGCAGCCATCTATTGTGTAAATGAATGTTAATTGACCCTGAAAAGAGTCAGGCTTGGGGAAGGGGTGTGTTGCAAGACCACCTATTTCTCCACAAGCCTGGCATTCTGCAGACAGAATGGGGAGGGTCAGCATTCTGCCAGTCCCTGCCCACAGGCTCAGGGTACTCTGAGGACCTCTTACAGAACTGGGAAATGTTCCAGCCAAACAGAACCTCAGGGCTTCAGTCCAGGCTCCTCCTTGTTTAGAAGAGGAAACTGAGCCAGAGAGGCAGTGTCTCCTAAACACAGCCACAAAGCTAGACAGCAGTGGAACCCGAGAGGACGCTCCCGAGTCAGCGCTCCTTCCTCCCTCCAGCATAAAAGCCATGATGTGAACTCGCTCAGTTTCAGGTCAAAGACAGCACATACACCAAGACCAGACCCCCTCCTTCACTCCCACATCTCCAAAGAACAAAGGATCCTCTTTCTCTGCAGCCCTCCTCTTAAGGTGATTTGCTCACATCCCTTCTTGCCCAGGCTCCTATAAAACATGAGCCTTTACATATACAAAAGATCTATGGGCTCCTTTACAATACTGAGAGGACCAACAGTTCCAGAAACATACTATCATTGCAGACTTTACATAGAAATGGCGTAGTCTCACAGAGCAGCAAAAGCAAGAGCTTGTTTAGCATGAGAGCTGACTTCTTCTATGGTATGAGCTCAGTAAGATTCTAACAACGTCTAGAAAACAAATAACCTTGACAGAGGACACCTGACAAAAATATAAAAGGTAACTTGGGCCCTTAAAGCCCTGAAGGTTGATGCCAGCAGACTGCTTCTTTGGTCTTTTCTTCATACATAGAAAAGCTTGCTAAGTGCAACCATCTCCAGGCATCAGCAAGCACCCACTTCCTTCACCCCCGGCCCCTGGGGTTATCTGGCTCGGGTCTGGATCCCAGATGGAGGCTATTCCGAAAGGGGAGTGCCAAGAGCCACAATCCTCCAGAGACTCAATTCTAGCCTGACTACTATCCAAGTAGTGTGGACAGTGGGCAGGAAGATCATTTTTCCAGGGTGAAAAACAGCTCCTTCGCCTCACATTTGGCTTTCGTTTTAACTAAATCAAAGGGCAGTTCTTATGTAAGTGAGTGGGTACATTTCCAAAAAGAATACCTGAGGAGAAAATTGCCAAAGGCTCTTGGTTTATTTGAACCAGTGGTTGAATAGAGCGTAGGCTCACCAGCAGATATCAAGTGTCCTAACAAAATTCTGTCTGAAACTTTAAAGCTGATAAAGGAAACAATGAACAGGAGGCTCCTGTGCAAACACTGGCTGGTCTCCGGGTCTCAGCAGTGCTGCCTTCCTTGGGAGGCGGATCTGCAAAGTTCTGGGAAGTGGTGACAGGAGAACAAGCAAGAGAAAGAGAGCCATAGCTACCTTCCTGCAAAACCAGTCATCTCCCTACATCTCACTCATTCCAGAAGATGTAGAGCCAGGGCCAAAAACCCAAATACCCTTGTGGAAAAGGCAAATTATGAATGAAGTGGGCCAGTTGTAATTTACAACTGAAAGTGACAGGGACTGTAGCACTTGCCTCATCTCAAGGACAAAACTACTGTTCTGGGGCCGACCCGGTGGCGTAGCTGTGAAGTGCACACATTCTGTTTCGGCAGCCCAGGGTTCACTGGTTCGGATCCTGGGTGTGGACATGGCGCCGCTTGGCAAGCCATGCTGTGGTAGGCATCCCACATATAAAGTAGAGGAAGATAGGCATGGATGTTAGCTCAGGGCCAGTCTTCCTCAGCAAAAAGAGGAGGATTGGCGGTAGATGTTAGCTCAAGGCTGATCTTCCTCACAAAAATAAAGAAAAGAAAAGAAAACTGTTCTGCTCCGTCTGATCACCATGTGAGATTCTGGTAGCTGTGATGTAGAATCTTCTAATTTTTCAAAAGAAACTAAAATTCCTAATCTAGAGTACAACTTCCTAACTTATGAATATGGCACCTAGTCAAGTGCTTTTAAACAATGTACAGGCCAAGAAAATGCATCTGAAAGCTAGGACCAACCCAGGAGCTAGCCATTATAGCCTCTGCTGTAGAGAGGGGGGATTTCATCTGGTCATGCCTTTTTTTGCCACCCCCACCAGAGGACCTTCCCTTCCTGGACTCAAAGCATCTCTAAGAAACCATCTGACAGTTCATGATCACTATCCTCGGTATTAAAGTGATGTCACCACATGAATCGCCAAGAATACCAAGTATGTAATAGTTAGGTATCTACATACTCAGTCTGGAATATTCTTACTGGCCCCAAAATCGAGTATTCAAATATGTCCAGTTCATGCTATTTCCACCATCATCCAAACACCTGGACTTGCTAGTTAGATTTTGTGCCAATTTTGACCCAAATCTGTTGAAATGCCTCTTGCTACCTACAAACATCACTAAAATGTGTATTTCTGAAAGATAGCAAGAAAGTAGGAAGCCTAGAGTATAAATTACTCTAGAAATATAACAATTTCTTTGAATCTACAATATTTATAACACCATATACGTAGTCAATTCTCACTATAAATGAGAGGAATTGGTTTAAATATTAGTTTTAGAATTTCCTCAGAAATCGTCCCTGACACAAGGAATTGAGTACAAAAGTTATTTGAGAAATGATCCTAGGAAGCACCAGAAGAGAGTGAAGAAGTGAGACAGGGAAGAAAAGGAAGCCAATCCAGGAAACTGCTGTGGGCAACTGGGGCTTGGTCCTTCTGGGGACCCCAGGGAGACCCTGTGAAACGTGCCTTGTAGTGGTCAGATCTGAAGGTAGAAGAAACTGGGGTATTGATCCTGCAACTGTCTATCATGGCTGTTCTGGGGACATTAACCAGCACTTCTGGCTTGACTATGTATGGAACAGGCTCCTCACGCCAAAATCCAGAAGCATGGGTTATTGCAAGAAGGCTTTGGAGAGAATAAATGCTCCACTACAGTATCCTTGAGCATTTGAATCTCTAATACACATGAAAGCATTGGTAAACAGGATGCTGGAGAAAGAGAGACCAAGACAGTCCACAAAAAAATGACCTAGGCATCTAGGGAAATGGCGGAGTAAGGAATCTTCTGGCCTACATATCATGAAAAACTATCTTGCTATAAAATATCTGAAAATAATGGGTAAAATGTGATGCAAATCTTTTTAAATGCATAGCTGAGCTTGCAAAACCGGATGGGAGATCTCCAGGAGCCAAAACAAAGAGAAAGCCCAAATTCTGAGTGGAGACCCAACATTGAAACTGTGTCCACCCGCAGAAAATGTGTCTCCATGAACCAGAACTTAGGCTTCAACGGCTGTGGGGGAGTTTGTAAACAACGCCCTGTGCTGTGCAAGGTGGCAAACTGATCCTTGCATGACGCCAGGACCTTCAAGGAGTTATATCCACCATAAAAAAGTGGATACGACAAAATACACTATTCAGCAAAAAATGGAAGACCAGGAAACTTACCTAACTCTGCCTGGCCTCTGGAGAAAATAAGTCTTCCCTGAGAATTGGTAGCTCTAGACCTGATATCACAGAGATTTGGGGCCCAAATGTATACTACCTTTACGATCCAAGAAATCCCAAACCTAGAGATGAAATTAAAGTGGGTCTTGATTGGGAACGCCTGGGGCATATTGGCAGCAGGAAATGTAAATCACCTCTGGAGGGACACACACCTTCAATTCAGAGTTCACAGAATTTTTAAAGATTGAGTTTATAATCCAAAATTTTAAAACACAAAGAAATAAACCATCATGAGGGCAATTCAGCAGGAAAAAAAAAAAACCATCAGAGTTATACCCCTAAATATATTATATTTGGAAAATAGAAGAGGAGTTTGGAAGATGGTGGCATTGGAGGATCCTGAACTCAGCTCCTCCCACGGACACAGGACACCTACACCACCTGTGGAACAATTTCCTCTGAGAGAGATCTGGAAACTGGATGAAAAGAACCTCCACAACAAGGGACAACATGGAGAGGGGTGGAAGAGGCAGAGATATAGTCCTGCTGAGGGAAAAACCACACCCCACCCCAGCCACAGCGCTTCACAGTCAGGAGCCAGCTCAAAGGTACAGAGCTTTTCCCAGAGAAGCAGGAGATTTGAACTCCACATTAGCTACCCCAGCCCTTAGATCCAGCACAAGAGAGACATGATCCTAAAATTCCTGGCTTTGAAAACCAATGGAGAATAAACCCAGGAAAACTATAGAATTCCAGGGAGAGGAAACCTGCTCTTAAAGGGTCCATGCACAGACTCACTTGACCTGGAGACCAGCATAAAAAAACACCAGATAGAAAACTGCATAGTCCATTGGTAAAAAAAAGGTGCACTTATTAAGCTCAGAGCACACCTTGGAGAGGTAGGAGGCAAGTGGGTCCACCCCCCAGAGACTGAGACACTGGTGGCGGTCATTCTTGTGACCTAGTTCAGCCACGCTGACACAGACACTGGCAGGCACCATTGGAATCATTCCTCTAGCCTCTTAGTGAAGAGGCCTGCCCTGCCTACTAGGGTACCTGAGACAAGTGAGTGCAGGCATGGCAGACAGCCTGCCCCAGGGACTGGCCATGCCCACCAGCAAGCTCACAGCAGACGTGTGCCACTGGACCTCGCAAACAGCCACACAGGTGGTCTGCCCTGCCTACCAACACCTGAAACGGTTGTGCACTGCCCCACAGGAGAGGGAGGGCTGCCCCTCCCATAGGCACACCTGAGGCAGCTGCACACCTCAGGGCCACATAGCCAATTGCTCTGGAGGCTTGCCCTGCCCAAGAGTGAGCTGGCAACAGCCACATGGCACACAGCTAGCCTCACTGGAAGCCCCACCCACCAGCACATCTGAGGGAGCTGACTGCCACTGGGCCATGCCGTCGCCACACTGGGGGCCTGCAGCAGTTGTGCACTCCTGGGCCTAGCAATCAGCCACACTGGGGGCCTGACTGACTCACTAGCAAACCTGCAGTAGTTGTATGCTACCAGACCTCCCAGCCAGCCATGCTAGGGGCTAGCCCCACCCAACAATGTGCCCATAGCAGCTGCACATGGCCAGGCATTGCAACCAGCCAGCCCAGGGGCCAGCCCAGCCTACCTGTGCATCTGCAGCAATAGCAGCCCTACCACAACAGAAGGCCTCCTGCAACCCCTGCAGGAAATACCCCTGGAGCATTTGGCACAGGTGATGAGACAGGAGCATGCTGCTGGATCCCATAAGACATCTGCTACATAAAGCCACATTTCCAAGATTGGGAGACATAGCTGATCTACCTAACACATAGAAATAAGCACAGAGAAGTAGGCAAAACGAGGAGACAAAGGAATGTTTCCAAATAAAAAAAAAACAAGACAAATCCTCAGAAAAAGAACTAAATGAAACAGAGATAATGATCTACCTGGTAAAGAGCACAAACTAATAGTATAAGGATGCTCACTGATCTGGAGAGAAGACGAGATGAACACAGTGAGAACTTCAACAAAGAATTCAAAAATATAATACAGAAACTGATATATAACAATGTACCCCTGAAATTTACACAATGTTATAAGCCAATATGACCTCAATAAAATAATTTTCTAAAAATTAGAAAATATAAAAAAGAACCAATCACAGCTGGAGAATACAGTAGTGGAAATAAAAAATTCTCTAGAGGGAATCAACAGGAGAGTAGATGACACAGAAGAACAGATCAGCAATCTGGATGAAAGAGTAGAGGAAATCACCCAAACTGAATAGAAAAAGAAAAAAGAATTAAAAACAACGAGGACAGTCTAAGGGACCTCTGGGATGACACCAAGCATAATAATATTCACATTATAGGTGTCCCAGAAGGAGAAGAGAGACAGAGGGGAAGAGAACTTATTTGAAGAAATAATAGCTGAAAACTTTCCTAACCTGGTGAGGGAATCAGATATCCAGGCACAGGAAGCACAGAAAGTACCAAACAAGATGAACCCCAAAAGACCCACACCAAGACACATTATGATTAAAATATCAAGAATTAAAGATAAAGAGAGAATCCTAAAAGCTGCAAGAGAAAAGCAACAAGTTCATGCAAATGAAAGCCCCTAAGGCTATGGGCGGAGTTTTCACCAGAAACCTCATGGGCCAGAAGGGAGCAGCACGACATACTCGAAGTGCTGACAGGAAAAACCTACAACCAAGAACACTCGTGCCTGCGAGATTATCACTCAGAACGGAAGGAGTGGGAAAGAGCGTTCCAGACAAGCAAAAATAAGAGCTCGTCACCACTGAACCAGTCTTACAGGAAGTGTTAAAGGGACTTATGTAAGTGGGAAATAAAAGGCCACAAATAGGATTAAGAAAATTATCAAAGAAAAAAAAATCACTGGTAAAGGCAAATATGCAATAAATGTAGTGGATTAACCAGCTATAAAGCTAGTATGAAGGTCAAAAGACAAATTATCTCTTTCCATGATAAGAGGTTAAGGGATATACAAAAATGAAAGAGGTAAAATATGATATCAAAAACATAAAACGTTGAGGGAGGAATAAACAAGTAGAACTTTTAGTACGAGGTCGAACTTGAGCCCGTAAACTTAATATAGATTGCTATTTACATAGGGTATTGTATACGAACCTCATGGTAACCCCAAACCAAAAACCTATAATAAATACACAGAAAATAAAGAGACAGGAACCCTAACATAACACTAAAGAAATCAGAAGGGAAGAAAGGAACAGAGAAGAACTACAAAAACATCCAGAAAAAGGTAACAAAATGGCAGTTAAGTACATACTTATCAATAGTTACTTTAAATGTAAATGGACAAAATGCTCCAATCAAAAGACACAGGGAGGCTGAATGGATAAACAAACAAGACCCATATATATGCTGTGTACAAGAGACACACTTCAGACCTAAAGACACTCACAGACTGTAAGTGAAGGGATAGAAAAAGACATTCCATGCAAACGGAAACAAAAAGAAAGCTGGGTAGAAATACTTATATCAGACAAAATAGACTTTAAAGCAAAAACTGTAACAAGAGACAAAGAAGGGTACTACATAATGATAAAGGGAACAATTCAACAAGAGAATATAACATGTAAATACTTATGCACCCAAGTTGAAAATACAACAACAACAACAACAAAAACCCCACATAGACACGGAGAATAGATTGATGGTTACCAGAGGGAACATGGGGAAGGGAAAGGGCAAAAGGGGTGAAAGGGCACATGTGTATGGTGACAGATGGCAACTAGACTTTTGGTGGTGAACACAATGCAATCTATACAGAAGTAGAAATATAATTATGGACACCTGAAATCTATATAATGTTATAAACCAATGTTACCTCCACAAAAAATAAATTTAAAAAAATGAGGTAACATGAGTTCAAATGCCAGTTTTGCCATTTCTAAAGAATATTTATAAGATACAGAATATAAAATAAGAATGTGTCCTTTGTTTAAAGAAATAAAAGAGGAAATCTAAAACATGAGCAAGGAAAATGTGTCAGAAAAAAGATTAGAAAGCTTTGAAAAAGGATCAAATAGAAGCCCTTTAAATGAAATAGTCACTGTTGAAATAAATTAATATTTAGATTAAAACATAGATTTAAAAGTAGCTTAGAGAGAAATAATGAACTGGATGAAAGATCTGGAGACACTACTCAAAATAGATTACAGAGAAATAAAGGGACAAACAATATGAGCTACAGAATAAAATAGAGAAAATGAGGAAAAGGCAATTTCTGAAGAAAAAGTGCTAGAATTTTTTAGAATTAATGAGACACATGAATCTTCAGATTCAGTGAACACAACAACTTCTTTGCAGGATTTGTAAAAAGAATTCCACAACTAGACCAATCAGAGTAAAACCACAAACAACAAAGGAAAAAAAATACTGGTATGAGTAGCAGGAGAAATTACCTAATGAGAAATTATATTTAGGCTGATAGCAGATTTGTAAGCAGCAACAGCAACATAATCAGAGAAAAGAGAAAGTAGCAATCAATCTAGAAGTCTATATGATTCAATAATGAGTGAATTAAAGACTTTTTTTGAATAGACAAAATCTAGAGTTTGCCACCAAAAGACTCTCAGTAAAGGAACTTTCTAAGGGACACATCACAAAGAAATAAAAGAATCCTACAAGTAAGTTCTGATATGCAGGACGGAATGGCAAGTAAAGAATTGATAAACTTAAATAAGCAATGAATGTAAGGGTGATAATAATGTCTAATTTGAAACAGGAAGGTGTTAGTTTTCTATTGCTGCATAACAAATTACCCTAAAACTTAGCAGCTTAAAACAGCAAACAATACTATCTCACCATTTTTCTCTGGGCAGCAATTTGTGGCGGCCTAGTTGGCAGTCTCTGATACAGGGTTTCTCACAAGGCTGATCACGGTGTTGGTCTGGGTGGCATGCATCTCAACACTCGACTGGGGGAAGATCTGCTTCCAGTCCCTTGTGAGTAAATGGCCATAGGCAGGCCCCACAAGGTCCACTCCGAGCTCCCTCACATGGCTGTTACCTGGGTTCAGGTCCTCAATGGCTGTTGGCCAGAGACATCGGTTTCTTGTCACACAGGCCTCTCCACAGGTCTACTCAGAACATGGCACCATGCTTCCCTGGAGTGGGAGCTCTGAGAAAGAGAGTAAGTGAGGACAAGAAAGACAGACGTCACAGGCTTTTAGTGGCCTAATCTCAGATGCAACGTCCCAACACATTTGCCGTGTTCCACCGCTTCGAAGCAAGTCTCTGGGTCACTCAAGGGGAGAGGTTCGTATAAGAGGCATGAATACCCAGAGGAAGGATCAGTGGGGGCCGTGACGGAGGCTGCCTTCCCCAGGGGAATAATATAGCACAAACCGCAGGTAATAATAGCACATGGAGGAGGGGCTGGTGATGGAACAGAAAGCATTCTGATGTCCTTGTCCTTGTATTTTTCAAGAAGAGAGTAAAGAAAATGTTTAGCTTTGCAAGATGAGAAAGTTCTAGAGATCTGTTGCACAACAATGTGAACGTACTTAACACTACTGAACTGTGCACTTAAAAATGGTTAAGATGGTAAATTTAATGTCATGTATTTTTCACCACAATAGAAAATAAATAAATAAATAAACGCCAAGGAAAAAAGGAAACAAAGAAAAAAAAACATATTGGAAGCATTCCCTTTAGAACCAAGAATGAGACAAGAATGCCCACCATCACCACTTCTACCCAACATTACCCCGAAGACCCTCACCAACACAGTAAGACAAGAAAAAGAAAATGCTTAAGGATTTGAAAGGAGAATACAAAATATTACCATATGCATATAATATGACTGTCTACATAGAAAACCCTAATCTAAAAGTTATTGGAATTAATAAGAGAGTTGAATGCACAATTTGTCTGTAACCAATTTATTACATTATTCCAGGAGATAGCTAGCATGTGGTGCTTTGGTTAATTCATTTTCATGGCTGTAGAGTAGATCCCTATTTGTGCAGACTACAATTGTATACATTCTCCTTTTGACAAATATTTAGGTTGCTTCCAATTTTTTACAATTACAAATTGTTGTGAGCGGCTATTATCCTTATATCAAAAAAAGCTTCCCAGCCCATAGGGACTTTACTCTCGCTTCTCTGAAGCTTAAGTCCAGGCAAAGGTATTGAGAAGAATTGCTCTAGTTTCACTAGTTTTGTCCAGTAACATTTCCATACAGTAACAGTTTTTAAACACCATGTTCTGAAAACACATTTATTTAACAGAGGGTAAGAAAAAGTGAACAACATCCAACTGGTTCCAGCAATGGTGTGAAAGAGAAGGGTGAAGTGTCAAGTCATGGGTCTACTTGAAACTTGGCTGTGATCGATTGATGGGTAGCGTTTCACTTGTGTTCAGAGATGGCAAGGGGCGGGAAGGCTGTGGCTGTTCAGCAGGAGCACTGTTCTCATTTGCTAATCTCAGTCAGGTTTCCCATCTTGTTTTTCCTGTCAGTTTGCTATCTCCCAATCTAACCTTTTTTATATTTTTAGCAAAAGTGTTTTAATCCTTTAATCAAGGGGAAAATACTAGGATTCTATTGATTCGGGAAGCAGAGGAACGAGCCCTCTCCTTGGTTAAGAATTTATATTGCTGGCAGAGGGGCCAAACCAAAGGCAGCTGGTTCTTTTCTCCTCCAGCATCGACCTGTCAGTGCTTGTAGCCCAATATTACTCGGATCCTGTTCCCAGGTGGTCTCTGTTACACAAATGACAAAGTACAAATGAGAAGTGTGGAGTTTCCCATAGAAACATCTCCCTCCTTCCCATCAGGGGGAGCTCTATTGATATTGGGATGTCCAGCGGACCCACTGTGGCTCCATCTCAAGATGTAAAAGATGCAGGAAACAATGGTGAGCAGGTTTTGGGAACGAGGAATTCTGCTTCCCTGATTTCAGTACAAGACATCCTGGTAGAAACTCCCGTTGGGTACCCACTTCTTCTCAGGAAACCTCCACAGTATCTTTCGGGAGACTCGATTCCATGCCATGAAGATACTGTGCCTCTTACTCTCTGATGACGAACAAGTCTGTGATCCTCTTTGAACGCTTCCTCCTCCTTCAGATGCCTTTCTGTGGGGGCACTCTTCTGCTCATTCTAAAGCAGGGTAGTCAACAGTCAGAAACAGTGTCACTCTGTGGTCCCTTCACAGACCTGCTAACAGTGAAGAAGAGGGTCTTTACACGTGTCATGGACTGAACGTTTGTGTCTCCCCAAAATTCAGACGTTGAGCCCTAAAGCGCAGTATGAGGATATTCGGAGGTGGGGCCTCTGGGAGGTCATTAGAGTTGGACGAGTTCACGAGGATGGGCCTCCATGATACCATTAGTGTCCTTATAGGAAGAAAAGACCAGAGCTCGCCCTCTGCCGCGTGGAGAAGTGGGCCCTCTGCGAATGGGGAAGTGGGCTCTCACCAGGAACCAAATCAGCCAGCTTCTTGACCTTGGACACCCAGCCTCCAGAACTGCAGAAGTAAATGTCTGTGGTTTAAGCCGCCCAGTCTGTGGGATTTTGTTACGGCAGCTCAAGCTGACTAAGACAACCCATGAGCTCTGTCAACAGGCTTGCTTCCTAGAAAAAGGGTAAATTGGGTTTTTTCGTCTTGAGGGTCTGATGGGGGATTGGAGGCAGCAGTGGACAATTCATCACCATGTGTGGGGAGAGCAATCCTCAAGGGGGAGAAAAATATATTAAGTTGATCTTGTGCTAGAAAGCATTTGGGAAATAAGTCTCAAGAATTAACACTTGTTCTGCAGGCATCTGTGACGGAGTGTGGCCAAAATTGCCTCGGGGGCTGTGGACGCCTCATGTGGAAGGAAGGGTGGTGGCTGAGTAAGGAAGGCCCTGTCACAGTCGTCCAGGTCGCCTCCTCCCCAACCGGGGGCACTGGCAGCAATTAGCCGTGGCTGCTCGCCTGCTCATGCACTTCAGGGCGCCTATTATACGAATCATTCCTGGGGACATCCTTCTCAAGTCTTGGAAGGAGTCTTGCCAGAACCTCAAAGCCTGAGTGTGTATAGAGTATCGACCTCACGTGGGACTACAAGCCCCTCTCCTGATTTCTCCCCAGGAAACCAGCTTCTTTAGCAAGTGGTTCCTTTTAAGAGGTCCTGCCTACTGAGTCTGTCCTGCATTGCTGGAGGGAATGTAAAATGTGTGGCCACTCTGGAAAAGAGTTGGGCTATTTCTCAGACAACCAAACCTACATTTATTTAACTCAGCAATCCCAGTCCTGGGTATTTATCCCAGAGGAATGAAAATTATGTCCATACAAAAACCTGTATGTGAAAAATCCTAACAGCTTTATCTGTAACTGCCCCAAACTGGCCAAATGCCCTTTTACAGGTGAATGGTTAAACAAACTGTGGTACATCCACACTGCGGAAAAGCATGAGCACCAAACAGGAATGAAGTATTCATACATGCAACCTGGAAGGATCTCAAGGGCACTGTGCCAAATGGAAAAAAGTCAATCTCGAAAGGTTACATACAGTATGGTTCCGTTTCTGTGACGTTCTCAAGATGACAAAATTCTATTGATAGAGGAGAGGTTAGTGGTTGCCAGAGGTAGGGAAGCGGGAGATGGGGTAGGAAGAGATAGTCAAAAGGAAGTAAGAGGAAGATCCTTTGTATCTGTGTCTTGATTGTGGTGGTGGTTGCATGAGATAAAATTGCATAGAATTACACATGCACTTTTGTGTGTGCAAACACATACATGCACACGAGTGCATGAAAAAACTGGTGAAGTCTGAAGGTCTGTAGGTTGTACCAATGTCGATGTCCTGGCTTTGATGTCCAGTTATGTAAGATGTTACCACCAGAGGTGGCAGGGCCTCTCTGCACTCTTTTTGCAACTTCCTATAAATCTATCATTATTTCAGAATAAAAAGTCTAAGGAAAAGGCCTGGCCTCTAGCTTTGAGCATAAGTCCCTGCATCTCACTTGCAGGAGCACTGTCAATAGTGCAGGCCCGAGCCTCCACAGTCTAGGGCTTCTGAGAAGCTGGCACCAGAAGCAAATGAGAAGCTTAAAACCATGCCAAGTTCCTCTTTTTGCAGGTGAGGGCCGGAAGCTCAGTGAGGTAGGGTGATTGCTAGCTGTCCTCCCCATATTTAACTTTTGAGTCAAGTGGAAGGAGCTGTTCCCAGGACCACTCCAAGAAAGAATGGCCTAAAATGGAAGAGTGTGAACACCTCAGTTTCCCTGCAAGATGAGGGCCAATAATGATGGTGGAAACTCTTCCTAACCCAACAGCCAGGGAAATGCGCATTTCACCCAGGTTCGCTCCTTCTTTGGAAATATATGGGAAGAAGATAGAAATCTATCTTTCTGGTACCATTTTAAGCAAAAGAGGGGAAAAAAAAATAAGCCTCTGGCCTTTCCAGAATCCTTCCAGAGGTGATTCTGGGATCTTTCAGGTCTGTTCTTGTCCCTGCAAAAAACACCCACCTCTGACCTCAAGTCTTCCAAGAAGAAGCTGAACTGGCTGCATTTATAATATTCAAGGTGAACACCACAGATGCAGAGAGGGCTTGATTTCACGAACGGCTTTGGTCTGCAAATGTGCAGCTCCCAGAAATCCTACACTCTTTAGGACTTCAGAATTTTGTATGTGTTGTTCTCTCTGCCTCGAGGTTCATAGAAGCGAGTCCACGCAGACGATGTAGACGGACCGTCTGCCTGGTTCATACTCCAGCTGTTACAGACGTGTGACCCTGGGCCATTTCCATAAACCTGCTTTGCCTTAGTTGCCTTCGCTCTAAAATGGAGATAACAATAGTATGTCTCTCTTCAGGCTAATACACGCATAGTGCTCAGAACAGCACCTGCCTGTGGTCAGAGCTCTAAGAGTGACCACTGCATCACCTTCCCCGGTCCTCTGCAGCTTGCAAGGCTGAGCTCTGCATCATCTTCCCCTGGTGGCCATCCCTGACCACCCTCGCTGGGTTATGTGCGCCTCCCTTGTTCTCCACACACCTGTGGCTGTGCTGGGTGGCGACCGTGTCTGCCTTCTCTTTCTCCTACACTCTATGCTCTGAGAAGTCAGGCGCTGTGCCTTAAAATGAATCATCTCTGTGTCCCCCCATCTGGCAGAGTGCTCAGCACGGACAGGGGCTCAAACACGTGGCTGGATCCATCAGCAACAGGTATCAGGCTCTGGTCTCTCCTGTTGAGGTAGCATCTGCAACTCTATTTTCTTGCATCTACCAAAAATAGGGAAAATCAAATTGCTGGCTTGCTCTGACTTCAAATATGTGACTCAAACACAATCTAATTGAGGGATATTAACCCCTAGTCTGGATGCTGAGAACTACAAGGGGGAAAGTAATCTTTTTGTCCCCTTGTATTAGGAGAGGGCAAATTGAGGTTAAGACTTATTAAAAGGGAAATGTATTAGCAAAACATTTGAAGAGCTAAAGGAGCAGGTGGGCTGTTTCCCAAATCAATTACTGTTCTATTACCGCTAAGGTGATATGATCCCTTACTTTTCTTCTGTGTGATTGTTTATCAACGTGTCTTCATTCACTCAACAATGGTTTACCCCGTAACTATCCCATAGTGCAATGAGCCAGTCTTGTCAGAGTGGGGAATTCGGAAATAGTAAAGGGACTGTGTGTGGCTTTGCATTATATTTTTCATTCTCAAATTCTGAAGGAGTTATTGTTCAGAGAGTTTGTAGCTTCTAAGGGTTTCTTCTAGCTCTCTCCTGAAAAAAAAAAAAAAATGTTGTGCTTTCTGTGTAGCCTGTATTTTTGCCTGTGTCCAGGAACAGAGGCAGCCTCTCGACAAGAAAAAGAGTGCACAGGAAAAAAGCAAAAGGATGCGTTGACATCCCATCCCCGAAGGTCATGAGGTCAGATACACACAACACAATACAATGCACTCCACCCAAGTCATATCCACGGGGAGAACGAAACCCCAAACTCCCAAGACTGTGGACCCTGGCCACCTCTATAACACAGAGGTCATAGGAGGGTGAAGCCGATGAGGCCACAAAAGATGCTGCTGGTATCTGAAGTAACTCCTTAATTAAGGCCGAATGTCTTATTTACCATCACAAGTTGTTTAATTTCAGGAATTGCTTGGACCCCCATCCACAAATGATTGGTCTCCTCCGCAGCACAGAGCTCTGAGCAGCCCTTAGGTGGCCGCACTCCTAAACCGGCTCGGAGCTTCTCCGGTCTTAGTCCTCCCGGCCCGGCACCTCCCGCTCCCGTGTGCCAAAACGCTGCTGTGCTTGCGCGTTCTTCTCCACATTCGGAGTTTGTATGGACGCACCCTATGTTTTATGCTCCCTCCTCCCCAACAGCTCTCTTGTCCATCACTTTAGCTCTATCCTCTTTGGCCCTGCACCCCCATCTCAAACCCTTCCGTGCCTAGCTTAGTGTTTGGCACAGAGTCAATGCTCCTGAAACAAAATAGAAAAAAATTCTCTTAGGGGCTGTTACAAGGATCCTAATTAAGCAGAGCCCTGGCTTTCCTGAAAGAATGCCTTAACAAATCACTTGGGTAGCTGCTGAGTCTCCTGGGGCCTGATGTGTTTCCGACTCCTCAGCACTGAGACAAGGAAAAGTATTTTGTTGTTTCTTTAGAGAAAGAAGTTAGAGACATGAAAAGGGCGGAGGGCGGGGGGCGGGGAGCCAGGAATAGGGTGACAATAGACTGGGGGGAGGAGGATGCCTCCCTGAAAACTCCAAATCTTTGCAAATTCTATAAAACCTGTGAAAAGGTTTGTAAGGAGACTTCTTAAGAAATCTCTGAAGGGGTTGCGCTTTTGGCCTAGAGTGATGCGATGCACGGTAGATCTAGGCCCCACTCATAAGATCACACACGCAGGCAGTGAGCTGAAAATTTGGGTGGCCTGTAACAGTGGTTTTCAAACGAGACTGGACAATAGAATCTCCTGGGGACATTTAAAAGTCTCGATGCCCAGGCAGCACCCAGATGATTCCAACGTGCTGCCAAGTTTGAGAACCAGTGGCAAAGAACCTCCTCAACTATAAATCGTGTTCAGTGCGATCCTATTTCTATCTCAAGGGCTGAGACGCACTAGCTGACATCTAGGCTTTGTTTCAGAAATGTCTATTGAACTTAACTAAGTTATTTTAATCCTAGACTGTTCTTACGTTAAAAAGAAAATTTTTAAAAGAAGTTGGTTTCATTATCTATAGCTGCAATGAGAAGAGTCAATATTGCCCTTCTATCCACTCTTTTTTTGCCCGGCTATCAGGTGTCTACTATGTGGCTAGCACTGGCCTAGACGCTTTACATGCATTAGCTTTTTTAATTCCTACAAAAACCTCCTAATGCCTCTACTTTTTCATCTGTGCTCTGCCAGTGTCCTTTGGGTTGAGAGCAGCTGCCGCTTTGCAGAGTAACAGTGACCCATGCAATCCTAGCCAACAAGTCTATCAAAACTGGGAAGCTGGGTTTGTCTTGTCCCTCCCTGTGATCAACCTGAAGTGTAAGAGGAGCAGGGTCTTGGCCCATGTGTTTGGACTCATCTTGCCTCTGTCCAAAGTGCTGCCTCTTTTTTGAGTTGGTTGGCTGTTTGTCTCTCCCACACGGCAGTGTGAGGGCAGAGCCACAGCAGGCTGAGTCTGGAGACTTGAGACAGTCACTTCGCTGTCCTAGATCTCAGCCTCTTCGTCACAAGATGGGGAGATTAAGACCTGAGGTCCTGGCCACTCACAAGACTGGGGAGAGAATCAATGATTCAAATGCAGTTTAAAACTTCCTGGCATTTTGGGTTCAAATCCAGTTCTACAAATGAGCAAAAACAGGGCTGATGTCAGATGTCACCTCTCGAGCAGTTTACCACTCCCTACTCACTCATCCATCATATTCCACAGCACCAGAGGCCAAGGACAAACACCTTTGTTGTTGTTACATGCTATCAAGTCGGTTCCAACTCCTGGGAACTCTGTGAATGAGTGATGTCCACAATGTCCTGCCCTACTCAGCTTCTGTAGATGCCTGCCTATGGCTTTCTTTATGGGGTCAGTCCATCTCATAGTTACTCTTCCTCTTTTCCTGCTGCCTTCTACTTTTCCCAGCATTATTGTCTTTTCCAAAGAATCCTGCCTTCTGGTGATATGCCCAAAGTAGGACAGCCTCAGTTTTACCATTTTTGCCTCCAGCGACAGTTCAGGCTTAATTTACTATAGGATCCAATTGTTTGTCGTTCTGGCAGTCCGTGGTATCTGCAGAGCTCTCCTCCAGCACCATATTTCAAATGAATCTATTTTTTTCCTGTCAGCCTTCTTCACCATCCAGCTTTTGCACCCGAACATAGAAATTGGCAACACAAGGGTGTGGATAACCTTGGCCTTGGTCTCTAATGACACCTCCTTACACTTGATGATCTTTCCCAGTTCTTTCATTGCTGCCCTTCCAAATCTCAGTCTTCTCTTGATTTCTCGGCAGCAGTTTCCATTTAAATTGATGACTGAACCAAGGTAAACAAATTCTTTAACAATTCCAGTGTCTTCATTGTCTACATTAAAGTTGTGTAGTCCTTCTCTAGTCATGACTTTTGTCTTCTTGATGTTCAAATGCAGGCCTGCTTTGGCACTTTCTTCTTTCACTTTCATCAGAAGTTGTTTCAAGTCATTGCTGCTTTCTGACAGTAAGATAGTGTCATATGCATATCTTAGGTTGTTGATATTTCTTTCACCAATTTTCACTCCTCCTTCCTCTGAGTCTAGCCTAGTTTTTCGTATGTTATGCTCTGTGTACAGATTAAACAGACAGGGAGAGAAAATGCACCCTTGTCTGACGCCTTTGCCTATAGGAAACCATTCTCTCTGTTCGTATTTCGTCCTGACAGTGGCTTCTTGTCCACAATACAGGTTACATATTTGGACAATCAAGTGCCGAGACACACCCATCTCTTCCAGAGCAGCCCATACATTTTCACAATTCACGTGGTCACAGGCTTTACTGTAGTCTGTAAAACATAGACTAACCGTCTTCTGCAATTCTTTGGAGCACTCCAGTAGCCAACGCATAATCACAATCAGATCTTGTGTACCTCTCCCATTCCAAAATCCAACTTGGACATCAGGCATTTTTTGCTCCATATAAGGTCAAAGCCTTTGTTACAGCACCTTGAGCATCAGTTAACTTACGTGGGAAATCAGAGCAATGGTCCTATAGTTACTGCTCTCCTTGACATCTCTTTTCTTGGGGATGGGGATACACATTGAGCATTTCCAGTCTGTAAGCCACTGTTTTGTTTTCCATATTTTTGGCATAGTCCTGTTGGGATTTTGACAGATTCGGTCTCTGTGGCTTTTTATGGTCTCTAATGTTTATATTATGATACAAAAACTGTCTCCTCTTAAGCTGATGGAAACCAAACTCAAGTTATTCAAGGGGAGTGGAATTCAGAGGCCAAAGGGGCCACGCATGTTCATTCCCCTTTTCCACCAACAATGACTTCCACTGGATTCCATTTCTTTTGCAGTTAGAAGCAGACAAGTGAGGGATCCAGAATTTTGAATTTGGCAGCCCAAACAAACCTGTACACTCAAAAATGCATTCACCAGGCTTCCCAGGCAGCCTGCAGGGTGTTGGAGTTCTTGCCCTCTCATATTATGAACAGTAGGTATTCCACTGTGATGGTGTTCATTCCATTTTTGCTGTTTGACATCAAGAACCATGTTTAAGCATTTTGAGTACACAATCTACATATCCAAGATCAAGAAACAAGAAGCCAGATCATATATTTGACTTTGGATATGTGAGTCAATTCCCAATAAAATGCCAACCAAAGAGTCTGGAATGGGGATGGAGCTACTATTATTTGAAATAATAATGGCCCTTCAGGGGGCCTTGCTGTGCTATTCTATAGTAACAAAATTTGACAAGTAGAAAAAAGAAGAGATTAGGAAATAATAGAACAACATAGCTGGAATATATATACCACATTATAAGTCATTTCTTTCTCTTTAAAGGCAGGGAAGGAGTATGAGGGAAGGAGCGGAAGGAACATACGACAGTGACCTCAAGGACAGAAAAGAGGAAAGTTAACTTTGTGTTGTGGTGGTAATGAATTCCCAGCAATGGCTTCTCACTGAAGCTTTATGCATCATCCTCTTTTTAGGGATCTACCATGACCCTTGAATGTTACCCTATGAATCACACAAAAAAATTCAAACACCCCAATCAAACTACAGCCCTGCAAAAAGGCAAACTTTCAGATCCGTGCACAACTAGATCTGTGTCATAAACAGAGTACTGGCTTGCAGAATTGGTAACCTAACCTAAAGGAAGAAGTCAAAATCGTGGTCTGTTATTTTGTTTTATTTGGAAAAGAATTCTGAGAGATGGCAGAATTCTATCTACTACTATTTGGCCTGGGACTAGATTTTCAACCACACTCAGAAACTCCATCCTGAGTGCCAAAACAAATCTTCCCATTAATATGATGACAAAGTTAATGCTCTAGCACCTTCCCAGAGAGCCTTCCAAGTGTGGAACGGGATAAATATGACTGGTCTCACAATCAGGCTTCCCAAGTAACTGGCACCCATCAAAGCTGGAAGTAAAAACTCAATTTCCCTTTTGTTATCATCAAACTATCTGACCTACTCTCTTTTTCACCTATTTATCCAACCAACTGTCATTCTTGGGCACGTCCATTAGACTGGACACTGGTTATCTGAAGATGAATAAATAAAACATAGTTCCTAACCTCTCACAGTTTATACTCCAGTGTAATCTGCGAGAGACGCAAACTAGCCATAATTACCACACTACGTGATGATAAAGGTATGATAAAGACACACACAGCATGCCCTGAGAGACCAGAGGAAGGATGGGTGAGGTATCCTGGAGAGGGGTGTAGTTGAGCTGGATTGTGAAAGTGTGGAAGGCAGAAGAGAGGCAAAGTTTTCCTACGTGAGATCTAAACTTCCTACCAGACATTTATTGGAAATTGACCAAGTTGATTTTTACACTGCAGATAGCAGGAAACATGTTTGCAGAAAGTACAGAATAAAAGCAAGAGCCATTTATCCGGCAAACACTGAGTTAGCATCTGCCATTGGGTGTGCATGTCAGAAATGATGGGAAGGAGAAGAGTAATCAAAAACATAAGAGGATATAATATGATAATATATAATAGAAAGAGCCTGCCCTTGAGGATCTGACCCTGGTTGAGGAGACAAGGCATTATCATATAAAGCATTGAGTAACTACACAATGCGTCTGTGTTACTAAATAACTGGCATAGATCATAAATTCATACGGATGGAGAGAAAGAAGCTGAGGGGATGAGGTAGTGTTTCCCGGAGAAGCAGAATTTGGATAGGAAGGAGAGAAATCATTGCCAACAATGAAAGCACAAATCAGATCATGTCATCCTCTCCTCTAAAATCGTCAGTAGCTCCCCAGGCACAGTTAGTAGCTCACTCTTTGAGCTTCCCGGGAGCAGGACATCCCTATTTATAATACTCTTGAAAACTAAGATGGCTTCTTCTAATCTCTATATCCCAAGCACTCAGCATAGTGCCTGACACCGGTAGGGCACAATAAATCCACCCCACAAACATTTGGAGGCATTTGAGTCCAAAGCTAACTGTTGACCATATAAGAGCAAGAAGGATTGTGTACGCACAGCTAGAAGGGCTGTTGAGGATTCAGGCAATAGGACACAAAAGGCCCCCTGTGATGGGGAATTTTATGCATCAAATTGGCTGGGCTCTGGGGCCCAATTGTTGGTCAAGATGTTGCTGTATTTGTGGATGTGATTAACACTTGCAATCAGCAAACTTTGTGTAAAGCAGATTATCCTCCCTAATGTTGTGGGCCTCATGCAATCAGTGGAAGGCCTTAAGACAAGGGACTGAGATTTCCTTAAGCAGAACCAATGCAGTCTCAAGACTGCAAGATAGAAACGTGGCCTGAGTTTCCAACCTGCTGGCCTGCCCTGCAGATTTCAGACCTGTCAGCAGTCCCCAACCCAGTCACATGAGCCAATTCCTTAAAATAAATCTCTTAATAGATAGATCAGTAGATAGAGAGATATGATATATACCCTATATAAATATGCTCTCTCTATATATGTTATATATATTCTATATACATGTAGAATACAGATTATATTGGTTCTGTTTCTCTGGATAATCTTATTATACTCCCTTTTATCAAATAACAAGAGGCCATCGGCGCTATCTTGTTAAGCAGTCAGAAGCAGATCAGCTTTACTAACACTCTGTTTGCCCAAGTTTTCTCTTCTTCTGTCCATCCACTGTTAGAGTCGATCTCACCAGTACATCTAAGGCCCCCTTGTCTCATTGTCCTTCTCTACTCCCTACTCCCAAGCTGTGCCTCTCCTGGGAGCATGCTATGAACCATGCTTTGTAATATCCAACACTCCTGGAGTCAGCCTGTTTTCTGCCAACAGCACTTTCAGGAAGCAATAACAACTTTAAAGTAATGTGGGCTACAGGGAATGAACCACAAAGGTTAAGGCATGTTAGGCAAGGAGTCAGTGTTCTGGGTCTCAGGATGTAGACTCATCTAAGTATTTGGGGGTGCAAGGAGAAAAAGAGAGAGTAGGAGAAGGAGGGAGGGGAGAGGGGGAAAGCGGAATGGAGGAGAGAGGAGAAAGGAGAGAGAGAAACAGAGGGAGAGAAAGAAAGAGAGAGAAGAGGGACAGAGACAGAGACACAGAGACAGAAGATGAGAGAGACAGAGAGACTGCCTTCGTGCAGCAGGAAGGACAGGGACAAGCTTAGGAGGGACTTAGATGTGGACTTGGGGAAGCTAGTGGAGGTGAGGCTGGAGGGGTGCCTGCTCTTTTTCAGGGTGGCACTGCTGTAAAAACTCCACTCTCCCATGGGAGCAGGAAAGCCAATGTTTCACCCACTTTGCAATAGTTTTTGAAACCTAAGCAACAGAACTGTAAGCACATGCACGGATGCATGCGTGCACACACCCACATCCACCCATACATACACACACACACACACACACACACACACAAGTGCACGTAAAACTGGCAAAATCTGAACAAGCTCTATGGGTTGTACCAATGTCAGTTTCCTAGTTTTGAGATCGTACCGCATGTAAGCTGTTACCATGAGGGGAAGCTGGGTAAAGGGTATGTGAAACTTCTCTGTATCATTTTGCAACTTCCTGTGAGAATATAACTATTTCAAAATATAAGATTAAAAAAAACCTCAAGCAGAGCTATGCAGTATGAAAAACGGGACTACCAGCATGAGAGTTGGCCCCTCCTTTATCCCTCAAATCACTCAACCAGCAACACAGAGGCTGCAGGGCCCCGGAAATGCCCAGGACTCCAGGACTCAGCTCCATGGCTTGCCTGAGACTACCCTGAGGCAGGCCAGCAGAGCGCACCACCTGGGTCCCATCGGGCTTGCAGCCCCTGCTGTCCTCGGGGGAGGAATTGTGCTTCCAGAGGCTGTGCCCTTGGGTTTCATTTTCTTCCCCCACCCCAATTCCAGTTGAGACCCCAACACTGGCTTGAAACTACCAGGACAGCTTGACCTCTCCTGGACAACCACCCGGTTCTAACCCAGCCCAGGACAGCAGCGGCCACCAATAGAGTTTAAAGCACAAAAATGGTTCTGGAGCTGAGATTTGTTAAGATCCTGCACATGCTAAGCCCCACCTGTTTGTCTAAGTCTCTTTCACTCCGTGAAGGAGCCCTAGAACTGTTCCAGGATGCAGTTGACGGTTGCTGCCCTTAGTGTGCAAGGCAGATGCTGCTGGCTGCCTTCCCGGAGCCTCTTCCACAGCCTGGCAGGATTCACTCTCAGCCGTCTAGAGGAGCCTGCTTCCAGGCACACGTGTCCCGGGGCGTGGGGCCCAGGGGCAGTGCGGGGCATGCTGGGCTGCCTCTGAAACTACTATCCTCCCGTGGGCAGAAGCCACGGGTGTCGCCAGAACAGACAGAAGGGAGTGTAACATAGAGGCAAAGGAAAACTATGTTGAATAAACAGATTGTATATTTCACCATGAAGTTTTTGCTTCTTTGCTCAGCTCATTTGCCGCTATACAATGAAGTGTCTGCTGGAAATATTTATGTCTGCTCTGGAAGCCCTGGAACACCAACCTTCATTAACTTTCCAATTTTATTCTTTCAGAAGATCTCAATTCAGATAATCTAATTCATATGAATTAAAAATTACCTGAGGCAAGTGTCCAGGGGAAAGTCTCTCCCCTCACGCTCCCCCGACATCAGTTCTCATATTATACAAGGAGAAGTACTTAAAAAATGCAACCCAGCATCTTTTATTTTGGTAGATGATTCTGAGGCATTCTTCTGGTAATTGAGAAAGTAATTCTTCAAAGCAATGATCCCCACCAGGGCCGAGTTTGTCTCCCAGAGGTCATTTGGCAATGTCTGGGGACATTTTTGGCTGTCATAGCTGGAGTTGGGGTGGGACGCTACTGGCATCTAGTGGGTAGAGGCCAAAGATGCTGCTAACATCCTACAATGCACAGGACAGGCCCCACACAGAGATTATTCAACCCAAAATGACAAGATTAAAAAACCTTGCTTTCAAGTTCTCAACATGTTTACTACATAGAGCCCTTATTATTCATTCAGCAAAAAATTACTTGGAACCTAATATAATCGTAAGACATTACGGTGAGCCCTGAGGCTGGGAGCCCGCCTCGCAGCATCTAGTAGAGGAATGACAGGGGTACACAAGAAAATACAAGGTAATACGGAGCATGCTAAGTGCCTGAGTGAAAACACAAATCAGTAGAAGGGAGGGTGTGAGTTTGTGAGAATGGGATTAGGGGACCGGGGGAACTAATGCCACTTTCCCCAAGACAATTGCAAACTGCATATCACTCTCAAATATAAAATGGAAATAACTGCTAGGAAAGATCACCAAACCCCTAAGCACTTTTTAAGCAATCTATCTGTCTGTTTTTACATACAGATCCTCAGAGAGAAGCCACATACTGCTTCCTTTGTGTTCCTTGTTAAGAAGATTTTCCTGACAATATTTTTCCAGTATCAAAGAAATGTTTTATTTCCTTCTTGTGAACTTAGTTTATTCTCTCTAGCTATAGCTTTAAAATATTGATAAACATAGAGTGTAATTCTGTAACTGCTAATTAGCTAAGTGATGCATACTTAGCCTCTTTTCTCTCTCCTCAGATAGCAACTCAAATTTATTTACAACGTTGAAGACGCACTTTCCTATACTTCTGTTAGTTGGCCTCTCTTTCTCAATACTGACTGCCAAATATGTAGCAGGAACAATTGTCTCCATAGCCGCTGCTCCTGTTTTCCAAGCTGAAAGAAGCCCTGGGACAGCACAAAGATGCTTATGAAGGAGTAATATGAGCATAAGAGAAAATGACGTCCCCCCCAGGAAAATTAGTGACCAGAGCAAAGGGGGTTTGAGCCAACAAAAGTGAACCAGATTAGATTTGCAAGGCTCAAATTGCCTAGTGATCCTTTTCGTGGCAGATTCCACAGACAATTATGTATCTTCCAGGTCAGCAATGTGGATGATAAAACTGTCTGGAACACTATCATTGACAAATGTGAGCTCCTAGCTAAGCTGAAATTGAAACCAGTTATGAAAGAGAATTACCAGATGCCATATGTCTGCACACAAAATATTCCAGGCAATCTTACAAATCAAATAATTAATATACGTCCTAGAGGCTTTCCTTTGTGAATGCCTCTGCACAATACTAGGTGGCAATTTTTTATTTGTTTGTTTGTTTATAAGTCTAGATTTGAGTGTTGCTTCTGCAAGTTAATATGACCTCTCTGAGCCATATTTTCCCATCTATGAAATGAGAAATATCATGCCTCTCTCTCAAGATTGTGATTTATTGTAGCAGTCTAGATCCGGTCAGAAAAAGAGAGACCATGTCAGCTATTATTTTTAACAGAGAGAATTTAACATAGGGAAATGGTTAAGCAGTTGTTAGGGAACCAAAAAGCAAGAAAGGAGCAGTGAGGAAGCAGCTACCGCCCTGAGGGCTAGGAGGGCAAATGGCAGAGATGGGGCTATTAGAAGCTGGAAGCTTGAAAGAAGAGCCCTGTGGAGCTGAGACACAGACTTCCGGGGAGGCAGTGACAGCTTCCGAGGCACTGTCATCGCAGAAGCTTAGTGGCCTGCAGAGATGAGACTCAGCTAACTCTGGGAAGGTGCAAAAGAGAGCTGAACACCAGAACCAACTGCCACTGCCAGAGTGATTGGCCATCACTGGGTGACACTCTCAAGGATCAGGGAGTATACAAGAAGGAGCAAGTCCCTCCTCCCGCTCAGCCTTAATCTCCCTCTGCACCTCTCTGGCGCATGGCAAAGGAGAAACATGATTGCAGAAAGACCCAGCTTCTCAAAGCAGAGTTCAGAAGGCTAGACCTAGAGCTGAGAAATAATAGTTTAATACCTGGCCCATTCATCCACTCATTATATGCATGTATGGAGTGCTTACTGTATGTCCAACTGCGAGGCTCTGTGCTGGGGAGTCCGGATAATTAAATGGAAAACTCTTACAAAGTTCACAGCTCAGTGACTAGTACAATGTGGACCCTCGGTTAAAATCAGCCTTCCTCTCTCGGGTCCAGTGGTAAACGTAAAGGAAGAGGAAAGGGAAAACAAACAAGCAAAACAAAACCCTGGCTCCTGGCTTCAGGAGTTTTGCATTCAGATTAAGTGTTGTGGGATAAGGGAAAGAGCAAAGTACAAGGTAGTATTTGTTTGGACACTTTAAAAGTATTGCAGACATAACTGTTTTGAGAATTCAGAGAAGCAAACGAATATTTGGGGGACTATCAGGGAAGTGTTCGCAAAGAAGACAGGAATGAGCAAGACCAGAGCATTCAGACGATGGCCAAAACAAGTAAGACCGTTAGGAATGGGAGAAAGCCAGGAGCAAATCAAACGTGGTGGGAATTTGCAGGGTGTTTACAGAGCCACCCCAGTCTCAAAGACCGGATGATGGATTCATGATGTGGAGTGTGGAAAGTGGGGCCAGTAGAACATTTCTTAACTGCACTCTAAGGCGTAGACGAGCCACTGGAGCTTTTTGAATGAGAAGAGGTCACGTGTAAAACATGTTATCTTTGTAGTCCCTATCAAATCTAACACAAGACCTAGTATATAGTGAAATATTTGGAAAAAAATTAGTACATTGAATGGGATCAGATGGAATTATAAAGGCAGGGCTTCACTTTGAAATTTTGCATATACAGTAGTCCCCCTTACCTGTGAGGGATATGCTCCAAA
The DNA here is from genome assembly GCF_041296235.1 of Equus asinus. Lineage (NCBI taxonomy): Eukaryota > Metazoa > Chordata > Mammalia > Perissodactyla > Equidae > Equus > Equus asinus. Next base: position 62,203,802 of record NC_091797.1, on the reverse strand, counting down.
ACCCCAGTGGGTGCCTGAAATCGCAGGTAGTACCCAATCCTGTATGTACTACATTTTTTCCTATAAATACTTATTTGAGGTGCAACAGCAAAACTAGCACGAATTTCTTTTTCCTTCTTCACAATTTCATGGATATAAGATTCATTCTTACCATAGATCTTAGCAAACTCAGCATACGAGTTTTTTCTTTCCTTTGTCAAGAGTTTTCACTTAAAAGAAGCACTTTACAGCTTCTCTTTGGCATATTCAAATTGCCAGCATCACTACTCTTGCACTTTGGCACTATTATTAAGTAAAATAAGGGTGACTTGAACACAAGCCCTGCCGTGCTGAACAGTAGATCTGATAACTGAGACGGCTACTGAGTGACTTGCAGGCGGGTGGCATATACAGCAGGAATACACTGGACAAAGGGATGATTCACATCCCAGGCAGGATGGAGTGGGACAACTCAAGATTCCATCCTGCTACTCAGAACAGCATGCAATTTAAAACTAATAAATTGTTTTTTCTGGACTTTTCCATTTAATATTTTTGGACCATGGTTGACCATGGGTAACTGAAACCATGGGAAGTGAAATCTTGGTTAAGGGGGCACTATTGTATTTCTCTCTGTTTTAATTATAATAATAAATACCCTGTTAAATGTTTTGTGCAATCAATGAGCAATTTTAAGGCCAAAAGTTCAGAAATAAAAGAATTTAAACCATGATAAAACTTTTAACAAGTAAAGATGCAACTCACCCATCAAGACACTGCTCATTTCACAGATTGAGACGCCACCGTCAGAGGGAACAAGACATTGACCAGTGTTGACTTGGTAGAGACTGGGAGGGCAGTGGAAAGCCTCATGGACTTATGCAGACAAGGTGTTGGGCAACGCGTTTTTGAATCAATTTGAGTGCTTTATATAGAAAAGAATAATACAATTGGTGTGAATTTTGAAAATGAGTTTGCAGAGTATACAGTATACTTACAGCTAATCTGCTGTTTTCTTCTTGGCAGATCCGTTACAAGATTTTGGCTTTTCTGTTGACCAGTGTTCCAAACAATTAAAATCAAATCTCAACGTTAGATTTGGAATCATTCTGAGTAAGTCAAAATTATCAACATGAAATAAAATATTGCACAACCTCTTCCTAGACCACACACCCAACTTATGAGCCATATTGGCCAGCCAAGCCACTGTTCCCCACCACTGTGTGGAATTAACTCTATTGCTATCTTCATTTTCAGCTCTCTTTCTGGGTAATATCCAGAGAGAGTAGAATTCTCATTTAACGCTGTGTTTTTGTACTAAAAAGACTCTAGGCACTCATTCAGATGATATAAGGCCTGGAATCAGTACATCCAGCAAAAAAAGAAAATATTTTGAACCCAAGTATTGACGTGTGCTCAGGAGAGCTTTTGCTTACTTATCTCAGTGACAAACATATCTGCCGTCAGCAGCATGGTTTGTCTTTGCATCACTTCATTTCCCAAATATCTAACACAAGTTCTTAAACCTTGACACAGGCATAGACATGTAACCTCTTTTCCCTCCACCCCAAGTCGATGAGCTCGAATGCTTTCTGATTGTCTATTTTTATATGGTCATGCCATCACAGTTAGTCATTATATTGCTCTAGCTACTAGAGTATTTCCTTTTTCTGAAACAGTTTTATCAAAACCAGAGCAGAAGGATCTAATAAACTTAGCATGTGGAATCATTCCAGAGAAATGGAGGGAACATTCCTGGAGTCCAAGAACTCTCCTGCAGCTTCGTGTTTCCAGAACCTTACATGATATCTGGACTCTCTAGCAGCAGCTCAATCAATGCTTTGGGGAGAGAAAGAAAGAGAGAAAAGAGGAATGGAAGGAGGAGTGGGTGGAACATAAAAAAGGAGGAATGTAGAAAAAGGCAGAGAGAATTAGAAGCCAGGACTGCAGAGTGCCCTGAAGCTTCCCGTGTAACTATGGTACAATATCTGCCCAGCGACAGGGGGAGGTATGCTGGCTCAACCACACCCCACCACTGTCAGGGGAGGTACACAATACCCTGCAGCTATCACGTTAAGAGGCCAGGGCATTGGGGCAGGGAGGTGCAGCCGATTAACTACCTTGCCCCAAGTAGACATCGTTTGTGAAAGGGCTGTGTTTCATTCCCAAGGCTGTCACCATAATCCCCCGTAGCATTGCCTAAATGCCGTTTTACCAAGGAAAGAAGAAAACTGTTCCCCATACAGTGCAGATTTCTAGAAAAAAAAGATCATTTGGCTCATGCTTTTATAAACTTTGAATGCTTTGATATACAGCAAACCCCACACTCATTGTAAGGCTTGCCTTCTCTCTCCCTTAGGAGAGGACATCAAGCAGCTGTTTCTTGACGTGGCTTTCTTCACTAAAGGATCGTCCATTCTGAATTACTCCTACCCAGTCTGTGAGGAGGATCTGCCCAAGTTCACCTTCTGCGGAAGAAGGAAAGGGGGTAAGCTGTCTCGCTAACTGCTTGCTGAGGCTCGGCGACAGATGAACAGCAGCTTGCAGCTGAGGATGGGCACCCAGGCTGGAGTCCTGGTTCTACCCCTTACTTTTGGACAAGCTTCACCTCGCTTCTCAGCGTTTGTTATGTAAAAGTAACTGTAAGGCCCATCCCACAGGGCCTACCTTACAGGGCAAGTGTGAAAATCAAATGAAACATGCACATGAGGCACTTTACAAACAGAAAATTGTTATTGTTAGTGGCAGCACTTTATAAAAAAGGGCTGGCCGCAGAAAGAACCAGTAGCTCCCGAAATCCATTGAGACTCAAAGTGTTTCCAGGTTTCTCCTCAGTGATCTCTTTAGTTACAGTGTCTCCTTGATACAGCAATGCGTATGAAAAAGAAAATAACTGAAGCTTTCTAAATGTTGTTACTGTAGTCTTCCCCATCGAAGTCATTGACTGATAGGGGCATGAGGCAGCTAGACTCAAAGCACAGAAGCATAAAACCCATTTTATCATCTTCTCTTTCTCCAATTCATAAGCCCCCTAGACCCTTTGCCGTACGTACCCTGAAGAGCCTGGAAACCCCACTCCAGCCTGTCCCCACCTCTCCTCTCCTCCTTGTCAGCACCCACTGTCTTCACCAAGGCCCAGAGATGCCTCCCTTTGTTTATGTAACTAAAACTTGGGCCTGATCCGTGACTGTCTTTCCCCAGTTGTTTTCCTCCTTCCAGGGCCCCTTCCTATTCCCCTTGGCCAAGGGGAAGCATACCCCTAGCTTCACATTCCAGGGACAGCCTCATATCTATTTCCTCATTCAAGGAAACTAGAGGGAAATCACCCAATGATGCTTTCTAAACAAAGGATCTAGAAGAAATTAGGATCCCCTTCCCAAACTAACGGATGCAGACAAAGGAAGTTTGTGCAAGAAAAGATAATAAGGAATTTAAGGGAGCGCAGCCGGATGAAGTGGGTGGACTTGGCTGTGGTGTGTCACTGATGAGCCTCAGCTCGGCCCTCACTCCTCACCCCCTCTCTGCTCCCCCAAGTGTGGGACGTGGTAACTCTATTACAGCGCTTGCCTTGTTGGCCTATAAACGTCTATTCCCACTTGTCATCCCCAATAGACTGAGCTTCTTGAGGATGAGGTCATATCATCTTTGTCTTTTTATTCCCAGGATTTTGAATGTGCCTGATGCACAGGGAGTGCTAAATAGAGGACACAAACCGAGTAAAATAGCTAACAACATGAGGCATTTGTACCAGGCACTGTTCTAAGAACTGTACGTCCAGTAAGTCATTCACTTCCTACCCCAACCTTGCGAGTTAGAACTATTAATTCTCCAGCTTTATAGATGCAGAAACCGAGCCACAGAGAGATCTAGCAACTTGCGCCAAGTCACAGAACCGGCTCAGACCCAAACGGGCTCGATCCAGGGCCCATAATCTTAGCTTCTGAGGGATAAACGAACAAAAGAACAAACGATGAAACGTATGAATGGTGACTTTGGGCCAGGAGTTTATTCAAAATTATGATTTAAGCGCTCTTTCTGGCCAGTGATCTGATTTTGTTTTGAATTGGGACATCTTCCCTTCCTGGCTAACCTACCATCGCCTGATTAGTCAGTTTTCCTCGCTGAACTTCCCTGAAGTATTTGAGGAATCGGGCACATTCCTGTATTTCCTCAGCACGGTGAGCTCTTCTTTACCGTGGTCCCTGTTGAACCTTGTCTACCTGCCCTCAGCCAGGCCCTATCCCACACTCCTCACCCCGCAGTCAGTCATTCTTTCCTTCTTCCCTCCTTCCTTCCCTTCTGGCCTCCGTCCCCCCTTCTCTCCCTCCCTCCCTCCTTTTTGCCTCTAACACTAAGTCCTTACTCTGTACTAGTACTTTGGGGAGGCTGAGTGGTCCTGCCTTCAAGGACGTTTATGATGGTCTGGAGGAGATTACAGACTCACAAAACAACTATTCCAAGTTGCTGTGTGTGGCGTGTGTGTCAAAGAGGTACAAGCGGAACGCCAGGACGCTCGAGAGGGAGAGCTCGTCCCCAGCGGGTTCCACCTGTGAGAACATGGAAAATCTGGGAAATTAATACAGAATCATTTTCCTGTTTGCCTTAAGGTTATTTGAAAGCCTGTTCCAGGCTTTTCAGCATTCTTTTAATATATATAATTTGTGCATAGCATAATAAGGCTGGTGGTCTGCCAGCATTCCTGAGTTTATGGAATGTATTGGAGGAACTCAAAGGGTCTTGAGCTGATAATTAGATAACAACCCCCCAAAGAAAGATTGACAACTTCATAGGCTGCCAGCTACAGCCAGCATCTATAGTCCTATATCCTGTCTTTTGTTTATCTTTCCAATTTTTCCCCAAAATAAGTATTCTTGAACCCAAAGGTGGAAACAGGTATGCTTGGAAGTACTATCGGCCTAGTAAGAAAGAACCCATACTGGGCAATCCTCCTTTTCCTTGGGTCGTCTCCCTATCTCCCCCTGGACCGTGGAATAGCTTCCTAACCGGTTCCCCCACCTCCCTACTGCTGCCAGCGTGGTCTCCTGGAATGCAGACCTGATGATGTCACCCCCTCGCCAAAGGACCTCAAGAGTTCCCATTTTGATAGAACAAAGTCTAAGCTCTTTTTTTAATCATTGAGGTAACATTGGTTTATAACATTATATAAGTTTCAGGTGTACATCATTATATTTCAGTTTCTATGTAGACTCCATCGTGTTCACCACCCAGAGACCAATTACCATCCATCACCGCACACGTGGACTCTATTACCCCTTTCACCCTCCTCCCTCCCTGCTTCCCTCTGGTAACCACCAACCTAATCTCTGTATCTATGTTTGTTTGTTGTTGTTGTCTTCTACTTATGAGTGAAATCATACCGAATTTGATTTTCTCTGAATTATTTCACTTAGCATAATACCCTCAAGGTCCATCCGTGTTGTTGCAAATGGCAAGATTTCATCTTTTTTTGTAGCTGAGTAGTATTCCATTGTATATATATACCACATCTTCTTTATCCATTCATTCTTTGATGGGCACCTAGGTTGCTTCCAAGCCATTGGCTATTGTGAATAGTGCTGCGATAAACATAGGAGTGCATGTATCTTTACACATTCATGTTTTTGTGTTCTTTGATGATCAAAGTCCACCACAAATTTGACCCTAGCCTGCTTCTCCAGCTACATCTTGCACCACATGCACCTTTAGCAACAGCTTCATCAAGTCCTTTGCCACTTTCTGACGACACCCTGTATTGTAACACATGACCTTGTTTGGATGGTTTCCCCATTGATTTTACACCCAGACCTAATTCAAGTATCACCTCTCAGAAACTCTCCTCCAACCCCTAGCTAAAGGAATGACTCCCTCTGGATGCTCCTAGAGCATCATGTTCCTGCTTACCTCAGCCAGAATTGTATTCTATAGTTAGATGTGTGTGTGTGTATGTGTGTCTACCCCATTAAACTGTGAACTCCTTGAAGGCAGAAATATTCCTTGCTTGTCTCTGTCTCTACAGACTTGATAAAGAGAGCCTAGCACAGAATAAAGATGCAATAAGTAGTTGTTTTATTGAATTTGCATATGATGAACTGAATGCAAATATACCAGCCCACCTCAAAAATGACTAGCTAATGATGTTTATGCATGCCACAAAGACATAAGGCACACCAAATGCTAGCAAACAACCTATTGTCTTGGTCCTTCAAGTTTAAGAAAACCAAACTAGTTTTTTCCCCTGTGAATGGTTTTAATAGAATTAATAAAACAGAAGCGATATTGTTCCCCTAAACTGAGGTATCCAATTTAGTTTGGCAGCTGGAAAGGCAGGTGTTTACCATATGCGAATACTGGGCAGCCCTGCAGCCATTTATTTGTTACACCGCTGTGGAGTGGATAACTGCACAGGCAGGCGGAGAAGCCAGCCCCTGGGGAATTGCCAGGAAATTTCATATAGCATAAAACACTTAGAAAAGTGATATACAAATGCAGCATGAACGAATAATTATGTAAATTCTATAAGCCAGAGAAACTAAAATCTTAAATCCAGAGACTTCTTGGGTTATTACTCTTTTTTAACCCACTCACAAACCTACTGCAGGCCTGATTCTATTGCAAAGAAGTGATTAATTCTAAGACCAGAAGGGGGAAAAAATGGCACCGAGGCAAACTGAAGTTAATGCAAACCCAAGCTGCTTTGGGCATATTAAGCAGACCACGGGGTCCTTCTGGGGCTTGGGTGCTTCTTGGCAGAGCAGTGAGAAAACTTGGGGTTCACTGCGAGCAGCATGGAGGGGCGTCAGTTGCAGCTGAGCTATTCGACATCATTTCCACGGCCTTACTATGCAACCTGCATGCACCCCGCTGGCTGTTCTCCAAGCCAGACGAAACTACAAAATGGGTCAGGCTGAGTGAGACTATGAGGATAAAAGCCCGTTTCCTTCTCGTCTAGTCTCCCTCAGCTAGCTCTAAGGCAAGAGCTCACTAGATTCAAAGACCAAATGATGCTCTTTGGCGTTATCATTTATGGTGTGATTGGCAATGTGGGGGAAACAGCCTACATGTCTGAGTATTGGAGAAGGAGAAGTAGATCATTGTTCAGTCAAGCAAAGGTACAGTATGCTGTGCTTTTAAATGACGTTGTAGGTGATTACTAAATTACATGAAAATATACTCATAAGAATATTGTTAAGAGACAAAGAAGCTTACTATAGAAGAGTACTCACTATTGGATACTGTTTTTATTAAAATGTGGGTAACTGTATACACCCAAAAAACTGAAACGGTATACACTTAGGTGCTAATAGTGGTTATCTCTAAATGGTGGAGCTGCCCATCTTTATTTTCACCTTTTTGGAAATCTCTTTTGCTTTTATAAGAAATTTATAAGGTTACTCTTTTAAATGTTAGTCGATCTTTGTGGGAAAGAACAGAAAGAATGAATTCTCTTCCTCTGTAGGGTAAATAAGAGTTTTTGAAAAGAATCATAGCCTACTTCATATTCCAGGATATTTGGAGTTAAGCAGAAAGTTCGGAATCAAAGTGTTGCTTAGCCTGTCAAGAGATGGTCTCCCACCCGCTCTGGACTCTGTCCCGGCGATGCCTGCGGGCCCCTTTACCCAGCTGTGGGTTCACCGAGAAGGAACCAATATAAGCCACTGTTTCACTTCCTGCTCTGTTCATGTTCCCTCAGTTCCTTTCTCTTCTCTGGGTGCATCGGCTCATACAGATTCCTTTGCTTTATTTGATTCGGATGCTTTCAAACTGGCCCCATCAGTTTTTAAGACTAAATTGGGATTAGATTGAATGTCCTCAATGGCCACGCCTGATTACTAACCATAAAGCTGCAGTACCTCCCTAATCCTCAGGTTAAAAGAAGAGTAATGCCGGGAGGACCTCCGCGTGCTAGCCAGCTTTGGTCCGGTCCACAATCACCAACTGTGCCCTTCCCCCGGGATCTCGATCTTGGTGCACATTAGTTAGAGCCCTGCTGTTCTATGTGGTGGCCACAAGCCACAGGTGGCTACTCAGCCACAGAAACGTAGCAGGTCTACATTGACATGTGCTGTAAGTGTAAAATACAGACTCGATACCAAAGATTTAATATGAAAAAAAGAAAGTAAAATATCTCAATCACTGTTATACTGGTTACATCCTGAAATGATAATATTTGTGATATATTGTGTTAAGTAAAATATATCATTAACATTTATTATTTATCAACAATAAAACATTATTAATACATTGTTAAAATTAATTTCACCTTCTAAAACATGGCTACTAAAATATGTAAAATTATATATGTGACATTATATTTCTTTCGGATGCTGCATTATAATATCCCTTTAAAATTTTGAGGATTCTAAAACTCCCCACCCCAGACCAATTAAATCAGAATCTTTGGGGGTGGAACCCGGGCCAGGTGATTTCAGCATCAGCCGAGGCTGAGGAGCCTCCCTCAGCAGCCGGCAGGGACTGCCCCACAGCAACCAGCGTCATCAGAGCACTTGAGGTGGACCAGGGACATTGCCAGGTACCGCGTGTACACTAACTAAGGTGCTGCTTGCATCAGCCTTATGAAGTGTAGAAACTATTGCTATTAGCCTCATATTAAATCGAGTCCCAGGGAAGTTAAGTAACTTACCCAAGGTCACTCAGCCAGCAGGCGGTGGAGCTGCATTTCTCTCCCGGAAGTCGGGCTCCAGAGACTTGCTGTAGACCCAGCTGGTACATACCCTCTTTGAACATAAAGAAACTCTGCTGGAGAGGAAGTCTGACTCATTTCAGCCCTCCACTAGGACTGGAATAAAGATCTAAAATGCATGACCAAACTGTAGGAATCAAATGATCGTCTTTGGGCACAACCAGCCATTATTTAAGACAGTGTTTCTCAAAGCATGGTCCCCAGACCAGCAACATCAGCATCACCTAGGAAATTACTAGAAATGCGTGTTTTTGGTCCCCACCCCGACTCAGTGAACTAGCAACTCTGGGGTTGGGGCTTAGCACTCCGTATTTTAATAAGCACTTTAGGTCACGGGCCAGCAAATTTTTCCATAAAGGGCAAGATAGTAAATATTTTGGGCTTTGCAGGCCATAAGGTCTCTGTTGCAACTACCCAACTCTGCTGTTGCCGCATAAAAGTGGCTATAGACAACATGGAAATGAATGGGCAGGAATGTGTGCCAAGAAAACTCTATTTATGGACACCATTTTCTGAAATTAAATTTCATATAATTTCCCCATGTTGTGAAATATTATTCTTTTGAGTTTTTCCTACCATTTAAAACCGTAAAGAGCATTCTTACCTCATGTCTGCTCAGAAACAGACACTGGCGGGATTTGGCCCACAGGCCATAGCTTGCCAACCCTGTTCTGAGTGGTTCTGTTGCACGCTTAAATATGAGAGTGACTACTCTAAGGTAAGCCAGAAGTCAGGGCTCTTCCCCAGAGCTGCTGAGCACAGGTCCCCTCTGGCTTTCACTATGGTGAACTCTGACCGAAGGTTCAGGATAAATTTAGATCCAGGTTACTTGAGAAAAGGTAACAACTTTAACTATACTTTATCAATGCCAACAAATCAGATTTGGGGCAAAGAAAGGGGATTTTACACAAAACTGATGAGGGGGCAGCTTGCAGGGAAGAAAGAGCGCCTTGGAAAAAGCATGGCCTCCTCCCCTCCCCATAGCTGCCGTTTACAGGCTGGGGACAGAGGCCCTTCTTTCTGGAGAATCATTTCATCTCTGGGTCTCAGTCACTTCATCTGTAGAATGGTAGTAACCATAACTCTTCATTGGATAAGAGTGGGCTAAATAAGAAAAGAGGCAGAACATCCTGGTGCATCAGAAAGCATGCAATGAACATGGTCGCGGCCCGTCTCTCTCTGCTTCCTCCCCTACCTGAGGGACCATAAGGCTGAGGTGAGCAGCCTGAGCAGCCTGCAGCTGCTTTATAAACTGGCTAGGGTCTCCCATAGAAAGGAGCCTGAGGGGAGGATTCTCGCTCAGATAAGCTCACTGGAAGCCAGGGGGCAGCCGGCCCAACACTGCCAACCTGCTCAGGATCCTAGGATCTCCTGACTGGTGACTGAAGAAGTCTTTTCTTGTTGTGTCTTTTCATGCTGTTTTGTTTTCTTATCTCCGTTTAAGGTCAGTCTCTAAAGTTCTCATTTTCTGCTCCTGGCTTGACTTCCTTCCAGAATGAGTGGTCGTGGGAATGTCCACTCCCTTCAGGGAAACCTGACACCTGTCCACAGAGGTGTGGTCTGTCCCCATGGCCCCAAAAGACTATCCCACAGTGCTCTGATACAGGGACTTTCCCAAAGTCTGGGTTTGTCACCACTAACCGACACCACAGAGACACCCACAGCCCTGTCCAGCTTGGAAGTGAGTTGCATTCACCCCCGTCCCTTTCATTCTCTTCTGATTTGTCACAAATTCAACATACCTTGATGCCATTCTCAACAAAATGGGGTTTGTTTTATGCAATGAGTTTCCTAGAGTATTCCACCTCAGGAAGATGAGAGTGAAACAAGAGTGAAATAGAGCAAAAAACTGGTTGTAAGACTTACTGTTGAACAAGAAACTAAAGTGTCAGTTTGAGAAGTAGGAACAAGCCCCTCCAGGACATGCTCCCACTAAATAAAAAATAGGGAGGAAATTACTCAAAAGAGCAGAGTGGCTCATGTCTTAGCTATCTAGAATATATTATGTAGAAACGAGATTCTCAGCTGGAAATGAACCTGGAAGTTTGGGCAAAGACCCAGATTAAGGCCATAAAGTAAACATGATGAATGTCAAAAGACACTTCACTGTCGAACCTGTTTCTGGCCAAATCCCTGTGAGTTCTGGCCAGGGTAGGTCAACCCAGGCAAAAGGCATTGGTTTCAGCACTAACCAAGTAATCGGCTTTCAAAAATGACTTGTTTGTTGCTTCATGGATTGACTTGTGAATGTCAGTTGTACCCAGTCTCTTGCCAAAACCAATTAAAATTAAAGGCATAGAGGCATTAAATAAATAAATAGTGTATTTGTGTGTACACTGGGTATATGTGATCACAAACTAGGAGACCTGTAGGCCAACGGATCTTCTTTGAGACCTCGACAGCTGTGATTGACATGGATGAAACACAATGAAAAGCTGAAAGTTGTGTCAGAAGCCCAGAGAGGTGCAGAAGACAGTAGTCCCCATAAGAACTGCTGGTGCACAGTGGACCTGTCCCTGTATGTGTGTGCTAACCATTTCCAGTAGGAGCAAAATCTATTATGAAATACATACAGTAGATATTGACATACTTCACTTCATGCAATATGTAAGCTCCAGAAAAAAATTCGTTGTGGACTTAATTTTAAATGCATCTGGAAAGCTTGTAATTAAAATAAATATCACAGTGACTCCTTTTGCATGCTGAAGAATAACTCTAGTAAAGGAAGTAATTGCTCCCTGGTTTATCTTTTGTGTAAATCTGAACTTTCCTACTTTAAGTGTTTGTTCAAAGTGGGGAATACATCATCATTAGATGAATTTCAATATATGACAGAATAGATCCCCTGAGAGCTATATTTAAATTCTGACATGATGTTGCCCCTAAGGCAGATCTTATCCCTGACAGCAGCTAAGGAATCCTGCAAGCGAACTCACTGACTTTGCCTAGACAAATAAGACATAGTGGGCACTCATGCTGGCTACCTGTCCTCCCTTCCTTTCATTAGCTAGGATGTTTCTCTCCTGTCCTGGTTCATGCTGAACACATGTGTCAGCCCATCCTCTGAGCATCATTAATTACAGAACCTTCTCAATCTGACCATCTGTGACTACTCAAAATTTGCTCTTAACTGTTCTATCTAGACCAGCCATTCAGATTTCATCAGCCAGACGTCTATTGCCCTAGCTATCTCTGTTTCCATGTGCTCCTTTTCACAGGTCTAGGAAATGAAGGAAATTTGGAAACTGCCTAGATTTGGGAAAATTGTCATAAATACTTTCAGCAAAATGTCTTTTGCCTTGCACTGCTATAGTAGAAGACAGGGCAAAAACACCTTCCAGGCAAGTGCTCCCTAGCAGAAGCCCCTCCATTAATCTACGCCATCCACCTGACGACCTCTATAAAGCACACCCACAGCGTGCACCCCTGCTGTGACCCTCACCATTCAGCTGTTTTGCATTCACTGCACACATAGCAGCAAATGTGAGCCCCAGGAATGCAGGCATTGATTTCTGCTATAAGAGGAGGGGACCGGGGAACAAGCAGCTTTATCTGAGACCTCAATTTTAAAATATGTCTTCTCTGGGCTATCACTTCTGCCCTGTTTGCTTGCGTTTGATTTCTGGGCCATTTTAGACCACTTGCTCCTACAAGCTCCCTTGCTTCAGGCTTTCTGCTCCGTTGGTCCCTGCCCTTCATTCTCTATCTCTCCGAAACCCAGCTTCTGGTCCTGTCCTTCATCAACCACTATTAACAGCCCAGGTGACAAAGTGGCTTCGATGGGAACTCGCGTGTCTTGGTTCTACTTCCCATGGATAAACCAATAGACCTGTGGTGGGGATTAATGGTTCTCTGCCACCTGGGAAATTGTACAGTTTCTCTTGCCATCATCATCCCCACTGTCATTTTGTAGCTGCAGGCAGCATGCTACCAAAATCAATGTTATTCTCCAAGAACTGTCTGCTGCCTGCCTCGTCACACTGCAGTGCTGCATTGGAGACCAGGGGGCTTAGCCCAGTCCAGTGGTTCTCAAACTCCAGCACGCGTCCGCATCACCTGGAGGACTTGCTCAGCCACAGATTGTTGGACCCGCCCCCAGTTTCTGATTCAGTAGATGCAGAGAGGAGCCTGAAAAATGTGCATTCCTTACAAGTCCCCAGGTGAGGTTGATGATGCTGGTCCAGGGACCGCACTTTGAGAAGAACTAGCCTAATGATGGATAAGCACAGGGTTGGAGGCTAGACCTAAACAGAGCTGAACCTTTACCAGTTGTGGTTATGTGACTTCAGGCAAATTACTCAATCTCTCTGAGCCTCAATTTCCTCATCTGTACAATAAGGAAAATACTGGCAACCTCATGGGATTGTTATAAGGATATTATATATATATTATATATTATAAAGATTGTTATAAGGATAAAATAGGATAACATATGCAAAGCCCTTAGAACAGAGTTTGGCACACAGGAAGCACTCAATAAGTGATAAATGGTAGCTACTTTATGCAGCTGACTAGGGATTTCTTGAGCAAGGGCTCTGAGCCCCTGAAGTCATCAATCTGAGCGGAAGTCTGCGTTTTATTCTGAAGGCCTGGAGAGGCAGTAGAGCCTTTAGGCTTAGAAGTTTACGACCTTTTTCCTCAGAGGTGGCAGGAACGTGCCTCTGGTCCAAGCTGTGTTTTCTCGGGTGGCTGGCAACCCGGAGTCTCCACGGCCCCCTCGCTCATTTGGAGATAGCCCGTTCGTTAGCATTTCTCATGGAATTGGAAATTTGAAGCACCATCTCTTCAGCCTACAGCCTTTCTTCTCCTCATGTTTTATTCTTTGTCTGCATGCTTCAAGCAGCTGTGGATTTCCTGTGTGTGATTCCTGGGCAGCCACCGCTGCTGCAAATTCATGGAAAATCAACAAAAACAGTCGTTTATTATTGCATTAGCAGAAAACTTCCACTCTTGAACTGCAAAATATAGAAGTGGAAACAATGATCACAGTAGAGAGAACACCAGAAATGACCAAGCAAAACACGACTTCTTCTTGCTAAAAAAAAAAAAAAAGAAAAGGAAGGAAACATTGTTGCCTATTAAGGAATCTTAAACCCTGGGGAGGTTTCCCTCTATCCTCAATTCAAACCCATTCATAAATGAGCCAGTAACATGTTGAAACTGTCCTTTAACATCAGTCAGTTCTTTATTTTAGTTGAGCCCAGCATATTGAGACTAATGATGACCTAGGACCAAAGCATTTCTGGTGTTCTAAGACAATACAAGCTCCTTTACAAATTCTCTGCCTGTTATGGAATTTCATAAATCTGGCTCAATGACTCACACACTTTCGTGTAATAATCACTTAGGAAGCTAATTGAGAAGGCGACTCCCAGCTCCCATATACTACTCCAAAACTTTGATCCCAGGAGTTGCTGGTATTTGCATTTCAACAGACATCCTGAGAGCTCTGATGTGCATGGACCCCAGGGACCCGCAATCTGAGAAAGGCCACCCCCTGCGATGACTATTTCTCTTTCCTGCATCTGCCGCAGGTTTCTGGAGCTCAGTTTCTTCCCTTCTCTTTTCTCCCATCACCATCTTCCTCATTTCCGTTTCTGGGAATCAGCCCACCAATTCGCAAGTTGTATTTTGAGGGTTATAAGTGTTTATCCACAGCAATCCAGAAATAGGTTGGTGGGAAAAGAACCTTAAACTCTCTTTTCCTTCCTTTTGCCAGAAGTTGTGTATGTCTAGGATGGAAGCTGAGCAGCAAAGACAAAACGGTCTCGCAGGAGGAATACAGTTGGAAGCAAATGATTCACCTGCTGGGCCTCCATTCCTCATCCATGACTGCGTAATTAGCATATGTGGCTATTGCGCACCAGACATGTGGCCAGTTCAAAGTGAGGTGTGCTCTAAGTGCAGAATACACGCTGAATTTTGAAGACTGTGCAAAAAAATAGTATGAAAAAATTTTTAAGTATCTCATTAATACTTTTTATATTGGTCACACATTGAAATTGTAATGTTTTTAATATTTGGCTTAAAATATATTATTAATTTCACTCATTTCTTTTTCGTTTTTTTCAAATGTGGCTACAAGAAAATTTTACATATATGTGGCTCACGTCGTATTTCTATTAGACAGTGCTGACGGAAAGCTGCACTATCCTATAGGGTAGCCAGTAGTCACCTGTGGCTATTTAAAACACTTACATTATACTGAAAATTCAGTTCATCAGTCACCCTAGCCGCATTTCAAGTTCTTAATAGCCACATGTGGCCAGCAGCTGCCATATTGATGATGCAGATAAAGAACATTCCCATCTTTGCAGAATGTTCTATTCGACAGCACTGACCTAGTAGTTTCTATATTACTCTCAAATTTTTTTACCCATCTGTCCTGAGTTCAGTTGTACAAATTTAAGTTGGAAATTTCACTCTCTAGCCCCAGTCCCTTTCTTTTGCTGAAATCTTAGATTATGCTGGTGTTGTGGTTCTGAAGGGCCTTTGTTGGAAGCCAACGAACCACCACTCTTGGCCCTTTTGAGATCCACCACTTCGAGCCTCCTCTCTTGATCCAAGACCACTGTATTAGTTCCCTCCTGCTGTAACAACTTACCACAGACGCAGTAACTTGCAACACAAATTTGTTCTCCTACGTTCTGGATGTCAGCAGTCTAAAGTCAAAGCGTCAGTAGGGCTGTGTTCCTTCTAGAGGCTTTGGGGAGAATCTGTTCCCTTGACTTTTTCAGTTTGTAGAGGCTGCTGGCATTCCTTGGCTTGTAGCTGCATCACTTCACTCTGCTTTCATCCTCATATCATCTTCTCCTCCTTTTGATCTCCTGCCTCCTCTTATAAGGACCCTTGTGATTATTTTGGCCTCATCCAGATAATCCAGGGTTATCTCCTCATTTCAAAAGCCATAACGTGATCACGCCTGCAAAGTTCCTTTTGCCAAGTAAGTTAATGTATTCACAGGTTCCGGGGACTACAACGTGGACATCATTTGAGGGGGGTGGGGTGGAGCCTTACTAGCCTGCACAACCCCCAAATGGAAAACCGATACACCTTACCTGACAGCTACATACCAGGTAAAGAAGTCAAATAATTGTGCATAATCCAAGGAAAATTCAAACTCTGCATTTCAATGAAAACGCCCTCACAAAGTCAAATAGTTCTGAGAATGTCACTGATAACACCCTCGCTCATGTACCTGAGACGAGATACAAGTGCTTCTGTTAGGAGATCACACTACCGCTCAGAAAAGGTTTGCCTGTTGGGCGATTATCATCACCCTTTCCTAGACCCTTAAAGCTCCCACCTGCCATGTGCCCTACTAGAGGAGAAACTATTTGGCTAAAAGTCAGTGACATGACCCATTCCTGATAGAGAAAGAAGGTAAGACAGCAATGGGCTCTTGATAGAAGTTTGTCACTGGGAGGAAGCCAGCGTACTACTAGAAAGACAAGAGGCAGGGATAGCAAGCAAATCTCTGAATTGCTGGAGAGCTGTAAGGAGCGGGACCATGAACAAATAAGCCGTGGAAAGAGTCTCAATGAATAATTTTAGAAATGATCCATTCCAAGTACATAGTTGTCCTATGTACCTGAATATTTTGAATATTTACAAAGTTGTGCTATCTACTTGAATACTTTGAATATTTACAACTTGACTATTTTCAAGTTGTAAATAACATTAAGTTTCTCTAGTAGTGAAAGGCCCTGAGGCAGACCCACCAGCCTGCCTGAACGGACAGGGGAAGACATCAAATTCACCAGCAGAGGCAAAGCTACGAGAATTCGTGTAGTTCTCCAAACTCTAGTTGGACAGTTATGAGCTCCCAAGTACAGTTGTGATTCTGAAAAAGACGGCAGCAAGGATCCCAGAACATACTGACCTACGTTCACCCGGAGCATCCACATGCCGTGGAAATAAAAATGAACCTGTTCTAACTGCTGAGCTCCCAGTAGCAACAGAAATAATCCTCCCAATAAAGGGTCATCTGACACACCGAGGGATCCCAAAGT
Organism: Equus asinus; assembly: GCF_041296235.1. NCBI lineage: Eukaryota > Metazoa > Chordata > Mammalia > Perissodactyla > Equidae > Equus > Equus asinus. Next base: position 62,187,110 of record NC_091797.1, on the reverse strand, counting down.
TTGCAAATCCAGCTTATTAAAGCATACTTTATTTATTGTAGGTTCCACCACATGGGTCCACTGTTTAGTGACAGTAAAATCCACCCAACGGAATAAAGAAAGCAGAAACCGAGAGGCTCGCTGGGCACCTCTCCCCTCCTTCCTCTGCTCCCTCTTTTCTCAAGCTTGCTGGCTCCCTCATGGCCACCCACCTGCACACCTGTGGTCTTCACCTCCTTGTCTCTCTTTCTCAGCCCCTGTCTTCTCCCAAAGCGTGAGGCTCAGAGCCTTCACAGGGACAATCCAGGGCATCCATGCTCCCTCCTGCTATTTGGCACAAGAGTCAGAGAACAGGTTCCAGTGTGTTCAGGTTTAGCTTCTAGGCTGGGGGGCTCCATCATCAGAAACAGGTCCGAGTACATCCACAGCAGGTTTCCAGCTCATATGTGGCCTTTGTACAAATTAGGAAAACGTGCACCTTCTGCCAGGAAGCACTCTTAGCTCGGGGTCCCCTCAGCAAAGCCAGAGACAAGGACTTGGATGTGGGTAGTCTACTAGGAAGCAATGCCAGGAAGCAGGCATGAGAAAGGAGAAAGAGGGACTCAGGGCAGGAGGAAAAGCCAGGAAGTGATGTATTAGGGAGCTGATTACCAGTGTGGAGAACTGGGCCGCGGCACCACTGGGACCCCTGGGGAACACTAGTGTATGTGTCAGAATTGTCCCTCTGAGAGTCAGGAGGCTGCAGCTTCTGTCCCCGGATTCCAAGTCCTTCTGGGTTGAGGGCTTCCTCCAGGGGATAACATCCCTGCACTTCCCAGTTGTCCTTCATGGGTCTGCGTGCAGCAGAAAGTATGGAGAGGTGCCAGGCCCTTGACCCGGGAGGATGTCGGAGAACATGGCTAATGCCCACCATGGCTGCCATGTTTTCACAGCCAGCTAGGGGATGTGATGCAGGACACGAGGAGTATCTGCGGATGGGACCAGCCCAGCCTCGGGCTGCATGGCCTGACCTAGTGGGGCAGGAGCTGGATTTCTGCTCCTACTCACCCCTTTGGCCAGGCCAGTCTGCACAGCTGTATGTGGTGTGGCACAAGGTCACCTCTGAGATAGTACAGGCATGCTTACCCCACTGAAGTCCTCTGGAGGCCCCCCCTAAGGAGAGACATGATTGCAGAGGCTGTAGGGATTTACAGGAAAAATGGTCAGGAGATGGAGAAACTGACAAATTAGGATGCATGAAAAAAATACAATAAAAAATAAAAACCAGGGCTAGGCTAAGCCTGGAGCTTCCTACCTTCGGGCTTCGGCTATCTGCCACTTTTTCAGGTCTCTTTAGGGAACCACCCCAAGGCAGGAAGGGGGATGAAGACTGTGTTTCGAGCTCACTTCAGGGAAGTCATGCACTTCTTCACACTCCAGAGACAAGGCTCTTGGTCTGCCTGGAACATTCTCCCTCCCCCCTCCTCACCGTGTGACGGCTGCCCACAGGAGCTGTTGTAAGGGGGCCTTCCCAGAACCCCAGCTCCCCCACTCACTGGCAGTCAAGGGCAGGGCTGTGGCCTCCTAGTTCGACAGTGCCCCCTGAGTGCCCCCCTGCTGGACCCAGAAGGCAGGGAAGAGGCTCAAAATGCTGATTACACGAATAAATGATATATTTTTTAAATCCTTGTTCTGAATATACTAATTGGCCTGTTTATGATAAATTGTAACTCTATTTTTACACTGTCAAGCACCCTTATAATGCTTAAATATTGATGACATTTTTGTAATAAATTTGGAAGACTGGAGAGAATTCCAAAAAGATACTAGCAAGGGTTAGAAAATGGCAGGAATGCTGCCTAACAGAATCCAGGCATCAGCAAGCACTTTATCTGCGCTGGTCACTGAGAACGAGAGGCCTTAGAGCAGACACAGCCCCGAGTCCCATTTCATTCTAACCCAAAGCCGCTCGGGACCTTTTATTTGTAGAATTTAAAAATCAATTTCCTCTCTAAAAAGATACTACGTGCCAAACACACAAAAATCTGGGTCAAAAAAAAAAAAAGAGCCAATTTGCAGAAATGACTTCATATGCTCAGAACCAGGGAGGTGAATTTCTTTAATCCACTGCACGTTAAAAACCGGTAAAGATTTCAAACGCAGGAGAGGAAGAAGTGGAGACAAATATACTGGGGCTCTTTTTATAGAGCTGGAGTGTGAGAATGTTAATTAAAGGAATCTCAGAATCAGAGAGGATCTGAGAAGGGAAGGAGCGAGAATTTAATTTTAGGTGTTGTTTTATCAGGTTAAAAAAAAAAAAAAAGACAGTTTCATGAGTTACTTGCAGCAATTCTTAGGAACTTCATGGGGCCCCAGAAAAGCTCCAGTTGAAACTATAAAGTGTAAGAGGCCAATTTAATGACAATCTCTCACCTCAGTCAAGAACCTATTATTAGTGAAGAGCACAAATTAGCAAATCTCAGAGCATTAAATGAGCATAACAAAACGTTACATATCATTCAAATAGTATTCCTCAAAAAGCCATAATCATCCTTTTTAAAGACACAAGTTAACAAAAAAGGCATGGACAGAACTTAGCAGGGGTGCACACTGGCTCAGCAAAAAGGTCCCCAAACCTAGACTCAGCGCGCCCCTCAGCATCCGCCAAGCAAGTCTGCATTACATTACTCCTCTTACATCCAGAATAATAACACAACTAATAACTACTGTTTCCATCCTCACTGGGGACCCCATTCTGCTCAGTGAGTTTACATAGAAGTTCTCTTGTTCTCTTAATGCCCTGCGGGAGAGGCATTCCTATTTCTGTTTTGCAAGTGCAGAAGCTGGCTCTCAGGATGGTTAAGCATTGTCTGCAAAGAGTTAGTGAGCAGGAGAGCTGGGTCCCAAACCCAAGCCAGCTTCCTAGGTCAAGTCGTTTGCACTACACCACCTTAGAACAACATGTGAAAGCATAAAGCGAATAACAAAACGTGTCCGAGGGAACCCAACCAGACCAGACATGGACGGCACACTCAGTCCCCATCCTTGGACTCTGCTTCAGAGCCATGCTGTGTCCCATACCCTGATGGCCAGCATGAGTGATTTTGACTGGTTCATGCCCATAGCAGTCACAGTCCTTGAGTTGCCAGTGGCAGAAACCTATTCCAGCCAACAAAAGCTAAGAGACTTTCTGGAACAGCTATCTAGAAGTGACAGAATCAGTGAGAAGGCTGCAAGCCAGGGGAAAGTAGGTAGCTCCAGAGACTGGTGAGTTGAAATGAAACAAACCATCTCTGCGAGAACAGACTGGTCCTGGGTCTCCTTGTCACTGCTTAGATTGTTCTGGATTGAGTCAGAGAGTATCCACTAGGGAAGAGAGAATTTGCTAAAAAGAAATCATGCACTGGTAGCTGGGCCACTCTGTTGTACATGGATTATGACATGAATGGTATGCCCTTGGGTTGTACAACACACCAGCTCTACAACTGAATTCCAGGCAGCCCCTCTGAACCATCTGCACTTGCTAGATACACCACCCACTCACACTGCTCACTCCCCACACACTTAACTTTCTGGATAGCTAGTTATTCTACCTTCTTCAGTTGCACTGGAAGATTCTTAAGGATAGACTCCAGAACACCAACATCTCTATTTCTAAGTACCACATCATAATCATACAGAACAGTAGTTTCCAATAAAACTCTTGCTTATATCCACAACCAAATATATATTTCCATTTAAAAATGAATGGATCAGTACATGTAGTGGAACGAAATGGGAATGTTGTCCATCTGGCATCCACCATGTTCGCATTTTACCCTTGGAAGGTACTAGGAATTGACCATGTTCAGGAAGGACAGATATGTTGAGGACACGGACACTTAACAGAAGCCAAGGCTACAGAAGGAACGGGTCTCCTGGTAGAAGTTCAGGTCTCAGACACCGCGGGGAGGGCTTTGAAAAGGAGGATTATCCTCATGCCTAACACCATCCATGAACCAATAAGTATTTATTCACCTCCAGCCTCCTCCACCATCCCTTCACCCCCATCACCAGATTGGCTGCTCTGAATGGCTCATTCCCTAATCCGCTCTCTTGTGTCAGTACATCCCAGGCCCAGACCCTTCCAGCAGGTAGAGGATTACAATAGCAGGAATAAGACTGACGTTAGCTGGCTCTGGATCTGCTCCTTCAATAACCTCATTCAGTAACTACATATTGCTGTGTGTTAGACTCTATGCAGTGTACTGGGAGCTGTGCAAACAAGATGACACAGAAACCCAGGCTAGTGAAGGAAGCAGCCCTCTAAACAAATGATTCCAAATTCTGGGTGGTCACTGATTCAAATGCTTCACGTAATATTCTTGTCTACTCTTGTATCCAGCACCTAGTGTAATACCTGACCTATGTGAGATGGATGCTCAGTAGTGTGGATTTGTGAACGCATATATTAATGGCAAACACTTACTGAGTGCTTAGTATGTGCCAGGGGCTGTTATAAGGGTTTTACATGTATTATGTCATTCGATGCTCACAACTCTGTGAGGTGGATAGTATCATCACCCCACTTCCTGATACGGAAACTGAAGCATGGAAAGGTTATGTACCTTACCCGCTCTGTGCTCTTAGCCACTCTGCCTATCATAATGCTAAGCGCACAGTGCTGGGGATTCACAGAGGAGGAAGTCACTATCTGAGGAGCTGGGCAAGGTTTCAATCTTCAGTATTGACGTGGATGGCCCACCTCGCACTGTGATGTCTCAGCAACTTGACCTCTGTACTTTCAACAACTATTTCCATCATCCCACCTCGACCGCTGTCCCCCACGTCAATCCTGCATTTTGTCATCAACAGTGAATGCACCACTTCTGAAATCTCAATATCAAGCCTCTGCCCTCTGGCTTCACCATATCCTTCCAGCTCACCTATTCTGGGACCTTAATTACAATAATGGGAACTCCATTTAACCAATTCCACCACTGTTTTCACTATCAACCAACCCCTCCTGCCTTCCTTTTCTTCCTTACCCTCCTTAGATTCCACGGTCTATTACTGTAAGCTTTCCCCTCTATCTATTCCCAACAGCCTGGCCTTTCTCTCCTCGTCACTCTTGTCCAGCGAAACTCCAACCTAACCATCTACCCTCTCCATTCTTGCATCAGAGCTACTGAATGATGCTGAGGAAATATACCTCTGGAAGGATTGAAGTATCTTTAAATTCATGGCCACAAACCTTAAAAAAAAGTATTCAACATTGCCTCGCAATCCTATTGTTTTTCAAGTGAATTTCTTCCCCACCGTGCATGATGACTATTGTATACCATCTTCTTGCTCCTCGATGCGCCACAGCCCTCACTCTCCACTTTCCTCCACCTCTTTGACTATGACCTTAACAGCAGAAATCAGACAGGAGCCCAGGCAAACCCTTCCCCTGCCACCTTCTTAAACACTTCATTTCTCCAGTTATTCCATCTCTTCTGCATCTTCAATCTCTCTCTTTCTACAAGGTCCTTCTCCTCAAATGACAAATATCATATAGTATCTCCCATTTTAAAAAAGCAAATCACTCTTAACCCCACACCCTCCTCCAGTTATTCTTTTTTTCTGCTTCTCTCTAGAGCAAAACTTTTTACTTCCTCACCTCCATATCGCTCTTCAACTCACCCCATTTGGGCATTTGTTCTCACTTCTCCAGTGTTTTTGTGAAGGCCAGTAACTGACATCCATGTTGCCAAATCCACTGCACATTTCTGTCCTTATCTTATGCTGACTCTCAGCAGCTTTCAACACAGACGATCATACCCTCCTTTTTGAAAAGCGTTCGTCTCCGGGCTTCTTTGATCCCACCCTCTCTGTTTACCCTGCACTTCATGGCCATTCCTTGTTAGTCTTCCTTTTGCTCTTCTTCTCTACCCAACTGAATGCTGGAGGGCCTCAGGAGTGGTCCTGGCCCTTTCTGCTTCTCTATCTATTAATTCTATCTTCCCAGGGGAGGTCTCATCCTGTCCATGGCTTTATCACTGTCTACATGTTATTGACTCAAATATTCAAGGCTCTATCCCTGACCTCTTCCCCGAAATTCCAGATCCATGTATCCAACTGCTTTCAAGGACCCTTAACAACCACCCCCCAGATATAGAGCTCTTTAGTCACACACACACACACACACACACACACACACACACACTTAAACTCCTTCCTCCCCAGGCTCCCCCATCTTAGTAAATGGCACTCCCATCTACCCAGGTGCTCAAGCGAAAACCTTGCCTTGCCCTCACTCTGCACATGCAGCTCATCGGTAAGTCCTGTCTCCCAATACAATCATGATTTCATTTGTTTTGCTCTGTCTCCACCACCACCATGCTCACCAACCCAGCACTAGCCTCGCCCCTGAAGAGCCTCCAGTCTAGCCCTCTCCACACAGCAGAATGATCCCTTCAAAACACAAATTAGGCATTTTCACTTGACTGTTTACTACCTTCCTCCTTACTATGTCCTCAAGATCCTGAAATACCTCTCCCCCCAACCTCCCGCCTCATCTCAACATGGGCTCTTTTGCTTGCTATGCTTCAGCACACGGGTCCCCCTTCTGTCCTCCCAGCTTCCCAAATTCTTCCCCATATCAGGGCATTTGTCCTTATTCTGGTGCCCTGAAGTGCTTTTCTCCCAGCTCTTTTGGTGGTTGCCTCATCTTCCTCCCTCAGTCAGGGCTTAGCTCAAACATCATCTCCTTAGAGATGCCTTCCCTGATCCCATCCTATCAAACACGGCATCTCCCAATTCATCCTTTTAGCAAATATTTACTGAGTGCTTCCCACACATTACTGTTAGTGCTTTACATTTTTATTCTTCACAGCTCCATGAAGTGGGCATTGTTATTGTCAATATTATACTCATCTTAAAAACCAGGAAACTGAGCCCAAAGAGACCATGATTATCCAAGGTCAAACAGTGGAGGTGGTCTCAGGATTTAACCCTGAGCAGCCTGACTCCAGCCTGGCCTCTTAACCATGCCACTGTCTGCCTCTCTCCCGTTACCTGCATGTCTCCTTCTAGCACTTTTTACAATCTAGATACTGTCCTGTTTAGTTATTTACAAGCTTTGAGCCTCCTCATTAGAATATAAGCAATGTTTGGACAGAGACCTTTTCTCATCGCTGGATTCCCTAGGGCACGGTGAGCCGCATCATATGAGCAAAACATTTTTGTTTCCAATGATTATAAAACATGATCCATGTTTTCTGTGTTTTTCAGAGCAGATTTATTATGCCGGCCCTGTCAATAATCCTGGATTTGAAATCCCTCCGGTAAGGTTTTGGTTTTCCGTTTTGTTTTGTTGCTTAACTATCGTATTAAGCAGATTCTTGAAGAAGGAGAAGGAGCGAAGGAGGGGGGAGAGGAGGAGAGAAGGAAGGAGGAAGGGAGGAGGAGGGGATTAAACAGTTTAGAACTTTTCACAGGCCGTCACTAAGAAAACCTTTTCTCAGTACGGCTGTCACCTCCTAGTGGGCACTTACAAATGCCTAACACCCTGGTTTTGCCATTTTGGAATCCAACACTTTCCATCCTGTGGACCGTGGACCGCTGGGGATCCTCTGGGCAGACACCCCACTGAGAGGCACACCCGGCATCCAGTTCTGCGGGATGGCCGTGTCTGCAGGGACTTCATGTGGCCCGAGCAGCTGGGGTGTGGGGGGCAGCCACAGGCCTGTGTCATTAGCACTCGGTAAAGCTGGCTGTTCCACAACCGGGAAGCCTTAACGGTCAGGCCCCGTGTCCCCGTCCTTACGTAATTATTCATGGGCTGCCAGCAAGTAAATAAAATGTCCACGTCCTGAGCCTTCACTGGTGAGCCTCTCAGCTAAGGGTAGAATTTTCTGCTAGTTCCTTTTTACTCAAAATAATGCTTTATAAAGTGTCTGAATTCAAGCAGCTCTGACATAAGCAATAAATTTTCAACATGCTGCTCCGGAGAGAATCTCATGAAACAATATGAAAAGAATCACTAAAATTAATCATTTTAATTTTTTAGGTTTTCAACTTCATCCTTTCAGTCTTCCAAAACCTGTAAATGACTCTAGAAAAGGATCTCTTTCTCCATAAAGGATCTCTTGAACTTAGTTTCGTTTCTCTTGTATGTTTCCTTTCCGCCCAGCCTCTAGACTCCTAGGTTCAAAGCCGTCTTGGCTCTAGACCATTTCACACCTTCACTAACCGTTGCTCCAGCAGCCGGGAAGTTTCCAGCCTTCCCTGCCTCCTCAGGGGTTCTTCTCCAGAGTTTTCTCCTCAGGCCTTTCAGTATAACAGCAGAGTTCTGCAAACTCTCTTCACTTCTAGGATGTGGGATCTAAATTCTCCAGTGTTTTTTCTTTAAATCTTTCCTATTTGGATTCTTTTTCCTTCCCCATTTTCCTTCTGACCTTCTCACTGAAGATTGACTTAATGTTTGCAAACAATTGATTTCCATGTTGCATTATGGGCTTTTTTAAAAAACCAGTTCCCCTTAGCAATAGCTATGAAACAGAGGGGCAAAGAACTTCTTGAAGTCATAGAATCACTCAGAAAGAAAATTTACCAGAGATGTAAAAAGCTTTATTGCAATCACCCAGGCTGCGTAGGTGAGTGCCCTACCTACATTCTTTGACCAACAACAGTGCTCAATGATGTTAGCCAACGTGAGGGCAAAGACAGTGGTCAGGTCTCCTGGCTCTTGGCCTGGTTGTTCAGCATCCATAGAGTCTCTGTGCCTGGTCCTCCTACCTCTTCCGCACCTGATGCCTAGGCATGGGAAACAGAAACCTAGCTCTGACCCTGCCCCAGCCTGCTGACACCTGGCCAGATATGACAGGGAACATTACCCAAGGGGGACAGATGCAACCTATCACATATGCTGCAGAGGCATCTGGAGGCCTTAATCCCAACATGGGTCCCACACTGGCCGAGGACCAGCTCAGCCAGCCCAGGCTTCCCTGGCTGACAGCCAGCCAGCAAGGCTCAGAGACTTTGCTTCCTAATATGGGATGGAGACACAGTGTGAAGCCTTTTGATTTTAAAAGTCCTCCCCCAGATCCCCTCCTCCCACCAAATCCCCCAGAGATGGGCTCTGTGCTAATTCCATTCCTGCTTGGCTGAAAACTTTTCCACTCAGCAGTCAATCTTCAGTGTCTTGGTATTATTTTCTTTTTAACATAGCCAGTCCCTTGGCCCAGACTGAAGTCTTGCCTGCTGCCCTGCATCTGTCTGTGATGCTGTTTTCTGAATTAGAATTTAGAGATCCATGGGCTTCCAAAGCACATGGATAACAACTTGTAGGTACAGCCTGAACTGTCTAAGTGCCAAGGATACAACCACAAATTCCTAACACGCTAATTCAGCGCTCTCCTCAGCAGCAGAAAGGCTGCTGCTCTCTGTCCATTGTCCCTACTCTGCCCCTCCTGTCCTTCCAGCATGTTCCTCCACTCACCTATACACTGGCACAGTTGCCTAAATACCCTCGCCTCTTAAACCAGAGTACATACATCTTGTAATTCATAATCTAGAACCCTTTCCTTCAAATACTACATCTTTTCTTAGGTTTATAACACGATAATGAAAAATTCATTTGGTTTTCAATAATTTTGTAGGGTGTGTGCTTAAATACACAAGGACAATTAAAAGAAAAGTAGATGATGATGATGTTGATGATTAAACACAATCAGAAGCAAATTTGAGCTGGTCTTTACTCATAATAAATTCTCTAACTTGTACACTGCTTTGGTTAAATTCCTAACACTGCTTCTGAAACCACATCTGCTCCATATTTGAGCAGACTCCTGGGAGCCTATTCTGTCACCGAATCCTCCAGTTGAATGGTGCCCTGGGTCACCCGCCTCAGTCCTCCCACCTAGAGCGGAGCCTGGCTCTCCGGAATATAGTTTTCAGTGCTGGGGAAGCTGCTCGCTTCTGGGCCTCTGCTAACTGCTGGAAAGTTGCTCTCTTCTAACAAAAACTGCCTCTGGTGTAACTTCTATCCAGTAGTCTGACTTATTCCTTCCCTCCAGCTTATACAGATTAAGCCCCTTTTCTTCTTCAGGTGACAGGCACATCGAAGAGGGGCCAGGAGTCTCCTGTGCATCCTTCCCTCTTGAGCCCTTTGCCCTTCTTACCACTACCCCGCCGCAGAGCTCCTCTTCTGCAGACGGTCAGTCTACAGAAGCATTTCCAGTGAGTGGTGTGTGGGGCTGGGCGGGCCTTCAGCAGTGAGCAAGACAGATGTGGCTGAACTCTGGTTCTTTCTGCAATTCCACAAACAGCCTGGCCAGCAGCTGCTACCTCAGACAAAGGGAGTCCTCTGTGGAGTGTTGTTGCCAGAAAGGAACCCTAAAAAGCAGCTATACTTTTTCTGATGGAGTATTTTGATTTCATGAAGTTGAATTTTGCTCCCCCAGCAGTTTTCTTCATCTCAGCAAATGACGCTTTATCTTGCGGTTGCTCAGGCCAGAATCCTTGGAGTCACCCTTAACCCCCTCTTTCTCTCCCACCCACATGGGTTTCCTCAGCAAATCAGATCGGCTCTTCTTTCAAAATCTATCCAGAATCCAAGCCCCTCTCCCCATCTCTACCGTCTGCTCCGAATCATCACCCTCTCTCACCTGCCTGTTACAATCACCTACTTCCTGGTCTTATTGCTTCCCCCGTCTGCTCCTTCTGTCTCTTTTCTACACAGCAGCCAGAGGGATCCTATTAACATGCACCTCAAATCAGGCCACTCCTCTGGGGAAAATGGTCTCATGACCTGCATCCCTTTCAGAGGAGAAGCCAGCGTCCCCACCATGGCCTGTGAGGGTCATCCCCAACCCCCTCTCCTCTCCTTCCTCTTGTGGTTCTCTCTCCCTGCAGCCCCCTTGGCCTCCTCTCTGTTCCTCAAATGTGGAAGCGCCAGCCCCCAGGGCAGCCTGGCATGCTCCCATCCACCGCCCTCCCCACCTGCGCTCCCTCGGTGGCATCAGCATGTGACGGAGCATGCATGCTTCCTTATTATGGGTGTGGCCTGTCTCTGCCAGCGAGCCGTAAGCTCCACAGGACGGGGCTTGGTTTGTCGGGTTCTGCTTTTCCCGAGGATCTAGAACCGGACCTGCTCACGGAAGGTGCTCGATAGCTATCTGTTGAATGGCTGATGGTTCTGTGGGCCACACACCTTAAGCTTTACCCTGTGTCTCTTTCAGGGAGAATACCAGGTTTTGCTGGAACTGTATAATGAAAAGCATTCCACCGTGGCCTGTGCCAATGCCACCGTCATTTGCTCCTGAGCATCGCGACAGCGCAGCCAGCTCAGTCCCGTGGGGACTCCAAGCTCCTCAAACCGAACCTGCCATGTAAGAACAGTCGATGCCTGAGGGAGCCTCCGCAGCAAGGCTCATCCAGGTGCAGGTGCTGGTTTTAGCCCCAGGCCCAGAGGGCCCCAGACTCCACAGCTGTAAGGAAGCCCTGAAAGACCTGCTTCTGAGGCGCCCCCCGGCCATCACTAAGCAGCCTCGAGGGTCCGTCCTTCTTCTCTAGTGGTTACCTCACAGCAGACCGAGCTGCTTTTCAGCCCTTTAGGAGCCCTCCTCAGTTACCCAGAATAAAGAACGCTGGCCCACAACTGCTCCTCACGGTGTGTTCAAAGAATCATATAGTACAACCCTGCATTATAGTGTAATTTCCTCCAGCACAGTGCCAGGTGCTGGCGTAGCGTTAAGTACTGCTAAGATTCAGGGTGATGACGGCCCTGCTACAATCGGAGCGCTGGGGACATGTGCCGTTCCTCGTCCTGGGCAAGCCCCACACCCCTGGATCGCAAGGGCCGAGAAGCTGATGACGCCTCGTAAAGAGCCGCATCAACATCTCGCTTGCCCACGCCTCATGATCCTGTCATCCTGAGAGCCTGGCCATCCCCGGCCTCCGCATACGGCAGCTCTCGTCAATGCGTTCCTGAATTCACTCAGTGAATAACTGCTCAACATCTGTGTCCCAGGCCCTGTGCTCGGCACTTAGGATACTCCAGGGAGAAAACAGATGCTGTCCCTGCCCTCATGGAGCTTGCAGTCCCCTGAAATATTAAAAAACCACAAGTCAACCAGGAACACATTCATTTACGTCCAGAAACACCTTCTTCGAGGTCCTCCATAAAAGAACAGTTTGCTTGTCTATGGTCAGAGCCATTTTGGCAGCCCTGTCATCTCCTGTCCCCAGATGGGCAGAATCATAGAGTGGGTTCTGCGGCCCCCTTGCCATCCTGTGTTCTCCTCCCCACCCCTTTCCAGCATCTCTGGGCCCAATGTCTGGCCTTCTTGCTCCTGCTGTGGGACTGGAGTCAGGTGACTGGGTTGACTTTTTATCATTTTCAGGTCTCTTATATTCATAAAAGTCCCACTATGTTAGAAATTAAAAGAGGAAAAAAATCCATAGTTTAAAAAAATGTTTGTTGCTATTAATTACTGTCTGTACATAATTAAACTACCCAGAACAGCAGGCCATAGGTGCCTGGTGAATGAAAACTTTAAAACCAGCACCTGAGGTTTTCTTGGCTCTGGAGAGACAAAACTATAGCAGTGACCTTGCCTACGCTCATAAATGCTTGGGAGAAAAGATGCGCTGTGAAAAGACGTGCCAGGCTCAGGAGCAAACGTCTCAGCACACACGGGGGCAACACTGTCAAGTACACAGACAGCAAGCTGAATTTCTGATCCTTCCCCGTTCCCTCTAGCAAGACATCCCCCGCTCCCTTTCCAGTAACCAGCTTCACGTCCAGGAAGGGCCGTGGGTAGATTCAGAGTACTCGCAGGCTCCAGCAGCTTGGCACAACTGTCGCAGCTTCCAAAGACAGGGCAGGGAACAGGACACAAGCTCATTTTTTATTTTTCTACAGCTCAGCTGTTCCCTTTCCTGTTCGTCACTGTCTTCTTAAAATTCACTGACAATATGTGCACGTGTGTGTGTGTGTGTGTGTGCAAGAGAGAGAGAGAGAGAGAGTTTCAGATGCTATAGGTTTGGGTTAAATGGGGCTGACCCTAGCTATGATTGGGCACACATGAATACACAGCAGATGCACTAACACTGTAATGTGAGAGAAAAAGAGAGTTCTTCTCTGCTCCCAAATCTGTCTGTCTTAATGTCTGGTCATGGGCCTTAAATTTCCCTTGAGTTTCCCTCCAGTAAATTGAGAACGTTTTTCACCATTTTTGAGTCTCCTATTAAAACATGAACAGTCCTGGTAGGAGAAACGCCAGAATCATTATCCCTATTTAACACTCTGGCAGAATGTGGTGACTAGGGTGAGGTTTGGGGTCGATCCCAGGAAGCAGGAGGTATTAACGGGGAGGGGGGCAGCCCCTAAGCATGCTCTCCTGGGTTAGCCACCTATGTGTGCCTGGGGGCCCAGGAGGGTGCATGGACAAAGAACTTAACTTACTTCTCACCTTCTCATCAACAGAGTTTGCTACTGTTGCAAAATCATCATCAAGTATTCTAAAAATTTCTCCTCAATAAACTTCCCTGAAAAAAAAATCACTTTGGTTCAACATTATTATTATTGTGCTATGCCCCCAGAACCCAAGAACTCATGTGGAAATCGGCCAGCTCCAATCATTTTGGTTTCCGCAGCTCTTCTTCACATTTTGAGGGAAATTTCGACCTCTCTGTATTTGCTTTTTTTTGAGGGAAATGCCAGTGCCCTGGGGAAGCTTTGCCAGGATAGAGTCCAGGCAGAATGCTGAAGATCCAGCTGGGCAGTGTGATGCATCCCTCAGAATATCTGGGCTGTAAGGAGCAGAGACTGAACTCAATCTGGGTTACGCACATGGGGACCGTGCTGGCCCCCATGACGGCCACGCCTCCGTGTGGTTTAAGCATCAGTCGTGGTTGGCTGCAGAGGTTCACACTGACCCCAGCACTTCATCTCTATTTCTCTGCAGTCCTTTCACCTCTGGCCTCCTTGCAGATTGGCTTCCCCCTTGGACAGTCCCTCCTAGGATAGCAAATGGTTTCATACTTGTTCAAAGTACAGAGGTCAGGAGATATCTTTCTCCCCGAAGCCCTGTGTGCATCCCGAGTGCAATGACTTGGGTCACGTGACCACTCCTGACCAATCGCTTTGGCCCTGCACTGATTGGCTTAGCCTAAGCTACGGGACCCATCCCCAGGGCTGGATTGGAGTTAGTCCCACTGGAACCACACTATTCCCTAAGTGGAAACTGGGAGAGCTGGACAGGGGTGAAGGGGAAAAATAGAAGGATGCTGGGGTGGAGAGCCTGTCTAGGGTCAGACTGGCAGCCTTTCAATTCTAACTCTCCCCTGGCTGTTAAGTGGGCAGGTGACTTAAATCCTCTAATCCTCAGTCTTCTCATCTGAAAGTGCCAAGGTTAATAACACCAGCTTTATAGAAATACCGTGAGAAGTAAATGAGAGGATGCGTGGATAGCATTTGGAGCAGTGCCTGGCATAAATGAAACATAATAAAAGTGATGGTGCCTTAGTCCATTCTGGCTGCTATAACAAAAATACCACAGACTGGACAGCTTATAAACAGCAGACATTTATTTCTCACAGTTCTAGAGGCCAGGTTCTCACAGTCCAAGATGAAGGCTCCAGCAGATTCCATGTCTGATGAAGGCCTGCTCCTGGTTCACAGACAGCTGTTTTCTGGTGCATCCTTACATGGCAGAAGGGGCGAGGGAGTTTTCCCGGGTCCCCTTTATAAGGGCACTAATCACCTAATCACCCCCCAGAGGCCCACCTCCTAATACCACCACATCGGGGGTTGGGATTTCAACATATGAATTTGGGGGGGCACAACATTCAGTCCCTAGCAGGTAGATACTCATCTGTGGTGCTAAAGCCCCGTTCCCTGACTTTCCTCTCCTACCCCTCCTGCGTGATGGGGGCAGACAGTCTGAGCCCCACCCTCACCCACAAGCCCACATTCCTTTTTAAGTCCTGGAATCGTTCCTTGGCACCTTGATTTCTTCCAAGTGTAGCTAGTTTTATTAGACTTGGGAGAGGGCCTGTTCACTGAGCTACATGCTCCAACCACCAACCCTGCAAAGAATTTAAGGGAAACATTAGGTACAAGCTTTTCCCCCAAAAGAAATATTATAACCAGGCCAAAAGGGCCTAGGTAGGAACACGTGTGTAACATTTAATTAAACTTGTTTCCTGCAAAAAAAGATACACATTCAAGAGGAGAAGAACTAAATGTAACATCTGCAAATTTGACAATTACGTCTGTCTTCTGAAAAAATAACCCAAAATAGCTAGTGAGAGAACAGAAAAGGCTACATCCTGATATTAACCCGGGCTTGGGAGGGAGGGAGAGTGTACCTCATCTTAGCACTTCAGTCTCGGATTGAAAGCAGCTACTTCTCCTCAGTCAGCAAAACAAGTTCCTCCAATTTCCCAGTCATTTTATCTGGCAAGCAGGGGCTCCTGAGGACTCAGAAAAGAGCTCTTTTGCATCTAGTTTGTAAATAACTTCAGTTGTTCCATTTGGAACTGAAGCCTTCAGCTGCCTTCAAATGCACCAGCCTGAATTTTTTTCTCCTCTAACCCAGCTTTCCTTGCAAATGTGTGACAAAACCAAATTCTTTCCTCCAATATCTTGGTCTCTTCCCTCCTGAGTAAAAAAATTTATGCATCGATGTTGTTTCAGCTGAAAACAAGGCTTTCTTCCTCCAGCTGATATTGTTACGAATTCCCTGAAACCCAGCCAAGAATGGAAAGAAAGAAAACATCCATGCCATGTATCATTTTATTGTGAGCTTCCCTCCTTTTATTCTACACAGAAGTTGTGCAAAAAAATTTGAGAAGGGGCCAGAGAAATGATCAAAGGGATAGGACAAGGTTTCCACATAAAGATAGACTGAAACAATGAAAATGTGTGAGGATAGAAAGACATCCGAGCAGTCAGAACAACGACACTAATAATTGTGGACAAGCTAACAATGATTTGAGTATGTGCTGTGTGCGAGGCGTTGAGCTAGATACTTGACCTGCATCTCAATATCAACCCCAATAACCACCCATGGGTGGTAACGTGATGACCCACGTCCTAGGAAAGGAAGTTGTGGGTAGAGAAGGGAGGGAACTCGCCCCAGTATCCCCAGCCCAGAGCTCAGCAAGCTTGATTCAAATCTGTCTGACCCCAAGCCCAGGCTCTCCCTGGCTGCTGCTGCCTTGGCTGTTGGAGACCTTACAATAAGGAGCACTGATGGGTTTAGCGGTGGGCTTACAGAATCAAAGTCAAGCAGCAAACAAGCTAAATACTGGAGTAGGCAAAAAAAAAAAAAAAAAAAAAAAGGAGTTATATTAATTCATTAATGAGAGCATAACAAAAAAGAAATTTAAGACCATGATGCTTAAGGAGTATACTGAACCACTGAGTTTCATGAATTGGAGGAACTCTGCTATGTTCTTCACCAAAAAACCCTTTGATCACTCACTGTCAGACCCACCTGGATGGATGGACTGCGATAGTGGCTTTTTCACTTTCTCTCTCCTCCCTCTCTTCCTCTTTCCTCCCTCCTATAAATATTTATTCAGCATCAACCTCTTTCTGGCCAGTGTATTAAACAGAACATAAAATATAGAAAATGAATAATATATAACTTAATCCCTGTCCAAAATCAGCTTATATTTTTGGAAAAGGGAAGAAGGAACATATTGAAAATCTCTTGCGCTGGATAGCCCGTGGTCAATAACAAAAGAGAAGAATGAAACGTGCTTCATGGTTTCCTGGGGAAGGACGTGATTTGGCTATGTGGTGGAGGGAGACCATGAGCTGGACCTCCAAGGATGGATGAGACCTTGGAGGTCCTAGTACCCATGACAGGAGCAGTCCAGCAAGGTTCCCTGGCTGTCAACTTGGTGTTCCATTCCTGAGGACTGGGGCACACTGTATTTTTGCTACCATTAGGGAATGAACTCAATTTTAGACTAAATAAAGTGTATAATAAAAGAGAATTTCACCCAAGTGCATGCTTTTCTGTTAATAGTTGTGATCTCTGAAACTCAATGAATGAACAAGTGTTTATTGAGGCCGACTGTGGACCCAGGCCTCCTACAGCCACTCTAAGCCCATCCCCCTGCCAAAGAGTCCCCTTGTCACCCTCCTGAACAGTTCCTTCACACCCTTCCCTGTAAGAGGTGATTCTCTTTACCGGTTTACCGGGTGCATCCTCACCCTTTTCATATCTGACTCATGTCCTCTGAATCCCTTTAGGTGGTGGAAGGCGTGGGGCTGACCCAGTGGGTGAGGGTTCCATGAGTGTGGGACGGATGAAGGAAGGAGAGAGACAGGAGGCCAGGCTGAGAAGGGCGTCAGAGCAAGGAGGCAGCATGGAAACCCGAACAAACGCTGTGCTCTGGGAGCTGAGAGAGGCAGGAGGCAGGGGCGGGCGCAGCCGTTCTGAGGGTGGAGAGCAGGAGGTGCTCCCGGCAGCCAGCACACGCAGGTTTGGTGCCGCGAGGCCTGGACAGGCGGAGCTGCCAGCTGCCCAGCACTCGGAGTCCTTCAGCTTTCCTTCCACTGTCACTCTTCAGAGCCTGACATAGTGCTCAAAAAAAAAAAAATAACAACACTCATGAGCCGTAACTTTTACCAGAGCCAGGACCATGGTCTTTGTCACATCTTCTGTTTTAGTCCACTCCGGCTGCTATGACAGAAATACCATAGAAGAAGGAGCTTATAAACAATAGACATTTATTTCTCCCAGTTCTGGAGGCTGGAAGTCCAACGTGTGGGCAGATTTGGTGTCTGGTGAGGGCCTGCCTCCTGGATCACAGACAGCCATGTCCTCCCACGGCAGGAGGAAGTGAGGGAGCGCTCTGGGGTCCCTTTTATAAAGGCACTAACCCCATTCGAGAGGGCTCCACCCTCAGGACCTAAGCTCCCCCAAAAGGCCCCACCTGCTAACACCATCACATTGGGGGGTAGGTTTCAACATATGAATTTTGAAGGGACACAGATATTCAGAGCACAGCACCTCCCTTCTATTTTTCCTTTTCCCACCTCATTTTTGGTAATGAAATGAAAGGAAGTGAAAGACATCTTAACACAGAAACACTCCCTAGTGGTCCCTGGTGTCAAGTCCAACCTGACCTGTGTCTGCAGCTCTTAGTAATGACTCCTCCACCAGCCAGGGTGGCAAACATCACATCTAGAGTCATTTAGAAGAGAAAAGTGCTTGTCACTCTGACCTTGCTCCCCGGCCACAGCATTTCACAATGAGTCGGATTTGCCCACTGTTGCCTCCCAAGGGACCAAGCTATTGGCCTGTCCGTGCTGGGCTTTCTTCCTCCACATCCACACCCTGATGGCTGTCCATCAGCAGTTGTTTGTTTTTTGTTCAATTTTTAAATTGGATTTTATCGTTCAATATTTTATGTGTTTTGACTTCAGGATTTCACAGCCACATTCAGGCTTCCAGAATCTTGGAATCAGGGACAAGCCACCAAAGTCATCTCTGAGAGCCGGGGGCACCTGTTCTTGCTCTCAGGGAGCTTGTTCCCAGAGGCCTCTCAAGACTGGAGAGCAGCCCTAAAACATTAGTAATTAAAACTCAGCTCAACTTTGGCAGGAAACCAATCCTCACCTTAGCAAAGGACACGTGCCATCTCTTCTGGATATTTGTGGGGTGGAGGTGATGATGTTCACCTTGCCTTGAGGGTGAGCTCCTGGGTGTAGAGGTGGAGTGGAGAGGACAGCCTGGTGTCCCGGCGCCCAACCCAGCCCTCCAATGAGTGACAGAGCCACGAGGAGAGAGTAGCTGCAGCCAGGAGCGAGACAGGAGCTGACTTCATAGGGGATTCAGACAAACTCAGGGCACCTGTGGTATTTTGCAGGGCTCCCATGGCAACGTGGGACAGGGGCAAGAGGGTAGAACCCAGCATGGTTTGCTCCAAAAGCCTGGGGAATGCAGCGCAGAATGGGGAAGGAGAATCAGGCCTGAGCACGGGTGCCACGCTGTCCCCAAACACACACCACAGCGACACTCTGCTGTCACAGCGCCTCAAGAGCTTGGACGACAGCCCTGGGGGGAGGGTGCTGAAGAATGGAATGGGACTGAAAAGAACCACTCTTGCGCTGATGTGAGATGCCCAGAAAAAACCAGCATAGAATGTGAGGAGAGTCTGGAGAGATTCTGTAATAAGCAAGTGGGGCGATAAGTCAGTGATATTTAATTAAGTCATTGTTCTTAGAGTGTCTTCATGTGAACCCACAGACTGACACATAAGAAATTCTAATTTTGATGGTGAGCAGGATTTCCCTCCCCTAGAGCGACCAGATTGGGAATCTCATTTCCTTACCAAGTGCTTCCACCCCACTCCTTCTGTTTCCCCACTGACATCTGGAAGTCCATTTGGGCCCCTGTGTAACCTCCACACTGTCCCCATATGATTGTTCTTCCCTCTGCTCAAAGACAGACAGGATGTATTGCGCCTGCTGTCAATAGACTCCCTTCCTCACCATCCTCCTGACAATAAGCATTAGAACCTATTGTCTGTTTCTACTCTGGACTGAAGCCACCCCTTAAGCCTCGTAGCAGATCCATTTACCTACCTCCCAAACTACATTTGTGGTGGGGTCAAGAGGAGAAAACACTCCAACTCAGGGTAAATTACAAAGTATTAGACATTTATGTATATGAATGAACAACAATGAAATTGGTAGAGCAACTTGTCCGAGTTGCACAGACAGTATTTATAACTAACTTTATTAGCCAACTGCTTAGAGCTTTACTGTGCCACTTCTTCACCAGGTTCCACAGAAACCAGGTGTGGTCTCGGCTTCAGGGGCATGAGCCAGAAGCCGTATGGTGAAGGCTCAGACTAGCAAGTTAACTGGGAGGTAGTAATTTAGCTAATGAGATGTGAATACAGTTAGAGTTGCTGTGGGCCAGTCTCTAAGTGTATAACAAGGACTCCTTGGGCAGCCTTCCAACATGTAGAATAGGCTTTATTTCAAAGAAACAAATGCCTTGTCACACAACAAGACCAAATGCTATGCTCAGGACTACCACTAGGATAGATGGCACCTTTGTGTGAATTAGAAAAAGGTGCCCCCTCTGGATGAAACCAGAATCAGTGGCATATTATTTGGCAAGAAGATGACACCATTGTGCCAAGCAAAGTGGTACCTGTCCTCTGGGTAGGCATAGACTCATGCCCAGACACATAGCTTGGTATGTGGGCACATGCTGGATTTCAGTCCCCAATCTCCCCTTGTGCAGTCCATAACCTACACAACTTTACCCAGTGGCCAAGGCCAAGCTTTGGAATCTTCTCCTGCCACCTGGCACATGTTGAAGAAAGCAAGCTAAGTAAAGGGAACATTCTGCCTCAAGAAGACATTGGTCTCTGCCTGGTGATTGATGGTCCTTGATCTCATCATCACCCCACCCTACCCGAGTGCCCCCTTGCCACTACCAACCAACGAAATTTAGTATAGAGGTGTCCTAGCTCAAATTGTTCAGGAAGCAAAACTGCTAAGTGAAACAAACACATCGGCCTCCCTCTAATCTTGCTTGTTCCCTGTCATTTTTCATATCAGCTTGGAACTTAGCTTGTTCCATTATAACAACAAAAAGTCACTAACAACCTTGTTCCATGACAGCCTTGTTCTTATTCAAAATACTACCACATCATCAACTTTGGACTATCACTCGCTCCACGAAGCTGTCCATCTCTGATGCCCAGGCGGGGTTAAAGGCCCCTCTCTGGGGCTGCCCTGACACCTCCCCTTGCCTTGACCATAGCATGACACTAGCCATGTTTCACTGTAATTGTTTGCTCACTTTCCGTGTCCCCTATTAGGACATAAGCAACCTGTGAGCAGAAACAAGGTCTTTTTCACCTTTGAACAAATTTCTAGCACTTAACTTAAAATATTTGTTGAATGAATGGTCTAAGGAAGAAAAATAACGTTGATTGTATGTGTGTTCGTTTGCTGCGGCTGCCGTAACAAAGTACCACAAACTGAGTGGATTAGAGCAAGAGAAATGGATAGTCTCACAGTTCTAGAGGCCGGAAGTCTGCAATCAAAGTATTGGCAGGTCCCTGCTCCCTCTGAAGGTGCTAGAGAAGAACTCCTCTGTGCCTCTCTCCTGGCTTCTGGTAGCCCGAGGCGTTCCTTGGCTTGTAGACGCACCACTCCCATCCTCCGTCTTTACCTGGACTTCTCCCTGTGTGTAGTCACCTCCTCTTCCCTCTGTGCCTGTCTATCTCTGTGTCCAAATTTCCCCTTTTTTAAGGACATCGGTCATAGTGGATTTGGGCCCACTCTAATGACCTCTACATCAATATATTTTACATTATGTATCGTTTACCAAAAATTTTTTTAATTAAAAAAAACTAAAAGTAATTCATTCTGAGTCTATTTTCCTTAGTGGGCAAGGAAAAGAAAATGGAACCATAAATGTTTAATACTTGACATGCCCTTCCCAATAATCTACTATTTTTTAGAAAGTGTTCACTGTTGTATAAACCTATTCAGATTTCTTTGATCCTGAAATTTTGGCAGACATTGACACTATAACAAAAGCATGCTCAAAGGCATTGTTTAAATTTTTCTCAAAATATGTTGTCCCTTGTAAGAGTAGCAGTCCCTTTAACTGAGCCTGGGAACAGATTCAAACTCTCTTAATGGGACAGGAAAACATCTCTTATCAGAGAAACACAGAGAACGAAGATCTTGGCCTTCTTGAGCTTCTTAATACTAAGGAGGTTTTTTTATCCCCTCTGTCTGTCTTTTTCTCTAAAGGAAAGGAATGAGGCAGGGAGCTCTGATGCAAGGCAAGCCAGCGAATTTGCTCACATAGCCCAGAAAGAGCGCACACCAGAGAAGATAACGCTTCACCAAGAATCAGGGGCCTTGAGCACTGTGACCCTGCATTTATCTGAAATGTTTTTTTTTCAGTCCTTAAGTGCTTATTATGGGCTTGCTTTTAAGGGCACTGTGCTGGATACTTTCTCATAAATTAGATAATTTGAAAGTCATCACTGCCCTGTGAAGTAATACTATTCCCCATTTAAAAAAATTTTTTTAAATGAAGTTCAAAGAGGTTAAATAAATTACTCATTTACTACCATTAAAACTAGTATCTGGTCAGAGTAATTTAAGTGGAGCTATTCTTAGCAGAACCGCGTTTTTTATAAAGCTTGGAGACCAGTGGATGAGTGGGCAGGGCGGCGGCCCCTCCAGGGCTGTCGTCCGAGCTCTTGAACTACGGAAGGCGCAGCCTCTCGGCCCTCCTGTTTGGAGGCAGCACTGCGCCCTGCCCTGCCGGCTTGCCCTTCCTCCCCTTTGTGCTGACACACAGGGAGTGCTCACCTTGCCCCTCCCACGAGGCCCTGTGAGGGCCCGCTCCCAGGGCACTTCCGGTTTCGTTGGCGAAAACACAGGGCAAGTACAAAATGTGAACACATGACCCTATGGCCCCATCTGGATTAGTGTCCTGCCACCGCTGTAGCAAATCCCCACAAACCCAGTGGTTTGCACAACATAAATTTATTATCTTTCAGCTCTGGAGGTCAGAAGTGGGAAATGGCTCTCGCTGGTCTAAAATCAAGGTGAAGGCAGGATTGCAGCTCATTCTGCAGGCTCTACGGAAGAATCCATTTCCTTGACCTCAAAACACCCACATTCCTCAGCTCATGGCCTTTTCCTCCATCTGCAAAACACTGCATCTCTCTATGGCTTTCTGCCACAGTCACATCTTCCTCAGAGCCTCTCCTGCCTCCCTCATTCACCAAGAGGGATGCTGTGATTACACTGGGCCCACCTGGATAATCCAGGATCCTCTCCGGGTCTCAGGGTCCTCAATCACACCTGCAAAGCCCCTCTTACCATATAAGGTAGCAGGTTCTGGGGATAGAGATGGGAACATCTCCCAGCGCTCTTATTCTGTCTTCCTCACCAAACCCGATTGGGGAACACGGCCATGCCCCCAAAGGATGGGCTGACATCAGCAAGATTCTTCCTAGATTTTTAAAAATTGAAATGAATCCCTTGTTACATTAAAATATTCCAACCCAGCGCTACCAAGTAACAGCAAGTCCCTGATGATCCTGAATCACTCATAGTTAGTTAGAGAGAGAGAATGGTTTGTCTGAGCTGGCAGAGTCAGTGTTAAAGCATTTGTGCATGGCGTGGCAGTTCCTCAAAAGTTAAAAATAAAATTACCACATGATTCAGCAGTTTCCTTTCTGGGACCCAAAGGAATTGAAAGCAGGGACTTGAACAGATATTTGTACCCTCATGTTCATAGCAGCATTATTCACAATAGCCGAAAAGTGGAAATAACCCATTGATGGATGAATGGATAATGAAAATGTGGTGTATACATACAGTGGAGCACTATTCAGCCTTAAAAAGGAGGGAAATGCTGACATATGCTACAACATGGATGAATCTTGGGGACACTATGCTCAGTGAAATAAGCCAGTCACCAAAGGACAGATACTGTATGATTCCACTGATATGAGGTCCCTGGAGCAGTCAGATTCACAGAGACAGGAAGCAGAACAGCGGTGTCAGGGGCTGGAGGGGGAGGAATGGAGAGTTAGTGTCTAATGGGTGCAGAGTTTCAGTTTGGGAAGATGAAAATGTTAGGGAGATGGATGGTGGTGACAGCTGCACAGCAATGCAAATGTTCTTAGTGCCACTGAACAAGTGATGAAGATGATAAGTTTTAGGTTATGTATATTTTATCACAATTTATAAAACGTCTTTGCGGATATTTTTAAATTTTGATCATTGATTGAGAAATGAAACAGAAATACCAAACAGAGCAGCTTTGATGAAGTGCACACTCTTTCAGTCAGTTCTTAGCTTGTTTTTTCAGCTCTTCTATTCCTAAAGTTTACACTGATCTAAACGGTTAGACCAGGGAGAGACGGCAAGAAGGCCAGGCTGCCCACAACGTGCCATCCTCTGCCTTGGAACCTAAGCCCGGATTTCTTTCTTTATTTCCTTGTCGCATCCCCTGTCCTCCCAAGTCTCCTCTTCCAGTGGCTTCTTGGGAGCTCGTTGACAACCTGGTTGCCCCAAAAGCATCTGTTGCTGCAGCTTTTCTCCCCGCCAGCCAGCCCTGCTCAGAGCTTTGGGGCACGCAAGGTGATTCACATGCTGTTTGCTCCTGTGAAGGGACCCGCAGAGCTCCAAATCTTATGGTGTAGACCACAAATCCAGGCTTACACTCACTTTCCTGTCTTATGTTTGTAGGCCTGGAAAGTTAGATTTTCTAAAATGTCCCCAGTTTTCATTAGGGCCTTTATTCTTCCCTTCTCCTTGTTGAGAACAGAACACAAGTGTCTCTAAGGCTCTCAGTGGCCTAGCACACGGGCCAACACGGAGATCCAAATCCAGCGAAAGAGCAAGCGTGGCTGCTCAGAGTCTTATCAGAATTCCCAGGTCGACCCAGGAACTCCCAGGGCCCCCCAAATCCTCCGAGACACAGGCGCATGGGGGCCCCAGGGCTGAGAGGGAGGAGGTGGGATATGGAGGCAGCCACATGAAGCTCAGCTGCCGATGGTGCCAGCCAGCCACACGGCTCCATTCTGTGGTCAGAGAGGGCCACAGATATGGGGAAAAGACCACGTTCTGAGGTAGGAACCAGTAGACGCTTAGGGATGGTTTGTAACTCTGTCAATAGAGATAAGGCACATAAAGTGCTCAAGGCAACACTTGACACGCATACAGCAAATGTCTAACAATGGAAGCTATCATTGTTATCTGGTATTATTACTATTAAATTACTGGGGACATACTTAAATCCAACCAAGAATGTGTGTTGGGCTTAGCATTTAAATCAAAAATGATATACCCTAACCAAGCATTTTATGACCCGAATAAAGACCCAGTGGTCTTTCTTCAAGGAGCTTAGAAAAAGAGAAGCAGAGAAGTCACAATTTGTGTCTCTGAGAGCTGGGACCACAGGAGAGTCCCCTCTGCTTGGCAAGTGGAATGAAACTCGTGTTCTAATTCCACGATTGTTAAGCAGGCTTCCAGGTGTGACTTGGTTTCTCACATAGACTTCTGTAAAGGCAGAGTGGGGGTGAGCCCTCAATCCTTGGATAAAATGGGAGTAGGGTGAAGGCTTGAGGTCCAACCCGCCACGGACAAGCTCCTAACATTGAGTGAGGGTTTTCACCTCTCCGGGCCTCAGTTTCCTGGGATAAATGATCTCAACCATCTCTTTGGCCCCAACATCCTCTATCTTTGAGCATTCCAGTCCACTGGCACTTAACATTTTTCACAGCTACTGGATGAACCTAGTATTCTTTATCAATTCACTTCTCCTGAGTTTAAGATGAGCTTCTCCCTCTGATCCTGGTTATTCCAGGGAAAAATAGTAAAAATTTAGTTTCTGGTTTTACCTGCCTGAGAGCAAAGCCCCACATCATGGAGAGGCACCCAAGATTAAGTCGCACTGTCTTCAGGTCCCTCAGCTGCAATAAGCTCCAGCCTCTTTTCCATCTGCAAAATAAAGGCAAGGTCATACTTCAGTCTGCAAAGAAATATTGAGCTTTGAGAAAAAAAACTTCATGAATCATACATTTGCATAAGCGCAAGTTATACTATTTGTTTACTTTCCAAGTGTCTCTGGGTAGCAAATTTACACCACCAGTCAGATGGGGAGAGGAACTGTGGTCTCTTTAGTTCTGATCGCTACCTCATCTGGTTATCCTCCTGAGCTCCCACCTATCAGGCAGCAGAGGAAAGGTGATTAACGGATAGACTGGTTTTCAACCTTAGTTAGATTCAGTAACTTAGACCGTCCCTTTGCAATTCGTTCTTGGGGGAATTATATCTCAGTCCTTTATTTCTATGCCCACTTCTTCCAAGACGGTATCTGGTGCATGGGGAGGAGGCTTCCTGTGCCCTCACAGTGGTGGAGTGAAGGGGTTTGGGGATCCAGGAACTATCCTCAGCCCCATGCTTCTCTTGGCCAATCTGGCACTAAGGTAGAGTTGGCTTGATCTTGTCTGTTGGATCTGCCAGTCTGCTGATGACGTCTGTGCCTCATGAACCTGTGCTCATTCTTTCCAGTGGGTCCTCCCCCTGACTCAGCCTTCTCTCAGCTCTCACTGGCCAAGAGACCACTGAATCTGAATTCCCTGGCCGGGCTTTGTGGTGGGGCCCCTCACCTTACCACAGCAGGCCCCATGGCTGGCTCACTGGCTTTCATGGGAGAAACTAGGTAGAGTTGAGAGCGTTAACGTGACTTGCCGTCTGTCCAATCATGTCATACTACATGCTGGATTGCCCCATGTGGTCATAAATCCCTGTACAACAGCATTTTCCTCCAGTGTTCCAAATGATGAAGAGGGAAAGCACGCCCCATCCTCTGTTCACTCCCATGTTCTTTTTGACCTCTCTGTCACCAGTGGTATCCTGGTAGTTTAACAACAGGCTCTCTGGGGATTTTGGGTGTTTGCCTATTATCATGGTGTAAATATTCCCACCGTGTCCAGTTTCAAGCTGCCAACTATTTAACCATCAGCTTGCAAAATTCCTGAAATTGTAGTAACCAGCTCCAGCACACCGGAGACTCTGGCACTCTCAATCCTCTCCAGCACGAGGACAGACCATTGCAAGCATCTCCCACCCAGCACCTCTCCTGCCTCTTTCTCACTACTTTTCCTCTCATCATCACCCAGGATGAGGAGGGATGAATTTTCCCTCTTTCTTCTACCCAGCACAGCAAGCCAAAGAACTAAAACAGACGTCTTCTCTACGCTGTGAAATGACCTCTAAGATCTCAGCCCCCCGGGTTTGGTTCTTGAGAGGCTAAATAGGAGCTAAAAATACTAGAGAATGTTTTCCTTCCCCAAAGCTTAATGTCAGGCTGTAAAAATCAAAAATGTCAGAAGCTGAACATTCTCTTATTCACATTGGATCATTTCTATTGACCCACCTTCAAGTTCACTGACTCTGTCATCTCCATGGAGCCTATTCAGTTTTCAAACTTTTGGCTATTGTATTTTTCACTTCTAAAATTTCCATTTGGCCCTTTTTTCCATTTAGCATCTTCTATTATTTTGCTGAGACTATCTTTCCACTCATTTCAAGAGGGTTTGCCCTTGTATCTTGGAACATTCTTACAGGTGCTGCTTTAAAGTCTTTGTCGGATACTTCAAACATCTGTGACCTCTTGGCTTTGGCATCGGTTGGTTCTTTTCCAATGAAATTAAGGTTTTCCTGGCTTCTTTATATGCTAAGTAATTTTGGATTCTTTTCCTGGATAATGTATTTGGATATTACAAGACTCTAGGATTTATTTCAAACCTGTGGGGAATGTTGATGTTCTTGTTTCAGCAGGGAAACCGCTTCATTTAGCAGACTCTGCTGGGTTCAGGCTGCAGGTTCTGACCAGTCCCCTGTTGCTGCGGTTTAAATATCAGTACCGTTCTCAAAGCCTCTGCAGTGCTGTTCAGATGTGACCCACGTGTGTGCCCCCCAGTGGACGGTCTGGGCGCTGGGCTATGGTTTATCCCGTGGGTCAGCTCTCAAAGTCTATGACATTCTCTCTCGAGTCAGATCCGTGCCTGTGTAGCTCTGGGGGAGCCCAGGGGTTCACGAACAGCTTTCTGAGGTTGCTTTCCTGAGCTCCTGCCCCTCCATGGTCTCTCCAATATTTTATGGTCCCCTGGGGCTGCTCTTTTTGGTCTCTAGCCAGAAAGGTGGGGCTTTATTTACCTCACTGCCACATGCTCGCTGCAAGTCAGCCCATGTCTGGGACCAAGCGATGGAAGAAAGAGTTAAAAAGAAAAAAAAGAAAAAAGCAACAAGGGTTTAGCCCACCCTGTTGGGACCTCAGCTCCTCCAATCAGAGAGGAGTTTGCCCTCCCTTAGGGCCTGGGCCCTTCACACCACCTCAGGATTGCTTAGGTACTGGGATGCAAGAGAACAGGGAAAAGGGGAAAAAACAAGGATTTTCCCACTCCCTCAGCATTAGGAGAGCCCCTTCTCACTCCTCGAACCTGAACCAAAGAGGTTCTCCTGAATCTTTCTCTGTGCTGATGCCGCCTTCCAGGTTTCAGGCTGCTCTGAGTCCAGGAAATGCCAGAGAGGGAAAAATGGGGGCTCAGCACCTGTTTAGGGGCACTTCAAATGCTGATCTTCTTCCCCAGCCCGCTTGCTACTATCAGATTCCTCGAATAACTGCTCCATGTACTCCATCCAGGCTTTCTAGCTGATTGCAGTGGGAGAGACAGGGTGGAACAGGTTTAGTTCATGTTGCCCAGAACCAGAACCCCTACAATGCAATCAGAGAGATCTTTCTAAAGCACAGATCTGGTCACGTCACTCCTTTGCTTGAAGTTCTCTAAAGCCCCCTGTCTTGTGCCCTCGAACCCCTTCATCTGTGATGCCATCCCCTGTAATCTCTCCAGCTTCCAGCCATTCCCACCTCCAACAAACTTCCAATCACCCCATGTTCTCTTTGAATATCTGCTCCAAAGCCACACTGCATGGCTGGCAGCTCCTAGTAGTGCACAGTGGCTTCCTGACCTCCTGGCCTTTGCACATGCTGCTCCCTTTTTTCCTGCTGCTTCCTCATGGTCTTAGTTGAGATGTTACCTTCTCTAGGAAACTGTTCCTTATCCACAGGATGGATCCACTTTCCCAACAAGGAGCTCCCATCACATTCTGTTACAGCACCTGATCTCTCAGAGCTACAATGATCTGCTTAACTACGTGTGCTCCCCACTGGACTGTGAGCACCTGGTAGGCAGGCACTGTGTTGTCACTAGTGTCTAATAGTGGGTCGGGCACATCAGAGGTTCTAATTAATATCTGAGGACTTGAACGGTGTCAGTATCAACAGTGCCCCTAACCTGCTGCCCCCTTGGTCAAGGCCCCTGATAACCACCTGCCATTTTCTTCTCTGTCAACAATATGCTCCACCTGGATCTTTAACTCTATCCCAGATCCTGGTTTGCATGTCTCCTGACCTCCACTGTCTGGACCCCCAGATTTTCAGCCTATCTTTAGACTCACGTGACTAAGGGCTGCTCCCTCAGATGACCACTCCTTGATCTCAGTCCATCTCTGTAGAATTGAATTGTATGAGTTCCGACAGTGCCCTGGGAAGTAGACTTCCTCCCCCAAACCTCTGCCTCCTTTGTCCGAGCTCCCAGTGACCACCAGATGCTGATCAAGTGGACCGTGATTTCCTGGTTCCCTTTACCACCCCACCCCATCTGTCTGCCTGGACCCACACTGCCCAAAAGAAATCTGACATACAAACCAGAGACAAAACTTTAAATTTCCTAATACACACTTTTGAAAAAGGAAAAAGAAACAGGTTAAGTTAATTTTAATAATATATTTCATTTAAGACAATATATACAAAATATTAGCATTTCAACGTGTAATTAATATTAAAACATTATTAGGAAGATACTCTACATTCTTGTTTTCATCCTAAAACTTCAGAATCTAGTCTGTATTTTATACTTGCAGCATCTGAATTTGAACTAACCTCATTCCTAGGGTGTAATGGCTACGTGTGGCCAGTGGGTACCATATCAGACAACACACGACTGGAGATTGTGTATTAATGTTAACAGAAATAGCTAAAACTTATAGTGTACTTACAACATTCCCAGCACTCTACTGACCCTCTAAGACTTTTCATGCGTTATCAGACTTAACCCTCACAGCAATCCCATAAGCTAGGGACTGTTACTAACCCCATGTTGCAAAAGAGGAAACAGTCTGACCGATTAAGCCCATGCAATTCAGTGGCAGAGCCAGGGCTAGAACCAGACTGGTGCACTTCAAGCCCATTACTGACCAGTCCTCGCACCGTCTCCTTACCTATGGAACCTTTAATTAAACATGGGATTTGCCGCCCTTCAGATGCCATACATTGAAAATACACATGAAAGCTAAAAGTGCTTTGGCTAACATAGCCAAAAAGTTTTGATGGGTAAATTCATATTTTGAAAGTCATCAGAACAGCCATATCCTTCCGGAAAACTCCTCCTGTGCCATGGCTGAAGAATGGTTCTGGGTTGAATCAATGACAGGCCCGGCAAAGAGTAACATTTATTATGTCCTCAAGCTTTGAGAGCTTCAAAAAGAATCAGTTTAGAGAAAGGTGGTTTTCAACAGATTTGACAGACAATTAAAATCAAGCTGGTTTTCTTTGTGGTCCCTTCATTCAGCAAACTCTGTGAGCTCTGGGGCCAGTGTTCTTAGCCTTCACACAGTGCGGGGATTTTAGCTGCTTTCTCACGTGCTGTTTTCAAAGACTTCTCCACGATGAACACAGGTGGTTTCCTTCTCTTGTCCTTGCTAACTGAGAGGGACACCCTCTTCGCAACAGGAAGCTGAGATCTGCTCTCCCCCTCGCCATATGGAATAAATATTATCTCCCAGTAACAGTCCTGGGTAATTAAACTTGTCTTTGTGCCACAACTTATCCTCTGGGAAATATTTACTCCTTTAACCTTCAGACTTCACATACAAAACATAGACTTCTTTTCTGTTTCAAGAGCCAGAAAATCAAGCAGTGACTTACACAAGTTAGAAGTTTATTTCTCACTCCCATAAACCTAAGCAGTCATAATCAGGGGGGCTTAGGTTTGTTTTATTTTGTGGCTTCATCCTCCTCCACTGATGGCTTCTGTCTCATGGTCCAAAATGGCTGTCCAGGTCCAGTTGTTTCATCACACTCCAGCCAGCAAGATAAGAGAAAGGGCAGGGAAGGAATAACAGCTTCTTTTAAGGACCCTTCCTGAAAGTTGTGTATACAGCTTATGCATAGACTGTATTGGCTAGAACTCAATCGCAAGGCCATCCAAGCCTCAGGGGAGGGTAAGAAATGGAATCTTTGCTCTGAGTGTCTGCAGCAGCAATGAGAATGTGCCTCTCCGATCTCTGACTGCGGGGAGTGTACCTGTGCAAGGGCCCCAGCTGCTACACCCTGAAATCCATCACCACATTTGCAGTGAGGCCATGCTTCCCACAGGCTGCTCCCAGCCAGTGGCTGAGCATCAGGAAGACTAAGGCAGGCTCCTTTCCGGAAGCCGTAAGACTTCTCCGACGGGCAGCATCAGCTTGAGAACTGTGTTAATCATCTATTGCTACATGACACATTACAGCAAAACTTAGTAGCTTTAAAACAACACACATCTATTATCTCACCGTCTCTGTAGGTCAGGGATCAGGAACAGTTTGCCTGGGTCCTCTGCATCAAGAGCTCTCACTGGCCAGCCAGGGCTGTGGTCCCATCTGAGGCCTAACAGGGAAAGCATCTGCTTCCAAGCTCAGCTCGCGATGGTTGTCAGGATTGAGCATCTCACGGATGGACCGAGGGCCTCAGTTCTTTCCTGGCTGTTGGCTGGAGGATGCTCTCAGTTCCTTGTTACATGAAATTTTCCAACATGGCAGTTTGCTTCATCAGAATTAGCAAGAGAGAGAGTCCAGTAAGATGGAAGTCACAGTCTTTCCTAAGCATCATGGAAAGAGACATGCCTCACGTTGTCATATTCTAGTCCTTAGAAGCTAGTCACCAGGTGTAGTCCACCCTCAAAGGAAAGGGGTTACGTAAGGGCATGGGTATCAGGAAGCAGAGGTCATCGGGTATCATCTCTGAAATCCGCCTATCCCAAGGATCCCAGCAGCTTTGCAGAACTTTCCTGAGAACTGCACTGGCGCCTAAGAGGCTGCACCCAGCCTGCCTGCCCTCCCCGTCTCCTGCACTTGGGGTCAGACCTGCATTGTGGTCTGGTTTCACTCCCCATCTTCTCTAATAGACATTCCCCCTAAACAATTCCTTACATGTTTCGTCTCTTCTTAGCATCTGCTTTTCAGAACACCCAGATTAACACAGTGGCCCCGGGCCGGCTAAGACTCTGTTGTTGAGGAAGAAGGGGAGAAAGACTCTGAGAAATCTCTGCCAATATCCTTAACACGGTTCTGAAATCAAACCCCTGTGGATCTCAGCACATTTGATATTAAAGGTAAAACACAACCTCCCCCCGAAAAATAAAATTTAAATAACTGGAAAAACTTATTTCTACCTCTGTCAATATATGTGTGCTGTGTGTACTACAATAACCCTTCAACTAACTCAAAATTTAAATTTCTAGAAAGATCCTAAGAATAAAACCAATATGAAATAAGGATAACAACTGATACCAAATCTTATATTTTTTATTGCATAAAGACGTGCTTTAGACTCAATAATTTTTTATGCTACAATTTTCACTTAAGTCCTTAATTTTTTACTGATTGTCCAAAATGGTTGGTAGATTAACCTAAATTTGCTAAGAAGTCAGCTTTGGAGAGCAGGCAGGAGGTCTTAGCAACTCAGAAAAGGGCTGAAGACTTACTTTAGACAAAGCTAACACTGAGTCAGAAGCTAGAATAAATTGCTTTGATAAAGTCTTTTCCCTATTGAGAACAATCCACCGTGTTTTTATTCATCATTCTTGTGTCGGCTTTATCGTCGTTGCTAATATTATATATATCAATAAACACTCTATCTAAAAAATAATTCTTCTCATTTCCGTTTTGCACCACAGAGAACTGGCAGAAAGAGGGAGAGTGGCATGAGTAACGTACAGTTTCCCTAGGAAGCCCATACTGTGTAGTTCACAAGTTTGGCCAGGAGGTGGCAGTAGTGACCAATGAGAAAATCCTGACGTTCTGCCTCTACCAGCTTTTCATTGTCCTGCGATGCTTCCTGGAGCTAATCTGATGCTTATGAAAGCGATTTCCTTCTTACAAAAACACCAGGCCCAAACAGAAACTAACCTCATCCTGCAGATAAAGAATGTTTGTGCCTTGCAAGGCTTGTCAAACTCTCTCAGCTACAGCCAAAACTTAAGTATTTTCCCAGCAGCGAAAGGCAGCTGCTCATTTGAGGAAGCGGAGTGGGCACACGCCCCCACACTGAAGGCCGCACCTTACCGGACCCGCCCTCTGGGTGCTGGGATGGCTGTAAAGGAGGAGGACCCAGCCAAGCAGCCAGACTCATCCCAGCTCCGGGAAGGCTGAGTACACTGAAGGATTCTGCAGGAAATGACAAGAAGCTGAAGAACTGTTCCGTTGAGGTAAGAGCTGTTCGCAAGTCCTGAGTCACTCAAACCAAGTCCTTTCCACCAGCAACACCCAATGTCTTTCTCACACAAACCCAGGTCTGACAGTCATTCCTGAGAGGGGTTTAATTGAAACGGCATTATTGCCACCCTTTAAACTACAGAATGTAGTGGGCTTGCTCTGACAGTGAAGGGTTCTGGAAGATCTGGGAATCCTAAGGAGTGAGACCTGACCCTGAGGGCAATGGGCACCATTCAAAGGGGTTAAGCAGGAGAGTAAGGTGGCTAACTGAATGTAGAAGGGCAATGAAAAGGAGAGAGTAGGAAGGTCTCACCAGTCAAATAGGCTTTCTATCCCCAAATCTCAGCAAGCAGCCATTTTTCCTGGATTTCTGAAAACACATTTTGAAGGATGCTGAGAAGTCTGGGAATGTGCTCTCAGTCTCCTTCCTCCACTGCATCTTTGGAGGGGACGTGGTCCCCATCTCCATATGGTCCCCAGGGAGACCAACGGTGGCAGAACAGCTTGTGGGCGGTGGCATCCTGGGGACTTGGCTTCAGGATTTGGAAAAGTAGCGTCAACTCCCCAAGCTCCGTCTCCTGCTGTGTTAAGGAGGGGTAATAGTGCTGGCCGCAGGCCTGTCTGGGGGTTAAATGAGATCATGTATGAACGTCCTAGGACGGCCCTGGAGCTAGAGGGAGCGCTGGAGAAACAGTAGGTGTCATAGGAAGAGACTTGACCTGGGAAACGGTCAGGAAATAAGGCAAACTCATCAGCAGATGCTGAGTGCGTCCTGAGGCTCATCATAGTCACCAATCCACAGAGACCCTGCACACACACACACACACACACACACACACACACACACAGGCGCCGAGTCCCTCCTCCTCTCCGTCTGCTTAGAGTCACTTCTTCACTTCAGCCAAGAGGCCCTGTAGGCTTTCCTTCTTCAGCTGCATGAAAATGCTTCCAGAGGGCCCACCCTGTGGTCCTCTCCCCTGAGATTCTGCGCCCCTGGGATGGCCCTGACTCTGGCTCGCTGTCCCGGACTTACCTGAGCAGGCCTCTGCTTTCACTGTGGCCAGAGAAAAGTCACCTGCTGGTTTCGATAAGGGTAACAGAAATGTTTGCCGATGTGGCATCAGAAACCTTGAGCCAGCCAGAGTTCCTGCGCTGTTTGAACCACGGGGAAGCGAAGGTGCCCTGCAGCGGTTAGGAAGAAGATGGGAGCTCGCAGCGGCCGCACAGGGAAACGCCACTGCAGATAAATACCACTTCCACACCTGTTAACGCCCGAGAATGAGCTCGCAGCAGCCCAGGTGGCCTGGCGGGTGAGCCCGGCGGGCCGCTGGCTCGCGCTGTCGGAGGCCCAGAGGATGCGCACTGTGGAGCCGCGCGGCGCGAGGGGGCGCGTTCCCGCTTCTGTTCCCAACGCCTTCACGTGCCAGACGTCGGGCACGGAATGTCGGCCTGGCTTCTGTGGGCGGCTGGAAGCTTCTGGTAAGAATCCCTACACAGGGGTTCTTACAGGAGCAGGGGGTTGGCGGCGGGGCCCAGCCTCTTCTAATGTAACCGGATTCCTTTAACAAAGCGTGCAGGCCGCGTCTGTGCCCCACACGCGGGTTTGAACGCTGGTTTGGAATGTGTTTTTGCATCAAAACCGCAAGGCTTGGGGCAGTGCGTTTGCAGGACTCCCCACAACCAGTTGAGCGCCCTCTAGGCCTTGCGCAGACAGCGGGAGCCAGGGCTAGGGTGGCAGGTCGGGGGACTGGACGCAGGTCCAGCGGGAGGAGAACGGCTGCGGAGGGCTGGGGACTGAGGCAGGCGCCGCAGAGGGGCGCAGAAGCGCCGGGAGATGAGGGAGGGTTTGGGGAGCTGCTTTAGGAGCTTGGACCTGACCCTCAGGACAACGGGCGCCATTAAAGGGTTTCAAGCAGGGGAGCCCCCTGATCAGAGAGACTGAAACCTTTCTGCCCATCAAGGTATTGGGACAGTGGGAGCAATCTCTGACCCCAGACCTGGAGCCCTAGCGGCTCCCGGACGGCAGGGAGGAGAGTGAACACGGAAGGAGGGACCTGGGCTCCCGCCACAGTGGGCAGGGAGGGGACACTGAGCATCTGGGCTTCAGTGAGGAGAGCGGGGGAGGGAGAGCAGCCGTTTGTTCGAAAAGCCAACAGGGCACCAAATCCCAGATCAGGGAGCTCGTTTCAGGTGGGAGCTCTGGTTAGTGCAGGTGCACGCAAATCGGGGGACGTCTGCATTCAGCTTTCTCGGAAATGGAGTTTCCTGCAAGCCTGGACACCGCTGTCGGCGCAGACATAATGACGGCGTGGCAGTGCCGGACTGAAACAACGGTGCAAAGTGGAAAGAATGGGTCTATTTTATGCGAGGCATTTGTTATCTCTAAAAGTGTGACAAATACCAAACTCCATTGC
This sequence comes from Equus asinus, assembly GCF_041296235.1. Classification (NCBI taxonomy): domain Eukaryota; kingdom Metazoa; phylum Chordata; class Mammalia; order Perissodactyla; family Equidae; genus Equus; species Equus asinus. The sequence goes on along the minus strand of NC_091797.1, from coordinate 62,151,647 downwards.
CCTTCAAGCCAGAATACATTGATTTCTCTTTATGCCCGGATATGAACTGCCTGAAACTTGAGGCTTGTGGGAAGTAATTTAAGGTTGAAATATTTTTATGATATAGCAGTGTTTTTCTAAAAGCAAAGATAGTATAAATAAATACACCTGCAGCAGCAATGATAAGGGTAAAATTTTCTATTTAAATATATTAAATAAATCCATGGGCCCCACCAAGAAAACTCAAGGACGCACATATGTGTCCCTCATCGTAAGTCAGTCACTGCTGGAGCCAACAGGCCAGGCTTTTGACCAGAACTGTTTTTATCAAAGCCACACCAACTTTGCACAACTGAGTTTTTGTTCTCCGGATTGCACATTTTATAATGTGAGCATTTTAATTTCACTTGCCTTTCATTGCTTTAGACAAATGCCAGGATTAACAAAAACTTAACCAAAAATATACCCAGAGAGAGAGCCTTACGATATTGAAACTCGTCCTCCCGAAAGCAAGAGAGTTTCTTAGCTAAATTACAAAGACATGGGCAGGCTTCCACACGATTTCAAAAACAGTTTAATGGCAAGATGGCTCACATATTTTTCCATGAATACATTAGAAACAGATTGATGACTATTGAAACATAAAACATAAACACTACTGTATTTCACGGAATCTAAACTAAATTGGTATAAGATGCGCTGTCAGTTAATGGAGCACTCAGAAAGGAGAAACGCTGACATCTAACTACGTGTGTCACAATGCTTTCTTGGCACTTTTTTTATTTTAAATGTATTAAAAGAGCTCTTTTAGATCTATTTGGACATGGAATTTTTTAAATCATATATCACTTTTCTGCATACACAAAAAGGGAAATATAGACTAAATAAATTGGTTAAGGTAGTAAAACATTTTCACAGTCAGAATTTACCTCTTTGAAATCGCTCTTCGATGCAGGACCTTTGAAATCCATGTTTTCCCACACACCTTTGTCCTGTGAGCCATCAGGAGCTCCCAGGAGAGTTTGGTAAGGCCGTATTTCTTTTCAAAGTGCTCCACAGTTGTCCTTGGGATTTTCCCCCAATCCTCACCCATTCTCTAAGCTCTGATGCTCATACAGTGGCAATGACAACTATGTCACACTGCTGCTTAGTTGACAGCGAGTGTAAGACATGGAGATTTCAAAACGGTTAAAGCATGAGAAAGTGTTCCTCCTAGAACCGAGGAAATGGCATGAAGCGGACTGAATGTCTGTGTCCCCCTCAAATTCACATGTTGAGATCCTACCCCCTCAAGGTGACGGTGCTAGGAGGTGGGGCCTTTGGGAGGTGAGTAGGTCCTGAGGTTGGATTAGTGCTCTTATAAAAGGGACCCCAGACAGCTCTCTCACCCTCTTTCTGCCATGTGAAAATACAACGAGAAGTCTGCAGCCCAGAAGAGGACCCTTGCCTGACCCTGCTGGCACCCTGATCTCAGACTTTCAGCCTCCAGACCTGTGAGAAATAAATTTCTGTTGTTTGTGAGCCAATAGGCTACGGTACTTTGTTATAGCAGCCTAAGACATAAGGTGACCCGAATTTAACATGTATTTTTGCTGTCTCGCACGTCCACGTCCCCCCACCCAGATGCAGGGGTGTGTGTGTGTGTAAAGATAACTTTTAGGGAAGGAGGAAAATCTGACATCCATAATAGAAAGTAGGAAAGACCACATTTGAAAATAACATGACAAACCCATGATTTGGGCTTGTGGCAGTCAACCCTCCAGAATGTCTCCAGCTAGTGGGCCGTGTGAGTCAGCAACGTGAGACCTACACTATGTGTGGTTAGGAAGGCGGGGGAGGCGGCAGAGGGGCGGGGTCAGGCACAGTGCTTTCTCATTTCACCTGCCCAGCGATGCTCATGTTATCCACGCTCTCTAAGCTCCACACCTCATCTGCAAAAAGGATAATTATAGTTCATGTCATATAGGGCTGTCATAAGGAGTAAATGAAGTAACCTAGGGAAACGCCGTTAATAAGTGCCAAACGCATTTTGGTCCCCCCCTCCCATTTATCCTTCTGTCGATGTACAGCCCCACACATCACTCCAAAGGCTGAAAATAAATTGGAACCACCATAAGAAAAACCAAAGTTGAAACATGGTTTTGTCTGTATTTCACTGAGATTCCTGAGTGGAGACGATGTCTCCTGAAAATCACGTTTTTTTCACCAACACAAAAAATAACATTGGGGTATTTTTTGTTGCATTCTACTACGAAAGGTGATCTTTTAAGGAAGCGTGCGTTAGCATGGCCAGTCTGTGGAGAAGTGGTTCTGTCCCGTCCCTTGGCACCCGTGGATGGAACAGAGAGCCTCCTCTCTGGCAGTGGCAAGTCCAGCCACGGTAGACAATTAGTGATGACACAGCACCATCCCGGCTCGGCTGGCTCTGAATGGTTTCTCCCCTCCCTTTCCTCAGGCACACCAACTGCGACAGGCTCCTGGCTGCGCCCACATAGAAGCCCCAGCACAGGGCATGCAAATGCAAACCTCTGCCTTCCAGGAAACTCAGCAAACCTTCTTTCCTGAGGTTGGTTCCAGTCAAAGGTGGGGCTCAACTGCAGCGGGCGGGAAGCCCAACACGCAATCCCAAACTCAGCGATGGCGTTCTTTCATGCCTTTGGGAGACTAATTATTCACTTCGCCTTGGTTCCCCATCCTTATAGTGAGAATAATATTCTTACCTCCTCCTCTACAAGTGTCTTCTGAGGACTAAGAATTTGGGAAACGTGGCTGTTTTGTAGCCTCTAATAGGTGCAACATAGAGGGAATGCTAAATACCACTATGGCATAATTGTGGGTGAACTTCCAGCCTGACCATTAGTAAACCATATTCCCAGGAGTCTAGTTTCTACCATTACTCAAGGCCATCATATAGACAGGGGATAATTCTCTCTCTCGTTCTCCCTCTCTCCTGTTTTTGGTCTGTGCAGCTTATTTCCTCTCTGCTTCTGGAAGCAGCACTCCTTTCCATTGGGCATCTGCACCTTCCTTGCCCTAACCAGAGCACCCCCATCCCATCCCACTCCTACCTGGGGATCCCAGGCAAAGACTCAGGACACAGGTCTGGCTAGTTATAAGAGTCCACCTGCCTTAGCCTGGGGTTCCCTGAAAGCAGAGTGTTCCATGCAGTAGCTTATTTGTAAGGAGAGTCTGGGGAGCAGGAGCGAGGAAAACAGGAAAAGTCAATACAAGGATATGTTATCAAGTTGGCCACCAAGGCGGGTGCCTGGAGAAAGACTTTCCTACGGCTTTTGAGAGCAACCTATAGAGTACATCTCAGAATCATCTGCCTGAGGGATGAGAGGGAGCAGCATTTATCCATTGGCTCCTGCCCCCTCCCTGACTGGCCCCTGTTTCCAGGATGAGCATATTTAAGTGTTGGGGGAGGTCCGGCAGCTGTCCCTCACCAGGGTTTAGAGAACTGCGATGGGAAGCTGGAGGCATCCCCAGCTGAGATGGATGAGGCACGTGTGCAACCCACAGAATCCTGACGGATGGAGTGTGGATTTAGCACCAAGCAGCCCTGCAGAGTAAGGAACATCATGAAAGGAAGGGCTCACCCCCATTGGAGAGGACATTCTGCAGTTGACAGCAATGGAGAAGGAGCCCCTTCAACTTGTTCTTGGAGGACGAGCGTTCAAACTTCTGATGTTTGTGATAAATTTTCTATGAACATATTAGACACTCAGGAAATCCCAAACAAAATCTTCTTTTAGTAGACATATTTATCTACATTGTACAAAAATGAAGGAGCTATTTCCTACTGTCTCTTTACTAGCCATTTCAACATTTTATATTGTGTGATCTGTAGAATACCAATTCAATGAGATGATTTATGAAAAAAGTGTGCCAGAGTCAAATAAATTTGACAAATACTGTACACTACCACATTTTTTTTGATTCGAACACTCATTTTTTCCAGTTCTTCAACATTTTTTAATTCAGAATTCATCTTATAATGAATGTGCAGTGTTTCATTACTTCCTGTTATGGGCTCAATTGTGTCCCCCAAAATTCCTATGTTGAAGGCCCAGTACGGCAGAATGTGACTATATTTGGAGAAAGTGCCCTTAAAGAGGTGATGAAATTAAAATGAGGTCCTTAGGTGGGTCCTAATACAATCTGACCTGTGTCCTTATAAGAAGAAATTTGGACACACAAAGAGATGTGTGTGCACAAAAGGGAAGACCGTGCGAGGACATGGAGAGAAGGCAGCCAGGTTCAAGCTAAGGAGAGATGCCTCGGGAAGAACCGAGCCGCCGTCACCTGGATCTTGGACTCCCGCCTCCGTGACTGTGAGAAAGTCAATTTCTATTGTTTAAGCTGCCCAGTCTATGGTACATTGTGATGGCAGCCCGAGCAGACTAAGACACTTCCGATAAAGCTGTTCTTAACCCAGTGACACTTTTAAAATGACAGCAGTTCAGAATGCAGGAAACACGATATATTTCAGGGAGATTCACAATGCACATTAACATATTAAATCATCTGAGAAAGCCTGCAGCTTCTTTACCTCCAGAACTTGTTCCCGTTGCTTAATCGCCATCCAGAAGCACGCTCTGGGTACCGCAGCACGGCAGCCTCTATAGGAAGCCTCAGGTGAGCTAACTTCCCTCTGATACCTGTTGGCAATGGATTCGAAGAGGAGGATTGGGAATGCCATTTCTCACAGGAGTCAAGGTCATTCACACGTGAGCAACCTGACACCTTCAACAAAAACTTCCACAAATTGAGGGTCAAGAACAATAAAAAAAAAACCTCAGTGATGGGGCCGTTAAGTTTGTGCGCTCTGCTTCCACGGCCTGGGGTGCACCAGTTTGGATCCTAGGTGCGGACCTACGCATTGCTCACCAAGCCATGCTGTGGGAGGCGTCCCACATATAAAGTAGAAGAAGATGGGCACGGATGTTAGCTCAGAGCCAGTCTTCCTCAGCAAAAAGATGGAGGATTGGCAGCAGATAGCACAGAGCTAATCTTCCTCAAAAAGCAAAAACAAAACCAAAACAGTGATAATCTATGCCCTGCTTATCTGGCATACATCACATTATGGAATATATAGGCAGCCGTCCCTTGCACATTTCCCATAGGCATGAATTTCAGTCACCCTGTGGTAACTGAAGTAAATAACACCAGTCCCCCAACAACACAGTTCCAATTTCAATTCCCACAGTGTATTAACTGTGAGTAATTCCATCAGGTCCAAACTCTGCTGCTTGCTCTTCAGGCCACAGATCACTACGTAAATTACAGATGTCATCATGATTGGGGACCAACCACGACACTTCCTTCAGAGTCTGTCGGTGACTGGTCACTGTGCCTCTGTTATCAGTTCACACACCGACAGCAAAGCGTGTAGTTGTCTGGCTTCCTTGTCTCCCAGTGATGAACCCACATGACACTTGACAGAAATGGAGAATCAAAAGAGAGAATTACACAATAAAGATGAAAGTGTAGCAAAGAAACAAAAGGTGATGACGCTGGAAGGGAAAGTCTAATCAGAAGTACATAGGGTTGTAGGGTAATAGTCGACTGTGGCAATATTGCGGCTGCTGTTGTTCAAGGGAGTCTAGACGTGCAGCCAGAGGGACTTCCGGGACGTATTGAAGTAAATGAGGAAAGCGGGGGTAACGAAAAGGATGAGGATGCTGGCAAAAAAGGGTCATGTTAAAGGAACTCTCGGAAATATTTCATGGCATTGAAAGTGCAAAGAATAAAAAGTTGGAAGCTGACCCAGATTTAGAAAGGAGTACGATAATTCACCAAGGTATAGAAGAGATGCTTGGTGCATACTGTAAGCTCTGCAATGAGAAGAAGGCAAGCACTGTTCAAAACTCTCAAAATTTTTTTCACAAAGAAATAAAACACTATTTCTCAATATTTCTAAGGTTCTAAATTATAGTATGTAAATAAATATTAGTTTCGTTATTTTTTCAATTTCCTTTTCTTGTGGTCCTACTCTTAATCATTCAGCAAATGTTATTGAACCTACCATGGTTGAGTTGTGTGAGGGACCCAAATACCAAGGCTACAAAAAATAATTACCTCTTTAAATTCAGAAAGATCCTTATCTGAAATAAACAGCAAAAATCAAGGATGTGCAGATGTTACACAAGAAAACAGGAAAAAAGCAGCATACGGAAAATAAGAAATCCCAAATTTTAACCAATAACCATCATGGCCGCATATAGCCTACACTAGGAGAGGCATCTGTGACACAAACTCCTCCTCAAAAGGATGAACCAGGTCTAGGAAAAGAGATTTTCCCAAGGCAAGTAGGGTTCTGTTCAAGGTCAACAGGCATCAGAGACAGAAGTGTATATGCCTGAAAATTATGAGAATTCTCTTTTCCTGCCATCAAGAAGTTAAACAGAAAAATGTGTACCTAGATGGCTTTTAGGGGAAGGGAGGAAGGAAAGAGAATGGGACCCATTTCCTTCCTTAATCAAAAAGAACAAAAGTTTTAAATGAAACAATGAGAAGATGCTATCATTATCAGACACTCTGTGTGTGTGTTGGCTGTTAGTACCAGCATGGCCTGGAGCTCTGCGGACCACAAAGTTACTTCCCACCTCCTTGTAACACCTCTTGTATGAACATTGCTGAAAACATTAGTGGCAGTACTGATGTGTGTTGGTGTGTGTGTGTGTGTGTGTGTGTGTGTGTGCATGAATGAGTGTATGTCCCAATGGAACCCAACACAGGCTGCTTGAGGACAATCCATTTCCATTCCCCTCAGAGTGCCCAAGGAAAGTCTCATTAGTTGGGAGAGTGAAAGAGAAAGGAGCAGACAGAAGAAAAATTTTCCTTTCGCTTCGTCTTCACTCTACTCCTAAATACAGGTGACTTTGGAGTTGAATACCCTAACACACTATTTCCTAACCTTCACTCAGTTGACACAGACCTGTGACCCTGTGGAGAAGCACACACCTTTACCCTCACCCCATAGAGAAATAGACCCTTCACAACCCACCCCTACAACCCCACCTACTCTATTTCTGCAAACACACACATTCAACTGTCCTTGTTCCTCTCTTCACCATGGTTACCGGAGCTTCCACCCTCAACTTCCTTAAACCAAAAATTGGCAAAGAGCCCAAGGAAGTGAATATCCTCCCAATGAACCAACATTTTGCTCTGCACTGTTTGGATAACAGTACCCTAACAGAATACCTGGAAGTTACAGAATATACTCATTAAACATAGTTACCAGTTAACAAGCCCTTGACATGTCTTGGGAATCCCAACGGAGAGTTTTCTGGGGACAGAGGGCCAGGTCGGTGCCTAGGTCCTGCTTGGGAATAAGATTTCATTTCAGAGACCACTTGCTTCATTACATAAGCATGTTTCAAGGACTGAATCAGGCCCCTGGGAAAAACACTGTCGTTAATGTGTGACATCTGTCTTGGGCGTGGAAGGGGAGTATTACATATTTGCCATCCGAAATGGGGCGCATTCTCAGGCATTGTCTCACTCAGTCCTCACAGCTTCCTGGACAATAAATACCAGTCTCATTCCATAAACAAGGCATCTGAAGGGAGGGGTGCCTTGTGTCTGGGAGATGGGGCCACCTCTAAAGAACGGCTTTGGCTTTAGGACTCCCCATCAGCCTGGCTGAAACTTTCTTAGACCGTAGATGCCCTTCCTTCTCTCTGCCCTCCAATGGGGCTACACCAGCATCTCATCCAAGGGTTCTCCCAGTCTCCCCTGCAAGGCACCTGGTGCCCCTTGGGAGCTCCCCACCTCTTCTCTCCGCTCCTAGGTGATGACTACAGGTAAGTCCAGCATAACCTGGTTGGCGATGTGCTGCACCTGATAGGAAGGAGACAAATTACACACCAAAGTTGCTGCAAGAATTAGCTGTATTGACTTGCATGCGTTAGGGGAGCCCTCCTGGGACTGGATTTTGAGGGATCTCCATCAGGGAGCCATAATGTAAGAATGGAGAAAGCAGGAATGCAGTAACTCAAGGGCAACTTTTCCAGAGTCAAGATTTAACATTCTGGCAGGGACCCGAGGGGCTGGACAAGTCTCTGCTGGAGAAATCAATGGGTAATCCTGGGTGAAGTAAAGACACTGGAGCTCCCCTGGTGGGTGGCTGAGGAAATGAAGAGGCAGTGGGAATTCTGTAATGAGTATATTAGGTGAGGCAGAAGACCCACCAAAGCATGATGCTCCACAGGAGGCCCAGAGGACACACCTTTACCAAGGCCATTGGGATGCGCTAGTAAGGGAGCACCAGCATCACCAAGATGCTCAGCAGTAGCTCTGCTCTGTAGGCCAGAGTTGACTGTAGGTGGGGTGGCTGCAGAACTAGGCTCATGAATATCCATGGTTAGAAGGACAGAGGGCCCTGAAGTACTAGCAGCCAGGAACATGCACTTAACCACCAGAACCCATGGGGCCACAAGTACCTTACTGACTGGTGAGGTCTCAGAGGCATCCATAGGGGCATGACTATGAGAGAGTTGTGGACCTGGTTATCAGAGCATGGTGTCCCCAAGGGCAAAATGAACAGGCAGCAAAGGAAGGTGCTGCTTAAGACCTACAACAACAAAGGCAAGAACAGAGGAGCAGGAGGCTGCAGGGATGCCCCGATAAAACATCATGGTCCCTTGTTTAGTTTCTGGATCTGAGCCAATGTTCGGATTTGGAACCCATTGACTCAAGAGGCAGAACCCTGCATCACCATGGCAAGCTGTACTGTGATGACAGTCACGTTAGTTTCCTAGGGTTGCTGTAACAACATGCCACAAGTAGGTGACTTACAACCACAGAAATGTAGTTTCTCACAGTTCTGGAGGCCCGCAGTCTGAAATCAAGATGTGAGCAGGGCCGTGCTCCCTCTAAAATCTGGAGGGCAATCCTGCCTTGCCTCTTTCTAGCTTCTAACAGTTTCCTAGCAATTTTTGGCTTTCCTTGGCTTGCAGTTGCATCTCTCCAATCCGCTGTCTTCACATGGCCTTGTCCTTGTGTCTTCATATCATCTTTCCTCTATGTGTGTCTGTTTCTGTGTCCAAATTTCCTCTTTTCATGAGGACTCAAGTCCCACTGAATTAGAGCCCACCCTAATGAACTGAATGAACTCAGTGTGGTTAAATCTGCAAAGACCCTATATCCAAATAAGGTCACATTCACAGGTTTGGGGGTTACAGTTTCAACATACCTTCTTTGGGGGACACAATTCAACCCAGAACAATAGTCCCTCCCCAAAGGTCATTTACTAGGTGACAAATCACTGGCAAAAGGGGGAATTCCCAGACAGTTCAAGGACTATTGGACACAGGGTTTGAGTTGACAACAACACCTGGAGACCCAAAATGTCATTGTTAGAGTGGAGGCCTCCAGGGCGTGTCCAGCTCACAGTGGTCCTGTGGGGTCCACTGACACGCCTGTGGTTGTTTCCTTGTTCCCTAACTGCACAATTTTAATCGATATACTTGGCGGTTGGATTAGCTTCAACGTTGGGTTCCTGGCCCTTGGGGTAAGACCTGTCATAGTAGAGAAGAGCAAATAGAAAACTCTGAAAATACCCCCATCAGCCAGGGGAATAAATCAAAAACAGTTGTTCTGGTCATCTATTCCTTGTTTCAGCCATCTGCTACTGGAACTGTGGCCAGAAGCTGTGGCCATAAAAGAAACCATAGAGAAGGGTGTGGGTTCCCGACCACTTGACCTCCCTCCTCTCCTGCCATTTTATCCCCTACTGGTTCTTCCCATTGGCCAAACCCAACCAGAGACCAGAGGGCACAGGAGCCCAGGTGGTGACACTGTCCGTAGGGCTCAGCTTTCAGATATAGAACACACCAAGAGGGCAGAAAATGGATAGGGAGGAGGGTGGGCAAATGGAGAAAAACCAGCACAACTTGTTACAAAAATGAGTAAGATCCTCTTTTGATGGCAACTCTCTCTAACTATACATATATTGAGAATAAAAGATGTTGGAGGGGCCACATGTTCAAACAATTAAGGAAAATAGACATTGACAGCAATTGGCGTGGCAGGCATTCTTAATTATATGAGCTAATGAAGTGGAATTTCTGGATGACTTACTCCAAAGCAATTTATATTTGGCTTGGAAAGCAGAATGGTTTGAAAAACAAACAAACAAACAATAATGCATTCTGGGGAGGGTGGCAGAAATTTGTACCACCGTTAAAGACCTCAAGAGTACAAAATGATGGTTCCACTCATATCTCCATTTAGGTCACCAATCTGGTCTTGCAAAGCAGAACAGATCTTCGGGAATCTTAGGGAATGAATATAATCTACAACAAATTAAACAAATAGTAGTTCTGATCACAGGTGCTGTGCTGGATGTAATCCACAGTATGCAGTCATTGACCTGGCATTCTTTTCAATTCCAATCAAGAAAGAGGATTAGGAACAGTTTGCATTCATATGGGATAGAAAACGATATTCAATTAGAGCTTTGCCTCAGGGCCATGTAAACCCTCCCACCTTCTGCCATAAAACAGTCTGGATATCCCACAGAATATAATGACATCATGGTGACTGGACAGAAGAAATAATAGGTGGCGGGTTCACTGGAGACTTTGGTAAGATACACACATTAAAGAGGATGGGAGAGAAACCCTATGAAGATTCAAGGACTTGCATTTCAGTGAAGTTTTCAGGGGTCCAATGGTTCCTGAATATCCCCTCTAAAGAAATACACAAATGGCTGTATCTTACATCCCCTACCACAAAGAAGGGAGCACAGCGTCCAGTGTACCTCATTTGATTCTGAAGGCAACACATTCTACACCCAGAAACGCTACTCCAGCCACTGGGTGGCACAAAAGGTTCTAACTTTGAGTGGAGCCTGGAGTAGGAAAGAGCTCTGCAGCAGGTCCGAATTGCAGTGTAAGCACATCTACCACTGAAGCCATATGATCTGGTGGATCTGTGAGGTCGGAGGTGTCAGTGGTGGGACAAGATGGAAATGATATATCTGAGATCAAACCTGGGCAGGACCAAAGGGCTGATGGTAAGTAAGGAAGTTGCATGAGCTGGGTAGGCCAGACCCCCCCTGTTGCTTGCTACTGCTCTACCAAGGTCCCTCCCCCAACTTGCACCTATGACCATATTAAGTGGGGGTGAGTTCCATATGACCAGTAAAACATGTGGAAGGACATATGGGAGTGAGCATGAAGTATGAAGATTTCTGTATTACATATTAACACACACCAGAAAGTATCCATCACAGGAGAGGCACTAAATGCTCAAGTAATCATTAAAAAATTACTTAGCTAGTTGACCTTAGCCAACCTTCATCATTGGCCAACCCAGAACTGGTGCAAGGGGCATATGAATGGAGTTGCCACAGGGCAGACATGGTGTCCATTGATGGGCCTAGCTACACTGACTCATTTACCAAGGTTAGTGGAGCTACTGCTGCCTCTGAACGTCCAAACTGCTGCCAACAGAGACCTTGCTGAGACCCTGATATAGAGACTAGTAGCTACTTGGTGGCAAATCTACTCCACTGGATCCCTTCCATCCTTGAAGAGCCAGTAGTTCATCTTCACAGGATAGGTAACTATTCCAGATATGGGTTTGCCTTTACTGTCTAAAGAGCCTCAGTCAGCACCACCAGCCAGGGCATTCCAGGAAGCCTGATTCACAGACATGATTCCAAACAGTCTAGCCTCACACCAGGGGACCCATTTCATGGAGAGGGAGGTGCAGGAGTGGGCCCATAGCTGTGGGATCCACCGATCATATCACATACCATACCATCCAGAATTAGCCACATAGATCCTGGAAGAGCCTCCAAACAGTGCAGTTGAAGTGAGACCTCAGAGGGAATCCCCTGAAAGGATAGAGTGCCATCCTTCAGGACACATTAAATTAGAGATATGTCAATGGTTCTGTGTCTCCAATCGGAAGAATACATGAGGGTGGGGACCAAGGAGTGGAAGCAGGAGTGGGCTCCACTTACCATCACTCTCAATTGACCGCTGGGGAATTGAATGCTTCCCATTGAACTAAAAGCCCTAGCTGATGCCAGAGCACCTTGAACTCCTGTGTCTGCAAGCTAGCAGGTGAGAAACAGAGCCACCATCCTAGCAGGAGCTGGTGACCCTGATGAGCAGGAGGAGGAGGAGCTCCTTTTACACAATCCAGGCCCGCTCTTGATCCCGGTCAATGCGGTGATGTCATGCTCTCCAGGGCTCAGGCTGTGCTGGAGGAGAAATGGACATTCCTTGCTGAATAGGGTCCTCTGGCTACTGTTCCCAGGGATCCCCTTTGGTGGTGATGCATGGAAGGCAGGGGTGGCAGCGACATAGAAAGAGAACTCACTCCAAGAATGTAGGACGGTAGTCTAAAGAGTTAAGAGAAGACATGGTGGAAGATGTGTTTTTCTACCTTTATACTATAAAATTCACTTCTTTTTGAGAGACAGTATTCTTTTCATCACACATACACAAAATTTTTTTTCTTGTGATGAGAACTCTCCAGATTCACTCTCCTAGCTACTTGAAAATATGCAATACAGTATTATTAACTATAGTCATCATGCTGTATGTTACATCCCCATGACATTCATTTTATAACTAGAAATTTGTACCTTTTGACTCCCTATACTATAAAATTCAGAATAATACATTTCACAACAAGAGGTTGAAAAACTGTTCACATTTTTCTGCATGCTCTAGGTGAGACTTGGGATTGTGGTCATCATGAACGAAGCACAGTAATGACTGAGAGAGTCACTGGAAGCCAGTACACACACAGGCACTCTTGATGAGGCAGCCTCATGAGCAATGTAACCACCATTAAATACACGGTATTAGGAAGCTGCAGAAGAACTACGTTGTTTCAGTACAAACAAGTCCAGAAAAGCCGCAGCATTGTGAGTCATAATCACGTTGCATAAGAGATTTACAATTAGCTAAGATTTTTAACAAAAAAGAACATGACGAGATGGTTCCTGGACCCAAACAGAAAGAGACAGTACCTGGACACTAAGAAGAATCTTCACAAAGGAGGACAATAAATAAATGTGTAAGTGCATTTTCTTTACCCATAATTCTAAATCAATCAATGAATCAATCACTACTCCTTGCAGGGGCCCATGAATTTGGTAATATATTTTTTAGTCAAATTTATGGTAGACAGGGCTTCCACAAAGGTAGATAAATATCTGCTCTAGGTTTATCAACAATTTACCAAGTTCTTTTTTTGTTGGGGTATAATTGACCTTTAACATTGTATTTGTTTCAGGTGTACAACATAATGATTCGATATTTGTATATATTGTGAAATAATCACCACGGTAAGTTAACAACCATCACCATACATAGTTACAAATTCTTTCTCTCCTGTGACGAGGACTTTTAAGATCTATTCTATCAAGTTCTGAGATGAGCAAGGATTGTGCTAGACATCATGGATAGAAAAGAGAACAAAACATGGTCCCTGACTCGGTCTAACTCGGTCTAAGCTTGTAGCAACGTAGACAGACGTATACAGAGGGTCCTGGGCAAGGACATAGAAAGGGGAGAGGGAGAGAGCACATGCGAATGGGTCCATGCTGATGCTCCCTGTTAGATTCATCGGAAAGGCCACAATGAGAACAATAACTCTGTTTGAGGACCTGTTTAGTGGGACTTGTCAGCCATCCTCTGAATCCAAGTTTCTTCTCCTCTGATTAAACTTCTCTTTGCTCAGGTATGCACTGATCAAAGATTCTAGTAAGATGCCTGTGGCAGGCATCACAGAGAGAGACCCAGATCTGTCTGTTCCAACAGCCTACTCTGAAGTCACCAAAATGAAGGAAGAGAAAAGAGCTGAGTATTTAACCAACTTCCCTCTTCCAGGAGGTTGCAGAATCTGGGTTCAGTAACAAGGTCCTCCTAAAGAACGCTCCCCACAGAGCTGCCTAGATATAAAGGTCTTTCAGGAGAAGATATGAAGAGGAAAGATGAAGGCACTAGATTTTCCAGGTTTTTTCTTTGGCTCCTGGTCAGAATCAGCTGCAAGTCTCCACTAAGGGGGGATGTCCAGCCCATCTGTCATCCTTGGTCATACAAGGCCCACAGGATCCTCATCAGGCAAATGTGGGAAATGCTGGCTGCAGGGCTGTATGAGGACATACAGGACTGGTGAGCAACACTGAGAGCCCATTTTTGCTTCAAGAATTGCCTATCATTCCACTTATATGAGCGAGCCGTCAAAATCATAGAGAAAGTAGAAGCGTGGTTGCCAGGGGCTGGGGGAGGGAGGAATGGGGAGTTAGTGTTTAATGGGGACAGCGTTTCAGCTTTACAAGATGAAGAGAGTTCTGGAGACGGGGGATGGTGCTGGCTGTACAACATTATGAATGTATTTAATACCACTGAACTTATGTTTAGATGGTAAACCAATTTTGTTATGTGTATTTTACCACAATGGAAAAACTTGAAAGAAAAAAATGAATGAAGAGTGTACTGACACACTCCATGCTATAGCACGGATGAACCTCGAAAACATGCGAAGTGAAAGCAGCCAGTCACAAAGGTCCCATATTGTACGATTCCATTGATATGAAACATCCAGAATAGATACATCCGCGGGGACAGAAAGCAGATGGGTGGTTGCCAGAGCTGGGGGGAGGGGGCAATGGGAGAAACTGCTTGACTGGGATTTCCTCTTGGGGTGATGAAAATATTTTGGAACTAGTTAGGGGTAGTGTTTGCACAACATTGTGAATGTGCTACATGCCACTGAGTTGTTCCTTTCAAATGTTTGTTATGTGAATTTCATCTTAATAAATTATTTTTTTAAAGTGAAAAAAAATTGCGTATCAGTCTGGTGGGTGTGGGTGGGGGTGGGTGGGTGCTGGGTACCCAGGTCCAGTCTGAAGGTGAGGACCTACACCACGGTCTGTGCAAAGAAGCCCTCCTGCAGGCTTCAGCAACCTTCCGTGCTCCAGAGCCCGCGGAGCAGTCATTTTCTCCTTCTCCTTGGGCTGTCTTTAGGCATTCATACAAAGATAGGCCCTGTGTATTTGCAGGGAGACACCAAGGACGTAGCCTTGGATCGGAGCAGCAGAGTCAGCGAAAGCAAAACCCAAGTGCTCAGTCCAAGGGCGAGCTAGGCGCCCTCTGCTCTCTAACCGCAAGCTCCACGCTGCAGGGCCGCGGGGCCCTGGTCCGGCTTTCACCTAGGGCCGTGGCAAAGGCCTTGCAAAGCCCTGTGCAGGCCCCCTGGGAGACCAGAGAGGAAGAGGTGAGACGGCTACCAGTTGGAGGGCGATGAGATCCACACACAGAGACAGCAGTAAGGAGGAGGTGGGAGATGAGCTGGTGGCTTGAGGAAGAAGTGAAGTTACTGTGAGACATTTTCTTTTGGGAGAGGAGAAGGCAAAAAGCCCAAGTGAAAAAAAAAATCCTTTGATGGGGAAACACTGAATGTACATGAAAGGGGGTAATGAAGAGCGATGAGGCAGAGGAGATGGGCAGGAGATCCCAGGAGAGAAGTCAGCTATGGGGAGAGAAGGGGAAAGAAAAGGAAATGTGGAGAATGTGTGAGGGTGATGTGTGGGAAACTTCAGGAAGCACAGAGCAGATGGCCTTAATCTTCTAAGTGGGAAGGAAGGCCACATCGAATTTTCTGGGGGGGGTGGCAGGAGGCCAGGCTGAGAGGGGAAGCTGGACTATTCCCCAGGGGCCACAGAGGGGTATAGAATAGGGTATCTGGGTGAGTAACAGCAGTGTTTCCCAAGCTTGCCTCATGAGAAGAATCCCAGGAAGGGAGTGTCAGAATGCAGATTCCCAAACTCCTCCCCGGAGACTGATTCAGTAGAACTGGGATAGGACCAAAGATCTACAATGATTACGACAGCCTGAGTATATGCTCAACATCACGCAAGTTTGGAGAAAAGAGTGAGTTAGGAACTGTTGAGCAGCATGAAGAGCCCACGAGAGGCTGGATAACATGACATTGAGGGGACTCATTTTCACAGCAAAATGTTGCTGCCCAGTAGCCCATGGGGAGAAAACCAATGGTGGGGTTTAGCATTTTGAGTGGGGTCTCTCCAGGAGGGTGGGGTGGGAGGTCCATGGCATGGGGGGTGACTGTGAGCACAACTAAAATGCTTGACCTTGGACCCATACTTGGCCCAGACCAGAGTGAAAGCACAAGAGTACTGACAAACTGTGAGAGAGAGAACCGTAGAGGGTATGGGGTCAAGATGGGGAGGTCAGCGAGGGTGAGGAAACAGGCGAGGTCTGAGTGGAAGAGGGGAAGTTCTGAGCTGGACATCAGGGAGGCTGAGTGTAGACACATTCCCAGGTCACCCACTAGTCCACATCGTCCTCAGGCAGCAGTTCCACATGTGTATTTGGGGAGAAAATTACTTTCATACCAAAATAAACACATCCCATTGATTCATCAAATAGTAAGTTTTAAAAAACAAAGACTTCCAAGGCCTTTCTCCTGGCTGCTCCAGGCCGTGCTCTGCATCAGGAGACGTGGGCAGAGTTTGAGAAGCGGAGCTGAGGAATCTATTCAGGTAACAGCAGAAGCTCCACGGCTGGCAGTGAAAGGGGGACCGCTCAGTGGGGACGGGTGGCCCGACTTAAATCCCTTAATAATTGGAACTTTACAGACTTGCCAATAATTGACCGTTTTTACTTATATAAACGGCTATTTCATGTGATTCAATCTAAATCTTAGATTCCCTTCAGAGGTCTCTCTTCCCCAGCACCGCCTCCCCCATGTGGCCTCAAGGGGGCACTGTTCCTCCTTCTAAACTCTGTCCCAAAGGGCAAAGGCCACTTCCTTGGCTTCCTGAAGCACCAAGTTACAGTTGGAACAAAGACGACTATTTCAAAGGAAGTAACCAGAGAGAGACACGAATCTGGACAGTGCGGCTCCTTGACCCCTAAAAAGTGGTCCCCAGACCGGCAGCATCAGCGTCACCTGGGAGCTTGCAGAATCCCTGGCCCCTAACCAGACCTACTGAATCACAATCATTTGAACAGGATTGCCCACGTGATCTGAATGCACACTGACATCTGAGAAGCACTGGTTCTGCTTACTGGGCATCTGCCTTCCCAACCCCAGCAACCTGGGCCCTGAGGGTTAACACCCGCCTCAGGCACACTCACTCAGACCCCTCCACTCCTCAAAATGGACAGAACAGCTGGCCCTCTCAGGATGCTCCTGTGTATGGATTGACTTCTTCTCTCAGGGAGTGGATAGCTATCTATTCCTGTGGAACAAATGACCCCAAAACTTAGATTAAAACAACAAACATTTATTATCTCATGGTGGGCTAGGGGTCTGGACATGGCTCAGCCAGGTAACTTGGACACGGGGTCTCGCTCACAAGGCTGCCAAGTGCCAGCAGTCATCACAAGGCTCCACTGGGGACCACTTCACTTTCAAGCTCATTCATGTCAGGGAGTCAGCAGACCTCAGGTCCCCGCTGGCTGTTGCCCAGAAGCGTTAATTCCCTGGCCCGTGGGTCTCTGCACAGGGCTGAGCAAGACATATCAGTTTGCTCCCCTCAGAGCAGAGTCCT
This sequence comes from Equus asinus, assembly GCF_041296235.1. NCBI lineage: Eukaryota > Metazoa > Chordata > Mammalia > Perissodactyla > Equidae > Equus > Equus asinus. Next base: position 62,134,117 of record NC_091797.1, on the reverse strand, counting down.
GCAGGGGAAAGGGAGGGGCAGAGAGAGAGACAGACAGACAGGGCAAGCAAGACAGGAGTCACTGTCTTTTGTAACGAAATCTTGGAAGTGACGTTTCATCACTTCTGCCATATGCTTTTGGTTAAAAGCAAACCACTAGGTCCAGCCCAGGTTAGGGGGAAGGGATTACACCAGGGCATGGATACCAGGAAGTGGGGATCATTGGGGACCATCTTAGAGTCTGCCTACTTCAGGGAGTGACATCATATTTAAGGGGCATGCCCCAATAGGGCAGCCATATCAGAATATGAGAAAACACTCCATGGTCATATGGTCAGGATGACTTACACTCATATCAGGAGGCTTATTCCCTTTTAAGAGTTGATTTCAGAGTGATTCCACATTAGCATCATGTGGGGAACATTACAAATCCAATGAAGATCAATTGAATCAGAATCTCCAGGCGTTAATATCATTCTTTTCAATTTCCTGGCTGATTCCATTGCAGAGCTGGGATTGACAATTACTGCCTCAGATGAACAATTTTAAAGGCTGGGATGCCAGGGCTGGGGTGAAGGTCATTGGGAGAAAAGGCGGGGTGGGCCCGGCAGCCTGGAATTCTGATGGGTGACTGTGGAATGGATGAACAGGAAAAGCAAGCCAGGGATGCAGGCCTCAAGGAGTGTCGGGCCATCTTGGAAGGGAGGAGATAAGAGTGACAAGAGATAAGTGACTTTTTACAACCACCTACCTTAGCAAAACTCCCATCAAGTCATGAGGCTGGATGACACTTGCAAGAGGAAGGAAGAAAGGGAGGGAGGGAAGGTAGAAAAAGATATCTATCCATTTTTAAAACTTGTCCTCAACTCCAGCTGACGGTTTCAAGAAAACAGAAAAGAAGGCTTAACCACTGAAAGTGCCTCATAAGCTTTTACTCTATAGTCCATAGACATACAGAAATTTAGAAGTGGAGAGGTCTTGTGGATTACCTCACCACCTTCATTTTATGGATGAGGAAACTGAGGCACAGAGAGGTCATGTGAAGGGTCTCGGCATTGCTGGGCTTAGAACTCACGTCTTTGACCCTGAGCCCAGTGCTCAAATGGCAGCCTTCCCACACAGCACATCTCTCTCTCTCTCTCGCTGGGTGGGTTTTATGCTTTCTCCTACACACCAGGTGAGATTGAGATTTATTGAAGATTTAGTCAAGGGAGATAACACACATTCTCTTATCAAACGCCGTGTCCTTGGAAAGCATTTTTCCCATAAATACGTCAACAAGGGGCAGCCCACAGGAGGTTAGTGGCACAGGATCCGAACTGCGGTGGTTAATGCACTCTGTTTATTGGGAACAAGTCCACGGGATGGTTAGAGCCCCAAGGTCTAACAAGCTCCTGGCTTGAGCTGCACCTGCTCCTGCGAGGGAAGGAGCTTGAGTTCAAGCCACAATCTGAGTCTGAAATGGACCTTAATTGCTCCTTTATCCACAGCAATAAAATGGCCCCATTCTTCAGGCGAGTCCAGCCTTTCCCTCTCCTCCCTGCGCCTCTCCTGCCTGATCCATATCTTATCCACTGTTCTCATTCTCAGGGCCAGGCTCTCCCATCCTGTTGCTATGGCCACGAGCCTCACCCAAAGCACACCAGCGCCGTGGTGTCCACAGATTTTGGCCGCCATCCAGGCAGATGCAGAGCAGTTGGGGAAGAAACGCTCTCTTCTGGAAGCTGGTCCAAGGCTGTTTCATTGGACTCTCCCAGCCATTGGCTGCGTCTTCCAGAGCTGCCGGCTTGCCTGCTGTCTGTGACTGAGAGGCCTCTCCCCTGCACTGGCTCCTTGGGAGCCTCTAACCCAAATCTTAAAGAGCTAAACAAGGCTATACCCAGAGCTCAGAACCCTGGCTGGTTACCAAACACCGAAAACGTTACCAGTTGCCACCAGTTCCAAATCTCTAAGCTCTTAAGAGAGTTGTGAGGAATGTTGCCCCGAGAGGTCCAGGCCTGACCCATTCTTGACGTGTTTGAGTGTCCTTTTCAAGGATCCCAGTCCTGAGACCTGAACTGGCTCTCTTAGAAAGAAAGAAATGCACAGCAGGGGAGGCAAAGAGGCACACAGCTAGAGAACAGAGACATAATCTCTTTAAAAAGGAAGGAAAACCATCCCTCATGTGACATGCCCTCAGTGCACAACCATCCCTGGGTGATTCGTGTCGGCCCAGCTATAAGCAAGGAGAGCCTCTGAAGGGCTCTGCAGTAAAACCAACACTTCCAAGTAACGTCTGGCCCTTGGGTGAACCACCTGCTTCATCCTCGTCAGGATTCTGCCCAGAATCCTGCGATGGGAAATGCACGCAGGAGCGCTCTGCAGGTCAGAAAGCAGCACAAAAACGGAAAACGTTTTCACTGTGCATTCCCTCCACTCCTCCACTCGGCTCACAAAGCGAGGAAGACAGGCCAGCCCCCCGCCCACGGTGTGTGCCCACATTGTCATAGAGCCTTGGACGTGTGTCAGATGTTCTCCCTGGTGAGAAGGGGTTGGGATGGGGTAGGCAGGGGCTACTTCTCCTGGCCAAACCACAGCAGTTCCAACCCCCTCTTGGTGTCCAGAGCCACCGAGCCCCCTCCCAGGTCTCATTTCGGCATGGATCTCCTGCCTAGAGGTACTTTGCTGAGGGCTGCCATGTCTGTGCTAAGGAGGTGCTAAAAGAGAATGAAATATTCAGATTGAGCGGCCTGCGAGAGGAAGGGGCTCCAAGTCTTCCTTAGAAGTAATACAGAAAATTCTCTCTTTTCAGTGGAAGAGAATATGATCATAATAACCAGTTAAAAATTAATGAGAAACATGCCAAAAGAGGCTGTGGTTTTAGTTTCTTTAGAATTTTTGGTGCTCACTTGGAAAAGTTTATTCATCTTACTGTTTAAGTTCAAACATTTTCATAAAGAGTTATGGTTTAATTTTTAGATTGAGGAACAGCGTGTTTACCTGTACAGCTGGCAAGCAAGCTTTGGGTAGAAGCCTTAACATCAGACCACACGGCCGTGCCCAAGTCCTTGTCAAACCATCACTACCACCAACTTTTAACAACATCCCCTAAGAGCAAGAAAAAAAGATCCTGGGTACCAGGGCTGAGAAAGCCAATGTTCAAAGGAATGACTACCATCACATTTCCCAGCAGAGCCGGCACAAACCCTGCGCTTCCCTTCCCATTGTCTTTCCACCATCCCCTCCCCTCCCGGTACCCACATCTGTCCAATTTATTCAAAATGACTGCTGGTCTCTGCGAAGAGTATTTAGATGACCAGAGGCTGGACAGAGTCCAGCAGGAAGAAGCCTCAAACATGACTGAACAAAAGGGCCTGAAATATCTTCCGAAGTTGCTGGCACTCTATAGAGACTTGCACCATCTTCTGAAAGACGCGGACAGCTGGAAACTTGCTGCAGCACCGACGGTTGGCCCCTCGTGCGCTTGTGCACGCAAACACTCTCCCCCTCCAGAGCACATGACTGCTATCTCTGCATCTCTCACATTCACAGGCGTAGCACTCAGCCTCGCCCATGTCCCGAGGGACAGCTGCTCTGAGACCCACCCTGAAGCTAGGCGGCAGGATGAGCAACGTTTTCCACTGTGAGCAGGAGGCAGGCTAAACTGCGTGTGAGTGAATCATGAAGGCCCGAGAAGGAGACAGATTACGAGGAAACTCCACTTAGTAAAGGCCCACGAGAACAGGCGTGGAGGGGAGACCTACCACTTTCTAAATAGATAAGGGAAAATCTTAAGGTTTTTTTGGTTTGTTTTTTGTTTTCTACTGAGTTTCAAGTACTTGGAAAGCTCAGATGCAACTAGCAGCTGCGGACTTCCTGAACCTTTAAAAAAATAAAAAGTGTATTAGGACCTGATGCGGCCCAGCTCAGCAGATTTGGAGCTCAATAGATGTCAGTTCCAATGGGGCCCTGCCACTTACTAGCCGTGTAAGTCACTTATCCTCTCAGAACCTCCACGTGAAGCTTGTTGCAGCCTCTACCGCTGCCCTGCTGTGAGGCTTAAACGCAAGAATAGTCGTGGCAGGCAGGGCAGCGTCTGTTCCACGTGGCTGGCACATAAATCTGCTCCGAACGAGTGAATGCATATATTTTCAGCGTCTGTTACACAGTAGCCACTCAGTAAGATTTGATTTGTCCCTTCCCTTTCCCAGGTGAGCAGTCACCAGAGAGCTGGTTCCAGTAGCTCAACTCTCAACTGAGCCAAAAACGCAGCTGTCTAGAAAGGCCAGGTCAGCCCGGCAGGGCCTGGGGAGTCTGCGGACCAGGTTTGCAGCCCTGCTACTGTCACCAACTAGCTGTGCAGCTTTGCACAGAGTGATCACAGTCCCCTCCTCCCTCCTCCTAGCCCCCACTTTCTCCATTTTCAAGGACACCAGACTAGATCTGTAGTTGTAAACCATTTTGTAGCATCAGAACCCTTTCTTCACAAGCAATCTTACATGGAAACCCAAATGAATAATCAGGAAAAGGCACAAAGGCCTAAAGCCTGAGTCTGCTCATCTTCCCAGCCCACTTGCTCTTAGAGGTTGAAGAGAAGGCGCCCCCTGAGGAACCCCTCCCAGGGTTCCTTGGAGCACAGTTAGAGAACCACAAGACTCTATTCTAAATCTGACATTCTGCGATTCAAAGCGCTCACAGGGTAACTTGGGCATACTTTGAGCCTTGCAACATTAGTCCAAGACTGATGTGTAACACATCTCAGAAAGAATACCACCAAGACTTTCCTTCATACCCAGCTTCGCAGACCTGCTGCCTGGGCAAAAGTCACTTGGCAGGAAGTCCCTTTTAACTGGTTTGAGCTGGAGACAGCGGCCCTGACTCTACAGCCTTGAGGGAGGAGGGAAAGGATGGGGAAGTAATATGAAAAAAAGGTGTAATCTTATCCTGAAGAGAGTGTCCTGTGGACATAAACCAATTCAAGGCGGCTGTAGAACTGGGAGCTGCAGCGCCTTAGCATGAGCAATCAGGGAGGGGTGGGATGTGGGGGAAGGAGCACTGGGCAGGAAATCAAAACGCCTAATCCCAGGTCGGCATTAACTGCTGACCTTGAGCAAATCACACCTGTGTCTCAATTACCTCGATGGCAGGGCTGTACCAGGTAACCTCGCTGGGACTCTTCCAGCCATAAACTTCTGTGATTCCGAGAATTGCAGGCACTGAAGAATGTTGATAACGATGTTGTCAACTGTCAGTATTGGCATGTTTCAGCTACTTGTGTTCATTGCCCCTAAATATTCTTCAACTGTGACATTAGTAACACATCTGAGGCCATTGGCAGGGCTTGGGTTCTGCACGTAAGGAGAAAGAGACGGTTTTGAGTCTGTAAGACCAGTCTGTACAACGTTTCCCAGAGGCCTCTGTACTAGGATTAAAGCAATCTTGGCACATGTGGGCCCTGATCAAGTCCAGAAAGTTGGGTGAACATTTACAGGCTGGTAGAAGCGTCTGACTCTCTGCAAAGATTCACCATAGCTCTGTTGCTTGGCTAATGTTTTCTGAGGTCACGTTCTGAGGGTCTCAGGTTTACTACTTTTTTACTAATATTTTTTTCACCTCCTAAACTGGATGGCCCTGAAGTTGGAAGCAGGGGGAGCTAACACAGAGAGGCAGTGAGACACAGTGGCTTACGTTAACCCCGGAGCAAGTGGACTGGGCATCTTCATCACGGGTGACTCTCACAAGGCACCCATCCATCTGGGGAGAGCAGTGTGGCAGACACAGTGTCTTTAAGGAGGGCAGATGTCCTGGCGGGGTAACGGTTTGGAATGGCATCCCACCTGGAATCTGATGGCAGGGCCTGTTGCTTGGTCCCTTTGGTCTTCTTTAGCTTTGAAGTTCCAAAGTCTTATCAGGACTAACTAGGTGGCTCCCAGTTTTACGTATCCATTTTTGTCAACAGCAGGGAAGGGAGCCATGTAGCCAGGTAAAAAGGGGAGCCACAGCAGTATGAGATTCACGCTTAGGGCCAGAGTTCCTCCCATGTACATCATGCTTTCAACTGCATAACACAACACTCAGCTCAAACCAGCTTTAAAAACTAGGACAATTTTATCTCAGATGATAAAAAGTCTAGCAAGCTCCAAGGGGATGAAAACCAGTGATTTGGTGATAGCATCAGGAACCCAAGTTACTTCGAGCTCTTGGCTCTATCATCCTCAGGGTGTCTGTCGTTCGGTGTTGGCCTCAGGCAGCTGGTGTTATGGTTTCAAGACCCATCAGCAGTTTCACATCCAGACCAGTAGGGCCTACTTCGTGGGCCATTAGTCTGCGTATTTGCACAGGTTCCTGTGCTCAGAAGGGCCCCACATTTGGTTTAATGGTTTGCTGTCGCCATCCTGAAATTCTTAATTTTATCTTTCAACTCATGTGTTGTGAGTGAAGTCCTATGGGACAGTGGAGCATGTGTGTGAACAGAGGAGATATACACAATATGTGTGTCCACCCTTCCCTACTGCCACATTCACATGCTGCATTCGTGATGCGCCCAGAGCACAGAACCCCAGTGGACTCATGATGAGTGGCAGTCCAGTGAGACTCAAAGCCGGTGCTGAGTAAGTGGGGGTGCCGATAGCCCCTAAAGGCCATGCTTTTTGTCCAAACCTGAAACTGCTTTGAACACAGAAGACAACAGAGTTCTAAGAAAACAGGAAAGACCAAGGGAGCCTATCTGATCCTTTCTAACTCACGCTACTTCCCTGTATTAGCCCATCACTTACTCTGAAAATGATGACATAGAAGGAGAGACAGAAGTGGTTGGCTAATACACCTGTGTGGACTACTCCAGAAGAAAACCCAGTAAATTCCAGCTGTAACTCAAATGCCTCAATTTCTTGCCTTGTTCCTGTTCCTTAATTTTCCCCCCTTCTCTCATCAATGTGGCAGCAGGCAACTACCTAGCTGTGTGCAATAGTTCATCGCCCAGTGAATGTCTGCCCAGAACAGAATATCTTCTTGGAAGCTGTCCTCCCGGCCTCTGGCTGTGCCCCCACTCTCCTTTCCTGAGCTGTCACAAGATGTGAGCCCTTCAGCTTGCTGTTCACTCCCTTAGAGCAGCAACTCTCCAACTTCTTCAGTCCCCGCAAGACCTTCTTGTGAAGAAAACAAGGATCATCTACCCCAGAGCTGGGAGGAAGATTTATTTTTCACTGTACACCCTTTTTAACATTTAAATTTCTTACCCTGTGCGTGGATTAGCCATAAAAAGGATTTAACATGTATATATTTTAATCATCTGCTCTTACTTGTTTCTGAAAATAAAATGAACAAACAGACCTCTTTCATAAAAACTAAGGAAAAAACTTCAGAATCTGGACTTACATTAAGAAATATCATAAGTGAGCTAGAATTCATCCCAGATAAAAGTATAGATCTTTTTCAAAGAATGACATCAAAATGCCAGAGGCCAGTCATCATTTCTTTTTTGAGAATACTAGCAAAACACTGCCTACCTGGACCCCCACTGTGAAAACAAGCACCGAAGAGTTTCCTCTGCCCAGCCCATTCTCACACGACTGTCCCCAAGCTGGGGCCTCACCCCTGGCCAGCCTGCCTGCCTGCCCGACTCCTCCTTTCTCAACAGCTGGTTCTCAAGCACAAGCGGGATAGAGGAAGCAGGTCACACGGGGAGCACATGCTGGGAGGGAGCACATGCTAGGAGTGGGAGGGCTGAGCTGTAGTGGTTTCTTCTTCCTTCTTCCATTACATTTCATTGTGCTTTAGCAACTCTCCAAACTGACTCATGCACAGACTTGTTAGAGAGTAAAAACTGTTGGAACCAGAGGAAAGCTGAAGATGCTTTAGTCCCCCTGCTCCCCTAGAGAGTGGCGCTCCCAAAGACCTGCAGAAATTGCATGAAGGAGCCAGAGCTAGAACCCAGGGCACCATGCTCCTAGCCAAGTCCTCTTCCAACAACAGCTACCTTCCCAGAGTTGCCCTTCATGTTTTTGCCCAAGACCAACTTTTGTCCAGAAACAAGATAAGAAGACAACTGCTCTGTTTCTATTGCCACGCTATAGCTCATTCCATTTAAAGACAGAACACTACTGTACGAATCTACCTCCATCACTAAAGCAACCTGGATGATTTCCTTCTATTTCTTAAAGAAGACTGATGAGTGTCATAGAAGCAGTTGCCTGCATCTGGGTTCTCAGCCTCGCACTGCTGACATCTCAGGCAGGCTAATTCTTGGTTGTGGGAGCTGGCCTGTGTTTTGTACAATGTGAAGCAGCATTCCTGGCCTCTCCCCATTAGATGCTGGTAGCACCCTCTCCCCTTGGTGTGACAATCAAAAATGTCTCCAGACATTGCCAGATGTCCCCTGAGGGGCAAATTATCCCCAGTTAAGAACCACTGCTCTACTGGAAACTAGATTATTTGGTTGTCACTAGAAAACACTTATCAAGAAAACAAATTGTTCACAATTATTGTAGTCAAGTAGTATGAAAAACTGATGGAGCCTGAGGCATTCCTCTGGCTTAGCTCTTCCACATGACCTGCCGAGCCGCCACAGTGGCCAGAGTCCAGAAGGCTGGCAAGGTGATGACTGGAGCACCCTGCCCCTTCAGCCTGGTGTCCTGGGCCTGCAGTTGATGGGGAAGGAGCTGTGGTCCTCCTTCACAGCAGAGCCCCCATGCCTAGGGGCTCTTAGCTTTCTGCTCTGGAGTCAGAAGTGGACTGAGATTCATGTGATTAGGGACAGGTGCCTTTGTGTGTGTGTGTGCACGCGTGTTTCTTTTTTAAAAGACAGTATACAAATAATACATACATACTGATTATAAAAACCTAACAGTACAGAGTAAACATTACTTGCAGGAAGTGGAAAGTCCCCTCCATCTCACTCCTCTCCCCTTAGTCAACACGCAGTTATCACTTTGCTGTGATTTTTCTGGATCTTTTACCAGGTATTTACATAGATAAGGAAGTGATTAAAATTTTATTATTTTTAAATATAATTCTAGGCTTATTTTTCTGTGGCATTTTAAAATATTCCATGTCTGTACATGCGACTCATTCTTTTTTGTTTTTAAATTTATATCAACTTTATTGAGGTGTATTTCCATACAGTAAAATGCTCCTATATGACAAATGTATACCTGTGTAGCTACCATCACAAGCAAGGAACAGAACATTTCATTCACCCCAAAAATGCTCCTGTAAGGCCCCTTCCCAGCCGATCCTTTCCACACTTAGCCCCAGGCCACCACTGATCTGCTCTCTGTCACTACAGATTAGATTTGTTTTTTCAAGAGTTTGATAGAAATGAAATCATACAGTAAGTACTCTTTTTGTGTCTGGCTTCTTTCTCTCAGTATAATGCCTATGCAATTCATCCACAGAGGTTGCATACATCAATAATTTGTCCCTTTTTATTGCGATGTAGTGACCCATTGTATGGACATACCTGAATTTGTTTGTCCAATCACCTACTGATGGACTGTCGGGTTGCCTCCAGTTTGCGGTCACTATGAAAAATGCTGTTATGAACACTTGTGGTCAAGTCTCTATGTGGACGTGTTTTCATTTCTCTTGGAGAGAATGAATTTCTCAGAGAGCAAATGCTAAGTCTTATGGTAAGTGTATGCTTAAGTTTATAAAAAATGCCAAACCATTTTTAAAAGCAGTTGTACCGATTTATATTCCCACCAGCAGTGGGAAATGCAAAGGCGGGAGAAGAGGATAAAGAGGATGTGAGGCTTTGAAATGCAGACATGGAAGGAGAGTCCCAGTTAAGGGGCTTGGGGATGGTCTCCTTAGCCATGGCAAAGAAGGGGGAGACTACAGTGGAAAGTTAGGGATCCAGTTCCTGCAACAGTCAACTGCTGGGCGAGGGAGAGGGAAATTGATGATAGTGTTAATTCATTTAGGGAATAAGATCTTCTCTTCAGAAGAGATCGCATGCCCTAGGTAATGCACTTGGAGGACTGCATCACTGCATTTTGTCTTAAGAGACCTTATGTCCTTTGTAGGCTTGGAGTAAATAATGGGTGGTGATAAATGAGCTGTCAATATCAGGTAAACAGAGAAGTGTCATCTACATACCAGATAAGGATGGAGTTGCAGGGGAGGGTTAAATCTCTCAGGTTTGCATTGAGGATCCTAGGGAAATAAGCAGAGGCCTCAATAAACTCCTGAGATATGATGGTCCAGTATATTGTTGACTTTTCCATATGAAGGCAAAAGGATATTGTGAGTCAGGGTTGAAAAATATACTAGAAAAAGCAAGCGTAAGTCGATAACTGTGAGGTAAGTAGTATTGGGCGGATAGAGGCCAGAATGGTGTTGGGGTCTTTCATAACCAGAGGAAACCTGGAATTGACTATCTTGTTTATTGCTCTCAAGCCCTGGAACTAGCTGGTATCCAGTTCAGCTTCTTTATGGGTGGATGGGAGTATTACAGGAACTAGACATGGGGACTAAGATACCCTTGTCAAGAGGCCTTAAATAATAGGTGGAAGGCCTTAGAGTATTCTTATTTTAGAGGATATTAGGGTAGTGTTGGGAGTAGTACAGAAGGCTCTAGTCCTTCTTTGAGAGGCTCAGCCTTTCAGATTTGGTCTGTGTCAGTGGAGTGAGCAGCTCAAAGGGAGTCAAGTACATAACTTGTACTTGAAGGTTTCAAGGGGTTTCAGGGGTTTTTACAGGAGCAAAATAAATCCAATGGTTAATGCGAGCAATGAAAGGGCAAAGGTGTGAGGCAGGGAGCCAGGGGTCTAGAGCATGAGGCCCCCGGGGGGGGGGGGAGGAGGGGGCCAAGAACACTGATAGTCCAGTTGGGAAGTGGCTCTCTTTCCAGAACATTTACTGGGTGGTGGAGTTAAGCAGAAAACTGTGCTTGGTAGTGAGGGATCCTAGTGGACAGAGAGAGGTTCAGATAAAGGCAGGCACGTGGACAAGTATCAAGGCCCTTCATAGGTATGGCTGTGTACCCCGAAAGAGGGTGGCGGGAAATAAAAGGTGTTAATGATGGAACGTGTTGCCCTTGGCCCACTAAGGAGGGGTGGGGAGCCCATTCGTGGGGATGATTAGCTCTGCTTGCACATTCGTGTGGACACGACGGGGAGGGTCCCAAGGACAAAGTCATCAGGGAGACAGATTTTTGGACTCTTGCATTTTGCATGTTAAAGCCATGCAATCCCAAGTCCAACGTCCTTTCCGTTCACAATATCTGCAGGTGTCTCTATCTGTGGGAAGTTTTGGAGGAAGCAGATTGCCCTGGGTGCCTCCTCCTAGTAGGTTAAGTTGTAAAGCCTTCAGTTTGCACTGTGTTGATTTGGCCTTTTCTGCAATGGAGTCTCCATGGTGTTGAGCTAGTGCAGATTTTCAGAGAAAGGAGCATTCTGCCGATTTATATCATGTTTTTGGATAATATCTCTAATTTCTGGTTATAAGCCATTTACAAAATTAGTAACAAAGACAGACAGGTTCAGTTGTCAAGAGCAAGACTAAAGTAGTGCTTCCCAACATTTTCCAGTCTACATCTATAGTTAGAGGCGGCTTCATCTCTTGGTTGCCTGCACTCTTGTATCTTTGACCAATCAATTTTGTGTGTGTGTGTGAGGAAGACTGTCCCTGAGCTAACATCTTTGCCAATCTTCCTCTATTTTGTATGTGGGTTGCCACCACAGCGTGGCTTGATGAGTGGTGTGTAAGTCAACACTCAGGATCTGAACCAGCAAACCCCAGACTGCCGAAGCGGAGCATGCAAACTTAACCACCACACCAACAGGCCAGCCCCTGACCAATCAATTTTTGAGAGGAGAGAGTTGGAACAGATTCTAAAGTCTCTCCCCAATGATTTTAGCCTATAAACTTCAGGAATGTTCTGATTTTTTTGAAGGTCCTCATGAAGAGTGGTTCATTTAGCTTTCTCAACCCACAAAGTGGTATCTCTGGGGCCCACTAGCAGCTGCACAAGTTGATAAAAACCAAGGACCCCAGGAGAATATTCCCCAAGGACCAGTCTGAATTGACTGTAAACTCTTCCTTATTCTTACTGTCTGGAAAGTCTTGAACGATAGCATGTAAATCTGAGTGAGTCCTTGTTGAGGTGGGCGCTTAGGTCATTAGCCTTCCATCACAGGTGAGAAGCGCCAACAATATGGGTTAAGACAGGGAGCTGGGGAGCAGGGAACTCTACTCGGGGCAGGGAAGGGTAATGGGAGGAGTAGGGGCTGAAGGAGGAAAGGAGGAAAAGGGAATCTGCAGACTAAGGAGCAATAGTGTATAGGGGGCGAGGGGAGTGCTAGAGTGGGACCCGTGGAGGGTTCTGGGTGAGGAAAGTATGGTGAGGTTTTGTTGAGGGTGAAGGAGGAGCAGGAGCAGAGAGCGGGTAGTGAGAGAGACAGCCTTAAGGGGCTGTACAGTTTGAGATAGATTGGAGACCTTGTCTCATTTTTTTTTTTCCTTTTTCTCCCCAAAGCCCCCCAGTACATAGTTGTATATTCTTCGTTGTGGGTCCTTCTAGTTGTGGCATGTGGGACGCTGCCCCAGCGTGGTTTGACGAGCAGTGCCATGTCTGCACCCAGGATTCAAACCAATGAAACACTGGGCCGCCTGCAGCAGAGCGCGCGAACTTAACCACTCGGCCACGGGGCCAGCCCCGACCTTGTCTCATTTTTAAGCCTCTTTGTATCAAGCAAAATAAGCTGACCATAGATGAGGAGAGCTCTTAAAGCCCTGAAGTTGGAAGGCTCCTCATAGATGGACAAGTCTAGGGAGATTCTAGGTGCCCAAAGAGGCCACTGCAGCTCTAAGTCGTCCTCAGTAAAACCCTGCCATTTACTGAGGTAATGACCTGACCCATGCAACAGTGGGAAACATACAATCAGAGGGGATTTTCCCAGGGGGTTGAAGAGTGGATTGGAAGTTTCCCACAGTACCAAGCTTAAACAGAAGCCAGCAACAAAACAAAAGCAAGAGTGCTCCAACAGAGAATCAAAATCAAGTCCTTACCATGCTACCGCGGACAAAGGTCCAGAGCCGAGATCAGGAGCTGGACTCACTGTGGGATCCCTGGAGCACAGTCAAAGAAGGAGCACAACAGGCTGGAGAGGTCTCAGCCCTCAGCACTGGAAGACGGAGTCCAGATGCTTCCAGCTCCCTCTGAACACAGCTCCAACCTGTCAAAGGCAAACAAACAGGCAAGGACATTGATTTATCCAGACTATAGTGGTAGGGAGAGCACTCCAGATCCAAAGATAAGAGGGTCTCCACAGTGGTTTTGTCTAGACGCTTACAGGGAGCAGTAGACAAGTCCCAGGCGGGTGACTTCACAGTTGGGACGTTTTTGTAACCACGGGAGTCTGTCAGTTGGCTGAACAAGAAATGTCTATCCCTATGTCTAGTTTTGGGGGACAAACAGTTCAGTTAATCATTTATGAAACAAAGATGGGAATTTGGAGGTCTGTGTCTGGCCTTGTGACAGGTAAACAGGGAGCCATCCATGACTCTTATGGGGGTCACAAGAATGAGTGGACAGGGAGTGTATCAGTCAGCTTGGGCTGCTGTAACAAATACCACAGATGAGGCGGCTTAAACAACAGACATTTATTGTCTCTCAGCTCTGGAGGTGGAAGCATGAGATGCAGGTGCCGGCTGGGCTGTTCCCTCCCGCGGCCTCTCTCCTTGTCTTGCAGGTGGCCGCCTCCTCCCTGGGGCCTCACATGATCTTCCCTCACATGGTGTGTGTCTGTGTCCTGATCTTCTCTTCTTACAGGAACACCATTCAATTGGATTAAGGCCCCCCTCTTTTGACCTCATTTTAAATCGATCACCTCTTTCAAACCCCATCTCCAAATGCAGTCACATTCTGAGGGGCTGGGAGTTAGCACTTCAACATATGAATTTGGGGGGACACATCAGCCCATAACAGTGGGTCTTATCCAAGGCACGTGGGGAAGGATGGTTCTCTGTGGTAAGCCATTTCCCAGAGCATAAAAGGATGGGAGATTTCAGTCACAGACATCACAGGATTAACCTTCGCTGTTCTCTCGGAGCGCCGGGCTCAGGTACAGTTCAACCCCAAGGAGGCCCCTGTGTTTGCCCCGCCCCACTGAGGCCTCACTGGCTGATGGTGGAAAGAACCTGCGGAGACCAAGAGGGGCCAAGAGGGCTACTGAAAAGAGCCAGCTGAAGAAAGCAGCACAGAGAAGCAAAGACAGCATCTGTGGGGCTGGTGTGGGGGGCAGCGGGAATGTGGTGTGATGTTGACAAAGGGGAGGGAGAGAGGAAGGAGCCGGCCAAGCAGCAGGAGGCCTGACTCCAAGAGAGGAAGGATTTTCAGCCATCACCGGGAGACCTGGAACCTGCGAGGCAGATGGGTAGAGGATTTTTTTTCGAGAAGTCTTCACTGTATTGGTCCATGTGATGCCTGGTCCCTCACCCCTTGCCAGCTCCCTCCAGAATCTTTCAGCAAACATATTCATTGCTCTTCAAGACGCTGAAGGCTGATTCGTGCTCCTTTGTGCTGAGAAAAGCCTCGAAGCAGGGGAGCAGGCAGGCTCGTCTCCTCTCTCATCCGCTAGCCACGTGGACGCACATCTCATCTCCTTCCTGGATTGTAGGCTCTTTCAGCACAAGGACCTTATCTGCCTCATCCTTCTGTCCCCTTTGTACATAGTAGAGGCTTCCATACAAATATTCCCGGGTCCCTTTGAAAAGTCTATAAACTGGTCACTTACGAGTCATTCTAAATTCTTTTATGCACCAGATTATGTTTCAGTTTGTACCACCTCTTGAGGGCACCGAAGTGCCAGTTCTTCCATCTCCCACGTGTCCTCTGCAGGCAGGAGCTGCGTGACCATCTGAACCCTTCCGGACTTGCGATAACCCTGGAGTGTTGAAAGAGAAAGGCAAACAGGCCTGCTTGTTTTCCCAGTGCGCCACCTTCAGTGGAGAGAGGGGGCGGAGCCAGGAGGGCACTCTGTGAAGTCGGGCAGAGTGGGCAAAAGGGCCTTGCTAAGCGACCCCAGGGGCAGGCTCCCGATGCCCGGCCCCAGCCTTATTAGCCTGGGCCTTCCTCGAGGAACTCTCTTTCATGATCTGAACTTAGCTCTATGTTTGGAAATCTGTTAGGAAATAAGATAAGTGCCAAGAGAGAAATCTGGGGGCTGCAGGCACAGGGTAGGACAACAGGGAGGAAAGTCAGCCCGGCTTCCCACACGGCCTCCTTGGGAAGCATACGGAGCATGAGGCGCCGTGTCCCGCTTCCTGCTGCCGCCCTACCAAGACTGCGCAGCGGCTCTGGGGGAAGCAAGGGGACAGCAAAGCAGAGGCCTGGAAACTACACAGAAGGAGAGAAAGGCCAGATCCAGCGTCTGAGTGTGTTTTCTTTTCGGGAGATGCTGCGAGGCGTGCAAAAGTGAGCGGTAATGACTTGCAGTAACGTCTGCAAGCGCCAGGATTCACAGACTCGGGTCCAGCGGCTGCTGGCCGCCGTGCGCACAGCGGCTTTTCTAGCTCTGCTTAGCTTCACAGTTCTCCAACACAGATGAGCTGGGGGACGGGGGGGCTTTAAGATCTGTTTGTGTACCATTAAAGCAGACCGGCTGTCTTCTGAAGGCTCTCTGAATTTCCAACTTTAAAAACCACAGTAGAAAAAAGCCCAGAAAAATAAATGGAGTTAAAACATAAGGTTTTCCCTGTGTCGACGTGCCCATATTCTCCCTCTGAAAATTACTTACTCGGAGACTCACCCTCCACCCAAACGTTGTTTTGTCTTAAAATAAAAACAAAGACAGCAGAGCAAGCAGATGGAGCAGAAAGAGTGAGATGTGACATTCCTTCGACAGTCACTTCCTCATGTCCACTTCCAGGAATAAACAGTCATTCTACGCCCAGCAGAGGAAGCACTGTGTCCCTTTGAGAAACTGGGTCAACGACACCTTGACATCAGTTTAATGAAAGCACCTGGGACACTCATCTCTGTCCAAAAATGTTTTCATTAAAATTCAGCTAAAGTGATGTGCTGGGTCAGCAAAGACGACCATGAAACCAGGACCTGGATGCAAAGTGAACGGTTTCTCCTGCTAATTTTAGTGTTTGCATTATAGGGTTTACATTGGTCCTGGCATCTGTCTGCAGCATGTGGCCATGTTGCATAATAGCTTGCAACCCACTCCAGCTGCAGGAGCTGCCTGTGTGGGGAGGCGGTTTGCAAACAGCTGCACAGCAGCAGAGAAGAATCCTCTGTCTGCCACTTCCTGCCCCTGCCCAGCTGCCCCAGAGATGCTGAGGGCACGTGAGCAACCGCCCCCTGCACACACAGGGCTCGTACTCCAGCTAATGAGAGCCAAGAGACAGTTGAGATGAAGCTGAGTTCTTGTGAGTGATCTGGAGACACCCATTGTGCTTAAAACAGATCCTTAGATTCTGGGCTTCATCTCATTTAAAAAAGACATTGTATATGTTATTTACAGTAAATAAAATAATGAGGAGATGAGAAAGAGGAAAGGAAAATAGCTTTCAAAAGCCATCTTTTAACTTCCCAAGGAGAGCAGCTCTCAGCGTCTAGAAAGAGCTAAATCCGTACTTGTCAGTGAACAGAAGAGTCTGCTCTCTGCAGACGTACCAATTGTATGAGGCCACTGGTCAGCCGCACAGAACTGGGAGTTGGTGCAGTGGCCATGCCCTTGAAGCTAGCTGCTGTGTGAGACCAAGAATTTGTCCCCACAGCTGGTGATCAGTAAATAGGTTGATCCATCTCCAAAAAATGTGCTCTTCCTCTATTCCAAGAGAGGCTTGCAGTTCTCAGCTTAAGGCATCATATTTTCCACATCCCAGAGCTGGGACTGTCATCCTGAAACCCAGTGACCTGACATCCAGCACACGCAGTGGAGTTAGAGACCTCTTGATCTCCTACTGGTGGCCTGAGAAAAATACGGACTGTGGAGGGAGAAAGCCAGGGTGCAAGCATGGGTCAGAAGGCTGGGAATTCCCAAGTGTCATTCGGCTCCTTGACATCTGTGGCTCTTTGGGGCCCAAGCACCAGTGGTCAGCCCGTGACAAACACACCCCGCTGGGAAAGGAGCCATGTGTGAGAGTCACATAGCTTCTCCGCCAATCTCATTTTCAGACAGCTCTAAGCTCCTTTCTAACCCTCCTTCACACGTGCTAACGACAAAATGGCTGGAGCCAGTTTGAGTTCTGCTTGCTTATCCTCTACTGGGCTGATGAGCAGCGAAACACGTAAAGGTGGGCAAAAGGGAGCAAGGGTCTTGAAATAAAACACGAATTGGGTGAACGGATGGCTGCCTAGGGTTTGTCAACCAGCAACTATGTCCACAGGTATGAAGCATGCCTCGCGTAGGCTGAAGGGCTCTTGGTTGGCAGAAACACACAGAAAGGGTGTCTTCTCCCTGGGGAGGTTGGACAGGCTCAAGGAGTGCTCAGAGGTCACAGATGCAGGAAGTGAGGTCTGAATGTCTCCAGGAGCGTGGGACACAGGGAAAGGAAGTTTTTTGTAGGGAGTCCCAAGGCCAGGCCCATGGCTGGGGAGGAAGGCGTCCAGGGAACTCTCACAGCATCACTTCCCTACATGGAATCAGGCCGTCCACAGACACACTCAGGAATGCAGAATGGGGCTGGACACAGAAAAGACGGTGAGAAGCAGCAACACCAGCAGAGGAGGCCAAAGGTCAGGAGTGAACAACTGTAAAAGAACCAGGTTACTTAACAGGGAAATGAATAGGAAGAAAGGCCAGTTTATATCCGAAGCTGCTCTGTGCAATTCATTCATGCATTCACTCACTCATTCCCCTCCCAATTTCTACAAACATTTCAAGAAGTCCGTATCCACATACCTAAGAGGGTGGGTGAGAAAGGGTCCCTAAGGAGATCAAGAGAGGCAAACACATTTGGTCATTGTGTTTCTAAGCCGTGGCTTCCAGTCACAGAAAAGTACTTTTCACTGACTGATGAGAATAAACATTTAAATGGACATTCAGAAAACAGTTTCTGGTCGTCTGGTAGTTGGGTAAGAAACTCGACCTTATTGGGAGATGCTCCCCTCTGACACCCCATGCTTTGAAGGCCTCATCCAGAGTTGGCCCAGTGTCAGCTGCAGAATTCCTGCTGGCTTCAGCAGTTCCTTTGTCTCTCGGGCTTGTCTTCAGGTTCTGACAAGCGTATGAATTTTCCCTAAATTTTCACGTAACACAAAAGAAACTTCTGTGCTGTGGAACTTTGTTGGGGGTTGGTGTCTTGCCTGTGGCTCGTGCCCTATCACTTATGTTCATCTCTGGAGCTGTGCTGGAAGGAGAGTTGGGGACATCTGCTACCATCATGTGCCTGAAGGAGGCCACGGGGGATGGAGGGGAATGCCCTGGGGCTAAATCGGGAGACCTGGTGTCAGCACCTGTCCTGTCAGCACCTGGCTCTCGGTGCCTCATTCCCACCACTGAGAACGAAAGGAGGAGGGGGGATTGGTCTAGACTAGGGTTTCTCAATCTTGGCACTATTGACACCTTGGGACAGATCATTCTTTGTTGTGGGGGCTCTCCTGTGCATTGTGGGATGCATCGCAGCATCCCTGGCCTCCACCCACTAGATACCGGTACCACCTACTCCACTTGTGACAATCAACAATATCTTCAGACACTGGCAGACACCCTCAGGGGAAGGGGTTTCCCCCAGCTGAGAGCTTCTGGGGTAGACCTGCACTGTCTAATCCAGAAGCCACATGTGGTCATTGAGCATGTGAAATGTGGCTAGTTCAAATTGAGATGTGCTATAAGTATAAAATGTGCACTAGATTTCGAGCATTTAAATGAAAAACAAGGGGCTGGCCTGGTGGCACAGCAGTTAAGTTTGCATGTTCCACTTCTTGGTGTCCTGGGGTTCGCCGGTTCAGATCCCGGGTGTGGAGACAGCACCACTTGGCAAAAAGCCATGCTGTGGTAGGCATCCCACGTATAAAGCAGAGGAAGAGAGGCATGGATGTTAGCTCAGGGCCAGTCTTCCTCAGCAAAAAGTGGAGGATTGGCAGTAGTTAGCTCAGGGCTAATCTTCCTCAAAAAAAAAAAAAAGAAAAACAAAAAATAACATAAAATATCTCATGAATATTTTATACTAGTATATTATATTTTTTTATATTTCACATTGATTATATATTGTAAGATAGGTGGGGTTTTATTTTGGTGAGGAAGATTAGCCCTGAGCTGACATCTGTTGCCATCTTCCCCTTTTTGCTAGAGGAAGATTGTCACTGAGTTAACATCTGTGCCAATCTTCCTCTATTTCACGTGGGATACCACCACAGCATGGCTTGATGATTGGTGCATAGGTCCGTGCCTGAGATCTGAACCTGCAAACCCAGGGCCGCCAAAGGGGAGTATGCGAACTTAAACTGCTATGCCTCCAGGCTGGCCCCTGTATGATAGTATTTTTAATGATAGTATTTATCATACATTGGAGTACATGAAATAAACTATAAGAATTAATCTCACTTCTCTTTTTTTTTTTTTACTTTTTAAAATGTGGCTACTAAAAAGAATTGAAATAACACATGTTGCTCAAATTATGGGGCATCTGATTTCTATTGTTCCACACTGTTCTAGACGCGACTGGCTAAGGCCCACTCTGCTCAGATCTCCAATTCTCTGCGAATGACTTATTACCACAGGAGCAAAGCAGCCATCTTCCAGGACTCCCTGTGGCTGTGATGGACCAGACAGCTGAGGCATGGTAGAGTGTGAACACAGAATCCTGTCGGAAAATCTCCCATGCTCACCCCAAGGTGCATCTGACTCTCTCCTCCATGAAAAACTAAGTGAAGTCTGCAGCTTCAGCATTTGGAGGCAACGCCCTGCTCCGTCCCACAAAGGAAGCAGCCCCAACTGTCAACATCCTGCTCTGGTCTGCTGATGGATGCAACAGACGCTGGGCACCCCACGCAGAAGCCCTTGGAAGCCTGCCTCCCCATGGCCATTTTCCTCCCAACCAACTCATAAGAGAGTCTGGGACCTACATGCTCACTCCATGATCAGGAGAGCTGGGTCCTCGTAGGAACAGGCAGAATGCTTCACAATTTGCTAAGTGCTTTCCACATATATCACTTCTCTTAATTGCCACGATAGTCAAGTTAGCTGGACACTAGGATGTCCCCATTTTATTTATATGTGGCCAGGTGGAATTTTGCTCCAGAAACTCAGCTCATAAGAAATGTTAATTTCTTCATTTTTATTAAATCAAATTGATTCAATCTTACCCCTTTTTGCCATTATCACTTCTCACCCCAGCTCTTGCAGTTGTTCAAAAGGCAAAGGTCCCAGGGTCATCAGAAAAGGAGAAGCTTCAAGGTGACCCTTCTGGTTTTCTGTCCCCCTGGTTATCCCTGACCTGTCATTGCCTTGGCCAGCTTGGTACCTTGAAGAGGTCTGCATGCTGCTTAGAGGGAGCCAAGCAGCCATTCCTCTTTAAGGTTTGGCCACCTTTCCAAGAGCTGGGACTGTGACAGCACAGGACTCAGATTCTTGGGGCTTCTTCTGGAATCCCCAACCCACCAACTCTTTTCTGGCTACAGGAAAACACCTTCCCTGCCCCTCAGCTTTTTCCTCTCACTGAAAACAAACAAAGCAAAAGTCGCCATCCTCCATCCCCGACTCCCACACAGCCCCCATTCTCTGGGCACTAGCTGGCACTATCTCCTAAAAGACATTGAGCTTTCAAAACGAAATCCAGGAGGGTGGGTTGGGATTCAGGCAAAGGCTTCCAGTCTGACACCACAAACCTCCCGGCAAGATAAGATCTGACCTTCTGGGAACGGAGGTGTAAAAAAAGACAACAGACAAAATGCAATGTAAGTCTATAAATTATGCTGTTTCCACAAGTGGAGAAAGTGAGACTCTGTGGGGTCAAGTGACATGCTCAATATCAGGTTTCTGGTAAGTGTCAAGAGGGACTCAAACCCAGGACCCCTGACTCCACCTAAATATATCAAGCGCTGCTCCCCCTCCTCCACATTCCAGCCCAAATTAGCAGAGAGCATGCAAAGAGCTCTGCCAGCTCTCTCTAGTCCTGTGCTGATGGCCACAGGGAGGGGGCGGCTGGACCTTCAGGCCCTCGTCTCAATTCCTAGAACTGCCTTCCTCTTAGGAAACTCTTAGCGTGATGTGGCTACCACACTCCAACTGACCTAGTTAGGACGCACTTCCCTTATTCCCTTGAGCATACCTGGAACTTGATGGAACGTTTAAACAAGTCTTTGTTTAGATCACCTGATTTACAAGCTATTTTTCTCTCTCAGCTCTCTATAGAAACGGTTAAAGGAAGGAAAGTATTCAGTGAAGCCCAGAGGTGCTTCAGGGGATGTGCAAACATGTGATTCCCACTGCAGCTTTCTTAAATGGGTGGCTGTGGATGGAAGGGCTCACTAGAAAAGCCCGTTTAGAGCAGGTGTGGAAATGTGGGGCCATCTTATCGTACGAGTGGTTATCACCCAAGGTAACTGAATGGCTGACCAAAATCGTCTCTCATAAAAGTATAGAAGCAGTCTTAAAATTGGAAAGGACGTTTGCCATATCAGTAGGCCAACCTGTGGAACATGCAGGCATCTCCACTTAGACAGCTGCCTCTGGCTGTGAAGTCTACCGGCAGCAGAAACAAAGGGTCGCGGTTGATGTCCCCACAGGGGGCCAGAATCACAGAAGCCAGCATCACTTCCACAAATGTGTTCAGCAAAGGCTTCTGCTGAACTTTAAGGAAGAAATATGTACTCTACTCAATAACCTTACAAAATGCTACAGCGCGAAATAATAGAACTGGAAGGATCTACCCATAAAAACATAGCTTAGTAAGATATGGGAGAATATGAAATAGACAAACAAAAATCAAGTACATCATAACGCCTCACAACACTGGATGCCTGTTAGAAACCGAGTCAACAAAAACTGAGTTTCGCGAACACAAGGTTGAACGGCAACAACTAGACTAAAGAGTATGCACTGAATGGTTCTATGCATATAAAGTTTAGAAACAGGCAAAACTAGCCGTGGAAAACAGTATGGTGATTCCTCAAAAAATTAAACATAGAATTACCACACGACCCAGCAATTCCACTTCTGGGCATACATCCAAAAGAAGCGAAAGTAGGGTCTCAAAGAGACACTGGTACCCCTGTGTTCATAGCAGCATTATTCACAAAAGCCAAAAGGTGGAAGCAACCAAGTGTCCATCCAAAGATGAATACATAAAATGCGGTCTACACATGGAACGGAAGATTATTCAGCCTTAAAAAGGAAGGAAATTCTGACACGTGCTACAACGTGGATGAACCTTGAGGACACCATGCTCAGTGAAATAAGCCAGACACAAAAGGACAAATACTGTGTGATTCCACTCACATGAGGTTCCTAGAGTCGTCAGATTCACAGAGACAGAAAGCAGAATGGGGGGTGCCAGGGGCTGGGGGAGGGGAATGAGGAATTAGTGTTTAATGGGGACAGAGTTTCAGTTTTGCAAGATGAAAAGAGTTCTGTGGATGGATGGTGGTGTTGGTTGCACGACAGTGTGAATGTACTTAACGTCGCTGAACCATACACTTAAAAATGACTAAGATGATAAATTTTATGTTTTTGCATTTTACCACAATTAAAAACTAATTCTTTAAAAAAAGAAAAAAACAGGCAAAACTAAACTATGGCGTGAGATGAGGACTGGTGCTGGAAAAGGGGCACAGGGTGGGCTCCAGGGTGTTGGTCACGTTCTGTCTCTTGATCTAAGTGCTAGTGTGGGAGTGTTTTCATTTGTGAACTTTTAGAAAATTATACATTTAGGCTTGTGGCACTTTTATGAATGCATGTTGTACTTAAATTAAAAGTTTAAAAAAGTTATATTAACCAAAATTTAAAACCAACTATAGAAGAAAGGCCACAAGGATGAAAGATCATCTAAAGTCTATAATAATATAATATGATAGACTATTAACTTTTGCTCACATTTTGTTCTATAATAGCTTCTGGAGCTCCCAAGTTTAGGAAGCCACTTCTATTTTTGTTTTCCTTGCCACTTCTGTGAATGGGCAAGAAAAACCACGCGAAAAAAGTCCGTTTTTTTAAAAAAACTTTCTCCCAGGAATCCCTCCCCACAAAGGCTGCTCAGCCCAGTCTGGGTTTAGTCGAACAGTCAGAGTTAAAAAGACTCAGGTGTGTGAAGAGCTCCCCGTGCGAGCCTTGTCGAGATGGGGTAAGCCGCAGGTGCACCCTTACCTGAACCAGCCCGCAGCCCATCACTAATCAGAGCTTAATGGGCTGTGTTGCTCCAAGTTCCCTCTCAGCCTGGCAGGCTGGTGCCTCTGGACTGGTTCCCAGTTTGGGGGTCCCCCCTCAGGTCCCCTTTCACACTCCCAGCCAAAACTTCTCTCTGCAGCTATCCAGACCCTCAGCCCAGGGTTCTGCCAGAGTCTGTTGTCTGTTGGATTCCCTTGCAGAGTTGACTTCTCAGGTTGCTCCTCCCTGTGTGTCTCATGCTTTCCCGAATGTCTGCTCCCCAGTGCTGCTCACAGGCTCAGGCTGTAATCTGACTAGCTTCCCCAGCAGAGGTCCCAGACCTCCTCTCTCTCTGCCTCCTCATCTTTCTCCCAAAGCTTTCATTTCTGTTTATCCCAAATCCCCTTCCTTACCTGATCACGAGCCCAGATGAGACGTAGGGCTCACAGAAGACAGTTCCACATTTCATTTCCTTTTGGTTCTTTTAATCAGGGCTTTTAAAAGATAATAATATTGGCATCTTACAATATGCTAAGCACTGAACTCCTCTAATACTGCTCACAACATCTTCCTTCACTAAGGAGGACACTGAGGCTGGGAGAAGTAACTTGCCTCTGATTCCACAAAGTGGCAAAGCCGAGATGGAAGGACAGCCTGGATTCGGCGTGCTTCCCTATTATCTCTGGTGGACCTGGAGCCTAGTGTGAATTCTCATGACCTGAGGTCCCACTGTTGGGGGTTCCACCATTTTCCCCAGGTGCCATGACATTTGCATCTCCCAGGCTTCCTCTAACCACTGTTGGAACAGTAACCGCAAATCACAGAATGCTGGGAACATAAAAGAACTCTTAGAGGTCCTCCTCTGGTTACACCCTTTCTTAAAACATCACATATAAGCCCAGGGCCCTCTGTTCACCTTTGATTTTACCCAAATAAATGTGCACAGCTCAGCGGGAACCCAGCTCTGGGGAAACACTTCTCTCCCCAGAGTGGGAACTGGCCTTGAATAAGATGTTATGGAAAAGGAAAGGGCCACCTGAATGAGACAGAAAACATCTCCCAAAGCCCCACTCTGCCATCTTTGAGCTGAGGTGGGGAGTAGGGGGAGGTGTGGCTATAAAACAAACCACGTCTTGAGGTGGAAAATACACATGTATTTCAGGCCCAGCTCTGTTCCCGAGGAAGCCAGCAGTAAGAGCTAGCTTCATCCTTTATCTGCAAGGCCTCAGCACCCAGAGCAGGACCTGCCGTCAGGCCTGGACAGCATGTGCACAGGGCGGCCCTCGCTTCAAGAAACTACTGCAAGAATCTGGGGCTGAGTCCACACCACCAGGCACCCAAAGACAAACAAGGCCAGCATTTCAGGCCTGTTCTGTCAAAGGCTGGAAACTTCTTTATTTTTATCTTTTCAGAATTTGCTCCAGATTTTTGGAAAGGAGAAAAAGCTCCACTCTTTAAAGTTGCATGGGGAAAGATGTGTTTCTTAATGACAAGTTTTTGCAGCCAGAGGTCCAAATAAAATTAAAAAATGCTTCTTCCATTTCTACAAGGAGTGACCATATTGGAGGTGATCCAGTTGACCTAAACCTCACATGAAAATCAGGCTCATTATGTCAAATTTTAATCCCACCTTCTCTGCCTTCTGTGCTCCCTGCCCGCTCCACAGGACAGAAGAGAGTGACGGCTTGCCCCCAGCAAACAGCTATCCCAGCTCCCCAGGAACTGGTGCACTAATCTCGGTGACCACCCCCCTCCAATTTAAGAAAACCTGAAGAAGCCAGTTCTGCTCTCTGATTCACACAAGCCTTTTTCCCCCAAGAAGCCTCACCACATAAAACAATCTAAGCTTGCGAATACCAACTTCCATGTTGTTTCCTGCGAGCAGCAGAGCTCGAAGCATGATGCTTCACTTTTGCCAGATTTGGGCCAATTGGAGAAAGATACGAGTTCCTCTTTGAGCTTCTTTCCATCACTTCTGGAGGCAAGCTTTCCAGCTACCAAAACAAAATGTTTCCTAATTTTTCCTCCCACACCTATGAACTTTGTTCCTTGATTAAGTCCTAGATTTCCCTAGAAACAGAACTGGACTATGTCCAAACACTTTCTTCAAGTTCTTCAAACATTAACTCAACAGATGTTATTTCGAGAGGTTTCTGTGTTCTCCCTCACTCTCTTGGCTTTGGAGTTGGTTCTCGAGACGCCAACTGGAAAGTCTGAGGGGTGTTTCAGCAGCAGTTACCCCATGCCTCACCTCACCCCCAAGCCCCTCTTGCCAGAAGGGCAGGAGAAGGAAGCCCCTTTGTGTGCACAGCACGGAGCTATAAGGGAGCAGCAAGGGCACTGTGCTTGCCTCTCAAGACCCAGCAAGGAGCTGTAAGGGAGCAGGTGGAAAGGATGAGCAATAGGATAGGTGGGTCCAAGGAGTGCTCCTAGACTAGAAGAGTCCAGTCATTTCACATCTGGCAGTGAAACATTGGGCCGTTTCTCTCACAGCCACACACATCAAAGCTGCCTGACTTTTGACATCTTCCACCTCAAGAGCAAGGGCTGGTTCTTTGAGCTGGCTGGAGGGAAAGAGACAGCTTACTCAGAAGGAGTCTTGCTGCGGACCCTCCATGAAGGCCTGGGGCGTCTGTTCCCAACGGAGCCTGGAAGCCGAGAAGGCAGGAGCCGTTAGAGGGCAGCATGTGCTAACTCATAACTCAGCGCAGATTCCCTTTTTCCAATTACAGGGTGTCTCAAAGAGCAAAAGCACTGGGCTTCCATGTCAGCAGAAAAACAAGTTAGAAAGACACGGGGGAGGGCAGGGTGGAAGAGAGAGAAACATCCCTCCAAGCGCAAAGCTGTGCCAGTGAAACACTGCTCTTGGAAAAGCCAGGCTGCGTGCCCCAGCACATGCTAGCAATATAAAACTGTGGAGATACAGGCTTTCCAGAGAAGCCAACACCTCCTGCCCCCTTAGACCGCGTTTGATGGGTTCCGTGGCCTCTAGGCAAAGAAGCCAGCACAGATGCCCAGGGCCTTGAACAGAGAGGCGTGTGGGGAGACTTTGGGCGCTGTGCCCTCTGTGTCACTTCACTCTTCAGCCTTCTGGAACGAGAGGACAAAGGAGCGCCTTGATGCTGGCAGACGCTGGGGGCACGGCGGGGTTTTACAAGGAAAGACGAAATCCTATCCTACCAATCGGGATATATCATCTTTGTTTGTCCATGGGGTGACCCAGTTCTGAGACCAGTGCTTGGCTCTGAACAGACATGCATCACACTCCCAGCTCACACCCCAGGGCCTTGCCAGAGAGGTAAGAACGTGGCATCCTTCCACAGGACAGAGGCGAGCTGGCATTTGGGCATCCCCTGCGAGAGCAGCTCTGCATCTCAAAGGGCTCCCGTAAACAAGGGTGGCCTTTGTCCCTCCTCCTGCAGCACACCTCTTTCTGCTTCACCAAGGTGTCCCACCTGAGCAGAGGGCTCTGCATGCTGACAAGAAAAACCTGGAGCAGTGGGCTGGGCCTTACCTCAGTCCAGGTCACCAGAGGCAGGGAGCAAAGGGGACTTGTGCAATCTTATTATTCTTTTCTCCCCACAAGCTCTTTGGAACAGCCCCGACTGATGATGCCAAGGGACTGGGAGACCTTTGAATGACAGTCTCTGCCCCAAAAGGCCTGGGCGGATTTGAGTGTCAAGCTGAAGGTGACAGGTGACCAAACTCCCAGCACTGCGCTTTCACCACATGCACAGGCCACAGGGTTCTCACTCCATTCTCCTCCCCACCCTGACCCGAACTCCAGTCTCCCTTTCCTCTCCTCTCCTCCCTGAGCACCACCCCCACCCCCTCCCGGCCTCAGGACACAGCGGTGAGTCCTGAGCTAGTCCCCGCGCCGCACTGTGCTATCGTTCAGTCTGTTGCTATGCCTGGTGTTTCTTTATGGAGTGATCACTGTTTATTGAGCTTTATTCACATATATTTTGTTTTCAAATCCTGCCTACTGAGAGCCAGGTGCAGGCCTTGAGCAGCAGGCTAGCAAGACTGGCTAACAAGTGCCAGGACCTCTGAGCGCCCCAAGGCTGTCCACTTGGCCATTGGGATGTGCCTGTGGGCCCTCCTCCTTCCTCATTCAAGCCAATGGCTTCCAGCGAAAAGGACTATGGAGCCTCTAAACTGGGGACATGCTAATTATAGAAGTAACACTCGCAATCTAGAATAGAATGCTTGGAACTGAATGGGGAACTTCACGTTGCTGGGAGGGCCTCCAATTTCCAACAGCGTTGGCCTAGGGATTCAGACTAAGTTTCCCACTGACAACAATTTAAAAGCTGGACAAAATATAAAAGAACTCCAAGTCTGTCTGCTTGAATTTTAAATACTGAGAAATAAAAAATATTAGCTGTTGATGCAGGGAATACTGAAGGACTGAACCATTCCTCTCCGATCATGTAGGCATCAGAAGCAAACTTATTGGTACTAGAATTCAAAGATCAGTTGTGGTTTTCATGAAATTCTCCCCATAAATTATCCAAAAAACTATTAAGGCAGACAAAAATGATATTGTGTGATTGATTGATTGGTTGCTTGAAGACTCATTCCACCTAGCTAAAGGAGACAGCTCTGCTCTGTGCCTTTGGGCTTCGCTGCTGGACCACTCCTATACAGACTACAGAAACCATCTGCCCTTGTTGTTTGCAGCCATAATGGAGGAAACCATTCAACTCCACTCCAGCCTTCCCATGTCTGTATTAAACTACCATTAGATATTCTCTTGACCTGAGCTGTTAGATTTTTACTCCCACTCACCAATGAGGCCTTATTCTTCACTGTCTGTGATTTAGGGCACATTCTTTACCTCCCTAAACCCGTTTCCTCCTCTCTAAAATGATAATAACAATAGTAAGTATCTCATAGTGTTGTTGCAAGGATTGCATTGGGCACCATGCAGCCAGCCAATTAGTGTTAGTTATTACTATTGTTATTAGTATTAGTATCAACCATAAAAGGTTACGACTGGCATCTTGTTCAACTGAATATCCAATGTATGAATCTCTCTGGAAACATTCCACCAAGCACTAGGACTTTTCCAACAAGAGGGACAACTTCTACATGAAGCAGTCCAGACCATCTTTGGACACCCTTGACTGCTGCCAAGTACTTCCTTATGTTGAAAACGAAGTCTGAGTCCAGGGAATTTAGTCCTCCTCCCTGGAGCCATAAGTCTAGTTTCTCTTCCTCAATATTTGAATGTGGTTATCACATCCTTCTTCACCTCCCTATCCATCCCTAGTTCTTTCAACTTATTTGGCATGGTGTGGTTTCCAGCTCCTTACCCTCCCGGTTGCTCTTGGCAAATGTGGATGGTTGGCTGTTTCCCTCTTATGTGTAGTTCCTGAGCAGCATGACTTACCCCAGACATTGAGCTTTTCTAATGTAGCCTAACCTCAGATGAGCTTTTGTAGGGGACAGGGTCATACCTGCTGGTGGCTCCTTTTTACTCTACTCTTGGCTAAAAACTTTTAAGTCTTTTTTACTGCTCACTGACATCTCCCCCATCCTGGTCTTGTGCCATTCATTTTCTCATCCAAGTGAAGAAAGTGGCTTTTTCCTTATTAGACTCAGCCCATCTTCAAGCCTTCCAAGATGTTTTCAGATCTTGACTCTGGCACCCTACATGTTGCTAGTCTCCCAATGTTGAGTAGCCACCAAATTTGGTAAAAAGTGAACTTTATGATGTCATATGGGTAACCTATGAAGAAGGTGTTGGACAAGACTTGGCTGGGGAGTCCCTTCTTCTGGGGGGGCCCAGCTCTGATATTCAGAGCCTCCTCATCAGTTATCCCCACCAGGCTGTCTTGCCCCACTGCCTTCTGTCTCTGAACGGTGTTCTGCCCATTCTAGGCCTTTTAAGTGAGTGGTAAGGAGGATGTCAAAAGGCTTTGGGGAAAGAGAAGGGGAAGCATGCATGGGAGGAGGTAAGGAAGAGAAGAGAAAAGTTGAAGCACAAAGTGTTCAGGGACAAAGAAAGAAGAGGAATGAACAAAACAGGGACAGTAGGGAGGAAACAACAACCAGTGAAGACAAATAACTGGATAAGTTAAAAAGGGAAGAAGGAGAAAATGTTGGGGGAAGTAGATATAGATTAACAAAAGAACTTTAAGTACAGCCATTTGGATAACAATATGGAAGATCTTCAAAAAATTAAAAATAGAACTACTGTATGATCTAGCAATCCCCTTTCCGGGTACATATCCAGAGGAAACGAAATCAGGATCATGAAAAGATATGTGCATTCCCATGTTTTTTCACAGTAGCCAAGATATGGAAACAACCTAAGTGTCCTTTGACAGACAAATGGATAAAGAAAAGGTGAGATAGATAGATATATAAAAAAATATTACTCAGCCTTTAAAAAGAAGGATATCCTACCATTTGCCACAACATGGATGGACCTGGAGGACATTGTGCTGTGTGAAATAAGCCAGACATAGAGAGAGAGATACCGTATGATCTCACATATATATGGAATCTAAAACAGTCAAATTCATAGAGGTAGAGAGTAGAGCAGTGGTCACCAGGGGCAGAGGGGAGGGGGAAATGGGATAATGTTGGTCAAAGGGTTTCAGTTATACAAGATGAATAGGTTCTAGAGATCTAATGCATAGTATAGTGACTATACTGTAGTTAACAATACTGTATTGTATACTTGAAAGTTGTGAAGAGGATAGATCTGAAATAAAATCTTCTCACCACACACACACACACACACACAATGGTAACTATGTAGAGGTGATGAATATGTTAATTAGCTTGCTTGTGGTCATCTTTTTACAAAGTATACATATATTAAAACATCAAGTTGTACACCTTAAATATATAGAATTTTTGTATGTCAAAGATATTTCAATAACCTGTTAAAAAAAAAAGAATTTTACCAATGAAAAGCAGAAAATACAATGTAACAAGAATGACAAAATGAAAACAAGGAAGGGCAGCAGAGAAGGCAGAACACCATGGTAACGGCCATTGAGGAGACAGGAGCAGCCGGACTGAGAAGTCCTCCAGGCCAGCCCTATCGCCCCGGGATGGGAACTAAATACGAGTTTTCCATGCATGTTACCAGAGTGGCCGATGGTGCCCGCACCCAGACAGAAGCAAGAGCTTCCCAATCACGACACATTTTGATCTAAAAACACTGATTTCACAGAAAGATGGTTTTACTTCCTGAAAATCTTTAGGCATAGGAAATATACATTAGTCTTTGCAGAACACAGCTGCCTGGAAATGGCAAGATTGAGTGAAAAGCCTCGAAAACAAACCTTGATCCTACTACGTTATGTAACTCAGCAGAAGCCTAGCATCCTTTCTGTCTCAGGCTCTCCAAACATTTGGGGAATGCAGCCTTTGACAGATGTTTGCTGAATGGACAGGTTATGCCTGGAAGCAGAGGGGGAGGGGAGGGCACGTAGATCTTACGCAAGCTCCGCATTCAGTGGCCAGAAATGTGTGTCTCGGGCCCACCCGCCTGCCATCTTGCGTGGGCATTGAGTGTATTTCTGGATGGCAGTTTCTTCCTTTGGAAAACAGAAATTAATAGGATGATGATGGTAACACATTTATTTCCATGGGATTTTGAGTTTCTCTGTGAGACAGCAAGGCCATTTCCTCATGCATATACCACCTTATTTCAAACCTATTGAAGTTTGATGTGCTTCCTGTGTTCTCCTAGCCTCACATATCTGTAAAACCAACCCAAATAAGACAGCACCATAGAGCACAAAATGCTCAAAGATATTTCTTTAAAGCAATGCTTCCCAAAAATTGTTGTATGCAACTTATAGCAAGAAACACATAACATGCCTGTCCAGTACACACACACACACACGCACACTCAACTGAAACAAACATTTCATGAAACAATATTTAACCTTACTATATGCAATACATACAATCTGGTATTTTCTATTCTGTTTCGTTTTTTAAAATACTGGACATAGCTTACTAACAGGTTACAACTCACAGTTTGGAAAACACTGGCTGGGGGCATCCAATTAGAGATGACAGATTGAACACACACATTTATCACCTCTCCCTTCAGAGATCCTATTAAAATGGTAATAAAGGAACAAAATGTCATAAACCCACAAGGACAAAGAGCACAGAAGAGGGATATCAGTACAGAGGAAACTCAACAGGTTTTTAGAAGGGAAACCATTAGGTCCCCATCACAATGAATGACAGGAAAGCCCACACCCGCTGTAGCAGACAATTTTGGTTGCCTTACTCTTCCTTGTAATAAGATTCAGATTTTACTGAAAATCCCCACGTTCCACTGCAAGTCATGTTGTCAGGGAAAACTGACCTCATCTTCAGATTTGGTGAATAAATCTTGATTAGTCTAAGACAATCATATTAATTTTATTCCCCTTGTCTAGCGATTCATTTAGGAAGAGCCAGAACACCTAATTTCAGCCATAGGGCCATGAAGGAAAGTCTGCTGAGGATGGGATCAATTCTGGGAAATATCCTACAGTTTTGAAAGAGTCAGGGGAAGAGATAATCCCAATTTCTGCCTCTAGAATATAAACTGCTGCCGTATTTTGGCTACAAAGGAAGTTACCCAATGTATTCTGGCAGAACAGATCGATTTTTCAAACCTGGGTCCCTGAGGATGTAACTCAGCCACTAAGTGAATCAACCCCAGAGTCACCTTATCTCATGACTTCTTATTACACAAGATAATAAATCCACTTGTAGTATGAGTCATTTTAATGGGGCTTTCTTTACTTTCAGCAAAGCATCCTAACTTATATACCAAGGCTCATGATCATAAAATTCCACCACAATAAGGACAAATAGAGGTGCCTAGAACTTCCAAGGAGGGAAAAACTACGTAACACACAAGGGAACAAGAATGAAAATGGTTGGACAGCAAATATGACATCGGATGACAGAAGAGTAATCAATGATTTCAAAATTCTAAGAGGAAACAGTTTTGTACCTTCAATTGTATAATTAACCAAATTACTGATCTAGAATGAAAGCAGGCGAAGCATTTTTAGATATGCAAGGATTAAGAAAATTTCTCTCTCATACACCTTTTCTTAACTAGTAGTAGTTGATGGGTTTCAGGGAAAGGCAAGAATAAAAGTGAAGAAAAGGAATGAGAAGGAAAGAGAAGGGATCCAGGAACCAGTGAGCCCTCAGCAGGCTGGGAAGATGACAGCTCTGCTGCAGCTCTTGAGAGTAACCAGTCCAGATGGGAGCCGAAAGGGAGAAGGATCCAGGAAAAAAATAATTAGACTTGACAGAGTAGATAATGTGGCAGATCTAGTGACAAAGTGATAATCAGGAAGAAATTAAAGACATTATATTAATTAACTATTGCTGTATAACAAATTCCCCCAAGACTTACAGACTTAAAACAATAAACATTTATTATCTCACGGTTTCTGAGGGTCAGGAATCTGGGAGCAGCTTAGCTGGGTTATTCTGGCTCAGAGTCTCTTCTGAGGTTACAGTCTGGATGTTGCTGGGGCTCCAGTCAGCTGAAAGCATGACTAGGACTATCAGCTCAGCTTCCAGCACGGCTCACTCACATCGCTGTTGGCAGGAGGCCTCAGTTCTTGCTGCCTGTTGGCAGCGGGCCTCAGTTTCTTTCCACATGGACCTGTTCATAGGGCCGATTAAGTGGCCTCACAACATGGCAACTGGTTTTCCCAGAGCAAGCAATCCGCGAGAAAGATCAAGGAGGAGGCCGTAATGCTTTGTATGACCTAGTCTCAGAAGTCACACATCATCGCTTCCACCATATTTTATTTGTGAGCAGCGATTCACTACCAACAGCCCATATAAGGCAAGTAAAATACAAGCGGTCTACGTTTTGAAGGAAAGAGAATCAAAGAAATTTTAGACAGACTTTTACACTGCCTCAGATATATATATATGGCATGTAAGTAATAAATTAGGCAGATAGGAATCTTAAAGGAAGACAAAATGCTATAAAAATGTAATCATAACACATTACTCAGATTTGCTATAAACATTATTGACCCAGTTTTGGTATTATAAACAGTGATTATTGATTTAACTAAAAATAGTGATATAACTATATGAGGAGAATGGGGACAGAGGAATTGAAGAGTATGAGAGAGCTCATTAATCCTAGTAGGAAGTCAATAGATATTTTCTATAACTGATAAATCAAAAATAGCACCATAATCAGGACAGTGTGCTGTTGGCAAAAGAATAAACAAATAGATCAATGGGACACAAAAGAGAGCCCAGAAGTAGACCCACGTCAATATAGTCAACCAAATTTTGACAAAGGAGAAAGGATAGCCTTCCCAACAAGCGGTGCTGCAACAACTAGACAGCCACGTGCAAAAAAATTCATCAAGACACAGGTATTACATTCTTCACAAAAATTAACTTGAAATGGATCATAGATCCAAACGTAAAATACAAACTATAAAATTCTTTAGACGATAACATAGGAAAGAACCTAGATGGTCTGGGGTTTGGGAATGACTCTTTAGATACAACATCAAAGGCACTATCCACAAGAGAAACAATTGAGAGGCTGGACTTTATTAAAATTAAAAATTTCTGCTCTGCAAAAGACACCACCAAGAGAATGAGAAGATGAGTCACAGACTGGGAGAAAATACTTGCAAAAGACATATCTGATAAAGGACTATAATCCAAAATATGCAAGAAACTATTAAAATTCAACAATAGGAAAACAACTAAAATTAAAAATGGGTGGAAGATCTGAACTAACACCTCACTGAAGATATACAAAAATCAAATAAGCATGTGAAAAGACATTCAACATCCCACGTCACTAGGGAAATGCAAATTATAACAACAATGAGATATCACTACACAGCTATTAAAACAGCTAAAATTCGAAACACTGACAACACAGATGCCGGTGAAGACCTGCAGTAATAGGGACTCTCATCGTTGGTGGGAATGCAAAACAGTACAGCCACTTCAGAAGACAGTGTGGCAGTTTCTTACAAAACTAAATATACTCTTACCATATGACCCAGCAATTGTACTCCTTGATATTTCCTCAAATGAGTTAAGAACTTATGTCCACACAAAACCCTGCACACGGATGTTTACAGCAGCTTTATTCATAATTGCCAAAACTTGGAAGCAACCAAGACGTCCTTCAGTAAGTAAATAGATAAATAAATTACGCTACAGCCAGACAACGGAATACTATGCAGTGCTAAAAAGAAATGAGCTATCAAGCCACAAAAAGACATGTAGAAACCTTAAATGAATATTACTAAATAAAAGTCAATCTGAAAAGGTTACATACTGTATGATTGCAATTATATAACACACTGGAAAAGGCAAAACTATGGAGACAGTAAAAAGACCAGTGGGAGTCAGGGGCTGGGGGAGGGAGGGCTGAATAGGAGAGCACAGAGGATTTTCAGGGCCGTGAAACACTCTGTATGATATTATAATGGTGGATACATGTCATTATACACTTGTCAAGACCAGCAGAATGTACACTACCAAGAGTGAACTCTAACATAAACTACGGACTTTAGGCGATGATGAGGTGTCACGTAGGTTCCTCAAGGGTAACAAATGTACCACTCCGGTGGAAGATATTGATGGTGGGGGAAGTTATGAGGGACTCAAAGGGTACATGGGAAATCTCTGGGCTTTCCACTTAGTTTTGCTGTGAACCAAAAACTGCTCTAAAAAATAAAGCCTCTTAAGAAACATAGCGCTATAGTGGTCTGGTCTATCAGCATAGCTCTGCTCTTCCTGCTCCCAACTCCCAACCAGCCTGGCCCACCCCTGTTCCTGGCTCTTCCTTACAGTGGGGTCTTGTTCCCATATGCCCCCTGCCCCCATACTTGCAGCCTTCCCAACCATTAGCATCCTGCACCAGAGAGGTGCACTTGTTACCACTGATGAACCGACACGGACACATCATAATTACCCAAAGTCCATTGTTTCAGGGTGTGGATTACCAGAGGGAGTAAAAGTGGACCCAGAGGCCTCTCTCTGGATACAACAGAGGGAGTGAAATAAATTTGTTTTTCAACGAAGAGGCTGGGGCAGGTGGGAAAGGGAGAGGACAAGGAATCATGGTGGCTCATGCCAGAACCCATAGCTCCCTTGGCCTCCTGGCACCCTGGCCATTTATCTCACCTGCTTTACAATCTTGATTCCCTCCTCTCCTCCCCACACACCTCCTTCCGTCCACATCCTGACAGTGCTGATGGAGGGAACTCTGGACCATTTGTGCCACGAACACCATGAATACACCACTAACACCGGCCAGGTGAGCAGTGACAAGGAAGCCTTCTCCTCCTGCTCAGTTCCCACAGCCCCCACAACAGGTAAATCTCAGATGTTCTCATCAAGCCCCACCACATCCTTGTCTTCCCCCACAGTAGACGGTCTGCTGCCTACTGAACAGGGAAGGTAACCGGGTTGTCAGGCATGAATTCCCTGAACTTCCTGGCCCAGGCTCCCCGCCACCATTGCCTCCTCCCCCAGGCTCAGAAGAGGAGCCCTGTCGGGTAGACCTGCCGGAATCCCTCCATTTCCCCTGCGTGCTGACCCCATGCTGGCTTCCCTCGTCCAGAATCCCCTCCCTCTTTTCTGTCCATTCCTCTCCCCTACATCCTTTGTCTTATCATCAAGATTCCTCCAATTAAAACCAAAATAATGACAAAAACAAACAACAAAAATGTTCTTCCGGGAATAAATAGTAGAAATCGTACAAAACAGTTTCACCAGCCGGGCCGTGACGTCAAGCTGACTTTGACCGGGCCCCGGAAGAGCAGAGTCTGTGGGTTTGAATCCCGAAGGCGCCACGGTGGAGCGATCACACCACAAAGGGGCTGGATTTGAGGCGTGGGCGGCCCTCTGGGCTTGTGACTCCTCCCCTTTTCCCCGGCACTCTGAACCTTCCTCCAGGCACACCTCTAGAGAAACAAGAAAGCTTTAGAAGACAAACCATCAGACCTCCATCACAATAAGTGACAGAAGAACCCACACGCTATAGTAGACAATTCTGGTTGCCAACCAACAGTGCCCGTCTTTTTCTTCCTTATAATGGGAAGTGAAAGGGAGTGAATCCCACCACAAACCCCCACCCCAACCTCCCAGCAAAGCCCAGCAAACAGACACAGGCCGACAAGCTCCACCCTCCGCTCCCTGTGCTTCTAACCTCTGTCCCTCTTCTTTGTCGGATTCTTTAAAAGTAGCTTCCCTTACGTCTTTGTTGCCTCCTGCAGGCTGGCTTCGGACCCCTCATGACCCACTAACCAGCTCTTATTAAAGTCACCAGTTCGTGCTGAATTTCCAAATCTAATGGACATTCCACCGCTCATCTTGACAACCGTCTGCAGCGTGTTGACGCATCACTCTCCCAAACCTGCTTCTGCCTGGCTTCACCACCCCCTTCCCCTGATGCTGGCAGCCGCCCAACAACAGCCCTGCGTCTCAGTCGGCATCGCGCTCGCCTTGTTGTCTGCTGACCGCCACTACTTGTTGGCTCTTCCCGGAGCTCCGTGCGTCTCACTCACTATACTTCCTGTGAACACTCTGACCTATACGCTTTCATATATCCCACACCTCATGATCCCCCAATTTGCATTTTATCCCAGTTATCTGCCACAAAGCTCCCCAAAGGGGGTGAAATCTGAAGCTCTAGTCCATGGAGGAAGGTACCAGCCAAGGCGAAGCCCTCAGGAGAGTAGGCAGGGCAGTGGAGAGCACCACTGGGAGCCAGGTGGGAGCTGTGGGCTCCCTGTGCTCCTTTCAGGACAGTTCTGTGAGCTCCGTGCGTTCTGTGAGGGGGAGTTCACAGGTCAAGAGAGAGAGAGAGTCCCAGAGTAGTGCTGGCTTCAGGCTCTGCTACATGGTAAATCAAATGGCTACAGGCCTTCCTTGCTGGTCCACAGCTCCGAGCTAGACCACAATACACGCCCCCAGCTGTTCCCACACATATGTTCTGGCTTCAGTCACAGCGCAATTTTTAACTACAGGACAAGCATGCATCTGTTTTCAGCCTTATTTGGGGGTGAGGGGAGGGGGGAGATTGAGTCATTTTATATGAAGAATCCACTGAACTAAACATTGTTCTTATTTAATTAGGACAAATAAAAACCATAGTTGCTGTGCAAAATAGAAATTGCACGGAACACAATAAGCACAAACAGAAGGGTCTACTGTAACCTGCATCCTTATAAACAGGCATCGCTAAGTGACATCCTGACCATCAGCTGGTCAGACACATACCTAAAATGTTGTATAAAGTCAGCTAGCAGAATTTAGCCGTTTAGAATGTACTGGAAACTAATGTAACACTTAAGCAACATAGATCAAATGAAAAAGCAAATTGTTCCTGTTTAGTGACGAATAATAAAATAATAATGTTATACTCACTGTAAAATGTCAACAAGCTGGAAAAATGTTAAGAGAGCAGAAAATTTGAGCCACATGATGCAAAAAGACAGAAATGGAGGACTCGAGAAGAATGCCACTGGTCTAGGGTCAGGATGGTAAAGAGTTTTCATGCCACGTGGGAACTCCCATCAATGGCAGGCAGCTACCAGGGGAGCCCCTTGGGGAAACTGGGGAGCCACTTGCGGGCTCAGCTGGAAAGATGAAGGACAGATGGCACCACAGGCAGGAGGAGGAGGAACAGTGATGCATATGTTTGCGTCCATGACCTCAGGCCCCCTGGCACTAGGCGGCACCTATTGCAGGCGTCAGAAGGTGGCCACAGTGACGGTGTCAACAGCACTGAGCAACTACGGCCTGAGCAGCAGCTCCGTTTCTATCTTTTTAATTATTGTCTATAACATGACTCCCAAATTTATATCCCAGCCCTGACCTCTCTTTGTATCTCCAAACCCATATATCCAATTGTCTCTTTAAAACATCCACGTAGATGTCTAAAAGTGTTTCCAACACAACGTGTCCAAAACCAAAGTCAGGATCTCAACAAACTTGCTCCTCCTCCAGGCTTCCTGGTTCCACTGGCCTTACCACTGTCCAGTCAGCTGCTCACACCAGAACCTGGGAGACATCCATGATTCTTCCCACTGTCTTGCCACCAGACCTCTGAGCCCATTCACCCTTCTCCATGTTCACGGCTTCTACTCATCCAAGCCGCCAGCATCACTTGCCTGGACTTCTGTAAGGGCCTCCTAGGTTGCCTCCTTGCTTCCATTCTCACCCCCACACTCATAATTCATTCTCCAAACAGCAGATAGAATCACCATTTTAAAGCCAAAGTCGGATGGCTTTCCTGGCACTCAGGATAAATTCCAGCTTCCCGAGGATGACCTCCTGGGGCAGGCGGGGTCCGGCCCCTGCCCACCTCTCCTTTCTCCTGCAAGCTCTTCAACTTGCAGTGAAAACTCTGCTTGTGTGTGTTCCATTCCCACCAAGTTCTCTTGCATCTGCTGGTACTTTCCAAAGAGAAACCAAGTTCCTTTTCAGGCTAAAATGCAAAATATAGTTTGGTTTATCTCCTAAGAAGGCCAAACTCCAAGACTATCTTGTAAAATCTTTTGCCCACTTTAAAATTCTTGAAAAGCAATCGCTGGTCCCCAGCCAGGCTCTCTGCTCCCGTGCTCCCCACCCATGTCCCTCTTGCCCCATCCTCCGCCTCTGGTCTGCACCACAGCTGGGTTCTGCCCCTTCGGAAGCTGAGGTTCCAGCGAGGGTGGTGGATTTATGGTGCAAGGTTACATGGCACGTAAATCTGGGCCTCGGGAATCAGGAGCTATGACATTTTTACAGCCTCTTCCTCCAAGCCCCTGCGTGGATATGAAGCAACTGCAGGCAAGAACATCTGGTTTCACTTTTTTTATTCACTACCACAGCTCCCATCTGACAAAACCCTCAATCTTGCCAGGGTTCTGGTCGCTGGCTGAATGAATGAGCAGTGAGGCAGCACTCTGCTACAGATCTTGCTTTTCCTGTCTCATCGTGGTGTAAAGAAACCACCAGGAATGAAAAGATCACCACCACTGCCCTGAAACAAAGCATTTTCATGAGTCAAGCCCTGGGTGACAACCTGTCAGCTTGCTGGAAGATAAGGAGGGGCATTTCTGGGGGAGGCGGGGGAGAGCCTCCAGGCCTCTCCACTAGCAGGGGCTGTGGCCAGGACTCACATGCAATGAGTGCTGGGACTTGTAGTCTCTGTGGGCAAGATGGCCGTCAATGAGAGCAGTGGCTGGCCACAGAGCAGGACACGTGAGCTCCTTCTTACCAAACATCCTTATAATCTTGGACAGGACTTATTAAAGTCATGTTTACCGTGGTGGCTAAAGATCACATTGGGAGAATGCATCCCAAAGATAAAAAACTGCTCTGATTAGGTCCATTTTTCTAGGCATGACTTATGTTCAACGTGGCTTTGACAGAGCCCCACCTCATGACAAGGAACTTTCCTTTCATCTGCTGAAGAACGCCATACCCAGTTTAGAGAAAAGTGCCCCTCCTTGCCTGTGCAACCAGTAGCTGGTTAGGATAATATGCCGGCAGAGATGATCAGAACAATCAGAAACAGGTCCTCTGAAGAATGTCCCCCACAGTGAACTGAGCTTTGGATCTGCCTGTCCCTAATCACTGTGTACAGCTCGGTCAGACCCAGTGACGGGAGCAGCAATCCTACATCTTCTGCTCCCCTAACTGTGCCCTGGACCAGATGTGCTGAGAGAGAAAGGAAGTAAAACAAAGTGTGAGC
The DNA here is from genome assembly GCF_041296235.1 of Equus asinus. NCBI lineage: Eukaryota > Metazoa > Chordata > Mammalia > Perissodactyla > Equidae > Equus > Equus asinus. The sequence continues at coordinate 62,094,166 of NC_091797.1, read as the reverse complement.
AGAACCCTGCACGGTGGTCCTGTGAGGGCAGCCGGAGCAGCCAGTCCTGACCACGGGTCTCCAGTCCACTCTCTCTCCGGGATTTCAAAAGCAGACTCTAGGTCCCTCGTGCTCAGAATCCCTGTGAAGTCCTCACAGCCTGTTAAACAAGCTCCTCTCTACGAATACGTTTTTCTAGCTCTAACTCACTACCCTCCTACTCACATCCTAAATCACATCCTCTAGTCAAGAGGGTAACTTGCTAATGGTAATAGTGACCCTTAATTGAGCACTTACTGTGTACTATGAGCTGTGATAGGCATTTATGTCCGCTATCTCACTTAGTCCTATATCAGTCCTATAAGGGAGTTATCATTATGTTCAGTTTTCACATGACGAAATGGAGGCACAAAAGTTACCTACTGTCATCAAACCTGAAACGGAGCAGGTAGCTCTGCTGGAGGAAACCATGTGGCCAAGTGGACCGGCAGCACAGAAAACGCCTGAGCACTTACCTCAGAGGGGCCTCGCAGAGCCTAGAAGCACTGGTAAGTGGCCTCTCCCACACTCTGTCCCCGTGACCACTCACCCCCACCCCCATCTCCTCCCAGGTCACCTCCAGCAGTAACCTGCCTCTACCCAGGCTGCACTCTGGTCTCATGTGGGGAACTTTAAAAAATACTGATGCCTGGGTTCCAACCCAGAGAGTCCGATGTAGTGAGTCTGAGAGGTGAGTCTGGGCAGAGGGAGGTCTCAGAGTTCTTCCAGGTGACTCTAATATGTGACCAAAGTTGAGTGCCACTAACCTAGACTTACACATCATAAGAAAAACAGAAGGCATCCGAAGGAAACCCCATACCTACAGATGCCCATCAATCCCATGTTCTTCCATTCTATTAGAGAGGCGAAAGTACCCCACCAAAGATCAAAGGCAGGTGACTTGTCAAGGACCTCACTCCCTCGCTGAACTCTCTTACTCTTCTCTCTCCCTCTTCCTCACCTCCTCTCTGTCCACTGCAGCCCTCCCATAAGTATTGAAACAATTTTTTTAAACTTCCATTTACTGCTCTGTTATAGCCAACCTTCATGAAAGAGCTGTCGACAGAGTTTGTCTACTTTCTCTCCTTCTAAATATACACCCTTCAATGCATCCAATCTGACCTCCCCTTACTCCACTGAAACACATCAGCCAAGGTCACCGATGGCCTCCGTATCACCAAATCCAGCCATCGTACCAGACCTTTCCGTCATGTTCAATATAGGAACCGCTCTCTCCTCTTGGTTCCCTTAAGGCCTCAGTTTCTGGATTTTTCCCCCCATTCTGATTGCCCAGTTCTCAGCCTCCTTTGCCAGATTGTCCTCCCCTATACAAACCCAAATGAAGGAGTTGCCCAGAGCTCCACCTTGGGCCCTTTGCTCCCCTTACTTGATGCCCTTTGCCTAGGTAATCTCATCTACACCCATAGTTTTCAAGCTGACAACCCCCAGATTAAGGCCAAGGACCTACTTGGGCAACTGCCAGTTTGAACAATCCGTTCCACTGTCCCAGAGGCATGTCACATTTAACATGTCCTGACTCTGCGCCTCCTCCTCCGCATCCCGTCTCTTCTGATTGTCCCAGCTCTGTCTAATTGCAACAGTTTCTGAATCCTGTCCATTCTAGCACCTTACTATCTCTCAAATCTGTGCCCTATTCTCCCAGCTTTAGGGCTCAATTACAACCCCCTTTCTTTTCTCACCTGAGTCCTAAAGTAGCCTCTTATTTTAAAACCATCACAAAGGGGGTATCAAAATTACGTCCTCAAGTTCTTTGACATGTCTCCCTTCAAAAGGTGGGGTCTAAGTCCTTTACCCTTGAATGGCTAGACTTAACTTTCTTCTAGCAGAGAGAATGTGGCAGAAGTGATGGTGTGAGGCCAGGTCATGAAAGGCATTGCCACTGCCTTAGCCAGCTCCGGCTGCTGCAACAAAATACCACAGAGTGGGGGCTTGAACGACAGACACTGATTTCTCACAGTCCTGGAGGCTGAGTGTCCAAAATCAAGATGCTGGCAGACTTGGCGTCTGGTGAGGGCCCACTTCCTGGTTTGTAGACAGCTGCCTTCTCATTGTGTCTGCACATGGTGGTGAGAGAAAGCGCTCTGGTCTCTTCGTCTTCTCATAAAGGCACCAGCCCTGTCAGATCAGGGCCCCACCCTCATGACCTTGTTTAGTCTTAATTACCCTCCAGAGGCCCCATCTCCAAATACCATCACACTGAGAGCTAGGGTTTCAACATGAATTTTGAGGGGACAAAAATAGGTAGTCCATAATTTCCACTTCACCCCAGAATGGGATCACCCAGTCTGAGGTGAGCCAGCCGCCATGTCACGAGGACACTCACGTAGCCTGTGGCGAGGTTGACGGGAAAGGAGCTAACGATCTGCCAACCACAAGCACCAGCTTGGCAGCCCTGAAAGGTAGCCACCTTGGCCTTTATGCGTGCAGCCTCAGCCAGCATCTTAACGACAACCTCATGGGAGCCCCCCGCCAGAACCTCTCAGCTGAGCAGCTCCAGAAATCCTGACACCAAGAAAATGGGCTGTTGTTCCTGGCCACTATGTTTTGAAGTAATTTATTGTGCAGTATTGATAACTAAACCCTTTATTCCTTTTCCCCTCATTACAGCCAGAGCCATATTTTCAAAATGTAAGTGTGTTACGTCATTCCCTTACTTAAAATTCTTTTACGGCTTTCAAAACCTCCAAATGAACAGCGAAACTCACGCAAAGGGCATTCAAGTCTCTTCAGGACCTGGCCTCTCGGCCTCATCTCTCAAGAGCTCCAGTGAGGACTCGTTCCTCTGGCAGGCCAGAAATGGGTTCCTGTCTGCTGCCCTTCTGTCAGAAACCCTTCTGGAAGTGTTGGAGAACACTCCTGAGAGCTGTGCACACCTTTACCGACACTAAGTGACATTCACCAGTCCATCCGCCGCTCTGGCCTCAGAAAGACTGTCTCTCCCATCTGTCTCTCCCAATAGGAAAATGGTACTGAGCACAGGGGAGGCATTCAATAGGGAATTTTGATGGAAGAGAAGATAAAATGAATAGAACAAAATCATCTAAAACTGTCTGACTTCAATAGCAACCAGTGACTGAATCAAAGAGTACAATTCCATCAGACATTCTCTGTCAACTCATCTAAATACTCCAACTCCAACCATTTTTGGAGACTCTGAGTCCATTTCTGGAAGCTGAGAGCCTTGGAAACAAACTCTGTTTCGCATCTTCCCTTCGGCCAGCCAGGAAAACAGCCCGGTCTGATGGAGTGGTGTTCCTTGCTGCCCCTCACCATGGCCCTGATACCTGAGGCTGTCCTTCAGGTAGACCTGACACCTAGGTGCCATTTGAAACTGACCGTGAGCTTGGGACACTGAGATTTCAGGTTCAGCGTCGGTTTCGGGGGTATGCCTGTGACAGGCGAGGATGGGTGAGTCTGAAAGCCGGCAGTCCTGGCACGTTTACTTTAACCACATGATTTCTGGCATGTTACAATGTGCACAGACCCTGAGAGCATTTAGATGTGTAAGCAATTTGTAGGGGAGGAAAAGCAAGTGGTATTTTTGTACTGTTCGTCTGAGTGATCCGTTTTTCATATATGTTAGCAAATACTAGTGTTAGTTACTCTTAGGAAAAAAAATATTTGTGAGTCAGGATGCCTGGAGTTCTTCCAGAAGGTCACTCAACTTAGTGATTGCCTCACCAAGGTGAAGGACCTGAGGGGTTTTGTACTTAGAAAAATTCTGAACTCCTCACTCTGGCTGACAAAGGTCCACAGAGCTGCGTGGCAGCCCAGAACGCCCTGGCCTCCTCCCACTACTTGCCCACTGGCCCCATCCCGTCACCTGGGGCTGTCACCTGGGTCTTCCTTGCATTCCTCCCAGGCGCTGGGGAACCTTAGGGCTCCTCTTCCTCTAAGGTTTCGCGTGGCTGGGTCCTCCCAGCTGTTCAGTCCTCGGTTGATGTCATCTCCCAGGGGCTCAGTCCCGGCACCATCCTTCCCTGGGAGCCCCTCCTTCTGTGCCAGTCAGGCTGGAGCAAGGAGTTTGAGTTGGGTAAAGGATTGCTGATAATGATAGCTAAGAGAGAACAAGGAAGTCTCATGTCTTCATACCAAAACTTTGGTCCACTCGGCATTGGCAGTAGAGGTGGGAGGGGTGAGGAGTCCTCCTTTTTATTTTCAGCTCTTTCTCTGAAATTAGTGCTTTCAGGGTCTGCTCCACAAAGGAAACTGAAGGGGAAAGAAAACCACCAAAATGTCTGGTTTCACTTTAATGTTAATGGTTTATTTTATTGTCAAGTATTTGCCTGATTGCCTTTAATTAGAAAAACCTGACAAAGGCTAATGCTTAAACAGTAGCAGCGGATAACTCTCTCACAGTTATCTCACCTGAGGCCAGAGGGTGGCCTTGTGCCCTAGGGTGGGCAAGGGAAGAGGGCCACCTTCGCCGAGGGCAAAGCTATGGAGAAGGTCCTGGGAGAGAGTCCTCAGCTGAGCACTCACAGCAGCAGGTGGCGGGTGCCCTTGTTGGGAGGAGAATCGAGGCCAGGCACCAGGAGCATCTCCCGCAGTGCCTGGCTGTGGATCTCCCATCGCTGAGGCCGGGGTAGTTTCCACCACGTGAGTCTTCACCTTATTGTGGACTATTTCATACTCTAATTATATGTCTCTCTTCTTGTCCCATTATGAATACCTGTTTCTTGATCAAATTCACAGCTAAAAAAAGAAAGAAAGTGAAATAGTCTGCCACAATACCTCCCAGATGCTCCCTTCAGAGTCAACATCTGCCGTGTGCTGGTTAACTGACTCTGCGAGGGAAGGGGGAGAAAGCCCTGATGTCGCATTTGCCAATTTCTCTGCTGAAAGTACTCCCTACCGTGGCCAGCTAGCTGCGAAATTTCTGAATATTTAAAAGTCAGCTGACAGGAATCCACACAGCACACCAGTGAACAACGCCCCCTTCATGGCCATCTTAGGGATGTTATAGTCTAAGCTCCCACCATAGCCCCCAGCTAAGGAAAATAAAGACTAGCACCTCCTCAACAAATGTGGGTAGAACTGTTTTCTAGAAGAAATCTGAAATCATCCACCAAAATCTGGATGAGAGTGAATATTTGTGACTAATACTTCATAATCCCCGTGAGGAAACCAGCCCATCGTATGAGAGTCTATCCCCGGTCTGTGCCGACCTCGGCACGCTGCTGAGAGGGCAGGCACCGTGCCTCCTAGTGCTCCTTTGCCCTCGGTGCAGTGAGAAAGTGCTCGATTCTCAGGGAGGCTCCCTGATCCTGAAAGATGCTTAGCTGCCCTTAGGGAGGCAGTTGACCAGGTTAAGAGCCACGCCCTTGCAAAAGTTAGGTCAAAGCTAGAGGTGAACCTGATCCAGATAAGGCACCAGGACCGAATCCCCTGCATTAGGCAGATGCAACAGCTTTCGTCTAGACTGAGCTGGACGGCAAGCGCCTGTGGAGACATACCTGGCCCCAGCTCAGGCCTCAGCCACAGGGTGGGACCTGCCCTGGGTTAACTGGGAATGGCGAAGCCAGGCCAGGCATGAGGCTATGCAGAAAAAGAGAGAGAAGACGTGTATGTCCCACCTCACCCACCCCAACAAAACTAAACACATCCTATCGTAGCCAAAGGGGCAGAAAAAAGACAAAAGCGCCAGGTCTGAGGGAAGAGGTCAGCAAACCACTCAAGACAAGATGGCCCGGCCCTGCTAGAGAATGGCTCTGTGCTCCAGCTCCTCCTCATCATGGAAAAGGAACAAATTTGCTAGAAGTAGATTTTCTGCACCTGTGTGTCACATGTAGCTAAAAATAATGAATCTGTTGCTTCATGGGTTTATCACGTGAACACTTATTGAGCCCTTACTATGGGCCAGTAACTGTGCAAGGTGCCGAAGATAGAAAAGTAAAAAGCAGTCTGAGTTCTTCAGAACTCCTCTCCCTGGCAAAGCTGGCAGGCTCGGTCCTTGCTCAGTCAGGGTCTGGGAGACTCAGCTGGGTGCCCGTGGACTTGAGAGTGTCCAAAGATTGCAGAGCATGGAGCCGAGAGACAGCAGCGAATGGAGCCTAGAGGTGAAGCCAGGATTCAGCTGAACAGGCAGCTCTAGCAGAGTTTAACAGAGACCCAGGCAGAAAACAGACACCAGGTGGGAGGTGAAAGGACTGAAACCAGAGCTGCCAAGACAGAGCCAAGCGGGTTTGGAGTAGAGAGTAGAAGACAGCATCTGGAATATTCTGGAAGTGATAGACAAAGAGCCCCCTCCCCTTTTTTTTGGTGAAGAAGATTGGCCCTGAGCTAACATCTGTGCCAATCTTCCTCTATTTTGTATGTGGGACACTGCCACAACATGGCTTGATGAGTGGTGTGTAGGTTTGTACCCAGGATCCAGACCCACGAACCCTGGGCCACCAAAGTGGAGCACGTGAACTTAACCACAGCACCACCAGGCCAGCCCCATAGGAGGAACCTTTTTTTTTTCACAGGATCCTGTGTCCTCCCCTTAGTTGGGAAGAGAGTTATTAAAGCCACCATCACAGAGTCAGGATCTCTCACGGCTCCCACATGCAGTATTCCAGCAAATCTAAATCCAGTCAGTAGTACCACTATTTGGTGCGCCACAAAGAAAGACATAAACCTTAGCAAGTTATGATATACAACTGATTTCAAATGTATTCCATTCTCAGAAATGTGAAAATAAGGAACAAGGTATATCATAAAATCAATGAAATAGAGTAGTTGGATATAGACATTTGGATAAAATAGATGAGGGGAAAATGGACACTGACAGTGAATTCCCAGAATAGACTGAATTATGGCACAGTGTTTGGGATTCTTCTGTAACGTTGGGAATCCTGGAAAACCATGGGGCCAAGCCTGGCACAGCAGAAAGAAGGGAATGTTGTAGAGGCCACTGGCTTAGCTATCCGTAAGATAAGACAATAAAATCTATCGGGAGTCCCAGTCAGCTAGTTAGGGAACTTTATAAACTTGGTCTGTATTGTCCCACTCTTCTAGGTGGTCTCTCTTCTCTCAGGTCATATCCGTCTGTAGGAGAAATAACTCATCATGAGCACCTGGAGACAGCTGAGCAATTCAAGCTCTGTGAAGGCTTGAATCCGTGATCCCTTTCCTCACAGGCATATAAATTCTGTTTCCTGCCCCTGGTTGGGTTGGCTACCACTTATAAAAGGAAACATAACTATACATATGTATATACAGTCTGGTAAAAATGAGTAGTGACATTGCTCAATGCCCATAAACTTGGGTGTGGTGGCTGAATGACCACAGGTGGGAAGCAGGCAGCGAGAAGTCAGGTCTTGTTAAGGGAAAGGTGTGGCCCTGTTAAAGGACAGAGCTGTAACGCAAGTTGGAAACAAAAAGACCAAGTAAGGCCACTTTGATGGTGAGCCTTGAAGACACGAACCAAAGCACTGTGAGGAAGGGAAGGAAGGATGTCTTTCACACGGACCAATGGACCATGATGGTACAAAATACAGGAAGTCTTTCACAGGGAGGCTGACAGCTGGAGAGCCAGAAAGCACCCCTTGTCTGCCTCCGTGCTTGCCCTGGTACCAGCAGCATCCACGTGGACGAACTCCCTGAGATTAGAGCTGGGGAAACAGTGAGACAGGGCGCTGCTGGGTTAGGCCACAGCCCCAGAGGACGGGACCTGTGTGTTCCTCTGTGTTCCCCACAGTGTGTCCTGCTCCCAGCAGAGGCTCAGGGAGTATTTCTGCTTTTTCAATGAAGGGCATTTCTTCATCACAATGCTCCTCAGCAGTTACCAACACTGGCCTTTGGAACCAAGGACATTCCTGCACAGATTATCTGGGCAGACAAGGCCTTTGTCCAGGCTGGACCATCTAGGACCTACACATGGGTTCACCCAGGGCCTGAAGGAAGGCGTTGCCTTCCCCTAGGAGAAGGAAGGCCACCATGTTCCCCTCAGCCCTATGCGCCAGAGCTGAGGGGCCCTGAAGCTGCTCTAGTCCAAACCCCTCATGTCAGAGGAGGAAACTGAGACCCAGAGAGGTGAAGTGATCATGGGCAGGCCCCAGGTCTCTGCTCTATCACACATGTTCCCCATGATTCCCTGATCCCTGCATGCCCCACTTTAAAAGGGTCTGCATGTTGGTCTGGGAGTGGTGATGAGAGCCATCGTCTGACCCAGCTCACAAAATAAGACACAGCCCTGAGCATGCAGAACGGCAGGTCTCAGACACAGGCCACTGCTGGGCAGGCTGCTGCAGACCGTGGTTTACCATCGACGATGTGCGTTCCACTCGAAGGACCCGGAAGGAATCACGGAGAGCAGAGGAGAACGCATCGCCAGGAGAAAAGTTGGGGGATGCTTTGTGGAGCAGCTTCCCGGCCCCCCTTACTGTTCTCCTTGTTGTGTGCCATCTCCCTTGGAGAGCCCCCTCTCCATGGTTCTGCGGAATCCCGTGAGCAGGTGAGGCCGGCGCATCTGTGCCTGCTTCTCCTCTGCAGCTCTTGTCAGGGTCACTGGGCACCAGAAATGGAAACACAAATGGCAGTTGCTGTGATAAAAGCAGGTGGTTGGCTCTGACCTGGGGGGAAATGGTTGGAGGAATTATTTATGTGCCCCAGGAACAGCAGAGCCGAAATAAGCACTTAAATGGAATGTGTGTGTCCGTCTGAGCGTCACCTCGTGAGGGGAAGCTCCAAGAGTCAGACACACACACGCACCGCAGTTGCAGTGTCCACAGGGCTTTCCAGAGAGCAGGCGACCAAGAGAGTTTGTTGAATAATGGTTTAATTCACTGAATGAAGGATTAAATGGCTGAGTGGATCGGTCAGTGGAATAGATCATCTGCTTCTCAGTCCAGGCTCTAAGATTTGAAAAGTGACACGGCAGAAGCTTCACTACACGTGTTTAAGACGTGATGGTTGGAAACACTTGGGAGTCCAACACAGACGGAAAACTCCTTTCAAGGAAGGAGCTAGAATGCCCAGGAAAAATGTTCCAGCCCCCTTCATCTGTGAATGATTGATAACAGACAAGAATTAAAGATTGGGCAATTTAGAAAATACTCTGTGCCCTTATTAAATGCTCTTGTTTACCTGGAGAGAGATATATATACCATGTACTGGATATACACACCATATGTTTTATATATACACCGTGTACTATATATATGCTGTGTATTATATGTATCCTATACTATGTATACCATATACTATATATATGTGTATATATATACATACACACCACATATACTTAATACGCGCCATATATAAGTGTATGGTAATATATATAATGGCAGTACATGCACTGGCTATTTCCAGTATCTTGATTTAAGATGATTTAAAATCCTGAGACTGCTGATACTGATTTATGGTCACTGGAATGCTGGAAGAACTCCCCAGGAATATGATGAAAACACTGAAAACCCCAGCGTCTGAGAGTGCCCTCATGTCAGCTTAACCCTAATTGCCTACAGTAAGCCCAATTAGTAGCAAATCAGATTTCCCCTTCATTTCATCTGCTGAAGTAAGCTTTGGCAGGAGCATCTGCCAGCGCAAACCCGGGTGGAGAGGGAGAGAAGGACAAGGAGCGAGCGTGGGGACCGTGTATGGGGCTCAGCGCTCCCAGGCCTGCACTCCCAGCGTCACCCTTGGGGCTATGCCTCCTTCTCACACCTCCCAGCCTCCTCTCTGCAGGTCTTTCTCCTGTTTCCCAGTATTCCTCTCATAGCATCAATGTCTTCATTGAAGAATAAACTGTCTTTCATGGAGTGTACAATTTTCATGACTGATTTTTATAAGAATCAAATCTATCAGCCAGAAAAATCTATCATTCCAAAAAAAAATAAATAACTTGAAATCTACTTTTAAAGCAGATTCTCTTTGATCTCTATCCTACTTCTCCGTGTCTCTCTGTCTCTGTCTGTCTGTCTCTCTCTGTCTTTCTCTGAAACACACACACACACACACACACCCCGCCTTTCTCCCACGAGAATGTTCTTTGCTGACCCAGTGATAAGGCACTTCTCGTGGAGCCTGACAGGAGTCCTTTTGGCCTCCAGGGTCATGCAGCCCCTGACCTGGGGCCCAGGGTGCAGGATGACAGCCACAGGCATGGACTCACAGGAACACGAGGCAGCCACAGCCACGGGCGTGTGGTCCCAGGGCACGGATGCCAGCAGTGCTGGCTCCACGTGAATCGTGCCCTGCCAAGGCCTCCTCTCTGCGTCTCAAGGTCACAATAATAGATTATGAAAGAGTGGAAAAGCACTGCAGAGAAAGTGGGCCATGGGGACTTTCCTCTGGGTGAGGAAGGAGAGAACAGCGTGACAACACAGCAGAACCTTCGAACTCTGAGAGGGAAGGGAACTCGTGGGGTCCCTCCTAGCGCGGCGCCTGCAGCATCTCCCCTCGGCGGGCTTTGGAAAGACGTGATGTGGAGATAGCATGAAAGATGGACAACTAGAAAACTGTGTCTAAGTCGTGTTTATGTAACAGAGAGTCTGTCGCAAACATGAATGTGTCTCACAAGAACCAAATACTTTTCTATCATTTCATTTTTTTTCATCCCTTGCAAATTAAGGTGGGACAAATGTTCTCATAAAATAAACATTTCCTGGTCTTCAAAAACCACTGATAAATAGTCCAGGCTAATGAATCCTTGCGTCTCCTCAAAAATATGGGAGGGCTGTTATTCTGGAGCAGCAAATAGAACCAACTCCTCCTTGCGCTCATGGAACAGAGGATCCGACTGTGGGATGTTGGGACACCCTAAATGATGACATTGGTTTCCAAGGGCCTGAAACAGCTGTAGTCAAAGAAAACATTTTATGTACGATGCTGGAGTAACCATAGTTCTAGTCTTGACTTAAAAAATAAATAACTCCACAACAAAAATAAAATTCCTCTATAAAAGGAACACTATTTTTTTTTGTGCAAGCCACACTCACCAGCTTGAAAATGTTTTGGGGTCTTAACTTTTTCCAAGACTATAGCAAGTGGTTTAGAGTAAAATCAGATGCATGAGAATTCTCTAGGGATCCCTGGGCGCTTGGATTTTATTTTCAACACGATTTATTCCCAGGAGGTTCAGCAAAAAGATCACTACATTACAGGATCATATCCCGGATGTAAAATGTCCACGGGGGACAGCCAGAAATAGAGTTGGAGATTCCAGAAGCCTTTCTAGTCTCTCATAAATTGGTAGCAGCAGCCCTGCCTTCTGCCCGCCCCAAATGCTGCTTCTAACTGTGTCCTCCTGCCATCTCCTAGTGGCTGCCGGCGCTGGAAACCAGTCTGACCAGTTCCTGAGCCGCCAGCCACCTTCTCTGAATGTCTGAGCTATGGGCCCCTTTCCTCTGAGCTGGCCTGCGGGAATGGCCAGGTGTGTGGGCGCCGAGGGCACCCCTGCAGGCCTGGTCAGAGGTGGCCCACACCGCCCAGAGAAGCTGCGGAATGGTCACGGCTCCACTGAGACCCCACGATCACACAGGCCCTTCGCTGGGAGAGCCAAGCTCTTCCCAGAATAGCTCACGGGCCGGAGGCCTTAAATCTCAGCTGGAGCTTTTCAGCTCTGGTTTTTCCTCCCTGTTATTTATCTTCTCTCTGTGGCTACAGGCAGGTCACCCCGTGGTGCTGCTGTTCCTTCCTCTGTGTGAAACAGGGGGGATTACTATTGACTCCCTGATGATTCATCCTGGATGTTCCCAGCTGGCCCAACCACAGACGCGAACCAAGGCTGCGTGGTGCCTCCCTTGAGCACGCCTTGGCATCAGCTGAGCTGTAAGGATGTGGGCATACCGGGACCAGCATGTCCTGGGATGCCAACCTCCCCAGGACAGTGCTGCTGCCCTGCGAGGTGCAGGGGGAGCTGGGGGAAGGAGGGTGCAAAGCCCAGCTGTCAATGAATCCAGCATTCCCAGCCTGGCCTCCTAACAAAGGAGGTGAGAAGGGCAGGTCCACGACATCCCAAAACAGCTTCCTCCCGATAAAATAAATATCCAGGTCCTCTTTTTAAATGTTTTTTCTTAATCAAGAAATAATTAAAATATGTAGGAAAGTACAGACATAATATAGCAAAGTCCCAGGTACCTACCAATTAGCTTTAACATTTTGCTGTATTTGGTTCACATCTTGTTCTCTAAGAAAAAATGCTATCACTCAACAGAGCACAGGACATTTCCCTGGAGGGATCTTAGAACCACGAGCGCTCACGCAAATGCAACACCAAATGAGCCCAGCTCGGCTTCCGGACAGCACGACTATGAACGCTGTGTATTTTCCCTAGTCCCCTGTGCTGTGAGCGGCCAGGCACCTAGTTGGGGCACAGCTGCTGCGACTGACGTTGTCGCAGGAGTTCCCTGCTTGGTCTCATGTCCTGTATACCAAGGCTGGCTCACCACTTTGCAAATGCAGCAACTCCCAAATCCTTGAGCAGGCAGCCCTCCCATCACCCCCTGACCTCCATCCCTGCTTCCCCTCCCCTCCTGAGCTCCTGAGCCTCACCCACCCCTCCACGTCCCCTGTCCCAGGCTGTCCACAGGCACCGTTTGGCTCCAGTTCCACATCCTAACCATTTCTATGAATATAGGCTTTGTGGACTGTTTATTCATGTGACATTAATCCCAGAGGGGACTCAAAGCAGCGTCAATGCCTTTATCCTTGTTTGCCTTGGATTGTCTGCCACTGAGCGCTCACTGCAGCCCAGGTGCTGAGAACGTGCTCCAAGGAGGCCTGGGATGGGAGCCAGTGGGCAGAGAGGAGAGTCAGCCCATCTCCCGGGATCCACACGATCAGAGGGAGCCGCGGGCCTGGCAGTGTGCATTCTTTGATTCCGAATCTCAGCCGCGCATCTGGACACCGCGCAGAGCCTGGTCCCCAGAGCTGGGCCTGGGAGGGTGCACTTTGCTCTACACAGAGCAGGAGCCACGTGCTCCTTCGGCTACTTTTCTGAAGCACCAGGTCACTGCTTTTCCCCAATTCTGGTGTTGAAACACCCCCAGGGTTCTCTTTGGAGCCCGTAGAGCTGAACAAACCTATGATTTTGAAAATGAGAATAACACCCATCAGCGCTTCTCCTTCCGCAGGGGGTGAGTGTGCAGGGGGAGCAGAGAGCCCAGGGCCTGACCAACAAAGACGCATTCTGTAATTCCAAGGAGACCCCAAAGCTGTTGGTAGAGGGTGGCAGTGTTTCAGGAGGGGCAGGCGGATGTGCCGGCAGCCACACGCCTCCCCTCCTAGCAATTTGTTCCTTCTCAGGCTTGAGAAGGACAAACCTTGCATCTGGGCTTGCGGAGCAGCCTTTCCTAGCCACTGCTCAGAGGCAACAGGGCTGTGCCCGGCTGGTGGCAGCTGTTCCCTTGACTTCCCGGAGGAGGAAATTGAGGTTGTAAAACTGTGATAGGAACTGAAGCTGGACCATCTCTCCTCTACCTCACACCCTGTTTACTTACAAGCATGCCCACTCACACGTGCCACACACACTCCACACGTGATTCACCCATCCGAGGGAGCTGGAGGAAGGCCCCTCACCCCTGCTAATGACATTCGTTTGCATACAAGTTGCACATCCATAGTTGGGCTGGCTGGTGGGCAGGGCTGTGTTTGAGAAAACCCCCTTTTAACGGAATCCAGTGCTTGCCATCCTAAGAGTTCACAGCCATGTGTAACAGGAGTCTCCCGATCCGGGCCATGGGGCAATACTCCATTTTATCTTCTCCGGGGAGCTGGCAAGACAGAGTCCCTCAGGTGAGAGAGAGGTTTCTGGAAGCACGGGAATTCACAGTAGTGGATTAGGCTGCAGCGAAGACCCTCCACGCCCCCAGCAGAGAGCCAGAAGGACTGTGAAGAGGCTTCACATTCCCAATAAGCACTCTTCCAGAAGCCTGCCCGCCTCCCCAGAGCAGCACGTGACTGCGGGGGAACTGCTGCAGCCTCTGCTCTGCCAGGAGGACATGCCATGTTCTCTGCTGGCCCAGTGCATGGGACAGAGTGCGAACGGGCTGAGGGAAGGGAGGGGAGCAGCTCGCATCAGACTTCAAAGAGAGAGGTACCTCACAGGCGGGCCCAGAGAAGTACACTCAAAAGGGAAGGAGGGAGGGAGGAAGGGAAAGAAGGTGGGAGGGAGGAAAGAAAGAAACTGATTCATTAATAACTAAGCTATCCAAGAAGGATCGTAGTAGGACGCTTTTTTTTTCAAGAGTGATAAGGATGCCAGATTGCCTGAGACTTTTCCTATCAAGGCGCACTCATTTCCAAATCAAATCCCTTGCCTTCTATATTGCCAGTTCTTAAGGACTGTATTTTTTTGCTCAGACATCAGTAAAGCTTACAAGGTGTGGTCTGAATCTTACCTTAGTCCCTAAACCGTACTTGAGGCTGACTGCTCAGGAGTCAGCTCTGTTCAGACTGAGCACCTGACTGTCACCAACACAGGATTACCACCTATGTTTCTCTCAGCCTGTAGAGGAGAAAGACACCTGCGGTGTGACAGTCATCAAAGTCCCAGCCCAGGGCTTAAGGGGTCCTGGGGGTCCAGGAGCAATTATAAGGGGTCCTTGAAGCCATATTCCCACCAAATACTGTCTAAAGCAATACATCCAATATGGTAGCCACTAGCCACATGTGGCTATTGAACACTTGACATATGGCCATTGCGATATACTGAAAGCATAAAATATACAATAGATTTCAAAGACTTAGTACAAAAAAAGAATGTAAACTGTCTCAATAATTTTGCATTATTGATCGCATGTGAACTAATAATATTTGGGTTCTATTGTTTTAAGTGCAATATATTATTAAAATTATTCTCACCTGTTCTTTTTTTATTGTGGTAAATACATATAACATAAAATTTACCATCTCTTCCACTTTTAAGTATACGGTTCAGTAGCATTAAGTACAGTCACATTGTTGTGCAGCCGTCACCACCATCCATCTCCAGAATTTTTTTTTTTTTATTTTTTTGCTGAGGAAGATTTGCCCTAAGCTAACATCTGTTGCCAATCTTCCTCTTTTTTTGCTTGAGGAAGAGTAGCCCTGAGCTAACATATGTGCCAATCTTCCTCTATTTTGCATGTGGGACACCTCCACAGCATGGCTGATAAGTGGAGTAGGTCCGTGTCCAGGATCCGAACCCACAAACCTGGGCCACCAAAGGGGAGTACCTGGAACTTTAACCACTCGGTCTCAGGATTGGCCCCTCAGAACTTTTTATCACCCCAAACTGAAACTCTGTACCCACTAAATAATAATTTTCCATACTTCTCTCCCCCAGCCCCTGACAACCACCATTCTACTTTCTGTCTCTATGAATTTGACCACTCTAGGAACCTCATGTAAGTGGAATCATACGGTATTTGTAATATTTGTCCTTTTGTGGCTGGTTTGCTTCAGTTAGCATGATGTCCTCAAAGTTCACCCATGTTTTGGCATGTGTCAAAATTTCCTTCCTTTTCAAGGCTGAGTCATATGTATAGACCATGTTTTGTTTGTCCAGTCATCTGTCATTGGACTCTTGGGCTGCATTCAACTTTTGGCTATCGTGAATAATGTTACTATGAAAATGGGGGTACACATATCTCTTCAAGACCCTGCTTTTAATTCCCAGAAGTGTAATTGCTGGGTCGTTTGGTAATTCTATTTCTAATCTTTCGAAGAATCTCCATCCTGTTTTCCATAGCAGCTGCACCATTTACATTCCCACCAGCAGTGCATGAGGTTTCCAATTTCTCCACATCCTCACCAACATTTTTTATTTTCTGTTTTGTTTTGGGTTTTTTTTTTTTTTTTTGATAGTTGCCATCCTACTGGTTGTGAGGTGATATCTCATTATGGTTTTAATTTGCATTTCCCTAATGACTAGCGATGCTGAGCATCTTTTCATGCACTTCTTGGCCATTTGTATATCTTCTATGGAGACTCATCTGTTTCATTTTACTTTTTTTGATGTGACGACTGGGAACTTTAAAGTTACATATGTGGCTCACATTTTATTCCTACTAGACAGCTCCAGTCTAAAAGGAACAAAGGCACAAGCTCTATTACACAGGAATGGTTTGACAATGAAAGGAACCGTGATATTTAAACTGCGGAAAACCTACTTCCAATTGACAATCTCTAGGTTTCTCTCTGATCATAACATATCGTGCTCTCTTTCTCTCTCTGCTGTAAGAACGTAAACTAGAGCTTTTATGTCAGAGGAGAAAATGTCAGGAGTCATTCCCTCTGTAATGAGGAGGCCCCTACATATATACAAAATCGAAAGATTCAGGGGACCCTCTTGCTTCTGTACAGTGGCCTGGCTCCTGTCCCTGGGGATCTTGGCTCCAGAGCTTGCTGATGTCCCAAACCTAGGGGAAGAGGTGGCCACGTCTGAAAATTCTGCTGGTGCAATGTTGCACCATCTGAGGGAAGAACGCCTAGGGCTGGGGAGAGAAAATGTGGTCTCCTTGGAAACCAGCACTACTGGTACCTTCCGATGACGACACTAATCGTGTTCCAACAGAGGGACTGGATGCCATCAAGATAACTGCAAGTTTGTTCCACTGGAATGAAGGCATTCCTTGATTCTACAAACCATCCCACCCACAGAGGCCGCTACCAGCAGATCCCTGGGAGTCAGAAACTGTGTCTAGAAGAAGACAGTCATCTCTTTCCACCGTCATCTCTTTCCACCATTGAACGGTAATATGAAAAGAGTGGGCTCCAAAATACTGCAACTTTTTGTAAATTTTCCTATTTTCCTTGAAGAAACAACATTGCTAGTCCAGATTTCCTTCCCTTTTTTATCTTACAAAAAATCTCACAAAGGCATGGCCCGACCACCAGGGAGAGGTTGAGCCCACAACTGCTGTGGCCTATGACTTAACTTAAAAGGAAAAAAAAAAAAAAGGAAGAAGAAGAAATTTTGTGGGAAAAGCAAGAACTATGGTGAGGCCTGTTATTTCTTCTTTCTAATGAAGAGCAATATGTTTAAAGCAGGTCAGCCTCGGACAGCAGTTGTGAACATGGTTTTAAAGGAAAATGAGGGCAATATTTTAGTGCCAAATTGAAACAATAGGACCTGGTCACCTATTATGAAAAGATAATGTAAAGAATAATACCAGGTAGAAGATATTTAAATATACCAGAGGAAAATGCTGTATAAATATAAGGCTTTAGAGTTTATATATAAAATGGAGCTTATATAAACTTTCTTTACTATCTAGATTCATATAAATACAGGGACATTTGATATTTTGGTAATAATAACAACTCATACTTGGAAACTCCTTTTAGACCTGAAGTTTTAACCCCTAATATCTCTGTAATATAGTCATCTAATCTCTTACGTCAGTTTCTTCATCTGAAGAATTAATTAGAGATATAATTTTCCCTATATGATTTTGGGAGTTGTTGTAAGCATCTAATGAAACAATAGATGTGTGAACATTTTAAAAAGTTGAGTACCACAAAAATGATTATTATAAAAGTAAATATAGTTCATTATTCTAGACTTCCTATCAGGGGGACTGAGAAAACATTGATTTTTCATACAAACTGATGAAAACTGACACTGGTCACATTAAAGACATAAAATACAGGATTTCTCACCCAATCAACCAATGTGGATCATCTTTTTAGGAGGCTGATAGGGAAGTTGTGGTGTAACATGCAGCATGAAGTTCATACTTAATGTACAAAAAATGGATGAGGGTTGGGAGAGAGTTAACAGAAAACTGAAAATAACGCTGTCACCTCTGCTATTGTGTGCAGAAAGTTTCCTGCAAGCAGCAGCCAAGTTCCTGGAGAGAAAAAAAGTGTGTGCATGTGTGTGTGTGTTTCATAACCACAAATCGCTTAGGTGCTGTGTGCCTTTCTCCATCCTTCCTTCCTTCCATAAAAGGAAAAGCATCAATGCAAGCGGCGCAGGTCTCCGCAACCTTGGGGCTTCTGTCTCCAGTCCCGCATGAGCTGTGAAACCAAAGAGTAGCCGAGGGCCCGTAGAACCCATTCCTCAGCCCCACCGGCCTCTCGGACCAAAGCAGGAGTGGCAGCGACACAGGTGGTTTGTTTTTCAGGGTCAAGTTGGCACATTTCTAGCTTAGGGCTCTAGGTAAATGTTTAGATTTCATTTTCTGTCGTATGGTGTTTAATTCCTCCGCGTCAAAGGCAGGCCCCTGCAGGCTGCCCTCCTACATCCTTTGTCTCCTCTCCTGGCCTGGTAGGAAGTCAAGAGGTGAGAGGAGAGGAGAGAGGAGAGGTGAAGAGAGGAGAGGTGGGGAGACGGGAGGTAAGGGGAGAGGAGGCGAGGGGAGCAGAGAGGAGGGCACAGACGGGAGGGGCATGGATGTCTGCAGCATTCCCAGCTCTCCCCAAGAACCACTTTTCAGGCACATCACACTCCTCCCTCCTCCCTCCCGTGGGCTGCCCTGCACCAGCACTGGGAATCAGGCTTGTTTACACAGCTCATTATGCTCGCTTTGCAGTTGCTATAGCAACCAGCAGGGGTCAGTTTATAGAAGGAGAGGAAGTTCACTTTTGGGGAGTTAGCTTTCCAGCTCCTGTGCAAAGCCCAGCAGAAAACAAAAGACCCAGACACCCATGGAGGAAGCACACTGGAAATTTTCCTATGAGCAGAAGCATCATCCAGAGCGTAACACTTCCCTCACCCATGCCACATTTCTTCCTTGCAGAAAGAGCTGTTCCAGAAGAGCTGAGAGGAGAGGGAAGGCCTTATTGCCTCTTCCAGACTTCCCTGAGCCCACGGTCCTCTGGCCTCCTGCCCTGCCTTACTGGCCTGTGGGCAGTCGTTCATAGTTAGGAATACGAGATCCTCCACCAGGGTTCATGTAAAGCAATAACTTTGAACAATATAATGTATTAACTGAGGATCAGAAAGATCTTTCCAAACTTATTCCTCCCATCTTTCTCATGGGCAGGGAGGCAGCACGCTCTTGGAACAGAACGCCTGCCTCAGGGCCAGGCCAAACAAAATGGAGCCGTCCACCTACGCCCAGCATGCTGGGGGAACTCCCGGGACGCCCATCCTGCAGAGACTTCCCAGCTCCAACCTGACCAGCTAAGCGGACTGAGCAAATAGAAAACACAGGATGCCCAATTAAATGTGATTTTCAGATAAACAATGAACAGGTTTTTGTATAAGTCTATCCCTCGCAGTATTTGGGCCACACAGAGAGTAAGTAACCAACAGGGTCCTCATCCTCCTCCTCACTACCACCGCCGCCAAAAGAATGACAATGGAGGAGTTCTCTCTCAAAAGCAAACCAAATGCCAGCTTAGCCTTCAGGACGCTCTGACCCTCGGACTACCTTGCTGATCATGAAAAAATGAAAGAGGTCATTTACATATATGCAAATAGTGAACTAAAGGCGAGTCAACCTAGCAACAGGCAGGTGAGTCCCTGACCTTCCCTCAGATCCAAACGCCAGTATGAGCCACCTGATGGCCAAGGAGACAAGCATTCAGGGCTGGGCTTTGTGAGGCCTCTGACTCTACTTTTTTACTAATAGTGAAAGTCAGCTTTCTAGAGAAGAATAATTTTTATTTTTTTGACAAGAAGAGCATTTTTAATGTGCTTTTTTTTTTCAGGAATAAATACCATTTGTTTCCAAATGTTACATTGGGAAAGTTTGAGTGGAGAAGAAGCCCGATAGAATTGGCAAACTGTCTCTGTCCGTCTGGTTCTTGGTGGTTTTGGTGTTTGTGCACACATGTTCACAGGGAAAAAATGACATTTTCACTCATCAAAGTCACACTCTTTCTAGCAGGTCCTCTGCTAAGAAGGTTTTGCTGCTTTGTCACCAAGGGAAGGCCAGCTCAATGAAAGCTTTGCTGAGTTCTGTAGAACTTGAAAACCTAGGCCACTAGTTGTAAGGCAATAACATGTGGTAGCTTTCCATCTCTTTTGACCTTAAGCCCACAAACTCTAAACTGACAGCAAATAAGGGGTCAGCCCCGACGGCCTAGTGGTTAAAGTTCAGTGTGCTCCACTTTGGCGGCCCAACTTTGGTTCCCGGGCGTGGACCTCCACTACTCATCTGTCAGCAGCCACGCCATGGCGGCAGCTCGCATGAAAAAAAGAGGAAGATTGGCCACAGATGTTAGCTCAGGGCAAATCTTCCTCAGCAATAAATAAACAAATAAATAAACTTCAGGCAAATAAGCCAAGAAGCTTAAACTTACATGAAAACAAAGCAAATCGTAGCAATAATATGTTCTGTAAGGTCCCTGCCAACTCAGACTGCAAGGGTTCCCACAGCTCTAACCTGAAACAGGTATAGTTGAAGGAAAACTGTCAAGATAAACATCGTGTACAATAAAAATGCTCTCACCTGTTACTAACTCTAAAAATCTCAATACGGTTTTCATCAAGAAAAAAAAAAGTGTTATTCTAGAAGCTGATGCTTCAAGTCTGGAGCTGTGAGCTCTGATCTTGACTCTTCTGCTTCTGGATGTGACCCTGTGAAAGTCTGGGCAGTCTAGGACTTCGTTTCCCCACAGGCAAAATGCAGAAACTGGACCGTTATTAAGCGCTCCTTGCCTAACTGACAGGGTATTGTGAGAATACCTATAAGCCACTCTGAGCTATTCAGACAGAAGGCAGGAAGTATGAAATGTGATGATTTGTGCTATTCAGTTTTTAAACAAGCAACTTGATTTAGGAGTTGGAATCAATTTAGTTTACTTTGGTTTAAAGCACTTGGAAATGACAATTTTTGAAGTCTTATTTTCATTTATTTAAAAAACTAACAGTTCTTTACTCTTTTTTTCTTAATCATTTGCTAATAAACCCCTACATCTGAAGCTCAAGCTGTCAGACAGTGTCTCTTTAACACCATTCAACAGCTGTTAAATGGGATAATCACCTGTTTATCCTCATGTCACTAATTCAAATGCTAATTGCACTCAAGACTCTGGCTTATTCTCCCACTCAAGCCAGACCAGGTGCTCAGCGCTCTGAAAGGATGCTACAGTAATCATGGGCCTCCATCCATTCACCTCCAGAGGCACAGATGAAACAAGGCAACAAACACACGCACACACACACACACACACACACACACGGCAGGAATAACCGTGAAAAATTAGAAATGATCTAAATGTCAAATAACAGTGAAGTGGTGAAATAAGCCCAAGCAAACAACCATGAAATCTAGTAGGATACAATCATTGAAAGGATGCTCATGAATATGGCTAAATCATGTGTAAAAAAATACCTGCCTATTTATGTTGAGTGAAAACAGTAGTAGGTAAAACTGTTGTGTGATTACAAATATGGAAGAAAATTTTGCACAGGAAAAGACAAAGAGCATATGATAGTCTTGGAACCAGACTCAATGGCTCTTCCGAGGACTAAGAGCAGGAACAAGTCTAGGGCCTGGGGATACAGAAGTTCCTGTTTTGACAGAGCCTACGTTCTGGGGAAGAGGACAGATAAAACACATATGAAGAAATCACAAATAAGATGTGTTCATAGAGTGATGTCCTAAGAAAATTTACAAAGAGTTACAAGGTAGAAGGACCAGAGGGTCTGCTTTAACTTGGGTTATGAGAGAGGAGACCCCAGAGGAAGCTAAAGGATGAGAAGCCCCAGTGACAGTCCCCGGACTAGAGTGGCCTGGCACGGTCAAGGAACAGGCGGCAGGTCCGAGTGCAGTAAACGAGGGCAGACAGTGGGTTTGGGGAGATGCGCAGGAGTTGGGGCACACTGAGGGGAAGATGCAAGTGCGGAGAGAGAGAGACCAGTTACTGCACGGGCCCAAGTACGAGAAGTGGGAGCACAGAGTGGGGCGGCCACCGTGGAGATGGAGAGGGGTGGACGGATTCAGGAAATATTTTGAAGGTAGAGCTGGCCTGAATTGCTGATGAATGAGATTGAGGGGAAGGGGTGGCAGAGATACTGAATAAAAAAGAGAAGAACCTCATGTGACTCCTAGGTTTTTTTACCTCAACAACTGAATCAATATATGACCACGTCCTGGGCTGAGAAACACCAGTGGAGGAACAGGCTTGTGGGAGAAAATTGAGAGTTGTGTTCTGTCCTTACCTGGTTGAGATGTCTATTAGACCAAGTGGAGGTGTGGAGTAAGCGGTCAAGACGCGCTCAGGGAGGAGTCAGGGCAGAGAGGGCCGTTTGGGAGTTATTTGAATGATGATGGTATTTAAAGCACTGGCACCGGATGGAGTAATCTAGAGAGACCACAGGGAGAGGAAAGACCACGCAGGCCGCGGGCTAGAGAGGGGGCTCAGGAGGTGGAGCCAGAAAGGGATGGGCAGTGAGTGAGAAGGGAAGCGAGGGGGTATGGTGTGCCAAAACTAAGGAAAAAATTGCTTTGAGAAAGAGGGAATTATCAACTGTATCCAATGTTGCTGAAAGTTTGAGAATTAGTAAACAGAAGACACCTCTGTCTTGGCAACAAGGTGAACCTTACAAGTTCAAGTTCAGTGCAGTGGTGAGAATGGGAAGAACGGGAGGCTAGGTAGTAGGGTACATTGGGACCACAGACACCACTTTAGACTTTCCTGGGAAGAGGGGCAGATAAATGTGCTAGTCTGACCAGAGAAGACTGTTTTAGGGAATGATTTTAGAGCTTGTTTGTATACTGCTAAGAATGATCTAATAGAAAAAGATAGATGATGGAGGAAAGAGAGAGGATAACAATTGGAAAGCCCGAGGTGATGGGGTCTAAAGAAGGTAGGGTTGACCTGTAACAGGAAACTTCATCCACTGTAACAGGAGAAAAGACAGGGAGAACTGGTACAGATGCTCAGAGCACAGGGGACTTGGAGGGGCCCATGTGAGGAGGTTCCTTTCGGATTGTTCGAATTTTCTGGATGCATCATAATATGAGATCCCTAGTGAGGGCGCTCAGCTCCGCCGCTGTAGCACGAAAGCAGCATAGACAATACGGAAATGAGTAAGCCTGGCTGTGTTCCGATAGCACTTTTTTATGACACTGAAATTTAAATTTGATATCATTTTTATGTTTTATGAAGTATTCTTCTTTTGATTTTTTCCAACAATTTAAAAATGGTTCACTTAATGAACCATTTAAAAATAGTTCAGGGCCATAAAATGCTTTATTAGTTCATAGCCATACAAATGGTTTTTTAGTTCCTGGGCCATACAAAAACGGGGTGGGGGGGCCGGATTTGGCCCGTGGGCCATAATACACTGACCCTGTGTTAGAGGAAAGTGTGCAGCTCACTTTCCCGACCTGCTGGGAGGGCCTGTGCAGGGCACTGCTCTCTGACAGCTTGAGGTGGTACCTCCGTGACAGTGTGGGTTCCCTACACCTGTGAGGACCCGTCAGGGCTTCCACACAGTTATTTCTTCTTTCACTGTGTAATTTCCAACTTTTCTTTAAAAAGATATTTAAGTCTAGCATCAAAAAATCCTATGTGTCTTGCAGCAGAGAGAAACAATTATTCCTACTGTTGTTCGCAGTTGACTTTCTGCTCCTTCACCTTGGCCCAGGTGTTCAACAGAACCGAAGTCCCGCTGAGGTTCGAGAGCCTGCCTTCAAGCTCTGCGACCTTGGATATCTTTGGGTTCTGAAGTCCATTCAAGTCATTATACTGAAATTTCAAGACAGTTATAACTATTTTGGATTAAGCAACATTATGGGTATATTTTATTAATTAAATTAAAAATATGAAAGTGATAAAATTCTTTTGACTATTCTGATTTAGCCTTAGATTTTTTTTTTTTTTTTCTGGTGAGGAAGATTGTCCCTGAGCTAACATCTGTGCCGATCTTCCTTCCTCCTGCATGTGAGATGCTGCCACAGCATGGCTTGATGAGTGATGTGAAGGTCGGTGCCCAGGACCCAAACCTGCGAACCCCTGGCCACCGCAGTGGAGTGCACAAACTTATCCACTATGCCACCAGACCAGCCCCCTTAGATTTTTTTTTTAAGTACTTAAATTATTTTTAAGTTCTGTGTATCTTCATATGTGAGAGAGAATATGAAAATAGATTTAAATAAATGATGAAACCTAAAATCAGAGAAAAGTTCAGAGAGAGAAAATCACAGAGAATGTCATTTCCTTTAAGAATAGAGTTGATAATGACAATATATTTAATTATAAAACCAAAATGAATTTAACATAATGTCCATCTATAACCAATCTAAAGAATTATAAAAGGGTATTTAAAATAAATGATTTGATTTTTTTTTAACCATTGTAAACTCTAGTTTTTTCTAAAGATAGAATATTATTTGTATTTTTGCATGCACATTTTCACATTTTTCTTTCTAGCCACTAACGGTTTATAAATGAAATTAAATATTTCAAAGATGTCTTAATCATGTGAATGGTACAGTATTTTTTTAATTCACTTTAAAATTGATGTGTCTGGGTTATACTTCTTTCGTGGAGTTAGAGATCGGCCTACACAGAGCGTGACCTTCAGTCATGTATGGCCCGCAGGCCTGCCTGTATTCATAGCTTTGCTGAGGGCTGTGGGTCCTGACTGGTACAGGAATTAAGACCAGGAAGAATTTAGGCTTCTGTATAAGTCAGTTTGAAGTAGAGTTAAAAGCACAAGCTTTGCAAAAGACCAACTAGGGTGTCATTCCTGGTTACTCCACTTACTAGCTGTGTGATATGGGCCAGCTGCTCACCTTTCTGAGCCTTTGTTTAATCGCCCCAACAGGGAAATTATAATACCTGACACTTTGGGTTACATGGGGATTAAATGAGATGATGCATGGAAAGCTTTCAGGGCCTGGAAGATTGGAAAATTCTCACCAAGGGTTGGGGCTCCTGTCTCACCCCTAACTAGACAGAATCCAGACTCTGATAGCCTCTGTGCATTGAGGGCTAAGACAAAGCAGAGTACTTGGCACGTAGACAGCATTCAATAAACATTTGGAGGGTGATGAGTTAATTAACTGGCTAATTAATTAATATAATCAAGGACTTTCCATAAAAGAATAGCAAAATCACAATGCTTTATTTCTGCAGAGGTTTTACAGTCTCTCCAATGAATGAGTCACGTCTAGAGGGCCACATATTGCACAAGGAGCAACGGAAACTCAACAGGGCAGGGGTCATGAGCTGTGGAAGGGGTGTTCCTCTCTTCGTTTTCAATCAATTTGTTCTTTCATCCAATTTGCTTTCAACTGGTGCTCTAGACTTGTTTTATTGGCTGCCTCTACATACCAGAGGATTCCCACCACCATCCTCCCCCTCTTTTCTACCTTACCTCCACCACCACCCAGGGTGCTGGATGCCTTGGATTGGGCAACACGTTCAAAAGCTTGCCAATCAGAGTCTCCCTCAAAATTCTGCACTGAGAGACGCAGACACAACTGGCAGATGATAATGAACTCTACAACTGATAGAGGTAACTTTGGAAAGTCAGGGTTGGTGGCATTATTGAGCCATACTTACAATGAGTAAATAAAGGAAGCAGTTGAAAGAAAAACAAGAGGAGATGAGTAAGAAAAAGCAACGATGAGGGGCCATATAGCTCCTAAGAAACAGAGGGAAGGACAGCTGGCCCAAGGTCAAAGTCGGTCCAGGGCTTGGTATTGGTTCCCAATACCCTAAGCATTCCCAGCTGCTGAGTGTCCTCTCCTTTGGCCCGTGACATTAATCTGTGACGCTGCTGGTTGGGTCAACAGGGCAGTCTACACTGTGAAGTGGAATATTCTCTGCAACATCATCTGACACATATGAAGCCTTGCCACAAACCATCTGAGATGTATTATTATGCAACAAGATGGGAGAGCACAGCTAAAGTGGACCCTACACACGCTTACTCCCAACTCATTCATATGGTCTCATCACGAGTTAGAAGTCTGAGCCCCAGGGTGCTCAAGAAAGTGCAGCTGGAATTCGGGCTTTCCTGACTCCTAAACAGCCCCTTACTTGGGTGTGTTTTGGCACGTTCACAAGTGAACAAAAGCTTATCCTTTTTTCATGACTTTTTCTCTCTGTGTGTGTTCATCTCTCACATCCATTAAAGTCTTAAAAATGTCTAGGTTATTTATTCAGAGAAGTAATGCACCATGTGCCAGAAACAAAATTACTTTCTGTGATACTTAGTCAAAGAAAATGCCAGTTGTTGTTGTTGTTTAATATGAATTTAAATCGAGCCAGTCTAAAGAAAGAAAGACCATGCACAAATTCTACCAAGTTCTAAGTTTACCTGGGACAGTAAAAGCAAAACTGCACAAGGGATCTGCACACCCATGTTCATAGCAGCATGTTCACAACAGCCCAAGAGTGGAAGCACCACAAGTGCCCATCGACAGATGAGCGCATAAACAAAATGTGTGTAAATATACAATGGAATATCATTCAGCCTTAAAAAGGAAGGAAATTCTGACACAAAAGGGCGAACAGTGTGTGATCCCACCTGTACGCACTTCCTTAGTAGTCAAATTCATAGACACAGAAAGTAGAATGGTGGTTGCCAGGGACTCAGGGAGGAGGAATGAGCAATTAGTGGTTAGTGGACACAGAGTTTCAGTTTGGGAAGATAAAAACATTCTGGAGATGGATGGTGGTGATGGTTGCACAACAACGTGAACATACTTAACACACCCGAACTGCCTGCTTGAAAATGGTTAAAAAGGTAAGTTTTATGTTGTGTATATTTTAACACAATAAAAAACAAAAAACTGCACTAGGCTGTGGAAGCATTAGGGAAGGCATCCTGCAAAAAACCCTCTCCATCTGCCCATATGCCTTTATGGTAAGAGAGTTTTTGTTGTCCTTGTTTACTTTTAAAGAATGGAACTCAGATAACAAGAGACAGTTTGGGGAAGGTAGAGGACCTCCGGTTTCTTCTCTGGGTGTAGAACACCAGCCAAGTAAACCCATGGTTGAATTAGAATGCAAACAGGGTCAGTTCATTTGGTTCCTTAAACTCACTATTCCTCTTCCTCAAACTCCTCCCGGATCAGCGCAGGCACAGGGTGAGCAGCCCTCCGCCCCAGGCCGGAGCTGGTGTCTTTGGCAGGACTCAGGACGGAGTGCCCAACTGGCAGGTGTGATGAAAGGAGTTTTGTTTGAGATGTATAGACTAAAGTCCGACTCACATGCACGAAAATTTTTATTAATGAAGAGCTTTCATCAGAATGAGTTTGAATATTGGGAGGAAAGGTTAAAAGCTTTTACAGTATTTCTCAATGTAGAATTTAAAATTCCACTTCAAAGTCTTATTCACTGTCATTGCTATTATTCAAATATATTTTTGTGTTATTCTTTACTCTTACTAAAAACATAAAATATCTCTGAATAGATACCTTTGCTGAAAGTACATGCCCAAAGGTCCCCAGGTTTTACAGCCTTTTGGTGTTTCTCTTTCTTTACTAGTCACACAAATACGCTTAAGCCACCATCTCACGCAACTGCACAAGGACCAGTGCCTTCCCACTATTTGGGATCCTGGGGAGGACTCGTGCTCCCACTGTGTGAGAGTACAGCAAGGAACCTAACCCTGGCATCAGACGTCTTGTTCCAGCAGTCATTGCCAACTTCCTGTCACCAGGTCAGGCCTCTTCCCAGGTTGCAGGGGTCCTCACCTCTCTAGGTACCAGGGTCCTATACCTTCTCCCTGGAGGTCCCAGGTCCTTATCCCTAGGGCCGCCAGGGGGGAAACACAGAATTCTTCATTTATTGTTACGTTTTCAGTAATTGGGAAATGCTCTCCTGACTTAAAGCTTTGCTCAAATGGCACCTTCCCAATGAGGTTCGCCATGGCCATGCTATTCAAGATTGCAACTCATCATCCTCTCAGTCCTCTTACCACTACCTTTACGCTTCCCAGAACAAGACTCTGAGACAGAGTGTGGTATGCAGGAGGTTCTTGGAGCGTGCTCGTGGGACACACACCTGTAAGGAAGTGGCAAGGCAGGATCAGGCAGACAGAGAAGCTGGCACCCAATATGGCAGCCACTAAGGTCTCAGCTAGCCCTATAGGGAGCTGGAGCTGGGACGGCCCTCAGAGGGTCCTCAATTGAGGCAGGGGCAGGGCCTTTGTATCTCCAGGTCAGCCAGACATTTGTCATGAGCTGCATTCCAGGAGAGATATAACCCTGGGCGAGGCAGTTCCCAAAGCTGAGGGCAACTCCTAGTGAGGGAAGCAACTCTGAACCATCAGCAGCCAGTAATCCCAGCAGCTGGGGGATCGGTGTGCCTTGGCTGTGAAGAGGAGTCTGAGCAGAGCACTCCCCATGGCTGCCCTACTTTTTCTTTCTTCTGTGGCACCTATCACCTCCTGCCATGCTATATAATGTACGGTAATACGCCCATTATTGCACCCAGGGTTTATTGACTGTCCTTGCTCCCTCTGCCACCATCGCTGCTTGGGCTGTAAGCTACATGAGAGCAGGGCTCTTTATCTGTGTTGCTGGCAAAGTAGCACAACACCAAGAACAGCACCTGCCGCAGAGCAAGCCCTCCATAAATATTTGTTAATGAATGAAAAGGTTCACAGGTCTCAGATTAAATACTTAGATAAGACTTGGGGTGTTTCTCCCCACCAGACGTCACTGTAGGAAGGGAAGGGAAGATCTTTTTCATTCTCTTTCCAGGGCAAATCTGGACGGTTTCCTTCTCTTTCTTATTACATACCAGTGGTTTCTGTCCACTCCTAGCATGACCTTGAACTAGCCACCTGGTCTCTCAGGGGCTCCCTGCTTATCTGGAAATGAAATGAATTCCAACTCAGCTTCCTGTTTGCTTATTCTAAGAATTCCTTAAGCACCTGCTGTTTGCCTGGCACTTTCCCTGTTATAAACATTCCAACTCTAAAATTCTATCAAGGAAGTGTAACAACACATATTGCACTCTTCTAATCCTTCATGAATAGATAACTATAGATCCCATTCTGAGGAAGAACTTCAGGAAACAAGTGCCAACAATTTCCAGGAGCACATTCTAGAATCTATAGAAATGCACTGTCAGAAAGTCTTCCTCTTTTCTAAACTCCTCCTGCCACAATTAGTCTGTGTGTCTCTATACGAAGAACCATTTTTCATTAAAGTCTGAGTTCCTCTTAGAAAAAAAAGTGTATCTTATTGGAGCCCACCAAAGTGTCTGAAATATGACAGGATCTCAGTAAATGTTTGTGGAAATTAATTAATTAAAGAGTCCATGCACTTCTAGGTTTGAAATCTTATCCTTCAGGATTCTCTTTTCCCCAGTAAAGAAAATTAGTTAAAACAATTAGACTATACCCAGTCACAGCACAGAACAGCAATATGCCAAGACAGTTAGAGGATTAGAATCTTATTCTGTCTCCTAACAGATGAAAAAAACTTTGGAAATATGTACATCTGCTTGCAGAATTCCTTCCAAGCCATAACTACTTCGCTTTAAGTGTTATTCCTTTTAATAACATGGTGGGCATTCAGTTTTATGTGAATCGTCCTGTTTAGCCCTTGTAAGCACAATTGCATAACCCATTTTACTAACAAGGAAACTGAGGTAAGAGAAGTTAAGTGGCTTGCCCAAGGTCGCAGAACTTGGCAGAATCTAGATTCAGAACTGGTTCTTTCTCAGGGCAGTGACTACACTGTCTCTAATAACTTACATAATATCCATCTGGTTCTTTCTCAGGGCAGTCTGCTACACTGTCTCTAATAACTTACATAATATCCATCTTAAGAAGGAATAGAACACCAATGGAGGGGGGAGAGGAAAAAACCTAGAGTGCTTTTAAAAATTGAAGGAGGAAAAGTAAAATTTTGATACCTGTGATGCAACGCTTACAGAGCCCAGGCAGGTAATGAAAATACTGGTGGTAGGGGTAAGGGGTGGAGTAGGGGGCCAGGAGGAGGTGAGGGCCAGGGCAAACTGCGTGCACAGCTGAGCCACAAAGTATACTACGATGACTTTCCTTTCCTACACAACTGTGTTTTTCCTGAAGTTAATAATTGTCCTCTTTTTTGTTTTAGTTTTGTATGTACCTACTACTAATTCAATCTCAAATTCTCAACAAACTAGCAAAAGCTCTCAATACTTTCAGACTATCAGCTATTACATCAATCTCATCTTGAACTCTTCTGGAGGCTTCTGACAACAAATCAAGATTGTGTGCAGCTATCTTCCCATGATCTCTTTCATCATTATGATGAAAATTCCTTCCATTTTTTTCATGTATGCATTCCCCCTTTTCCAGCATTCAATGTTGTCTTCTTTCTTGATTTACTTCCTGTTTTGGAAACACTAATCCTCTAGTAGCTTCTTGAGCAGCATGAGAGGCAAATGTTTTGAGCCTTACATGTCTAAAAACTGTCTTAATTATTCTCCCACATACTCAATAAAGAGTTTGACCGTAGAATTCTAGAATTAGTTTCCTTCAGATATTTAAAGGCATTGCTTGCTTGTCCCCTAGCTTCCAACAATACAATCGAAAAGCCTTTTTAACCACCATTTCTTTTACATGAACTGTTTTTATCTCTTTCTCTCTCTTTGATTCTTTCTAGTAGGACAATGTTTTATTTTCATTTAGTAAATGTGGGCAAAGTATTACACATGTGTGGCTTCACTCTGCCATCTTAACCCTGAAGTTCCAATCATGTATTTCTAACCCCCCAAAACAGGGCAAGTTAGAAGCTGCACACATTAAGCATTACAAAGGTGACTGGAACAAGGGCAGAAGAGCTGGAGTCACTCACATGAGGTGAATGCCACACTATCACAACAAAGAATGAAAAAAAATCAGCGGGACACCAAAATCTCAAGACGTAATGCTCTGGATGGGCTGACTTCCCCTTGGTCGCATATGCTCCCTCTTTACAGAAGACAGAGGCAGCCCTTTGACCTGTTTCATTAGATTCCTCAGGGTTTGCCCAACTGCCTGATGGTCAGCCTCACTGGTGTGGATGGGGAATCAGGCATGTTGGCAGAGTTCTGTCTCTTAGATGCTGGAGTTGCCAGTTTCGTGTTTGTTACTTCATTCTTAGAGCTGAATGACAATTCTGCAATCCTAAAAGACACATGATGGATCAGACAATGGATCCTGGGTCAGACTAGATTACCTTGATCCCAAGGTTCAGACAAACTTGGTCCTGAGCTCAAATCACTGTCCTGCTAGAAGAGTATTGGGCATCCAGGACTGTAGACATGGATAAGATGGTTTCATGGAACCTAACTGCAAGATGGAGCAGTCAATACTTAACACGGGCCAGAGATTCATTCCATCTACAGATTCATTCCATCTACAGACATTTGCTTTAGATGCAAGACTCTTTGGTACAAAGAAGTGCATAAGGTGGTAAATGGTTCCCCTCCATCACCATCACCATTATCACCAAACACATCCAACACAATGGTTCATGACCCACTCAGTGCCTCTTCTCTTCTAGACAGAAAGTCCCCTCACGTTTAATCAAAATGCAAATGCCCCTGAAAGTACTTTCAGAATGAGGAAGAAGAAGTGACTGAGAAGAACGAGAACCATGGGTGAAGGATTGTGGGTACCATGAGTCAGATGGAGAAAATGGTTTGAGGTGAGCCGAAAATGAAAAGAATCCTGGGAGAGCGCGATATTAAAAGTTAAAAGGGACCAAGTTCACCCAACTAGGAAGAGAAGAATGGAGGAAGTTATGCTAGTCAAATGCCTGACAGCTAGTTCAGGAAAACTGCTCTGAGTGAGGAGAAGGGACTGGAAAGTGCCACTAAATACCAGATAGCAAAAAGAACAATTATCTCAGGAAGCAGAAAGTAGCCACTGAGGGAAATCCCTTCCCTCCCGCCCCCCACCTCAGGTTCTAAAATAGTAAATCTTTTTTCAGGGCTGCCTTTAATTTATACAAATTAGGAAAACATCTCCTCCCCCAGCCCCATCAAGCAGCCCATCATTTTATTTTTATTTTTTCTCAACTTTTTAAAAAAATTAAACAACCACAAAAGTTAGACAGAGGGTTCAGTGAATACTCATACTAGGCCCTTAGACTCAACAACTGTTAATATTCTGCCACATCCGCAGGTTCTCTCAGAACAATGTGAACGTAGGGTTCAGGCATCATGACCTCTCATCGCTAAATGCTTCAGCGTGCATCTCCTAAGGAAAAAGACGTCCTCCTGAGAGGCCACAATGTAAGCATCACATCTAAGAAAGTTAACAATAATTCCCTACTATCCTCTAAGACCCAATCCATATGCAAATTTTCCCAATTGTCCCCAAAACGTCTCTTAGTATAGCTGGTTTTATTCTGTTCTTCATCTGGATTTCTTCTTTGTTTTTGTTATTTTGAACCAGGATCTGATCAATGTAAACATATCACATTTGATTGTCGTGCCTCTTTAGACTCTTTTCAATCTTTCTTCTGGAACAGTCTCCCCATTTTTATTCATGGTATTGATTTTTTTCAAGAGTCCGGGACAGTTTTGTACAATTTCCCATACTCTGGTTTGGCTGACTGTGTCATTATAGTGCTGTTTGGCCCTCGTCTACCCCCTGTACTTCCTGTCAACTGAACATAGGTCTAAAGGCTTGATTAGATTTGGTTGATTAGATTCGGGTTAAGCATTTTTGGTGAGAACCCTTCATTGGTGATATTGTGCAATTCCTGTTGCTTCCCCTCAGGAGGTGGCCTCACAATGAGTGCTCAGTCAAATCCGATGGCTTGAGCAAAGCCGTGACTGTGAAACCTCTCCCCTGGAAAGGTCCCTTTCCTCCACGCAGTTAGCACGTCACTCTGGAGCAATATATCGGCATGTGTCAGTATCCTGTCCCCCAGCAGCCTTCCATCCTACAGTTAGCATCTATTGATGTCCCTTTCTGATAACAATTATTACATTAAGAGCCTATCGATTATAAAATGCCTAAAGGATGATTGGGAAGAAGAGGAAGGAATATTGAGGGAAGGAATAGAGAACAAGGTAAATAGACACTAGAAAGCTGAAAATGCAGCAAGCTCTTCCAAAAGTTTTGCCAAGGCTCTTCCCAATTCACGTTCAACTGTTTCCAGAGTCATAAGTCCTTTAAGGAAATGCTGGCCTGAAGCAACGAGCCCTAAGCAAGATGCCGTCACTTCAGCAAGAAGTGTATGCATTTCAGTGAGTCTTGGCATCTACATTCTGTTCTGAACTTCATCCTCAATCTTAGCCAAGAAGCGGACCAATTCAGGAGGAGATGTGCAGCCACATCTCAAATCAGGTACTTGATGGGGGGCTTCCCTACGCCCAGGAGGTGGTGGTGCCAGCTCAGGACACCCGGATCTCTTCGTACAGCGCTGGTCTACAGAACACACTCGACAATAGCCATTTCTCCAGAACCCTCAGTTCTAAATCTTTACTTCTTTCCAAACAGTACTTGCCATACTGTCCAAAAAAGATTTCTTTGAAAGAAACAAGTGGTCACTTTGCTGATCTGTTGAATATAGGCATTGTCTTAGGCAAACTGCTTTCTTTCAGATTTTAGGAACTTAAATCTGTCTCCGCAAAGAGTTTTGGTGAATGACCTGCATCAAAGAATATTGCACATCTACTTATACATTTAAATACTTCAGGTTATCTCAAAACACGTGTCTTTTTAAAGTCATCCAATATTGGAAACTTTGTTCTGATTCTGGGACATTCTGATTCCAGTTATGACAAGCAAAAACCCTAATCCCCCAAACAGAAATTAAACCTTACTTCAATAAACACAAGGAGCAGGCATAACCCCTTCAGCAAAGAGTTTAAAATCTAACAGGCAAGTTAAGTCACAGAACTTCTATAACCCACAGAAGAGCATAGACGCAGAAGGAAATGGGCAAAGAGCTGCGAGGGAGGCGGCGGGGCAGACCATGTCTCTGACTCGAGTGATCAGAGAGGGTGTCTCCCGGGGACTCCCCCAGGAACGGGAAATTATTCCCCATAGTGGGAGCCGACTCCCGGGAAGCCAGCCAGTGCTGATTCACCAGGTAATTATGAAAGTCTAAATGTACGCCGTTTTAGACAAGTTATGGCCTTGTGACTCCCCGGAGAGGACTGTAATTATTTCAAGGGGAAGTTTTTTAAAAACCTTATATTTTTCAAAAATGTATTTTAAAACACGGATTTAAATTCACTTTAGTTTTATTTTAATGCACGCATGATTTTTAAGAAGAGGGAGAGAAAGAAATTATATTCTCCGGCAAACAGCAACGGTGCTCCGGCTCCTAATGGGCTGGGAATTTGGAATCACTGCCCCAGACAGCAGATGCTAGAGAAATGATGAATGGACAAATTCTCCAGATGCTTTTTCTATAAAGGACTATAGTGTCTCTTGTCAGTAGTTTCACCCCACCCCTGCCTTCCAGCCTCCTGGGCTCCTACCATCTTTTGCATCATGCTTGTATGCTACCCATTACCAATTAACTAATTTTGTACAACCTTACATTTTCCTCCTTCACAAGTGACTGCAAATTTGCCAGAGACTAACTTTAGAGTGGCTCAGAAAAACCCACCTAAACAAAACATCCTAACTATTTGAAAAGGAGCCGGCATGAAATTTGCCATGTAAGAAATTTACTGCCAACTACACAATCTCATTATCCATATCAGCAGGGGAGCACTTTAGGTTCTGGAAGCAAATTCTGACTTTAAAAATAAAATCAGGGGGAAAAATGTCAGCCCAATGATTCTGATGCATGTCAAAATTGTGCAACTTTTTTCTAACAGACACAACTAATAATATTATTTCTCATACTGAAGGACAATAGCATCATTCTTTCTTTTAAAAAGTTTAGGTCTAGAAAAACTTCCTTATGTTAGGAATGGAAAATTCTGTTTAAAGGTTCTATTTCTTCTCTTCAATCATCTTCTCTTTTACTCTTCCCTTTCATCATTAAACAAAAAAGCAAAGCTGCATCATCTCTTGTTATATATGACATGTGACTAAAAAACAATGGAACATAGATGACCTATCCGGACTACTGGAACAGAACTGCTTAAATCAAAGTGCCCCGTCATTCTGGTGAAATTGAAGGCCACGACACCGAGCACAATTTTACAATGGATTTCCTTCCAGTTCACCTTCAGACACTCTCGCCATGAAGAAGGTCATTTTCCTTCTTCTTTGCCTCTGACTACAACAGGGGCTGTCTGCAGAGGAGTCACATTAGTACCGGGACCACCAAATACAGGAGCATCAAATGAAGGTGCTGCCCAGTAAAGATAAAGTAAGAATAATTAAGAGAGGAGCCAGACTGAAAGCAACCACCCAGGAAGGATGCTGGCCATCACTTGGTGGCTTTCTGTTAGTTCTATCCCTTGTGCCGTCTTTGCCATCAGGACAAGCGTGGACACGTGTGAGGTTGTGCAGTCAGCCTCGCAAAATCTGCTGACAAGAGAAAGAGGGCAAATGGGTCCACCACGCAACCACCACAAGAATTATAAATAGTGGCATAAACAATGTAAATGCTCAAAAGTCCATCAGAGGAAAGAAATTGCAAGTCATTTAAAGCAAGATTTAAAGAAATTCAAAAACACATACAAACTAGTACCTTTCTGAACTTGAGCTATCGAACAATTGCTGCTGCATTTGAATGTTTTCTCCCCCTCTGTTTCTGCTTCTAACCTTACTGCTTACTTCAAAGGTTAAAAAAAGACTATGTGTACCTTCCGTTGTTTACACCTTTGGCATCAAGAAACCCCTGAGTACCAATCTACAGCCTATCAGTGTGGACTTCCAGGAGGAGACAACATCGCAAGATTGGTCAGAGCCAAGACTCCAAGTCACGCTGCTGGGATTCAGAGCTGATGCTGACCTGGGCGAGCAGTTTGACCTCACTCTACCTCAGTTTCTTCATCTGTAAAATGAGGACAATTAAAGCACCTATCCCACGTGGGTGTTGTGTGGATTACATTAAACAGTACAGGTAGTGTTAGGCCTTGTGCCTGAGAGCAAATCACAACTAGATGTTATTATTATTGCTATTTTGACCATCACCATGCGCCTCTGAGCAGTCCTGGCTAATCTCTGAGCAGTTAGATTTTCCTCTGCTTCTCCTGAATAGCTCTGGAGGAAAGGAATTTTCTCCTCTAGGAAGCTTTGGCTGCAAAACAAATACTGAATAATAAGTAATTACATAATAATTTAAAAAAGAATGTAGACGTTTTCACAACAGGCACTCACAGAGCAGGACTGCCTTCTTCTAATCAATAAGAGCTTCCCCTTGCAGTTTGCTCTTTAGAGTCACTTACTTTCCAACCATTTTAACCAAACAGAGGAATTCAAAAATAAAGTTATCAAGCCAGCCCTGATTGCCTAGTGGTTAAAGTTTAGCACTCACCACTTTGGCGGCCAAGGTTCACTTCCCGGTCGTGGAGCCACACCACCCATCTGTCATGTGCCACGCTGTGCCAGCGGCTCACAGAGAAGCAGAGCGACTTACAGCTAGGATGCACAACCATGAGCTGGGGCTTTGGGAAGGAAAAAAAAAAGAAGA
Organism: Equus asinus; assembly: GCF_041296235.1. NCBI lineage: Eukaryota > Metazoa > Chordata > Mammalia > Perissodactyla > Equidae > Equus > Equus asinus. The sequence goes on along the minus strand of NC_091797.1, from coordinate 62,057,765 downwards.
AGATTGGCAGCAGATGTTAGCTCAGGGCAAATCTTTCCTTGCAAAAGATAAAAAAAATAAAGCTATCACATGGTTTCCTTAGAATCCAAATTTAATTCAGTTGAAGGAAAGGACTGAGGCACTTGATGGCTAGTTAGAAAGCAGGGAGCATTCTTATGTTAAAAATAAGTCCACTGGTCCAATTCTTACTTAAATCTGTCTGTTCCATGTACTGGATTTTTTTATCGCTTGTTCAGATGTTTTATTTTGTTTTGTTTTTTAAGCATAATGTCTTAGGTTATAGCTATAGGCTTACTACGCTTTTTTGCCACGGATAAAGCAAGTCTGCTTCAAGATCTGATTCCTTATCTACATAAGTTCACCTAATTACTAGTTAGCACTAAACCAAAGGGCGAAGTTAAAACAAATCCCCCCAAAATAAACTCTGCTATACAGTGGCAAAAAATCTACACACTTCTGACTGTTGGGAGAGAACCAAGCCAACTGTAGAATCCCCCTGCTTCCCCAGTTGTGCGGTCCCGTCTCAGGGTTCCCAAAAGGTCCTCGAGCTTTGCTCCCTTTCCAGATAGGGCTCCCTGAGCTCTGGTTGACCCGCCTGCCAAGTTTCCATCCTCCCAAAGCTCCAGGGTATTCATTGGTTGAGTCCTCGTCCTACACAAAACAAAGCTGTGAAGGGTCTGGCTTGGGACCAGTTTAAATCACAACCACCAATGGCACCATCGACAGGGCGGACAAGCCAGCCACAGAGCCTCCCACAGTCTAGCGCGTTCTTGTCATTCTTCTGTAAAGTCACCTATAAAATATTTTACTTATATTGTGATTCCGAGCATTAAATCTTGCTGCTAATCCTTTATTGTGCAATTCCTAGCAATTCCCACCACCTACAGAGAGGTAATAAAAGTTTGAGTCAGGTGTTTCTTCCTTAAGTTCCCAAGAGTTAATAACTTAAAATATAAATTATTCACAAAGGCTTAGTTTTACCCCAAACAGGAACATGTGGGTCAGTTTGGTTGTTGCTTCTGAGCTGTTTGTTAGTCCTTGATAACTGACACATACGCTTCCCCGTCATTTACTCACCAACTTCTGAGATGAAACTTCTTACGTATCCTGGCTTTTTTAAGCAAATGCTTTAACCGAAGGAGAACAACGCTGAAAGGCTGTGGTAAAACAGAGAGTGAGAAATCGATGTGTTAATGCTGATATTAACACCCTAACCAAATCCATCTCCTCTAAAATGGAGACGATAGTGTCAGTCTGACTGGTAGAGCTATTCTTAGACAAACAAAGCAAAAGGTCCAAAGCCACTTCCTCGATCAGTGGCCTTCAGGTTTTGTTTGTTTGTTTTTACCAGTTTTCATGGTAGGAAATATATTTACACCTTGACCAGGTACACAGACACACAAACTGACACAAAGGTGTCATGAATCAACACTTCCCCCAACTAGCGGCAATGCACAATGGCATTTTATAACTCTACTTGATTTCATTTCTTAAATGTTGGTTGTGACTTAGTAAATGATCACTGTGCTAATGGGTTGCAGCTCACAATTTGATAAACTGTGCCCTGGACAATCACTTCCTGTGCTACCCAGCTTAAGCAAAGTGGTCACGAGGCAAAGGCCAGCTTTCAGAGTCCCATTTCAGTCACGGATGAAACACTGTTTTACAATCGTCAAGGTTAAAGAAAAAACTATTCTGGCACTTGTTAAAACGGTAAGGAAGACTTTATTCAATAGAAGTATTGCAATGGAGGACAAAGACGCAGCTCAACTCTGAATACAATCAGGATGAATGGGGATTTATAGCCAAGGAGCAGAGTGAAGGGGCCAGTGGATGAGAAATCACTAAGAGAAACATCAAGGGTGGGGGATTCTTGCTAACCTGACCTAATGAGATTCTTGCTGAAGGCAGGCCAAGGGCATACACATCAAGGGTGGAGGATGAGGAACCTGGTCAGACATCAAGCATTCTCACTAAACTGACTTAGCAGGATTCTTGCTAAGGCTGGGCCAGGCAGGCTGAGGACAAGACGAGGGCCAAAGGCCAGGCCTAGTTGAGATGAGGGCCAAGAGGAGCTGCCTCCAGTTTGATCAAGAAGAGAGTCTTCGTCACCAGCTGTGGTCATCTGAAAGATGGAGATCATTTTGTTTTTACTATTGGAGAAAAAAGGAGATGCTGAGCTTAGCTCCTAGAAGGCTACCTAATGGTTCAAAACATGGCCTTCGGGACTTCTAACTAAACCTCTGATCTCCGCACTCCACTGAAATGACAGGGAAGGAGTTAAAAGAGGATCAGAAGAGGAGACTTCAGCAAATGAAAGATTTTTAAGTTTTTTGGAAGATGGAAAGCAGATGGAAAAATGGTAAAGATTTAGGAGCAAGTTGCAAGCTAGGGTGCCTGTGGGGGGTGAAGGGTTAAAAGGACAGGAGCAGTGGCCAATCCTCCTCCAGAACCCAGAGCTTTCGAGACTTTAAGGCACCAAACGCCCAGAAAGACAGGCGTGAGTCTCGGGCCTGAAACAGACAAGCAGACTGAAAGTCTGCACGTGAGCTGGTTAGAGCTGCGCGTGCCCTCCCCTGGCACTTTCTGCCAGCAACTCCCCCCACCCCATACACACTACTGCAGTTCCACCCCTACCCCAGAGACTGGAGACTCTGCTCAGGAGAAAATGAACCTGGGATTCTCCAGACTCAGCGACAGCGGACACAGTGTAAGGTAGGGGTCAATGAAGATGAGGGGAGCGGGGTGTGCACACACAAGGAAGAATAAGACAGACCTGCCGTCCTCACTCTGCCACCTCACACGGCAAGCATGCCACCACAGGGTGAAAATAGGGATGTTGGTTTTCTGGGTAAACTAGATGGTCCCAGAACAAAAGAAGCCTTTACATATTGAAATGTGGGAGTCCCCAACAAAAATGTTCAGCTCACCACGCACCCTCCTTTGAATTCCCACCAGTTAAGAAGCCCAACCTTGCAAACAGACCTTCCATTCAGCTAAGGGTCTCCAGGCAGTTGAGGTAAGTAAGCCTCCATGATGCCAGAAGCTGAAACAGACACATCAAAATTAGGCACCCAGATGAGACAGAGGCAACACAGGAAACAGAAGAAAACTTTAAAAATAAATTTTTAAAAAATATTTCATAAAAAATTTGAAACTCTCCTTTGAAAAAGAGAGATGTCAAATACGTAAAACCAGAACAAAATGCTTTTAAAATGAAACAATCAGCAAACAAGAAATATGATCATTAAAATTTTATTAAACAATTAGAAGGTAAAGTCAAAGAAATCTCCCAGAAAACAGAACCAGAGAGAGAGAAAAGAGACATAAGAAGAACTCATAAGTTTCAAATAAAATTGTAGGAATTTCTGAGGCAACATATAAGTTAGAAAGAAAGAAATGAGTATGTCTATGTATATGGCTATATAAGACTATATCTATACACGAAAAGTGCCCACAACTGAAAGCTAAGATTCTCCAAATTGAAAAAGACTACTGAATGCCCAGCGCAATAAATTAAAAAAGACCCAAGCCAAAGTCATGTGTCATAAAACTTCAGAATACCAGGTTAAAAAGAAAATTCTAACGGGAAGCACATCTCAAACAAAAGAACGAGGAACAAATGGCTTCAGACTTCCCTCCAGCAGCATTGGATGCTAGAAGACTGTAGAGCAATGCTTACACATTTTTGAGAGAAAAGAATCTGTAACCTAAAATTTTATACTTGTCCAACTAGAACTCAAGTAAAATGTAGGATAAATACATTTTTAGAGAAGTAAGAACACAAGAAAATTTAGCTTCCATGTATTCTTTCTTATGAAGCTGCTAAAGGATGTGCTCAAGTGAAACAAGGGAGTAAATGGAGAAATAGGAAGGCGTGAACTCCAGGAAACAGGAAAGCAAGCACAGGAGGGGCAAACGGAAGTACCAGATGTTGCTGAAGGAACGCCCCAGCAGGCTGACCAGCTAACACAGGGCTCCAGGAAAGGATCTCTAGGAAAAGGTTGTGAAAGATGAAACCTCAGTTTCAGAATTTTAAAATAAAGATCTTATGCTAATAAGAACTCCATGGCAGAAAGGATGTGTTAACCAGCCAGAGGTTGCGGCCTGTTACATATCAACTCTTTAACAAACAAAATCTGTTGACTTTCTTTTACAAACAAGAACATTCAAAAATGTCCTTGTGGTCGGCTTGGCCTTGAGATGATGGCACATTGAAGATGAAAGAGAAGGTGGAGCCTATAATGAACAGTTAGCACACTTCGAACTGGCTGCTTGAAAGGGGTGATGATAAGACACATTTGAAAAAGGTCATAGTATTTGTTTAGTAAAATATTTAGGATCTATAAGTGGTCACAGGATTTGCCCAAGGAGAGTAAAACCTTTAAGATCAATGAACGGATCCTGGGGAATTAAATCCCCATTTTTGTCACTTTGTAGGTTATGATTTTAATTTCAGAATGTGCAGCCTCAAGTTGTCTTTATTATTGAGGCTGATTTACTCAACACACACTGCCCCCCAACCCCAAAAAAGATACAGAGAACTGGAAATGTTTGAGCCTTTGGAAAACAACACTTAAAGGCATTTAATAGACCTGATGAAGAAGCATGTGGAAAGAATTAAAGGCAGATATATGGAAAACTAAGGCATTTTTTAAAAGTAGGTAGCAAAAATGAAAATTTGTTCAATAAAGAAAATGTGATCATAATTCATAATTCACTACTTGTCTATGTAGTCAGCAATATTTATATAGTTGAATAACGTAAACATTGTACTAACTAACAATGTAAACAAAATACGCTCTAACTGCATTGAGAGGATGCTGGAAGGTGAAGTGTGTCTTGTATGGGGGGTAGGGTAAAAGTATCAAACTGACATACAGGGACAATTGACAAAAGTGTGGACAGGGTTTAGGAAAACAAAGATAGCAAAGTACCCAGAGCTAACAATAGCAGGGAGTCATTGCCACATCTAGGCCTGAAAGCTCAAGGGCGAGGGGAGGTGCAATTATCAGAACCTCACAGAGCAGCTGTGTGGGCAGGGCTGCCTGCCAGACCAGCAGGAGGGGGGTCTCATCCAGGAGAATACATACCCGACTCCCCTCGTCCCGCCTCCAATCCAATCTCGTCCGGATGCCTCCATTAACCAGATCCAGCCCCAAGCCAGAGCATAAGGGAGCCTGTCCGCTTCACCCTCAAAGGTCAGCCTCCCTGGGGAACGCCCAGGGTAAGGGGAACACATCTGGAAGAGGCAGACAGACAGGGTGCAGCTCAGAGAGCTAAAACTCCATGACCAGAAGACGATAAATAATGCCTAAATGTAACACATCAAAAAATACCACCATTAGCCTGTTATTTAGAAGTGAACTAGGCAACATTTGAAAGTGGTTGCCTCTAGAAAGTAGGAAGAACTAGGAGGAGATATGCAAGAAAACACTTTTTCATTATAAAGTTTAGAACTCTTAGAATTTTAAAATATTTGTTTATATTATTTGATTAGAAATAAAAATTAATAAAATATTATAAAATACTGGAAAAAAGCAAAAAAAAAAAAAAGTAGGCATAAAGGGAAAGAAAAATGCACCAGCTCTGTCATTTGAACCTAGCTGTGGGACCCGACGTAAGTCCTGTCACGCTCTGGGCCCCAATTTTCTCAGCCTTGAGCAACAAGAATAATTCCGAGCTGGGAGGGTGGGTGAGAGATTTGAATGAGACGATGCCTGTGAAGCATCTGGCACAGAATCAGCCCTCAGCTGATGAGAAAGGAATACACAGAGACACAAAAGGGAGGATCTTAAAGTCACTAAAAGACAATGAATGTCTTTATAATTGATTATGTCTTTTATGGTTTCTCTTGAAGCCTCAGCACCTAACAGAGTCTGGCTAATGGCAAATGCTCGGTGAAAATTTGTTGGCCGAAAGAGTAGAAGTGTTGCAACAATACTGCTAGTGTGCTTTCTGCTTCTCTCCTCCATTTGATGTAAAAGGACAAATTCAAGGGGCTTGTGATCTGCTTTTCAAGGTTTCACCTTGACTTTAAACTTGCGGTCAGTCTCACTCCCCTAATCTTTCCAGCCTATCTCCCTGCGGCCCCTACCTCCTGCCTGCAGCCAGGCTCCTAAGCCATCATAACCTTATGTTGTGTGTGCAGCTTCTCAGACCAACACCCTATCCCTAACGCCTCACCCCAGCTAAACACCAAGTTCTCTGCACTCACCACTGTGGGGCCTCTTCCGTGATGATTATGAACCCAGTAGGACTAGACCTAGAGTGCGGAAATCTCATTAGAAAGGCGCTGTTGGTGATGCTCCACCGGATTCACAGCAGGAAACAAGGGCCCACAATGCTTTTCTGACACAGTGACGGCAGGATTGAAGAAACAAGGGCGACATGGAGAAGAGCCTCTGTGGTTCTGTCATGGACTCAGGCAATCCCAACTTCACCTGCTCACGCTTCCAGAAATGCTCCGAGGAAAGGTTCTGATCCGCCTCCGTGCTGCCCTCGGGCTGCACCTGCTCCTCCACCAGATGCAAGGCTCCGGTTGGAAAACAAAGTCCTTTGAAGTTGGTATTTGTTACTATTTCTTCACCATATGGGACCCATTTTTTGACGGCCTTCCAGTGGCCAGCACCCTTTCATTGCTAACAGAGTCCTTGTACGTGGTAGTGACTGCCCCTTGTCAATGCCCATGTCTTCTGTGCAGTTGTGGGTCCAGGAGGGCACATGTGCCCAGGGCCTGCCTCCAAGAAAGATCTCGTTCCCTGATGAGAGAGGTGCAGGAGGAGGGCCTTTTGCCTAGGCTCCCCTTCTTCCTGCTTGGGATTCCGTGGCATGCAAGGTGAACCTCGAGCTGGGGCAGCAGTCTTCGCTCAGAAGGTGGAATGTTGCTGACACACCGAAAATCGCAGACGAACAAGACAGAAAAAGCTAGACCCTCAGTGATATCACCAAGCCACAGAACCAACCCTGGGCCCATCCTAAGGTCTAGACTGAGGGTCCCTGGATTTTCTATTGCTTGCAGCCAGAACAACCCTAAATGATACAATGTGCGTGTCATTAATAGAGACACGACAGTTAGTTTTGTCTGTGCCATATTATCTAAGAGGGCATGGACACCCTCTGGTCAAAACTCAACTCTAAACTGGTACTCCAGCCATTCTTGCAATGACAACCGTGATGTTTTTGGGTGGAAACAGACCACTTTTATTCCCCAAGAAAGAATTGAGGCAGTCATGCTCACACACCACAGCCCAGACGCTGCACACTTTGATAGACCACAGGGGTGAGGCAGCTTACCTCCCGCCGAGGGCCAAGGGGCTTGATGCCACACTGTAAGCTCTGCAATTACGAGTCACTTTGCTCCTTCTGACCCCAGCAGAGAGCTTCTAGAGAGGCTTTCTCGGCTCTCCGGAAAAGAGGAACAGGTCCCGCCCACCACACTGCCAGCAGATACTTCTGAGGTGGGACCCACCGAAGAGTCTCTTTTAGGGGAGACCAGAAAGCTTCCAGGTGCCATCTTTGGCCTGTGTTTACAAAAAGGAGATACCGCTGGATTCCCTCCTTTATGAAGATATCACAAATGGCACCCTGGGAGACTGCGGAAGATTTGCAGCATGCTTTGGAATTTATTTTCTTCATAATAGATGGATAAAAGAACCCCTCTTTAGTGCCCCTTAATTTTTCCAAAAGAGGAGGTAATGTTAAATAATGCAGCCAACTCTCTAAGGATAATGGAGACAAGTTCTCACGTGTTAGCAGGTACAAGTGTCACCTGAGAGCTTGTTTAAAATGCAGGTTCTGGGCCTCCACTCTGGAGCTTTGATTCAGGATGTCTGGGCCTAGGCCCAAGAATCTCCTTTCAAAATAAACCCTGAATGTCATTTAGCACAAGGTTATCAGATCTTTTGAAAAGTAGATACAGGGACCAGCCCCGTGGCCAAGTGGTTAGGTTCACCTGCTCTACTTCCGCAGCCCAGGGTTTCACGGGTTCAGATCCTGAGCACAGACATGGCACTGCTCATCAGGCCATGCTGTGGCAGCGTCCCACATGCCACAACTAGAGGGACCTACAACTAGAATATACAACTATGTACTGGGGGGCTTTCAGGAGAAGAAGAAGAAGAAAAAAAAGAAGATTGGCAACAGATGTTAGCTCAGATGCCAATCTTTAAGAAAAAAAAGAAAAATAGATATAAATAATTGAAATCCATAGATTATCCATAAAGTTTCATTTTGGGCAATGATCTAAACTTCATCCCCTTTCTCCTTTCTTTGTGTTCTAATTCCATCCATCATCCCTCTCCTCGCAGCTCCTCCTCCTTCCCTGCTCTCCCTCACACCCCTGCATCACTTCCATCTCTAACTCCTAGACCAGAATTACTAAAATGTAGGGGTGTGACCCTAGCTATGAGAATTGTTTTAACACACCAGAACGTATGCGCCCAAAAGTCTCTACGAAATGTACACTCTGTTCCTCAGAGAAGCTCAAGAGGCATCTGGTGAGCACCTGCCAGGCCCTAGGAAACAGTTATGTCTCAGGCCCTTCTATCCTCCCAGCCCCTCTTCTGGTTCTCTTGCCTCCATTTACCTTCACTATTTCAATGCCAGTCCTCAGGAGCATGCCACAATCTCTCGCCCTCCCTGATCACTTATGCAACATCAAACCCAAGCCACCGTGCTCGTCTGTCTCCACACCCTCTCCTTTCTCGTCCTACATTCTTCCCCTCTGTGATCAATCTGATCCCAGAAATCCAGATATCTCCTTTCTGGGACTGACTCCTGGATCCCTCTCTCTGGTCCAAAGCCTCTACGCCACTCCTCTGCCCCACCGGCACCTCAAACTCAACGCACCGAAACTCAGCTTCCCCCCACCAGCAATTCCTCCTCATGTTTCTGCTCTCTCGTCTAACACTCCTACTGTCCCTGGATCATGACCTCCGAGTGATCTCTGACCTTCTGCCTCACCCCACATTCAATCCCTTACCTAATTTTATTCACTTCTCCTCTCCTGCTTCTCTCCTCCCTGTCCCTTTAATGGACATTACTACCTTTGTTTTTATCTTGACTTCAATCCTAGTCAAAGCTCTTTCGTTGCCAGAAAGAAATGACCAGTCAACCTGAGGAGATCATTAAAAGGCACAAAGGCATCTCACTGACACAAAAATGGAAATGTAGCCGGGCCTCGGGGGAAAGGAGGTTAGACGCGGGGAGGCTTTGGGGATAAGGTTCCTGGTGCTTATGAATTTCACTCATGAAATGGCAGTAGCTTAAATGGTTGTTGTTGTTGTTTGTGCCTTTATTTAGCAAAATAAAATGTTGGGATGCCTGTGTCAGTGCCTTAAATTTGGGGGGAAACTTGGCTGGTCCATGAAATCCAAACGTCTTGGAAACATTAGACTATGTCTGGGCTATTTTAATAGCCTCCTAAATGGTCTCTCTACTTTCCAGATCTCTTCCCCACCTGTCTCGGACATCACTGTCAAGTTAACCTCTCTAAGATGTTTTTGAATATGTTATTTCCTTGTTGAAGTCTTCAAGGGCATTGCAATGATTATGAAACACAATAGAAAGTCTTCGACCTCTACAAACCAGCTCCAGCCTGAGCTTCCAGCCCTCTCCCACTGCCCCTACCCACACCCGCCATGTGTTCCAGACAAGGCTCCTTCTCATCCTTCTTACCCCGGCCCCTTCCCACTGCTGTGCCCCAGTTTCCAGCCTACCTCCAGGAAGTCCTGGGATACTCTCAGCTAAATGAATCTTTCCTGCCTCTGAATCCTTTCATTAAAGCATTCACATGTCTGTAAGATACTTATTACATTCTGTGTCATCAGGTGATATTTTGCACATTTCCTATACCCCACTAATTATAAACTCTTGAAGGTGACCACCACACCTGTGGAGTAAGTGTTGTAAAGATGGAGCACAGAACACAGGACTCCAAGGCAGGCCCCGTTCTGTGTGATTTTATGGATGTCACTTGACTGGTGTGAACCTCCATTCACTCATCTTTAAACTGGCAAGGACAGAGCCAACTGCTCACAGCGATTATGAGCTAAGCGAGATCACCCAGGCAAGGTCCCTGGGCTATAGTCATTGACTGATAAAAATGGCAGTTGTCTTCCTTGCTTGCACACGGCGGACACTCACGAAACATCTGTCCAACTGAGAAACGCCCAAATGCCAAAGTCAAAAGGGAGGGAGGGCTATTTGCGCTCCAATATGGGATCCAAATATGGTGAGACCTCAGTATAAAATTAATATTTGTATGTGACTCATAGTTTACCTCTGGGGAAGATTCCAGTAGAAGAGCTCAAAAACATTTGAGCAACATAGCACCTTGGAAGAAGTGCCCACCCAAAGGACAACTCTCATGTGGACACACGCGTCCCACCATTTTCTTTTTTAAAAAAATGTGGTTCCTCTTCTTTGTGGCCACACCTCATAAAGGCACCTGTTTGGTTTTGACCTTCTCCCTGTTCTTTGCTCAACCTTGGTAGACTGGCTAATGACCCCCTAAGTGGCTCAAAATCAGGCAAAAACATTGGATGGACCATCTACCACTGAACTTCCTTTTAAATAAAAATAAACATTCTTATGAGAGAAGCTATGTTTTATTACTTGAAGCTAAAAACACCCTAACTGATTCAAACACATGAAGCAAACTTACCCAGTTCTTTTATAAGCAGAAATCAGGCTGAGCCCACAGAATGTGTTTCAGGATGTGTACGGGGGAAATGAGATCGGGAGAAATAGGAAGAAGATCGCGGATTCTCACCGTCGTGTGTCAAGCCCTTTAGTGTTGCATCGGGCACCATTCTAAATTCTGTATGTGCTTAATCTCCCCCCGTCCTCACAGCAACCCTGTGAGACCGGTCGGTGGTCTTACTGAGCCTTTTACAGGTGAGGAAACTAAAGCACCAAGAACTGAAATCAGTTACCGTTACCCAAGAAGTTAAAACAGTTAGCCAAGAAGTGAAATCAATGACACAGCCACTGAGCAGAAGGGCGGGATTTGCTCCCAGGCAGACAGGCTTTAGGGCCCACCTGCTTTACCACTTTATCACTACCCCATTGGGCCTCCCTAGTAAGTGAAGGTGTCACCATTTGGGGGCCAATTTGGCCTAAAAGGGTCCACAGTCTCTCATGAAGACTAAGCATGGAACACAAAGGGCGCCTTTTCCATGCCCCAAGGCCATGTATTCTCTCTTCAGTTTGCTCCCCTTTCTCTCAGTTCCCCCGCTGTCCCTCTCTGTGAGCCCGGGCTTTCCCCCTACTCGGGCCCCAGCCCCGTCAGGCTCACCACCTCCCCATCTCTGCTCCTCTTTGCGCCCTGGCCTCCCTACTTTCCTTCTCGCTGCCATGTGCAGGCACGGAGCCTCCTCCCTCTCTCACACTCGCACTGCCCTTCTAGATGCTTCCTTCACATCAATGTATTCCAGAGTCATCTAAAGACAACATGACCCGAACTGCCTTTCTAGATGCTTCCTTCACACCAATGTATTCCAGAGTCATCTAAAGATGACATGGGAGGTTGAGAAGAAAAGTAACTGAGAATGGTTGGAAAAAAAGAGTGTGCCAAATTCCTTATCCCTGCTCAACAGCCACTAAAATCACGGTAACTATGCCTAATTTTTTAAAATGTGTTCAGTTCTATACATTTAAGGCTTATTAACACTCACAAACATTACAGTTAAGATGTATTTAGCACTTCTTCTTTTGTTAGAACAATAAAACTCACAAACACAGTAGCACATTGAGAGTCCTCCCTTCTGTGTATAGTCCAGGGAACAAAATAGAGCTGTCGGCCCTCAGTCACAGGACACACTACTCAGCTTTCATGATAAACATTGACTAGGTTTCTAGCGCGTGCCGGGCACTGCGCTTAGGCTCCAGGGAAACCAGCTGACATCACATTTCATGAGATGATGCTAGCTTTCCTTGCAGACCTCCTCCTTGACCTGCAAGGCCACAGAGCTTGTCATAGACAATTTTCTTGCTGCTGAGCAAGATCCAGGGAGGCAGCGTCACACTTAGTGGCTACAACACACCAGGACTTGGGCCTTCGGCTACTTTGCTTTCTTGAACATCCTTCTCACCTGTCTCTGTGGGTAAATGACTCATCCTCCACAGCAAGCACAAAGAGCGCTGCCTCCATTCCCCCAGACACAGCAACTCCTCACTGGGTCTTGCAGCCCCCTCGCTCCCTAGGTAATCATTCGTTTGCGACTTTAAGAGGAAGAGGATTCGTTTTACTCATCCTTGGAATCCTCACCCTCTCCTCATCCCATCCCTCAAAATGCATAGAATTGCAGGGGCCGAGGCAGATGTGGGAAGCTGGATGAGCGGATAAGGGATGGATGGATGGCAGCGTGTCCCCATTGGTGAAAATGCTTATCCATCCACTCAAGGACATCACTGTGCTCACAGACGTTCTGTGGACTCATCTTCACCTCTCCACTCCCCACTCCAACTGTAAAGGGACATGGGGATGGGCAGCATCTCATCAATGAGACAGCATCCTTCCTAGGACATTCTTTTTCTGCTGTGTAAAGTTTTTCAAAAACTGGTTTCTTGGCTTTTATGTGACTGGAAAATTTTGCAAGAACCAACTGTGGCACTAAGAAAAGATTTTGCTAAGCGAAGTCAAAGCCGTCCCATTACTGCCTGCAGACTGCTGACAACTTCCCCTGGGCCACATCAGTGGAGGAGGGGGAACCCCAGCTGAGCACCAGGGGCACTGGCCTGCTGTGCCTGGGGAGAAATGGGCGTGCGGAAGGCTGGGCCAGAGTCCCAAATCTTGGAAAGAGAGAGAACAGCCAGCGATCCACCTCTGCACCTGCTGTCTCCTCTGCCTAGACGCCCTCCCCCGTCTCTTCATCCACAGATATCCAGCTCACCCTTAAGGGAAAATTCACATGCCAAATGCCACCTCCTCCAGGAAGCCTTCCATGGGTCCTTCCAGCCAAAATTAACCATCTTTTCCCCCACTCTCCCCAGGACTCTTTGTTTCTGACCCTTTTCTACCCTGTAAGACTGTTATATTTGTTAGCATGTTAGGCCCTCCTGTTGGACAGCAAACCCTTGAGGTCAGTGACTGTATCTTAATCATTTTGTTCCCTCCACCCCATCCACATACCTTCTCCTCTCTTTCTCCCTCTCCTTCTCTCTCTCTCTCTCTCTCACACACACACACACACACACACACACACACACGCATGCACACACACACACACACGCACAGCAGTGCTTGTCCCAGAACTTTGTGAAAGGGCCTTTTGAACGGCGCAGAGAATCTCTTCTTCACTTCCACAAGGAAGTGTGACTAATTTCCTCCAGGGCTTAATGGGGAGAAGCGAGTTTCCAACTCTATCTGAAACTGAAATACTGAGCGTGTGCCACACCAGCCCCAGCCCCCACACCAGTCCCACACGAAAACGTTCCTCCCCTTTGGGATAACTCCTGCATTTTCCAAGTCACCTTTGAAAATAAAACACTTGCATTTTAAAAAAATCAGAGTAGTTACACTTTATTGTTATTATTGTGGTAACTTGCTTTATGACTGTATTACTTGCTAACAATGTTTCTGAGACTCAGCATTATAATACTGAAAACCAGAGAAACTTTGGAGAAATATCCACTCCTAACAATTTACAACCAGGGACCCCAAGGGGGTGGGAGATGAGGTGACCTGCCCACGGTCACTCAGCCTGCTGGTGGCCCAGGCCCCTGGCTCCACTGAGTGCTCTGCTCTCTGATAGGTTGGGAGCTCACTGGACAATGGTTTTTGTTTAGTTTTCCATTTTAAAAGCAGAATTGAACATTTCAAGTTTTACGGTACTGTCAAGCCTCATGATTCAACTAATGAAACAGGACAAAGAACTTGGATGGCGGATGGGGAGATGGGAGATGGGGGATGGGGGATGGGGATAGGGTGATGGGGGATGAGCAGCACCACTTCCGTTCACGAGCCCAAGAGCGAGCGCTAAGTCCCTGAGCCCTTGGCATCGCTGGGAGTTGGGGCCTGCTCCAGCCTGCCTGGGCTGCCTGTCCCCACTAAGCCTTCAGCCCCCTGCTGCCGCCAGCAGCTCCTGAGGCTTGCCCAGCGGGGATGCTCGGCTGTGCCCTGTGGCCTGGAGTCCCTGGCCTCCGGGTGAACCCGCCACCTGCCTCCTCCCGCGCCTGCGGCGGGCAGCCACCAAGGAGCAGCAGAGAAGAAGGAAGACCCTGGACCAAGGCGCCGCCGCACATGGTCGCAGCGCAGGCAGTGCAGGCCGGGGGCGAGGTGGCGGGGAGGGCCAAGGGCTCTCAGGGAAACAGGAAGGGTCAGGGTCAGAGAAGGAGGGAGGCAGGAGCTGAGCACACTGCTCATGACAGGGCTAAGGAGGGCTGGGCGGCGGATATGAGTGCCTCACCCTCACCAGGGCGTTGTCGCTCCCTGGCTCTCTTCCCCTCCTCTCGGGGCCTGCAGTGGCTCCTGCCTCAGTTTACCCATCTGAAAACTATGTAATGAGGCGTGTCCTCCAGCCCAGGGGTGGGGCAGGCTGAGTGAGCTGAGGTGAGGGAATGGCCCAGGTGGCCAGCCGTGCTAGCACAAGGGCAGAGGTGACCAGAGGATTCTAGGCAGCCCAGACTAGGCCATAAAGCTCCTCCCTGCATATCAGGACCCTTCCGGCCACCTCACCTCTCATCCCCTCCTACTCCCAGCTGCCAGCTCTTCTCCGAGGCAGATTGACTCAACCGCAGCCTCATCATGCGACTCCCCCCTGACACGCTTCTCCCAAGACACACCTGGGAGGAGGATGACCTCACTGTCTCTCCTCACCAAGAATTGCTCCCTCTGTGAACATGTCCCCGCTCAGGCCAGTCCTTCACAGGGCTCAGCTCGCCCCTGTGCATGCAGGGAAGGCTGCGTCCCTCGGCTCGCCACCCACCTCTCTTCTTCCCCACCCAATGTCGCTGTCTAATGCACACAGGTGCTGGGCTCCTGACACCAGCACCTGTCTGCTGGGAACATGGCACCTGCCATCTCCCGGAATAAATAAGGGAGCCACACCGGAAGCCTGCACATGTTCCTCAGGGTCACCCACAAGCTGGTGACAGAGCTGTCTTCATTTTCTGTGCTCTCAGGATACCCTTCTAATACTCAGCCATGAACTTGTTCCTTGTTGGGGAAAAAAAAGTTGAGAGATATTATTCTTCAATTAAAAATTTAAAGGAAAAAGATTTGAAGAAATGCCAAGGAAGGGGGAGGAGAAGAGGGTAAATGGAAATCAGAGCATCGGGGGAATTTTAACTAAGGTATCATTCAGAGGGGCAGTGGAGGAGGGTCTGCTCAGAGACAGCCCTTTTAAGGCTGCACAGTGGCCCCTGGAAAACCAGGCCGGCCTCCAGTGCGATGGGCTGCCTCCCATGGCCCTGCTCCAGGGCTCCCTATGGGCTCTAAGGATAGAGCCGTGGCTCGCCGGGAAGGCGAGGGTGGCAGCTGATGATGGAGATGGTGTGCTCTGACCCAGCCCTGTCTCGCATCCAGCACAGCAGCCCCCGCCCTCCACCACCAGCTGCGGCAAACAACAAAAAGAAAGGAGACTGCCAAGTGCCATGGTCCCCACTGAGCCCTGGAAGGATGAGCACTTTGCTGGATGGCAGCGCGCAGAGGAAGCGTGTGCTGGGTCTTGCTGGTGTTGAATATTTGATGGAGGCAGCTGTCAAGTGCTGATCCTCGTATAGGAGACACAAGCAAGCTGCTCTGCCCGTAGGAATAGGGTCAGAGGGGGATGGGAAAAGCCGAACTTTCACTATAACCCAGTCAGGTCTGTGTCATATCCTCATCCTACAGACTTTGTCACTTGCCAAGGTCACACAGTAACTGGGTTGAGCTGGGATTTGAACCCAGGACTCCAAGCCCCCCTTTTTCCCCACTGCCCATGCTGCCCTCCAAACAACTCAGCAGGCAGCACTGCTGTAATGTGTCATCTAAAGCTGTGGCCGGAGGAAGGCAGGAAGGAGAGGCCACAGCCGCTTCCTCCTGGCAGGTGAGCAAGCCCCTTACCGATTCCCACCACGCCTCTGGCAGGAAAACCCAGCAAGTGCAGAATCCTCTCCTGGGGCCGGACACACCCCATGACGTGTCTGGGGGATGAGCGGATGCTTCTGTTGTGAGAGCATCAAGGCCAAGGCCTTGTCTCATGGTGCTGAGACACACAGCGGAGCCAGGCTCCTTCTTGGAGCACGAGGAAGATGCACACGACGAAGCATGAGGCTGGGCTGTCTGCGGAACCTGGGTGGGGTCAGTTCTCACCGGTCTGGGGAAGCGCCTGGCTGGTTTCAGTTCAGGATGCCACCAGGTGGGGAGGAGCTGCTCTTCGTAGTCTTGCTGGGTTATGATGAACCTGGGGGAGGCCAGAGCCAGTGCTTCCTGATCAAATCCTGTCTCCCAGTGGTCTGCTTCCCTAGGAGAGCTAATGCCCCAGGGGAGGGGAGAGTCTGGGTTTGGCCTTAATGTCCTGTGGACCGGATTCTACTGATATCTCCCCAGAAGCTTCTTAGACACAAGAAGGGCCATTGCAGAGTGCGGGGAGCCACGGAAGATCCCAGGGTTGATGCCAGGCTGATGGGGTGAATTTGTCTGACTTCTTACTCTAAGAATGTGGGAGGGGAAGAACGCAGAAGACAGATACGGGTGGGGTATCTGCCTGGCCAGGTTTTATGGCAGAGGGCGGAGGGGGGTGGGTAGTGGGGGGGCGGGTCAAGGTTAGCATGAGGTCTGTGCAGCTGAAGGTGCTGCTGCCAGTGAGAAGCCCCCCTCACACTTATCTTCACCTGTTGCCATTAAAGAGTCTGTGGTTTCCATGGAAACCAAAGCGCCTGGTCTAGGCGTTGGGGGATCCTCTTGCTCCTCTTTCTGTCTCTGCATTCACCCCCTTTTCTCACTTCTATGCTCCCCCCTTCTTCCTCCACATCTCTGTCTTCCCCCTGACTATCCCCCCATTCACTTAGCCCAACCTTCCTTCCTTCCTTCGCGCACATCCCTGCTTGTGCCTGTTTGAAATAAGGACACACATTGGAGACACTGCTGTGCTAGCTCAGGGCCTCTTGACCTTGGCTGCTGTGGCACACACTGCCAGTTGGCCCCACTATTCTGTTCTACCTTTCTGCCAATTTTTGGCTGGGCATAAGACCACCTGGAAGAAAGACTACACTTTATATCTAAGTGTGGTGCTAGGACTAAGTTCTGACCAAAGGGAGGTCAGAAGTGTGTCCTATGCAGACTTTGTTTTCCATCTTCCTTGTCTAGCAGGTGATGATGGCTGGGGCTCATGCAGCCATTCTAGCCTATGAAATACATTAGAGTCAGTTTCTATACCTCCCAGGATTTGCTACACCATGGTTTCTCTGCTCATTGCCACTCATGATCCTCTGAGAGGATCACCTAACACCAACCATATTCTTGTAGGCCACAGAAGAGTTTCAGTTTTTTAAAGAGAGGCTGGTTGAGCTCCAGGTCATCTTGTGGCAGAGGTTAGAGTTCTGTGACATCTCACCTGCTTGGCTGGGCTGGGTCCATCGCGGCAGATGTTCCCGGTTCCTCACGTTGCTTGCAGGCACAACTCGACAGCATGTTGCTTCATGCCTCACACCATATGCCTCTCACCTCCTGCCCCAGGGCTCCCCTGTTGCTGCTGAGGAGCAAGACACCACGTGACCTGCTCACCCAAGCAGGTACTGGGCCAGGCCCATTGGGCTGTAGGCTGAGATGGGCAGGTTGCGAGCCCCACTGACTCATACTCACTCACCGCTGGCTCCATGTGCCCTGGTTCAGGCTGCAGATGCTTCTGCTGCTGTTTGGGGATCTGGCTTTCCTTTGTGGGCGACGCCAGACAGAGCCACTTGGAAGCGTGGGGGTCCTGATGCTCTGTGCAGCCCACTTTGACCAATGGGAGATATGACCAGGCAGACAAATTCTTCTCCCTCCCTCCTTCCACATTTGTTGGTCCAAGCCCCAATAGACGTTTCTGGAAACATCCAACAAGACTAAACAATTGGCTGCATTTGTCAAAAGCTGTGGCCAGCTTGGTAACACACCCCCTTTGTATTTACTCCCTCATTCTCGGCCTCCCCTCTCTTTTTCCCTCACTCTTGCTTCCTGAGGTTGCACTCCCCAATAAAGTGTTGGTGCATTTGTTTCCCCATCAAGGTCTGGTTTCCAGGGAACCTGGGCTAAAATAGGGAGACACACGGAGGAAGGCAAAGAAGCCATGTGGAAGGAGCAAAGCCCTGAGACCAGTGGAGCCTGGCACCCACCCTGGACCATGAGCCTCTCAGCTTTTTATGCAAGAGAGAAACAAATGTCTGCCATATTGAAGCCACAGCTGTTTGGGATTTTCTGTCACCTGCAACCTTATCACAATAAATGCAGCTGCGTGTGAGAACCACCTCTGGGCTGCGGCTCCCGGGAGCAGCCACTGGCCCATGGTTAAAACACTTTTATCCCCTCTCATTCCGATTTCACTTTCACTGGCCTTGCCTTATTTTGATCCTTACAACATCCTGATGAGGCAGGTTGAACAGGTATAATTATTCCCCTCCGTTCACCCCCTCTTCCTACCCAACTCCCTACTTAAAGGATAAAGACATGATATCTCTTGGAAGTTACGTGATTTGCCTAAGGGCAGGAGCTAAGGAGAGAATATCCCTGGCCTTCTGGCTTCCAGGCCATTAAACCAGCACCATCATTTCAAACTCCCCTTCAGAGGTCACACGGTTTGTCCCCAAATTTCCAGTTCTCCTTCTAGGCGCAGCCGGGACTGCCTTTCCTGCCCCCTTGAAGTTAGAAGTGGCCTTGTGTCTGGCTGAGGCCAAAGCAATGCACACAGTAGCCATATGTGCCCAGACAGAAGCTCCGGAAGGCAGTGGTGATTGACCAGGCATTTCTTCGCATCTGGCCTGGGGACCAGCAGCCCTGGGGATGGTGCTTGCTCTGGCCACTCAGGTCCTGGGGTGAGGCTGGCGTGGAGAAGGGCCCCGGCCCACTCTTAAAGGATGTGTAGTGAGAAAGAGAAGTAAACCTTTTGGGTGTTAAGCCACTGGGATTGGGAGTGTTTCTTTACAGCAGCATAACCCAGCCCAGCCTGACCACTATATGCATTAAATGGGCAGGTCCAGTTCAGAGACTTTGGCTCATTTCAATTTGTTTTTAAAGGGGACAAATCAAAGCTAGTTTTATTAAAATATCAAAGATCTTCTCAGATTCCGACAGCCCTGAGACCCTCAGGAAGGGTGTGTCTGTGCTGCCTGAGGCATTCACAGCGAGGGTTCTGGAAAACCTTCAAGACCATGAAAGGATGTGCTTCCATATTTCAGCTCTCACAGGCTGCCACAGAGAGAGTGGTTTCCAGGTTTCTGCCATCAAGTGGAACTTTCCAACGGCCCTACCTGACAGTCAGGTTAGACATGCTGACTGCCCACAATTGGTTCTTAAAAAATGTTTTTCTAACATGCAAGGAATTTACAGTTTTAGACTTAGGAAGAGACAGATGATTCAACGAAGGCAACAGACGCATCTGCACGCTCTCCTCCAGCTCCGAAGAAACCCTGCTGCACTGAATCCCCTCTGTGCCCTGGGTGGAGAGGGCTGGGAAAGGGGGAACAATCCTGCCCTCCTTCGAACCCCGCGGCCTGCCTGGAGGCAGCACACCTCCCAGGAAAAGGATCGGCAGAGTCCCTTTACAGTGACTGTGGACGTGGCTTGGATGGAAGAGAGAGTTGGCCTCCACGGGGGAGGGACAGGCCCAACACACGCCTGCCCTTTCTTTGAGAAACTACGCCAAGATCAGGGCTGTGTTTCCTGAGCAAACCCTTGGCCCAGGAGAATTAAACACTTCGAGAAGGACATGGAATCATCACTGAAAACAGTAAGCTCTTTGCTGAGGAAAAGGGACCTACGGCTCTATTGAGCTTGTAATCCTTGTGCATAGCAGGCCTGTTCAGAGCTGACCCTGGCCTTGCCCAGAGCCCCCAGGCAGTCTCCCAGTGTCCAGCCCCGTGTGCCATCTGCCCATGGCCCGCACGCCTTCTCTCAGCTTCTCTGTCTTTGCAACCCTTCAGAGCTACTCCGAGCCCACCTCCTCCACACGACTCTGAGGCACTCAGCTCCTCCTGGCCATAAGACATTACTCTATTTCAAGCCAGTTTCAGAATCCCTAACACTTAGCTCATAATTAATAGTCCCACGTGTGTCATTTCATTATCCAACTCCGTTACAAAGCTCACAGGGCAGGAATCAAGCCTGATTTTTCTCGTATTTTCGTCCCGTCCTCCCCACAAGGATTTCTGAGGGCATGACAGTCATTCAGCAGATGCTCTGCTGCATTTCCCACGGAGTTGGAACCCAAGGCTGTTTTCCAGTTTAATTTTTTAGCATAGCTCTTGAGGGTCCAAGCATCCACAACTAACTCCGCAGATACTTCATCTGAGTCCGGCCCACCGACGAGCACCAGGTCTCTGAATATGTCAAACCCATTTGTTTCTGGGGAGCAAAATGACCCACATATGTCTGATTCTTTTACACTGAAAATGTTGTTTTGCAAGCTCTTCTGAGGGTCCAAGGAGAATTAAAAGACCTAAGACTAAATGCAGCAAAATGAACAAAAATTTAGAAAATCTCTGAAAGAAAAATCCTGCACATAAATCCCACCACTGCTATCCTAAGCCACCATCATCCGTCGTCTCTCAACTGAATTCCTGTGAGGGATTCCTCACTGTCTCCCACCCTAGAGTCACTCCCCTGCCCTCTGCTCTAAATAGCTGGCCGCTGTGAGGTCTCTTCTCTAAAATGCAAATCTCATTGGGCAAGGCCCCTCCTTAAAAGCTTTCAGTGCTACCCAAAGGTCTTCACGTGTCCTAGAAGACTCTCCTTCCTTCCTCCAACCCCACCTCTTGCTGTCCCCTCCCCAGAGACCAAGACTTACTGAAGTGCTTTGGCAAACGCCCTGGGCTCTCTCTCCTGGAGTCCATTATACACGCAAAGCCCTCGGCCAGGAATGCCTTTCTCAAGCCCTCTTTTCTCACCTTAATGAGCTCCTACACTCCTTGTCTCAATGTAGAAATCAGCTGCCTCCCGTGAGCCTCCAAGACAGAGTTCAGAGGCCCCAGCTCCGCACGGGTCAGCACGCTGGACCACAGCAGAGTGGACTCCCTGGACCACCTGCTTCCTCCTCAAAGTCCCTCCTTAGACGGAAGGTGTGGTCACAGCAGAGGGACAGAGCTTAGCCCATATTCCCCCAGGCATGCTCATCCCCACCACCTGCACCCTGGACTACTTTCCTCTTTGTCTCTCTCTTCTTTGGGGAGGAGGAATATTATGGGGGGTGCGGAGCACAGGGGAAGCAGTTGGCTCACAAGTAAAGTTAATTTCAAGTGAGTTAAAAATGCATGTGGTGAGACCCTATAGTACAAGAAATAGTAAGAAATGGGGAGAGCAACATCAACAGTTACATTTAGTGGACTTTCGTTGATGCACATTTGAGCTACCCAATGGGTCTTGGCCAAAAAGAGGGTTTTAAAGAGAGACAGAAGTCACTTAAACAGTGCCAGCAGTTCTGGGCCCTAGAGGAAAACGGGACACATGAGTTGCTGTCCCCTCAGTTTGGGGCACGAGCGTGGGCAGTCCTGCTCCACAAACCACCGCGGCCACTGGGAGGCCGCTGAGAGCTCTGCTCTTGGGTTGCCTGTTAGTCTCAGACTCTCACAGCCTGTTTGAAAAACCATTGTGTTCAGACTTTATTTGTTTATTTTCATTTTGGCCACATGAATCATTGGTTGAATTATTGTCCACATCAGCCCAGATCAGGGCTTCCTTGAGTGTGAGGTGCAGTGGATCATGGGGCCCACACGCACTGAAGTGGGGGAACATCAAAGAAGCGCCTTTGGTAGACAAGGGTCCAGTGCCCCACGCTGTTGTAGCACCTCTCACACCACGTGCGAACTGTCTATGGACTGGCCCATCGGCCTCACTAAATGGTGGGCTCACGAGGGCAGCAAGTGTGTCTGTAAGGCTCCTCTGTGTCCAGATTCCAGCACAGTGCCTGGGATAGTAAATGCCCAGTAAATTTTCCAGGGGAAGAAGGGGGGTTGCATGAAATGTTTAAATATGAGAGAATGAGTAAATCAGTGAAAGAGCAAAGTTAAGGAGAGATAATGGATCGAACCCCAAATTATAAACCAAAGGAAGAGCTCAAAAAGAAAGTAAGTTTGATGGAGGCCTTGTTAATGTTGTGAACGGTGAAGAAACGCTGCTGTGAGACTGGAAGGAAATAGCAACTGAGGGTGACAACAGAAATGAAAAGTGTTTAACTGCATCAAATGTCAGAAGGACAGGAAAAAACTGCAGACACGTGCTGTAGACCCGCTTTATGTCCACGTGACGTTCTTATCATCAGAAACAAGCAGGAAAACAGCACGCTCCTCTCGGAACTGTCTTGCCCTCCCAGCTACAAACTGTTTGGTAATCATAGAGGTATCAGACGAGAGGCCCACCTGGATTTTCCATCTATTCTGCAAAACCTGCGGAATGAGAAACTGCTCTAGGTGTTTCAAACAGGGAATTTAATACAAGGAGTAGATCACAAATTATTGGAAAGGCTGAGAAAAGGGGAAAAAAGTAAGATTACCCCAAGATAAATAACATTAGGAATCTGCTACCCCTCCTGAGGCTGAAAGAGAACACTGGAATTACCCGGAACCCAGGAGGGCTGCCAGGAACCCCTACACCACACTCCAAGGGAGGCCGGGCCCCATGCCGTCCTCCCGAGGCTGCAAAAGGCCCACTGCTGCCTCAGTTGTAGTAAGCACACCGCCTGAGCAGGCTGCAAACTTTGTTACTGTTGCTACCGCCGCTACTTCCAGAAAAAATAGGACAAAAAGTGCTTTTCGTTCCTGTCTCCTTCCAGTCACCTGACAGCACCTGCCATTGGCAGACACCGACAGGAACTGAAACCACAGGGAATCCGGACAACATCATTTGCAAACCCCCAGGTCCTTGGACCAAGAAGGGAGCACAAAAGGGTGGGCACAGAGAGGAGGGGGACAGATACTGGGCATACCGGCAGTGAGGGGATGTCCCTGTTCTGAGTAACTTGCATGTGCGTCTGCAGGTATAAGCAAAGGCCGGTGCACACACACACACACACACACACCCCTATGTCTGAGAGGCAAGAGATTGTTAAGTTAAACCGGCCCTGATTCAGTCGTAATACACCTCAAAACAACTGTTTCCGCTTCGCCTTCAGTTCAGCTAGTTAGTGGCATCCTAACAGCCCGGGAGATTCAAGATTCGGTGCCGCAGCCCAGCGATCAGGACTCATTAACGCAAGTCCCGCGGGCAGTCTGATCCGTGCTGGGCCCTCCAACCACTCCCGGAGAGCCGGCACAAGAGTTGGGCAGGCTCACCTTCAGGAAATAGGCAGTGTGTCACTCCCAGGTCCCAGAGGATGTTAATATTAAAAACACCCTGAGGGACGGTACATTCAAGGGAATAAAATTCCCAGTACTCTTGATTCTAAGAATATTCAAGAGAAACTTCTCCTCCAGAGACTTTAAATAAGAGAAATTTTGAAATAATAAGAAGCTTAAAGTAATACAAGTAAGAGATATTCTTATTCATTTAAGTATAAGAAATACAAGGCTCTTTTAAAAGATTCCTCTCTGGAAATCTTCCTAGTGACAAGCATGAGGGCGCTAGACAACTGGCTGAGGGTGTTTTTTTCTCTTTCTTGGTTTAGTTGGGACTGGAGTGCTGGGGGACGAGGCTCTCTGGTTTCTGGTTTCCTTTTTTTAAAATTTTGACATAATTCCACACTTACAGAAAAGTCACAAGGGCAGTACAAAGAACCACCACATCCCTTCACCCAGACCCCCCAATTCTACCCCGTTTGCTTCCGTGTGTGTGCGCTCGCTCTCTCGTTCCATTACTTCTCTTCTGAACTACTTGAGAGCAAGCTGTAAAGCTGGTGCCACCACTCCTGTATAGTCCAGTAAGCATTTCCCCAAAACAAAGACACTCTCCTACAGAACCACAACACAATCATCCACATGAGGAGATCGACTTTGATGCAACACTACCGTCCAAACCAGAAACCCGCTTTGAATTCCACCAACAGTCCCAAGTGTCACCTTTTCCTTTCTGTCCAAAACTCAATCCAGGATCACGCCTCGGATCTCGATAGGAAAGTCACTCAGCCTTTCTTTGCCTCTGTGTCCTCGACAATCTTAAGAGCATGACCCTTCGTTCTGTAGTTGACCCTCAGACTGGCTCAGCCCAGTCTTGCCCCCTGACCAGTCTCAGGCCGCGCACTCTTGGCCGGGTACCTCAGGAATGATGCCGGAGCACCATCTCGGGAGCACACGGCCTACTCGTCCCACCTGTGGTGCCGTTGCCCCTCGTGACAGGCCAGATTTCTCCACCGTAAAGTCGGTCACCACTTTCCATTTGTAACTGATGCGAGCTTTGTGGGGAGATGCTCCCGGACGATGCTTTGTTTTCCAATCACAACTAGTTCCTTCTCTCCATGCTCAGGTTGCATCTTCTGCAGAGTCCCTTTAAACTCCTCTAGCCCGGTTTGACTTTCTGTACACTTTAAATGCTTTCTGTTCTGCTGAAAAATGGGAAGCCTAGAATTTACGGACGCCTGGATGCCTCTCGTGTCTTAACCTCTCCAAGCCTCAGTTCTCAGATCCACAACAGGAGGCCTAAAGGGCACTAACTGAGTTCTAAGCTCCCTTCCAGCTTTGGCATTGCACCATTTCAGTTCTAGTTCTGCCTGGAGGTCCCTGTGGCTGCACTCGACCTGGCTTTTTGAGAATAGCCCTTCACTTTATGAATGGGGTAGGGAGTTTCGGGGAAAGAGGTGTCTCCCTGAGTCCTCCAGTACATAGAGCAGAGGAAGGAGGCGGGAGCTTAAGCTTTGTGGTGAATGGCCATGTGACCTCTGACCTCCCAGTGCTCACAAATTGGCGCCCACCCCCCTACCCCGTCTTACTGAGCTGACTCTTTGGGGAACAGTTCTTATACTTTTAGCAGTTCACCAGCACATTAAAATGATCATTATTTTCACTGCGAGAGAAGAGGTTTTTATGGAACTCCTCCCGCTGTCTGCTTGGTAAATTGAAACACAGAAAGAGAGAGAGAGAAGAGAAAGTAGATTAGCAGTTGCTTTTGGCTGATGGGGAGTGGGGAGTGAGGGGATGGGAGGGTGGCAGCTTAAAGGGGATAGCTGAAGGGGTTTCTTTTTGAGGTGATAAAAATGTTCTAAAATTGATTGTAGCGATGGTTGCACAACTTTGTGAATGTACTAAAAACCAATGATTTGTGCACTTCAAGTGGGTGAATTGTGTGGTACATAAATTATCTCAATAAGGCTATTTCACACATATACACACACACAGAGATCGACAAGGAAGTGCCATCAGAGAACTCTACATCTCTCCGTGTTGATGGAAGAGAAGAGAGATCATCCAGATAGGGTCCCAGGTGAGGTTGGAGGGGTGTTGGGGAGCAGAGAGAGCCCTGCAGGGGGGCAAGGAGCTGGTGCAAAGGCTGGAGGGTGGGAGGCGGGAGGCTGTGAACAAGGAGGGTCAGAGGCCCGGCCTGGCAGATGTGGCTCTGTTGGCAGATCTCAGGGTCTTAACTGGTAAACCAGCAACCAGGTCTCTCTTCAGGTTAAGGTGTGCAGAGATTCCTGGCAAGAGGAGGACCAGGGATCAGGCTGCCCAGTCCTCTCTGCCCAGCTCAGGAATGTCGCTGCCCACCACCCCTCTCCCCTGCCAGCTCTAGACTAGCCTTCATCCTCAGAGCCAGGTGACCTCAAAGCTTCAGGGACGTGAAAAGTAGATCCCCTCCAAAAAAATTAGATATGTAGGTAGGTAGAGAGATAGATGGGTAGATAGACCTTGACCGATTCCAAGGATAGTATCGTGAGATCAAAAAAACCATGGTCTGGTTCTTAATTTGACAAATTCCTAGCTCTAGGATGTTGCCAGGTAACTTACATCTAAACCTCACCTTCTTCCTCTGTAAAATGGGCATGGAACTGGTGCTCACTTCAGGCGGTTGTGTGGGGATGAAATGAGAAGGTGAGTGTGAAGCCTTTACACACAGTAAGCACTCAGCACGCATCCGTTGCTGTCAGTCTTCATCTTTATCTTACTGTGAGCATGAACTCACTGTACACATAAGGAAACGAGGAGCCTGAAAGCGAGGACTGCAATTCAGGTCCGACCCTCTATCGGCTCCGCCCAGCAGACGATGCGCTGACTTCCCACCTGGGAAAGCGAGGTATTCAAATAAGACAAAGTCAGAATACGCTCCTCTGACTCACCTGTAAGTGGGCTGGGAGTGCTGGAACCCCGACCTAAGCACCGCCTGGGGCGGGAGGTGGGGCGGGGGTAATCAGAAGAAAAAAAACCCTGGATGAGATTAGGGGTCTCATTTTACGGTACCCCAACTCTGCGGAAGGAAACACTCCGCTGGCCCTGGACTTGGCCCCGAAGGCCGCGCCCCTCTTCAGGGACGCTCGGTTGAGGGGCGCTCAAGCCTCCCTCTGGATTTCCATCCTGCGCTCAGGCTCAGAAGTTCCTGATGACGAATTGGGATCAGTATACATGGCTGGCGTCATTGTGATTTGGAGTCCTTTCCTGCTACAGGAAGGGAGGGAGTGTGAGGAAAAGATGCTGTGGTTTGGAAACAACGAGCGAAAGCACCCCTGACAAAAATTCCCCGGGCCAGAGGAAGACAAGGCACCTGGAGGCTGGGTCCAGGTTTAGGACCCCTTGGATTGCAACGGGCTCCCCGCCGCTGGAGGGACAGGAGAGGTCAGAGTCTGAATCGGAAGCCTTTTCTTAGAAGGCACCTCGCTGGAAATGAGTCCCTCCTTCTGAACTCATTTCTTCTCTGGGCTTTGTTCCAGCAAGAGTTGCTTTTTGAAACAGGAGAAGCCCCTGCACCCAAAGTGGGCCTCGGGGCTAAGCAGGACCAGTTGCCAGCCTGCAGGCTGCTCCTGACTGCTGAGGAGGCCCCTCCCAACCTCCAGGGAAAACCTCTGTGCTGCCTTATCTCCAGGTGAGCAGGGGTCCAGTAGAGAAGGAAAGGGTGAGTGTGGGTGGGGGACAGGACAATAGCTCAGTTGTTGTTGCACAAGGCACGCCCTCATCACCGGTTTCATTTCTTCTTCTGAGCCAGGAATCCACCCTCGGAGGCTCACGCCGAGCTGACGTCAAGAGGAGCCGCGCACGCACCTCAGAAAGCAAAATTGGGGCGCAGGCTTCAAAGGCAGCGGCATCTTCCTTCACAGCAGCTCTGAACAGTCGTCTGGTGTCTGTCTCTTTAAATGCCTGTATTTTATTGTTCCAGATGATCAGTTCTTTATGGGCAGCGACGGGAAGACAGCTGAGTGGTTCATGAGTTGGTGGTTTATAAAATCAACGCAAGCTTTTGTCTGTCTTTCTGTTTCTAATCCACACTCATTCTTATACTCAGGAGCAAAAGAAAAAACACCACAAACAGAAGACAGAAGGTTGTCTTTTTACCCCAGTCTGTATTTGGGGACCCTCGTAGCTGACTGACACAGACCAGGCGGCTAGACCAGGCCAGGAAGAGGAATATCCCATGAAATTACTAGAGAAGGGTGTTCCTTGTTTTGCATCCTAAAGTCAGAGCTCTGAGGGTGAGGAGTCCCTGCCCTGGGGGTCAGTCTGTCCTGAGAAGTCATTTAATCAAGGTGGGGTGGGGTGCAGCCACACTCCATTGGCCTGAGACTGTGGGACTGGATCCAGATCTGCTACTTACTGCCTCTGTGACCCAGTGTGAGCCTTGGTTTCTTACTCCATAAAATGAGCATTGCAGTTGTACCTACTGCATACAGCTATTA
This sequence comes from Equus asinus, assembly GCF_041296235.1. Lineage (NCBI taxonomy): Eukaryota > Metazoa > Chordata > Mammalia > Perissodactyla > Equidae > Equus > Equus asinus. The sequence goes on along the minus strand of NC_091797.1, from coordinate 62,029,845 downwards.
CACAATAAGTATTAAAAACAGTGCTTAGTAAATGTGCAAAGACACAATGTTAAAAATGAATGTGTGGTCCTTGAGTTTCCTAATGGGGAAACTGAAATTCAGAGAATTGGGGCTAACATAGTTCAGAGTCCAGTCCAGAACTCAGACCTCCTGGCTCACGGTTTGAAATTTTTTGATTATTATTATTATTATGCACCAGTCAAAAGACTCCTGGATGTCATCAACCATGTTTTTAATTTGAGCAGGAGTTGTGACAAAAGACATGGCCCTGGCTGGCTCAGGCTGCTCACAATGCGTCCTCGGCCCCGGCAGCTTGGGAACCCCTGGAGATGGGGGCTAGGTAGCAACAGTGTAGACCCAGCCCTGCTTCCGCCTGCCCTGGGCTTCCTGCAGAATTCTACCAGGGAAAAGCAAAGCATTTTTTAACCTCAGGCCCCGCAGGACCAGTTCAACTGATCCCATCTTATCAACAGAGTAATTAAGTGTGGTTTTTCTGGAACTGGACACTCTCGTCCAGTTCAGGCCGGTTTAGACCACCAACCCATCAACTGGGCCTATGCAAATACTGACAATTGATCTTTTTCATGTCAAGGGACTAAAAACTCCACCCACAGATCATGGTAAGGCCACCATTTTGTGAACATGGGTCCTGTGAAGAGGCATGAAGCAAGACTACTCCTGCACGGATCGTCAATTGCCTCATTTCTCCTCACCTCCAATCATCTAATCCCACACTGCAGACCACCTTGCCCCCTACCCCATAAATATCCCTGAGTTCCCCTTCTCAAGGAGGCAGATCTGAGATTGATTCTCCCACCTTCTTGCTTGGCCACTTTGTGATTAAATCCTTTCTCTTTGCAAACTTGTCATCTCGGTGATTGACATAATCGTGCAGCAGGCAAAACCTGATTCGGTAACAATTTCACACTGAGCTCATTGCATTCCAGGACAGCCCTGTGGGGTGACGTAAGACTAGAAAAGCTGAGAGATTTGCCCAAGACCCCATGGTGGATGAGTAGCTAGGCTGGGACTCAAACCCTGGTCTCCTGGCTCCGAGTCCTGTGTTCTTTCTCCTGGGCCATGCACCCTGGCCTTGCCGGCCACAGCCCGTCAAGGAGAAGGAAAAGTGGGCAGTGTGAGGGGGAAAGTCCAGGAGCACAGTGACCTTTTCAACTATTAGGGAAGAAAAATGTCTGGTGGGCCGAGGGCCACTTGGGTTTGCATAGACTATTTTGAAAGGATCAAGCAATTTAAATATTAGTAGCATGCAGATCTGGGTAGCTGTATTCCATGGAGGCTGTATGAGGAATTATGTGAAAGGTGACAGAGCTGAATGACTCCATAAAGCAATGGGAAAATTTCTACCACACTCTGTCTGTGTTGGCAGGGGCTGTAGGCTATTGTCACCTCTTCCAACTTCTCTGAAACAATATAAAAGTGCAAGTGGCCACCCAGGGCTTACCTCACTGCTAAAGGACACAGGTTTTAAAAAGTAGAGAACCATGCTTGTTCAGCAAAAGTCCTGAGCAATGAATGATTCACTCACTCGCATAAGAGGGGGAAAAGAAACATCTGAGGAAATTTGGAATATTGAAAAATATTTTATGTATTTGGAAAGAATTGTGAAGAAAAAAGTTCTACACATCTCCTGGGTTCCATGACAAGAAAAGAACAAAGGTGACGCTTTGTCACCTGTTAGCTCAGAAGAAGTTTCCTTCCTCCCTCCCACCTCTGTTCCCTCCTTCCCTTCTTCCTCCCTCCCTATCTCCCTCCCTCCCTTCCTTCTCTTCTTTCCTTGCTTCCTCCCTTCCTTTCTTCCTCCCTTCTTCCCTCCTTCCTTCCTCCTTCTTTCCTCTGATGGTCATTAATCAGTCACTTACGCATTCACCAAGTACTGAGCACCTCCACTGACCACTGAGGATTCACGGATCATCGTTCTTACATCCTAGTCATATTTTTGTTGAGTGCTCACTACACAGTGATCACTGAAAAAAATAAAGTCATTTCATAATACCTACAATTTTCCACTCCAGGAGTATTCCCAAGTTCACAGGCATTTCTTCATACTCACAAATTCCCATTCTCCTCTGGGGAAACTGAGGCACAACAGAGTCAAATAGAAATAAAGTAATATAATTCCTGTCAGAGAGCAAGTCAGTGGCAGGAATAATAATTATTCAGTTTCTGAATTGAACTCAGATCCTTTTTAAGAAAGCAAACACTGAAGAGTCCCCTCTGCCCCAACCTACCTCAAGGCTGTGTCTTATCTCCAGCAAAACGTTGTTCCATGAGTTAGTCATAAAGTCGTGTTGAGTCTCCATAGGTAAAACTGCCATTCCAACTGCGGGAAAGTGTTTTAAAACCCTACACTCGAGTGTATTTGTGGGTTTTCCTAGGAGAGACCATACCTCAACTGTGAGACCAGTCATGAAAACGGGACTCCTCCAGTCTTCCCTGTCTTCTTGGCTCATGAGAAATCTTGGTTCTTAACATGCTAACAGGTCAAAGGGCAATAATGTCCTCTGCTGGGCCCAGCACAACACCGTGAACGGCAAGCTATACAAGGAGTAAAAGAAATTCAAAGATTCAGTTGGAAATTGGTCTGAAAGGGCTATCACTTTTCAAGGTTGGATGACCCCAGAAGAGCATTCTCTTTGCTCCACTAGCCCCAGGTGGCCACCTGCACGTTTGTATTGTTTCAGAGTACTTGGAAGAGGTGACAGTAGCCTACAGCCCCTGCAAACAGACAGCGTGGTAGACATTTTCCTATTGCTTTGTGGAGCCATTCAGCTGTCACCTTCCACATCATTCCTCCTACAGCCTCCATGGGATACAGAAACCATCTGGGGCTTGGAGGTCCAGGGGCAAGCGCTCCCTGGTCAATGTTAACCCCCACTTTTGGAAGTTTGCCACGCACTTTACTTTATCAAGGACTCAGAAAAGTGCTGTAGCGAAGAAACCTGTTTAACTCATTATTTTCTAGACTTATTTGATCATGGAAATCTTTTTTGGAAAGATTGGAAGATGGAAAATCCACTAACGTCTCTTGGATTCTGTGAAACATTGTCTGAGAAAATCCTGAGTCCAAGCTTCCCCAGCTCTCTTTGCACGAGGATCTCAATAAAACATACCTAAATCACGAAAGGCGCACAAGAAGCGTTAACTGAGTGAAGGAATAGATTGACTAATGAATGGGTGAATGACTCAGTGGATTTATCATAAGGTCTTACACACCTCACTGGAAGCCTTGGGAGCAATGAGCCAAGCACTGGCCGCCCACTCTCCCTCTCCCACATGGAGAAACCACATGAGGGGTAGGAAAAGGAATCCAGGAAGTGCAGGCCCACGGTGCTGTGGTCACCTCTGGGCCCAGCCAGCCGAAAAGGCTGAGCTGCCAGCGCTTGGATGCCAGGCAGGGCCGAGGAAGCGTTGGAGTCTGGGGTTTAACATGGGATCATGTGGCCTTAGACTTTGTCAGTGACAGGGGACTAAAGGCCTAACAAGCTGGGCCATCTGGTTGGGTCCCATCGTCTATCAAGAAAGGCATCTGACATTTGTGTAGTACGGGAAAAAAAAAAAAGCGCTGTGCTCCAGGTCCACAATCCCGTATTCAAAACCCTTGGGGCAGCTGTGTTACGGAATTCAGAATTTTTCAGACTTTTAGAAAGATAATGTGGCTCATATACCACATAGAGTTAACATCACTCACAGGGACCTGGGACACTGCCCCATGTTCAAACATAATGTTTTCTGCAGTGAAACATGAAGATTCATAGTAGGTGAGATAAATTAAACATATAAATAATTTCAAGTCAGTTCAGATCAGATTTTGCTGGTAAATGGCACCAGGTATACAAAACACTTTTGGTTTTCGTAGCTTTCTGGATTTTAGGATTGTAGCTAGGAGAGCGGGGGTCTTTAATGTGCCTCTCACAGAAGGATACTTGCTACAAAGAGAAAAGGGTGGACAGTAAGTCTGTGCAATAAATCTGAGGACTTCCCTTTATGGAAAAATCACATCTCCAGCGCATCACGGGCTCTCATTTGTAAACAGAATATTCCCAGTGCTTCATTTAGGGTCAGAGGGTTTCAGATCTCGTTTTCGAGTTGTTTGCTTTGATCTGGAATCCACATAAAGGGAATCTATCCATTTCTTCCCTTGAAGGACTCATAAGAACTTTAGGCTATATTAACAAGGAGGGGCCAAGAAAGAGGGGGTTTCCAAGGCAAAGGGTTGAAGAGCAAAGGTTGAATGAGTCACCAGTAAATTTCTAAAGTCACTAAACTGCCCATATTTGGGGTGAATGAAATGACATAGTTTTTACGTGCCCAGTGACAATGACACAATGACTTGTTTCTCTCCTTATATGAGCTCCCATGAACTCAAACATCAGTCTTTCTGACTTCTGGTTTTATGATCTCAGGTTCTAACCTAGAAAGAATCCAAGGGCCACATTATCTTTCTAAAAGATAATCCTAGAAAGAATAGTTAAATGTAGACAGTCTCCTGTTGTGATTTTCAAGAGGCCTCCCACTTTCTTAAGTGGTCTAACAAAATCCTCCCAACACAATCAATAAATGAAGTAGACATGTTATGCAACATGAGGTACTTGGCCACAATGCTGATCAAACAATGACAGGTATCCCAATTTCAAAACGGTTGTAAGCATCCGATCTAGTATACCGTTGGAATATCATACTGGAGGATTCTGCCTATAGATTAGCTATAGTGTATTCACTGGTGTTTCGGCAAAGCTGAAACACCAAGATTGTGTCTTCTCTGCATGAGGCCATAGGTCCATTGACAAATAGAGGTGGCGATTTCTCAAAATCAAAGTGCAACGAGAGCTCTAAGGCAATATTTAGCTTCTGCCTTGACTTCAGGCAAGACGCGCCTAACTGCTCAGACCCATCAGGTTCACTTCTGTTTTCAAAGATCTCCCAACATAAGAACTCACCAGGCCCTATAATCCATTCCTGGGTCTAAAGTCCCTCAATGTCTGTTTGTGCCAATTCAGCCCAAAGTTCCCAGATAATAGGCCAATTATGTTGTGTCACCGGAGACCTAGCCCCACCAGGCCACTGAGACTTAATAACCTCAAGAAGGGAATTTCCTAAATCTCATACCCAGCAGGGGATTTAGAACAATGAGTTCCTCTCCATTAATCTTTAATTCCTGAGAATGCTGAGGGTGCCAATAATGGTTGTGTGTGTTTCTCTCCAGGTCTTCAGAGGTGAGAACCTGAGGCAGCCATAGTGGCTATAGAAGGTGATGCCAGAGGTGAAGGCTCCCTGCATTCAGCTCCCAGACAGCATTTGGTCCCAGTGGCTGGGAGGTGGCAGCAAGGGCAATCCAAGGGCCACAAGCAGAGGAATGACATGCAACCACCTGGGCAGCCAGAGCATGCTCAGCACCCAAGGGAAGGGAAAATCAAAGGGGAACAGCGGGGTGGCCAGAGGCCCCATAGTTCATGTCTAGCTCCCTGAGTAGCAAGAGCTACTCCTGCTCTGGAAGAGATGGTGACCCAATGGGAAATGCTTCTGCAAAGGACAGAAAGAGCCTGTGTCGGGTGAGGGTGGGAGAGAGCCCTGAATAGGAGGCAGCCTCTCGAGCACCTTTCTGGATGCAGCGTGCAGTCTTCGAACCGTGCCTGGCACACAGTCGGTGCCCACTAAATAGACATGCTCCCTGGTTTCCCCACTTGCCGGCCCCTCCAGGCCCCAGATTCTTGACTTTGCTCTCTGTTGGGTTCCCCTAGTTCAAGTACTTCTCCTTTACACATGCTTGTGTAGAAATCCTTAAGGCAGAACTTTGCAGTGAAAGAATTAGTTTAAAAATGATTGACAGAAAAAAAAAGATTGAACTCCCATTTAGGTGCCATTCTCAAGCTAACATAATTATGGAGCCAGAGAACAGATGAGTGGTTCCCAGGGCTTAGGGATGGAGGTGGGTGTCGTGGGGTGGGAGACATCCTTAGGACGGAACGGTTCTGTATCTGAACTGTGGAGGTGGTTACAAGCATCTACCGCCAGTTTAAGGGGATAGGACTGCACAGAAGTATACAGACAAACACCTGCCTGGAAAACTGGTGAGATCTGAATATGCTCTGTGGGTTGCACCAATGTCAACCTTCTGGTTTAGATATTAAATCTAGCTCTGCAAGGTGTTACTATTGGGCAAAACTGGATGAAGTGTACGTGGGACCTCCTCGTTCATTGTTTTGCAACTTCCTGTAAATCTATAATTATTTCATGATATATTAAAAAAATTTTTAAATGACTGAATCCACAGGAATGAATTATGTTTGCAATTTGCTAAACAGTTAAGGTAGGCACAAATGGATGCATAGACAAAGTCTAAATAACATGCACTGTTTTGTTCTGATAGTAACTTTCCACATATCCCTCACTAAGGGGTTGGGAAAACCCTTATCCAGTGCCATGACTTTACAAAACACTCTGCATATTGCAGTCGCTGTAAAGAATATCGGCTGGAGTTGTGCAGTATACAGCCTGTGCAGCAATACACAGCAACCCTGCCTTTAGCTAGCTACTGCAAAGGGATGTATCTCAGTTGCTGATTCTTTTTGTTCACCACCCTGGTTTCAAGATGTATTTCTGTATCTCAAACTGCTCCATCTTTCCAGGCAGGCTGGATTGCATTTTTGTATCAGTATTGATATTCCAATACAGAGAATTCTCAGTTTCTCAGTCTTCATCTTCAGACATTGTAATAGAATTTTTACTCATTTATTCAATAGCATTCTATTGTGTATTTACTATGAGCTGTAAAGACTGATTTCTGTGTTGTGTTACTCCAACCACCATGGACCATAATTCACACGGACATCCATGCAACGCTGTAATTGAAGGCGCTTCACGCTCCTCTACTGGCTGCTCTGCAAAATGCTTTCTAACGAGAAATGGCTTCTCTCTGTAGCTCTGGTAGAGATCTAATTCCCTAACTTGTTAGCAGAAAGAGAACTTCCGGTGTGAAAGCTACCTGAAACAGACTCCCGACTATACAGAAGTTGATTCTGTATCTCTGTATGAGTTGGACCATCAACTGTGGCTGGTATTGCACTTTTATTGTTCAACAATTACAACCTATTGGTGTGTGGGCCATACGCAATTATGCTGTTCACAGCAGGGCTGGTCGCAGAACAAGCCCCCTGCAGACTCAGCGAGGGTAACAGACAGAGACAGGTGAGTAATGTGCCCAGGTGAGGAGGTGGTGGCAGGGGTGGTGCTGGGAAGAGGGTGGGTCAGGTGAGGTGGTGCGGGAGCTGGTGATTCACAGCTGCCTTTTGTCGGGAGGGGTGGGGCAGGGGTGGAGCTCGCCTGGGCAGCGGAACCCACACCCAGCGCAGGTTCTTTCCTGATCGGCTCCTCCCGCCTCCAATTTCCCATCAGACACAGGTGCAAGGGATGCACAAAGCCAGCTTCCTGAGCAACGAGCTGGGACAAAGCCAGCAGGTGATCTCAGGGTCTGGCTCTTTCCCCAAGCTCCTGAAAGCACATTCGCCATGAAGGTTTAGAGATGAGCTGAGAGGGGGCGGGCCCAGGTAATCTTCAAGCTCCAGGGTGCACACATTTTCCTGGAGCAACTTTGATCTCAACACACAAACACACACACACACACTCCCACACACGCACCTGAGATTACCAATCACCAACCCCCCGGCCCCCAACACACGTGCACCGGTCCTACTCCTGATCAGGCCTGAGCCAAGAAAGAGGTAGAGGGGCTAGAGGGTCTTTTCCCAGCCTTTAGGGAGGAACGTAAAAGAGGAAGGGGAGAAGCAGACTGAAAGAGAAGACTACCTCAACGCCACCAAGCCAAGCTTGCGAGTAAAGGCTGCATAACTGTTTTAGAAAAGGACAAGGAAAAACTCCTCTGATCCTTAACCATCAGACAAGTTTGAATCCTAGCGACATCACTACTAGCTGTGTGACCTTGGGCAAGTTTCTTTACCCCTCTGGGCCCCACTCTCCTCATCTGTAAAACGCAGATGCTGCTGCAGCTGCTGATACTCACCTCATGGGATTTGGGAGACTTGAATGGGTTAATACACAGGAAAACACAGAGAAGGCCTGGCCCACAGGAGCGCACTCGGCGCACCGAGACCACTCTCACGAACTGGGCCGGAAACCTCTTCACACTCCCAGCTCCCGTAGAGATTCCGTTTTCTCTGCTTCTTCCTGCCTTCCACCTCCTTGCATTCTTTCCAGGTCCCTTTCGAGCACCTTCTTCCCCATCCCTTTTCCCCTAAGAGGCAGCCCTGTCTCATAATTAAGAGCAAGGCTTCGAAGACCGATGGAGTGGATTCAAGTCCTCGCTCCCCACATCCTCGCTGGGGCAAGCACTGGCCTTCTTAAGCCTGGGTCTCCTCACCTGGACCCATGCCCTGCAGACTGTCTCCCAGACCTAGTTGCAGCCTCAAGGACTCCGGTGATGGATGGAAGTGCCTGGCCCTGCGTAGGGACTCAGCAGACGGAGGTGTCCCCTCAGGGGCTCCCTTCCACTGCACCAGATCCCCCAATTCTGCTGTCACTCCCCATCTCCCTGTCCATTCTTCTTGTCCTCTGGCTAAGAACAAGAGTGGCCATTTGTGGGCATCCATTGCCTTCCCAGCGCTGTGCTGAGAACTTTTCTCCCTGGAATCCTCAAATAACCCCGTGACTTAGGACCTGCCCTCCTCCAGAACCCCCTCTGTCTTTCCCAGGGAAAAGGCTGAAGTTAACGGTGGGTTGCTCTGAAGATCTGAAGCACTGTGGGAAAGGCAGAGGAAGAGACGGAGGAACATTTAATGGGCGACCGACACACCCAGTTTGCCCCAGATTAAGGGGTTTCCCAGGATGTGGAAATTTCATTGCTAAGACTGGGCAAGTCCTGGGCAACAGGGATGGCTGGTCAGGCCAACAGTCCAGTCATCCATGATGCCCAGGATCCCCAGAAAATATCTGTTGCTGCTGTCACAAAGGCTCAGAAACCAAAGTGACAATTTTAGGAAGGTACTTAACTCTCTGAGCCTCAGTTTCCGCATCCGTAAAATGGGGAGAGCAATGGCTACCTTCTCACAAGGCTGTCACTGAGATGAAAAGGGGTCAAGCGCATCGAGCATCTGGAGCAGTGCCTGTCCTGCCGTGAGCCCCAGAGGGGTCAGCATCCAGCCCTGGACAGCACTCTGGGTCCCACGTGATCGGCCTGGGATGTGCCTGGTCCTGCCGGCTGCCACCCTGGGCTCCTTACTTACTCTCTCCAAATCTCAACTGCTCACCTATCAAATCGGTGCAATGGGGAGGTTAAATCAATTACATAAAGCTTGTCTTCCAGTTCCAGGCCCTCAGGTCCCCTCCCCTCTGCAATATTCATCTCTCCATAGTCTTTAGGGAAGAAGAAAAAGAGGAAGGGAGAGAGCTGGCTATAAAAGACTTGCCAGGACTCCGCTGACCAGGCCTGTGGGTAAAGAAAAGCCTGCATAATACTTTTTAAAAGGAAGAGGATGAAACCCAAGACTCAGACTGGCTGGAAAACCCCAGTCCCACTCATCCTTCACCCCCAGATAAGGAAGTCTCAGCCGAATGATGGTGGAAGGGACTTTGTGAGGGAGGGGCAGGTGATGAAGAGAGGGTGTTGGAAGTGCCCCACCTCAGCCCAGTGCTTGGGTCTGAAACTCTGGATCATCAGCACAGACACATCTGGAGGGATGCAGGGAGGGGACGCAAAGCCACTGCCCTTGGTTGGCAGAGGGCACACGGCCCAGGCATCTCTGTGAAAGCATCTGGCCCCATTCCATTATTGCGACCTGGACCCACGGTGTCCCTGGCCCCCGTGCTGAGGGTGTGTTTCACTTTTCTCCTTCTGGGCCTTGGGGTTGTCTGGCCCCACAAAGGAGGAAATGCTCTGGCAGTGGTCTCAAAGGACTTTATGGGAAGGTCAGTGGTTCAGACGTTGCTATTTTTTAACATTTATTAAATGCCAGTGGCATGCTGAGCCCATGGAGAGGCAGAGGTAGGCAGAGGGGGCGGGCACGCCGCTCTCCGAGCAGATAAACAAGTGCATGGCGTTCCAGAACTCTGAGGGAAGATGCCCTGAAAGCCCGGAGCTGGAGCAGCTCGGGCCCTGCGGTCACCTTTAGGGCGTTCTCCAAGATTACCACTCCTGCTCTTAGCGACGGGAGGAATCAGAGTCCAGGGGCTTTTTGGCTGCGGCTGTGACGCTCAGCCATCAACACCGGTATCACCAGCCACTCCCCAAATGACATGCTTTGCTTCTGAGGGCCCTTTTGGCTCCCTTCTCCCAGGCGCTTGGTAATAAAAGAACAGCTGGAGGCAGCGACAGCGCAGTGTTCTTCCCAGTCACCCTAACCTGGAACTCAGCCTGTCCCTCCCCCCGGGGCTAGGAGGGCGGAGCATTTAGTTTGACCCAGAAGGAAAAGCCATCACTTTGGGAAGGGGTCAGGGGAGTGCAGCAGGAGGGGTCAGCAGAGCCGGGTAGAGGGGCCGGGCTAGAGGAATGAACTCCATGGGTTTCGTTGCCTTTCATCCACCAGCTCCCCCTTACTACTGTCCCAGGGTGCACTCACCTCCCTGGGGGCAGGATGGAAACGCACAGGGTGGGGGGCTGGGCGGGCAGAGCGGGCAGCCCCTGAGCTCTCTGGTGAGCAGGGCTCTGAGGGGAAGCTGGGTTTAAGCCCCAGCCATACCTGACTTGGGACAAGTTATTTCTCCTCTGGGCTTTACTTTCTTCATCTGTAAAATAGGCTGGAGTGTGATGGGTTTACAAAGGTCTTTTGTGCTCTCTAATTCAGCAACATGAGCAGAGTCTAGCTACGCGTGGCCCCTGAATTTCTGGTGGGGGGACGGAGGCTGAAGATGAGGATGTGATGAGAGGACTGTCTGTGGGATTCTCCCATGAGAAAAGCTCTTCCTCATCTCCCCGTCTCTCCTTACTCACTTGCACAGCCTTGCCAGATCTGGGTTTGGCACCGGAGGTCCCTATGCCCCAGCACACATCCTTGCTCACCTTCCAGTGATTCACAGCAGCCTGGGACAGGGTGCCCTAAAGCATGCCTGCAAGTCCGTGCCCATCGCCCCTTCCCCAGATGCCATGGCTGGGAGCTGGCCAGGTTGTCAGCTGTTCCTGAGCCCGAGGAGCTCCTTGAGTTACAAAACGGAGAGGACATGGAAATTGAAACAGGAGAAGCAGCGAGCGGGGGCCAGAGGGCTCCTGGGGCAGCTATGGAAAGACAGCCCTGCCAGAGGGACCACATTATTTATTGGTTCTCTGGGGGAGACATATATGGTTAGGAAAAGAACCTCTTCATATCACAAGACACAGGCCTGCTTTTTCGTGGCTCACCAAAGTACCACCAAATGTACTCAAAGACAATTGCCAGGCGTGGGAGGCACCTAACAATCACATGTCAGCATCACTGTTATTTTTTCCCAAGCATCTCACAGGATGCAGGGTTCAGAGAAACAGCATTTCCATTTCACACCAGAGAGGGAGGCGCCCCACTGAAGGGAAGGGTCTTCCTCAGGGCCACCCATCTCGGCCCCCCAGGCTCAGCGAGAGCCCTGTCTCAGCGAGCAGTCGTGCATTCCTGGAGCCCCAGCCACGCTCTCTCTACCCAGGGAAGGGATGAGAGCAGCCAGGGCTGGGATATTTTGAGAAACAAAGAGAATTAGCCCCTCAAAAAAAGCCCAACGCATTCCCACCCCTCCACAAACTACCACCCTGGACTGTGCGGAGGAGAAAGGCTGGGGGCGGAGGGCTGCTGTGTGGGGGAGCAGGAGGAAGGCTGGCCAGTTGGAAATGATGTCATGTGGCCGCAGCTAAAAAAACACTCTGCTGTGGAGCACTGGGGCGTAAATGCCATGTGAGTTGCTGAGCTGGGGAGTGGGTTCCACCAGGTTGGATCAAGTGGCTGCTTTCCTGGAAACTGGGCTTCTGGTTGCTAGGGCTGATAGGGCGGGGAAATGCTAGCCCTGGCGTTCACGGGAAAACATTTTGACATTGAAGAAGAGCTGGGACATGCTAACTGTTGAGAAAAAACAGAGCAACCCTGGCTTCGTGGCTGCAGCTACCAGCCCTGCAGGACTCGGATTACCCACCCAAGGATGCCGCGAGCCAAGGAATCGAACGATGCGTGCTCCTGAGACCGTGGGACAGAAATCCCAAAAGGATCCACCACCCACTGTGGGTCTGCTGCACCCTGTCTTCTCCCAGTGTCCCCAAGCATCCAGCCTCCACTCTGGATGGCTGTGGGTCCTTCTACCACACATGTGCAGCCAGCCCCCCTGGGACATGACTCCAGGCCCCATCAGCCAGGCACTGGACATTCGCTGAAGCAGCAGCACCTCAGACTGCTGTGGTCCAGGGAAAGATAGCCCAGTGCAATTAGGGGTGATCTGCAACAAGGCTCAGGAAGCCCCTAAGTGGAACAAAGTTAGCACCACAAGTACGGCCCAAGGGTCAGTGGCCTTGGAGCCTCGCTGCAGTTCTGTGCTGGAGGTCGGGGCCATGGCACAGTCTCAAGGGGAAATGGTTTTCGTGATTCAGGAAATAAAATCCTTTGGCAGAGAGCCAGGGCCAGCCTGATTTGCACTGATTTCTGCCCTATAACAAACAGTGTTGTAACCAGGTGCCTTTACATTTCCTCCTAATCTGATCAGAGTACAACTCCCCTGGACGTGCAAAGTGCAGGCCCTCTATTGGAAGCTCCAAATGCCACCATTTTCTGCCTGCCCCAATCCTCCAACACGAGGACTAATGATATCACCTGTGGGCATCTGCGAGCTCTCACAGAGGCTCAGAGAGCACTAACTGAGCTCAGCAGGCAAGATCCAGATGCTCGGTGAGCGGAGCCCCCTCCACCCCCTTAAAGGCACTGCCCTTTAAGTTGTCCTGGGAGCCTGATGCCCACTTCCTTTCCCCTCAGCATCTATTTCTGCTCTAACAATGGAAGTGAAAGCCTGTGGGTCCCGCTACTTCTCTGTGATTCTCTGATCACCACCAATACTCCCTAGAGAACTGATTGTGCTCCAGAGGGGCCTGGAATAATGGAGGCAGGAGAGAGAAGAAGAGACAGGGAGATGAGAAAAGGAGAGCCAGTGATACAAGATAGGAAAATGAGGATGTGGACGTAAGGCAGAGGGGCACACCACTACACAGGAACCCATTGGGATGTATTTAGGACACAAAGTCAGATAAATTTAAATTTAAAAAAAAAAGATTTAAAAGAAAGTAGGAAAAGGGGCTGGCCTGGTCGTGCAGCGGTTAAGTTTGCATGTCCTGCTTCAGCAGCCCAGGGTTTGCTGGTTCGGATCCCGGGGGCAGACCCAGCCACCACTTGCCAAGCCATGCTGTGGAGGCCTCCCACATATAAAGTAGAGGAAGATGGGCACGGATGTTAGCTCAGGGCTGAGTCTTCCTCAGCAGAAAGAAGAGGATTGTCAGCACATGTTAGCTCAGGGCTAATCTTCTGCAAAAATAAATAAATAAATAAAGACAGTGGGGAAATACTAAAAAGTTGAAGGGAAAAAAATTTGGCCAGTTAGAAACAAGGTTTTATATATGTATACACACACACACATAGGTATATATAGATAAATACATACACACATTAAATATACACACACAAAGATGCATATAAATATATGAAAGTGAGCAAAAGAAATAAAAAACAAGAAGTAAACATTTAATTAGAGCAATAATTTTTATTCCAGAAAGCTAGGAATAAGTACCTTGCAAATTTAAAGAATTTTAAATGGCAGATAATCATAAATATAATAGTATTAATAGTATTGAACACTTTACAGAATTAGAACAAAGAATCCTAAAATTCATATGGGGCAAGAAAGACCCCGAATTGCTAAAGCAATCCTGAGAAAAAAGAACAAAACGGGAGGCATCACAATCCCTGACTTGAAAACATACTACAAAGCTATAGTAATCAAAACAGCATGGTACTGGTACAAAAACAGGTGCACAGATCAATGGAACAGAATTGAAAGCCCAGAAATAAAACCACACATCTATGGACAGCTTGTCTTTGACAAAGGAGCTGAGAGCATACAATGGAGAAAAGAAAGTCTTTTCAACAAATGGTGCTGGGAAAACTGGAAAGCCACATGCAAAAGAATGAAAATTGACCATTCTTTTTCACTATTCACCAAAATAAACTCAAAATGGATCAAAGACCTAAAGGTGAGACCTGAAACCATAAGGCTTCTAGAAGAAAACGTAGGCAGTACACTCTTTGACATCGGTATTGAAAAGGATCTTTTTGGACACCATGTCTTCTCAGAGAAGGGAAACAATAGAAAGAATAAACAAGTAGGACTTCATCAGACTAAAGAGCTTCTTCAAGGCAAATGAAAACAGGATTGAAACAAAAAAACAACCCACTAATGGGGAAAAAATATTTGCAAGTCATATATCTGGCAAAGGCTTAATATCCATAATATATAAAGAACTCTCACAACTCAACAACAAAAAATCAAACAACCTGATCAAAAAATGGGCTGGAGACATGAACAGACATTTCTCCAAAGAAGATATACGGATGGCCAATAGGCACATGAAAAGATGCTCATCATCGCTGATCATCAGGGAAATGCAAATCAAAACTACACTAAGATATCACCTTACACCCATTAGAATAACAAAAATATCTAAAACTAATAGTAACAAATGTTGGAGAGGTTGTGGAGAAAAAGGAACCCTCATACACTGCTGGTAGGAATGCAAACTGGTGCAGCCACTATGGAAAACAGTATGGAGATTGCTCAAAAAATGAAAAATAGAACTACCGTATGATCCAGCCATCCCACTACTGGGTATCTATCCTAAGAGCTTGAAGTCAGCAATTCCAAAAGTCCTATGCACCCCAATGTTCATTGCAGCATTATTTACAATAGCCAAGACATGGAAGCAACCTAAGTGCCCAGCAACAGATGAATGGATAAAGAAGATGTGGTACATATATACAATGGAATACTACTCAGCTGCAAAACAGAACAAAATCATTCCATTTGCAATAACATGGATGGACCTTGAGGGAATTGTGTTAAGTGAAATAAGCCAGTCAGAGAAGGATAATCTCTGTATGACTCCACTCATATGAGGAATTTAAAAATGTGGACAAAGAGAACAGATTAGTGGCTACCAGGGGAAAGGTGGGGTGGGGGGTGGGCACAAAGGGCGAAGTGGTGCACCTACAACACGACTGACAAACAATAATGTACAACTGAAATTTCACAAGACTGTAACCTATCATTAACTCAATAATAAAAAAAATTTTTTTTAAAGTATTGAACAGTAATTTCCATGCTTTTTTGTCAAGAAAAAAAATTAAACAGTATAATATATTGATTGTATTGACAAATTTTATCTACTTGCTTCCCTTTTAATTTATTAGAAACGTTATGAAGCATAAAAACAAAATTTTAAGAAAATACTTTAATAATTTAAAATATTTTATCAACCACATGAAAAGTTTTATAAGTAATATATTCTTTGTGAGAACACTGTGATTGAATAATCTTAATTATTTTTGATACCTTGCTTTAGCATTTAATGATACAGTAATTTGAAGGTCATATTTTGATACTTGATTTTAATGACTGTCCTAGATGAAAAATAGGGCTTACTAAGGTGTGTAGGTCCAAATGGGGACCTTGGTACTCGTTTTTTAATCCCACCTACCACTGCGGCAAAGGTTTATTAGAATTTGGTTGGTAAGTATCAGTCTTACCTAATGTTGATTGGCTGTTAGTAGAGATTAATCAGAAATTGTTGTACTTTATACTTTAACAAATGGCTTCAAAACCCATTGAAATTTCTCATTCAAAAGATTGGGGGCAGAACAGAAAATTATTTTTCCATATTTTTAAAGAATCCAGGCATGAGATTTTATATTTAACAACTGTCATTTTCAGCTAAAAGAACAAAGTAATGTAGGAGGGAGGGAGGGGGAGGGTGCAGGGAAGAAGAAAGGAAGGAAAGAAGGAAAGAAAGAAAGAAAAGAAAAGAAAAAATTGCAAGCATTGGAATAGTCTCAAAGATCTGTTTTTAACAAGCTCTCTCCACAATATGATTTTCTTTTGAAAATCAATTGTCCTTTCACTCATTGTTAAAATGTCCCTTTGACTTTGAAGGTACTTATTAGGATGTTCTTAATTTCTCAAGATGAGTTTCTACATAGCTTATAACTGACAGCCGCTTACCAGACGGCAAAGGTCAGAGATTTTGGAACACACATCTTCAGGTTTGACAACTCTTTGCCTCAAGTAAATCTCTATTTGGAATAAACATTTCATATCTACTTCTCATTTCATTAAAAGTATCATCAGATTCTACTTTTTAAAAGTCAATTTTTAGCCACATTGATGATCCCCTTATAGCACATGAACTCCACGTAACAAGTCGTTGACAGCAAAGTGCATGAGAACGTCACGGTCAACCTCTCAACTCGTCAAATCCCCTCTCTCCTCTCAGGGCCTTAGTACCGTGTGCAGCCCAGTGAGACTGCCAGTGTCAATCCATATACTTTATATTAATCAACCTTAACGTATTTCATAATTTTAGTTTAAAATAAATATAAATAGGAGTTCTAAAAAATTTTCCACCCATGACACCCTCAGGAGACCGAGCGCTCTTTGGCAACCCCCTGCCTAGGGGAGAGCATCCACTGAAGGACATGGGCCTTGGCTGCTCAACGTCCAGATCCCACCTGGGCCATTACTGCTGCGTGACCCTGGACAAGCCCCCTGAGGACTCTGTGCCTTGATTTCCCCAGCTAAAAGAGGGAGATAATAAAGTAACCGTTCAGGAGCGGGAGGCAGGGTCGGTGACAACTAAATGAGCTAATTAATCCATGTAATGCTCTTAGAACACTTCCCAGCTAATAGCAGAGACTCAACAATGTTGGCTGTTATTATTATCATATGGGAGAATTCTATGTCTTTCTTTATCCTGGAAGCACCTGGAGGCTAAGAAACTAGTTAGAGCACTGTTTCAATCATCCAAGTAAGGGACAATGGCAGCCAAAACCAAGAAAGTAGCAGTGGGCTTGGAGAGAAGGAGAAGGACTTAAGAGGCTCTTGAGAAGTTGAATCAACAGACTTTGGAAGTGATATAACACGGGCATTGAAGAGAAGGGAAAGAGCAGTCAAGTGTGACCTGGAAGTCTCTGGCCTGTATGATGGAGTATTAACTGAGGAAAGGAAATAAGGGAGGTCCAAGAGTAGTGGGAAATAATAATTAACTGAGTACTTAGTATGTGCCAAGCAATATCCTAAGTGTTGTTCATGTATCAAGTCATTTAATCGTCATAAAAACCCCATGAGAGAGCTGTTATCCCCATTTTACAGACGATAAGACTGAGTCATGGAGAAGTCCGTAATTTCTCCAAGGTTACACAGCTAATATGTGGCCAGGCTGGGATTTGAACCCAGGCTGTCCATCTCCAGAGTCCACAACCTTCCTAAAAGATAATGAGTTCAGTTGAGCTTAAGGGACATCTGAGAGGCTATGAGGAGTAGTCAGTTGACTACGGCAGTCTGAAACTCCGAAGAGAGGTAAGAGAGAGCAACTGAGCTAGAGATTTCAGACTTAGGGGCATAGATCGGGGACTGTAGTCACGGAAGTTGACAGAGAGACTGCCACATGAAAAGAGGAGAGAGCCTTTGAGAATTCTCTGGGGACATGAACGCTGCCAATCACCCACAGGGGCCTAAATGTTGGGTCCTTTTCATTGTGGACATGTACATATCACAATGACTTTATGTGGGAGATTTTCGGCCAGATTTGAGGAAGCTACCATCATCTTGGTGGGAGTCACACCTTTCACTACAGTAACCAGAAAGCCAGACACTCACTGTCTCTTAGTCCTTGAGGCCGGGCCTGAGCAGACAACTTGCCTGGCCCACCCGAGGCTCCCCCTGGGACACTGAGCCTGTAGCAAGTGATGCAAAGGCAAAGGACAGTGTTGGATGGATTCTACCTGTGGCAAGGCCATTGGTGTCCTGCAGTGGCAGGGGGTGGCCATGGCCAGTGTCCGGAAGCAGCATCCCTCAAACCTGGGGCTGTGTTCTGGCTGTCCATCTGCCCTTGGTTTCCACTCATTTTCTCAGCCTTGTTCTCTAGTCTTTCTGTCTGCCCAGTGACTTCCTGACGGACTCCCCTAAATTCCCTTTTCTACAGTCACTTTCTCCTGTTTAACCTCGCTCTTTTGACAGGTACAACACCAATCCGCCACTCCTTAGATCATTCTATTTTCCTTGCACTCCTTTATAACCTTTATAATCGACTAGGGAAGTAGCTACATATTTTCACCTAAAAGCGCCCCCAAGAAACAATCACCTCTGAAATTTGGTTGTGGGACAAAATACATCTGTAAAGAATGATTGTCCTTTATCATAACGGTCATCCAAATGTACAAATGTAACAGGTGTGAATTCTTCCACCACACCTGAACTATTATAAAAAATGCCATTCAAATTTCTTAATTAAATTAAATCCTAGTTCCAGCCCCCAAGCTCTGGACTGAAAGTTTGTGCCACCTCCCCCTCAAATTCATATGTTGAAACCCTACCCCACAGTGTGATGGTGGGGTCTTTGAGAGGTAACTAGGTCATGAGAGTAGAGCCCTCATGAATGGGATTAGTGCCCTTCTAAGAAAGACAGGAGAGGGCTCTCTCTTGTGCTCTCTCTCTCTCTCTCTGCCTCTCCACCTCTCCCCAGCCTGCGTGAGGATACAGCAAGAAGGTGGTTATCTACAAGCCAGGAAGGGGATCATCACCAGACAGTGGATCTGTGGGTGCCTTGATCTTGGACTTCAGCCTCCAAAACTGTGAGGAATAAATGTCTGTTGTTTAAGCCACCCAGTCTATGGTATTTTTGTTATAGCAGCTTGAACTGACTAAGACACTCCACTTGCCAAGGTTGGTTAAAATGGTTGGTTAAAATATTAGACAATATTCATGCCCCACCATCCTGTAGCACATGGTAATCCCAGGGCTCACTTGCTTCAGAGAAAAGGGGAAGAACCCTTCTTCCATCCTGAGTGGCCACTATTTCTTCTTTGCTGCCCAGTGCCACTGCTCGGGCTGGATCTCCCCATCTGTCATGCCCTGCCACCCTGGGCAGGCTGCAAGGATGCTCCCTCACCACTGTCGTCTCCTTACCAACATTCCTAAGGCCGCAGTGCATGCTGGCCAACCTCACTGTCGCATCCACCCCAGATGCCCAGAAGGGCTGGCTGTCAAGGAGTGCCCTCGTCTAGTGACCCATGAATCCCAGCCGTCTTCTTCCCCAGCCGTTCCACAGCCTCTCGACTCTCAGTGCCCACAGGGCCTCCCGTGCACATGGCCTACACCTCTTTAGGGAATCCAGCTTCTTGCCCCTGCAAGATCTCAGGATGTGCGAGGGGATTGTCTCCAGGTGTCAAGAGAACAGAGAACACAAGAACTCCACAAAAGAAAGCCCCATGTTTTTACCTGTGGAGGAGAGGAAATTACCTCTTTCTTTTGCTAACGTGTCTCCTAGGGAAGGGGATGAATAAATGGAAAATAAAATACCTCAATTCCAGAGCTGAGATGGCAAGAGCCCTAAAAACACAATTTATGTTTAATAAGAATTACTTATGATATAAAATGTGCATTAGTTGATGTCCTGGCTTCAAGCAAAAGAAGTCAACTCATTCTAGCTTAAACAAAAAGCGGGCAATTTTCTTAAGAAAATGGGTATCTTGTCAAAACAGAAATGGAGCCAGACCTCTGAAAAGACGGAACCAGAAACTGGAAGGTTGCCAAAACCACAGCAGTATTTTTATGTCCCTCACCTGTGCTTTCCACTGCACACCTGCTTCATTTTTCTCTCTGCAGACTAGTTGAGCTGTCTCAGCTCCCAGAATATATACGCAGAATGTGTTCATAGCTCCCAAGTGTATGTACTTCAGCACCCACCTGGGGAAAGAGTCACCCCATCAATCTTTGTTTCTCTCTCCCCCTTTCTCTCTCTCCCCACTCCCATCTCCCCACCAACTCCCACCCATCCCTACCAATCTCCAAACTCCTAGGGAAGGAACTCTGATGGGCCCAGCTGTTCTCTCTCCCTGATCCAATCAACTGTGGTCAGGAGGACAGGCTGCTCATATTGCACAGACTCTCAAAAGCCCAACCTCAAAGCTTGAAAGAGTCGTGAGTGGAAGGGGATGTAGAAACGACAGTAAAGCTAAGGATGGCATCTCATTTGGATCCCCCTAGGAGGTGCCCTGAGGCAAGGATGCCATTGCAAATAGGTTATTTGGGAGGTGGAAGCAACACCAATCAAGGAATGGGGAAGTGATGCAGCAGAGGAAGGACACCAGTAGAAGGCCTTATTAAAGCAGCTACCACAGTGGATGACTCTGGAAGGGAAGTCTGGGAAACCCAGCAAACTACACGCCTCACGATTATTCCACCTGAGGGTCAAGGAAGCTGGGTTTGCATCAACTCCTGAGAGTCCCTGGTGGAGGACTGTTCCTAACTGGTGTTAATTCTATGGCACTTCCAACGCGCCTTGAGTATGAGAGCAGAGTGGCCTTCTCCAGTTCCAGAAAAAGCCTCAGGCAGGAGATGTAGACACTGGCAGCTGGAAGTCACTGGAGCGTCATGAGATGGTTGAGGTCCACAGACTGGGCCCTCACAGCTCCTGCGGAGGCTGTTACTGAGCGAGGCAGAGACGTCCAGGTGGACCCACTCCACCTGCTCTACACCCACCGCTTTGCTTTTTCCCCACACGCTTGTCTTTATAATCCAGCATGATGGAAACGGAGCCTCTGAGAAGCCACCAAAGGATGTCCCAGGGCTACATGACATGGGGAAGCAGAGGTGCTATTGAAACAGGAGAGGGATTGAAAAGGCTTTCGGACCACGGCTTGAAGTTTTTAAACAAAGGGAAAACTTCTCAGCCTGCTCTACTGCACTACGGCAATTCAACAGGATGAGACGTTAGCGCTGCACCATAGTGCCGTATGAGGTTCACGTGGCTGTGTAGACATGCGTGTGTGCGCACGTGTGTGTGTGTCTCTTATTAATGAATGCAGATTTAGTTTATTTTTTTAATTGACTGCCTTATGCTGTAGATGTTTTCAAATTGGGTTCCAAAATTCTGGGTCTCCATGGAAGTATATCAATGATTCCACAAAACAAATATTTTCTGACAATCTACTTAACCTGCCTTGACATCTTCCATTGTGCTGTTTTTGTCCACTTTACAGTTTTGCACTTGGTGTAAAGTTTCCACTGGAACAGGTGATGGAGTGGGCTAGTTACAGCTGCCATTTTTAAGGGAGAAAAAAAAATAGTCTCAGGAAAGTTCAAGACTCGAAGTTTTTTATTCTGGAATAGGCACACCAGGAATGTAACTTTTCTCGAGTGGTAAGAAAACCAATAGTATTGACGTCTTTAAGATAATGACAGTAGAAAAAATACCTTCGTGTTTCTTTTTATTTTTAGTTGCATAACTGATGTATCAAATATTAACAATATAGTGATGATTAAATACTCTACATGTGTGTAATAACTAAGTACTCTAAACGTGTGATCTCATATAAAATTTACTGAGCACGGAGAGGCTGAGTAACTTGCCCTGGATAACACAGATAATACATGCTGATGAGACCTTGACTTGAACACCCAGAATGCCTGGCCCCAAAGCCTGTGCCCTTAACCACTGTGCCATACTGCTTGCAATTGTCATACTTCCTGAGGGTTTCCTTTGCCTTCATCTTTGGTAGGTATCGTGCTTAGAACACTTAATATTTCAAAATTGGAAACTTTAAAAGTGAGATCTTCTCGAATCATTGTGCCAGGCCAATAAGACCCTCTCTCCTATGAATATATTGAACGGAGAAGCATAAGCTTGGAAAAGGGCTGAAGCTGGAAAAGAGGCCTCAGGAATATGGCTGCTGCCTTTCTCCCTGGAGCTCGGCCATGGAGATGCCACAGGGAGCTTGAAAGATCTGAGAAAGTGATGTGAAATCGGTGAGTAACCCTGGTCGGTTCCTAAAGGAGAGAGAGATGGAGAGGCAGCACCACAGGCAGAAGACAGTGCGCAGATGCAGAAATAAGTGTTTATTTCTGCTTCCTTCCATCCTTCATCTGCCCCAGGGTGTATCACTGCCCACATGGCTACCACTCCAGAGGAGAAAAAACCCAGCTAACCACGGGCTGGCTGCAGACAACAGAGAGACATCAGGGTGCCGCTGGAACCCTACGAGGCTTCTAGAAATTATATCAAAAATGACAATAGGGACAGACAGGTCCTCCAATGTCTGGGTGTCCTTCTTTCCACCCCTGCCATCACATCTCAAGCATTAAGTGGCCACAGTCAAGGGAGACGGTACTTAGAAAACAGACCTCCCAGGCAAGGGCGTAAGAAAGATAAATCTGAATTACCATCCGAGGCTCCCACGCTCCCTCTTTGAGGCTTTTTCCCCTGACTCCTCTCCACCCCACCGCCACTCCCGCAGGTCACATGCACACACATTTCTCTCACTTTCTCTTTCTAAACTCCAGGAGTGGCAGAATCTAGGGCCTGAGGTTCATGTTACCAGCCAAGGCACCCAATATTCTGAGAGAGCTTGAACTTGAGGGGGAAAATGACAACAGAGGACAAGACTGTGATAAAAGAAAACAGAGGGAACAATCGATGCTAGACGAATTCTCGGTAATGAACCAGGGAAAAAAAGAACTTAAAAATAAGCTTCATGCTTTCCCTCAAGTAGATAAAGGAGAACTTGGTAACGTAAAGCAAGTAGTCACAAATGAGAACCAACTAGAGATACTGGCTATTAAAAACAAGGAGCCAGTAGATGAGGTGAAGAGCCAAATGGACCTGTCTTTCAAGAGAACAGTGAAATTAAGAATGCGTATACCCTTGGCCCAGGAATCCCATTCCAGGGTGCATATTGTAGATCAGTTTCCCACAAATATACCTGATAATAAGAATCACCTGGCACACTTGTTAAACCTAATGATCCCAGGGCCCCTGTCAGGCCTACTGAGTCAGAATATCTGCAGGGAGGGCCCGGGCATCTGCAGGCCTCATAAGTTACCCCCACTCCCCATCTCCCCACAAAGTGATTCTTATAGCCAGCCAAGACTTCTGTCCTAGAAAAACTCTCACCCAGGTCCGCAGGGGACGTGCATGAGACCGCTTATCACAAGGAGCTTGTGTAGTAGGAAACAGAAGACAAACGGGGGGACCATTTGCAGGGAAATGGATTAAAAAATACAGCCGAGAATTCCACGAAACACAATGTGCAGCTTCGAAGCATTGAACTAAGTGTACACACAGCAACACGGAGAGGCCTTTAGAAACATCTGTATTCATCAAAAAGTAAACATCAGAACAATCTCGACCGTAAAAAAACAATTATGTAAGTTTTAAATACGCACACAGATACCAAAGACACTGTATCTTTTATATTCATGAACAGACATGCAAATCCAGGACAGAAATTGAGCACATTTAAAGTGGTTGTCTATGGGGAGGACAATGGGGCTCAGGGATCAAATAAGGAAATACATAAAATAGAATATGACAGGGCCTCGCCCAGACCCATCAGGGCATAAGGCCACGAACTGAGAGTGGGCTTAATTCTAATCACTGCATCTCTCTGAGTTTACAAAAAAAGGTTGCTTGTTTCTTTAAAGCTGAAGTTGGTTCATCCTCACAGCAACATTCAGAGTGGACTATTACTTCCTTCTACCCAGACTGCCTAGTCCGCCAGGGTTTCTGGCCCTCATAAGGGCTGCTTATCGCCCATTTCCTTCCATTCTGTGAGCCCCCCATATCTTTTCAATAAATACCTTTTTTTCTTCATTAAGGTAGCAGAATCCACTTCTGTTGCTTGCCACCAAAGTACCCAAGTCATCCTCAATGAATGGGCCCCGGGGGGGAAGGTGGAAAGCCTTCTCTAGGAGCACAATTCTAGGTCAAGAGATTCAGTGGCCATTCATTCCCACGTCGTGTCTCAGCCGCTCTGCCTTCAGGGCCACAGCTGCTATTTGGGAGAGGCAAGTAGACAGAGGCCAAGCTTCAGAGGGGGACGTTCACGTCCCCACCACCTAGCGCAGGGCCTGGCATATGGTAAGGGGTCAATAAATGCCTTTTTAATTAATTACTTTGTGAATGAAAAAGCAAATAAGTGAGTTTATGATAGCTACTGTTGTCAACTTTTTAAGAAAATCTCATTTCCACCCCACCAGATGATTTGTGTTGGTAACCTTGGCATAGCACACAAAGGGCAGGAGGTTTGGGGTGAATATCTTTGTTGGACCACATTCCCAAGGGTTAGCTTCAGGGTCAGCTTCGTGGGTGAATGGCCTGTGCCATCGCCCGGGGCCCCACACACTCAGAGGTCTCCACACCTGTTGAAATGCTCTGCCTTCACCATCTTGAAATCCTTAATAATATTTTTAACAAGGAGACCTGCATTTTCATTTTTCACTGGGTCCTGCAAATCACACGGCCGGTCCTGGTTAGCCCTGGCCTAAATCATGCAGCTCACACCTACAGGAAACTCAGAAGAAGCTAGAACACCACCACTGAGCGACAGGACTGCCTGGCATCCGCCCTGATAACCTTCGTGGCCAAGGAATTTCTACTCCCAGGACAGTGCCGTTTGGCTCACGGCCTTTTCCTCTCACTTCTCTTGCAGGGCCGCAACTCCACTGAGTCCTCTCCTGGGAACACAGAACCAGCCACGCAGAGAGCAAATTTGATGGAAATTTTGGGCACAGACTGCACACACGAAGATAACTTAAGCACAGTCTCACTCTGAAATACAGCTTGGAATAGTCAGTGGGTTTCCACAAACATTTTCCATTCCATTTTCTGGAAGAGAGGTGTGTAATGTTTTGGAAAGAACATGGGTTTGGGAGTTAGGGGAGCTCACTTTGAATCTTCCTTTTTCATTTAGTCGTATAAACTTGGGCAGGCTACTCAATTTCTTGGAACCTTAAAATTTCATCTTTAAAGGAGGAAGGATCCTAAGTTTGTTGGGAGAAGTAAACTGAGATTTTTTCCCTTAAGCAAGGAAGGAAGGATGGAAGGAAGGATGGGCTAAGCTCCTACATAGTCTCTGAAATGTCGTCAGCAAATGGGAACTTTGTTCCTCTGACTCTCATTTCAGAAGACAGCTCCTTGGGGCACTCTGATCTAACATCTTTTTCTCTAGTCCCCAAACGCCTTAAATCCACTCTTGGACAACCCCTAAAAGTACTACTCAGGGCACAGGATATTCTGATCAAACTTATGTTGGTCAGAATCTCCCTTTCCTAGCCCATATTGTTTTGTTTTGTTTTTTTTTAAAGATTGGCACCTGAGCTAACAACTGTTGCCAATCTTTTTTTTTTCTGCTTTTTTCTCCCCACATACCCCAAGTACATGGTTGTATATTTTAGTTGTGGGTCCTTCTAGTTGAGGCATGTGGGACGCTGCCTCAGCATGGCCTGACGAGCAGTGCCATGTCTGCGCACAGAATCCGAACCAGCAAAACCCTGGGCCTCCGAAGCAGCGCACACGAACTTAACCACTCAGGCACGGGGCCGGCCCCCTTAGCCCGTAGTCTAATCCCACACAAATATTCAGGAGTTTTCTGACTTCTTTTATTAAATACTCTTCACTCCTCCTGAACTAATTTTTCTCAGTGCTGCCAATTATTTTTACACAGCTCATACCCTCCCCAAATAACCCCCATCCTGCCGCCCACAATTCCCCCATCCACGCCTCCCTTAATAATTCTCCAGCTCTCCTGGGTGGCAGGAAGAGTAAGTTCTCATTTCCTGGCCTCCCTACCACCTGGGGACAAACACCAGCACAGAAACCACAGGGACATTTTGATAAGCACAGCCCTGGTCTGAGGGCAGCTCTCTGTTCACCTGAGTCGGTGGGAGGCAGAAAAGGCTGTTCCCTATAGAGAAAACACGGCTTGGTTTTGAATTCCTACTTGGCAGGGACCTGGATCCTATCACCTTGTCTTCCATCCTCTGCTATAAAGAGAAGAGCCGCAACGTTCGCCTGCCTCCCAGGGGGCTCAGAGAACAACCAGTAAATTGTTTGGAGTGAATGGTGTTCTTTTTATTACGTATTCGCGATTCCAGGAAAAACCAGTTCTTCTATCATGGACTGCCTCTTACAAGCAATTTAAAAAGGAGGGAGTACAGGGAAGGAGAGATAAGGAGGATTTTCTAAACCAAAAAAAAATTAAATGATTGCGTTTGTACCTAGTTTGAAATTTCATTTACCCTTGAGCAAAATGAAATTCAACCCATTCCCCAAGATATGAAAATCCTCGAAATAATGTGGTCTACAAGGAAAGAGCCGACAATGGTTTTTCAGTGCATAAAATTTCAAAGCCCGCTTTCGCTGAAGTATGAACTCGACTCTGGAGAATTATTTCAGTTTCCAGATATTGGTAATGAAGGTACCAAAGGAATCTGCTGTCTGAGTGGGGAGGTCCTTCAATCTGGAAAGAGACTCCGTTCTTATGAGTAAGGTGTTCAGTGCATCTTTTAAAAGCTGTTTCACGTCTCATTCAGCTTCTTTCTCCCCAGCCAAGTACCAGCAGCCATTTTTGCTGACTAAGCATGCCAGGAAAGCTAGGCTGGGCCTTACAGAAATCAAACACCAAGACCAGTTTTTCTTTCTTTTTTTTCCTTTAACATACTAATCTGTATTTTCTGTCCCCTTTGGTTAACTTTGTGTGTATCCACGAGTGTGGGGGAATTCTGAATGTACTTGCCAGGGCAGACACGTCGTGTCTTAAAACTACAGAGATGGAACAATGAGGTGGCGTAAAAATAGAAAACGGGCCCCAGGAGAGGCAAACGTGTTATTAATTCATAATTTTGCTTTGCACTTTACAATTTACAAAGTGCACAAATGGTTTCATTTAATTGACTCTTTATTCTGTGGATTTCAAACGTTTTTGACCCTTATACATCTTGACCCAGTGTATGTATCACACACAAGCACGCTCAAATATTACTCTATGCAACACACTGTGTTATTTTCTGTTTTACCCATTTGACTTTTTTTAATGCTGGTTGTAACCTTCTAAAATGATTTCACAACCACTAATGGGTTGCAACCCACAGCTTTCAATTACCCTTTCAGTCAGTGGGCTGAATGTTGTCTGTTGGCGTGTGTTCTCTTCTCTACCTCCCTTCTACACTCTTTCCTCAATTCTCAGGGCGAGAAGCCTGGGAACGGCACTTTCTCAACTACCTTGCCAACTGGATTCCAGTGTAGTTTCTGCCAATATGATGCCCTTGTGCAAGATTTGGAAGGCAGAAGGGAGATGGAAGGCATTCTTCCTCTAGCAGTAGCAGCAGCCAATATACAGCCTTGGTAAATGTGAGCTTTTGCTGGGGCCAGAGGTCCCTGCATGGCCCTGCCAGCACTAGCCGGGTTCTCGAGCTCTTGGTGGAAGCAGCAACTTCCTGACGCTCACAGCCACGCCAGCAAACCAAAAGCTGGTGGGATGCCTCCCAACTCTTATTCTCCCCGTCTTTGCTATGGTTTTTAATCACCTAATTCCCAGTCTAAATGCTCTTTCGCTTCAGACAGTATTAGTTTCTGGTTTCCTGACAGAAGCTTTGTTGATACAGACAGATCCTGGAAATCCCCATTTTATTTCTGCAGGAACCGAGACTTAAAGAGGTTTAAATGACTGCTACAAGGTCACACAGTAGTAAGCGGCAAATCTCAAACTCAGTCCAAGTTTTCCGATGGCAAACTCAGTTCTCGTTTTCACCACGCCACAGCTGGATATGTGTCAAATAAAACGCCTGGGTTTTTTGTTTATAGGAAGTTATACTTTTATGGCTGAATTATGGTAAAACCCTTTAAAATTTTCTCAATTTTTTTCCTCCTCTTTATCTATCAAATTAAATTTCATTCTTTTGTGCCTTCATCAACCTACTCTGACTTTTCTTTTTTGTGACTTGCTACATTTAGAATCACTGAACTCTGCTAAAGGATGTAATTATTCTCTTGTACATCATTTTCTGCAAACTAAGTTGTTTGGAAGACAGGAATCCCATTCTAGCTTTCCTGTGCGTGTCCTACTACATTTCTTCTCTGTGACAAGCAAGTGATAGCTACTAATATATCCTGTATAATTGTCATTTTTCCAAATTTTACAGGTTACATAAAAAGATAAAGATCAATCAGCTCATACCTTCTAAATTGTCTAAGTAGGAAGAAGACATTCTCTGCAAGGCAGTCTGGGAAGAAGAGAATTTTATTCAAGGGATAAAATTCAAGGGTCCTCTTCCCAAAATGAACACAGGATGTGGTTAACCAGGAAAAGAAAGAGAAGTCCATATAACTCGGCCAACCAAGAGGGAAAATTATCCTCATTGGATTCCAACTATTTTTGCTAAACTCCTATCTTCATTTTCCCTTCATTTGACTTCAACTGTTCATCATTTTTATCTTGTGAACAAGGCAATCACAAGTCCTTTGTGAAACGAGACAGGGCTAAACTATGTAAGTACTTCCATTTACACCCAGCCTGCACTCATGTCAGGCTCTAGAAAATGTCACCTGCCACCTGGGTTGAGCCCTGACCAGCCACCTAATCCTAAAGTTGATGCCTTTCAGACCAGTGGTTCTCAAAATGTGGTCACCAGGCCAGCAGCAGCGGCATCCCGCGGGAAGCTGTTAGAAATGCATATTCTCAGGCCCTGCCCCAGATCTGAACTGGAAGAAACTCTGGGGTGGGGCCCAGCAGGTGACTCTGGCACATGCTAAAGTTGGAATCGAACCACACACTCTTCCTCCACCCAACATTCGTGGCCACTTTAATCCACCATCCTAAAGGCCCTATAAAGCAAGGGAAACCAGAATGGAACGGAGTTGGATTCAACTCCACACTCTAACATTTAGGGTGACCTTGTGCAAGACTGGGGCCTAAGCCTGGGCCTCCCAATCTGCAAGACAGAAACCATCATGCTGCTCAGCTGGGCTGACCAAACATTAATAGTAAAACTCTCTCGGTGGGAGCAGCTGCTGCTTCAGTATTCTAGCAGCACTGGCTCTTCGAAGCCATATGAAGGCATGCAGTGGTTTTCAGTGACACAGCTTACCTTTTGTCTCCGTGAGAATTTCAGCTGACAGATGAGTCAAGAAAAAAAGCTGCAATAAACATGGAGAAGCATGAAGAGTACGGTGAAGAAAGTAAAAGAAAGGACGGAGGAAAAGAAGGGATGAGAGGAAAGCGAACAGGAGAAGAAACAAAAGAGGAAAAGGAACCAGGAAAAGAAGTTGAGGACAAGTCAGGAAGGAAACAAGTGAACAGGAAGTAGATGGAAGAAAACAGAAGAGGGAAAAGAGAAAAAAAGGATGAGAAGGCAGCGGAGGCAGGGCGGAGATGAAAGCATCAGGTTCAGCTGAGCTC
Source organism: Equus asinus (assembly GCF_041296235.1). Taxonomy (NCBI): domain Eukaryota; kingdom Metazoa; phylum Chordata; class Mammalia; order Perissodactyla; family Equidae; genus Equus; species Equus asinus. Next base: position 62,000,380 of record NC_091797.1, on the reverse strand, counting down.
TCTGTCCCTCCCAGCGTGAGACTCTATCTAATTACCCTGTTTCCTCCAAGCTGCTCCTCAGGCTGGAAAGTGGCCTTCTGTCTGGAAAAAGCCATAAGCATCTTACGTGCATATGTTCCACCTAATCCCTCACAGTGCGGGCCTGTGTTCCTGCGGCGGGGGCGCAGGCTCCTGCCAGCTGCCATGTGGCAGGACAGCTCACGGACGGCTAGCCTCCTATCCGGGCCACCCAAGAGCCAGCAGGGCAAATGGCACTCCCTTCCACCCAGACCCCCGCCAGAAACAGGAAAACGGCATCTTCCTCTCCCAGTTTAAGAGCTGGGGATCAAAGTGTGTCCAGATTCTTGCTCTTTCCAGTCTCCTCACATTGCTTCCTCCCTGAGCTTTTTCTCCCTAAGCCAGCTTTGTCTGGGTGTGCAAACTTCCAATTGTTTCAAATGAAAAGAGGAGAGAGAAGAGAGAGAAAGAGGGGGAGAAGGAAGGAGGAGAGAGAGAGAGGAAGAGAAAGCGGAAGAGGAGAGGAGAGGAAGAGGGGAGAGGGGGAGAGAAGGAGAGAGAAGAGGGGAAAGAAGGGGGAAAACTCTGTCCTTGCTCTCTAACTCTTCGACTGAAAACATAACTCCATGTGGAAACAAAGCATTTCCACACACAAGCATCACCCCGCATGCAGATTTTTTCACTTTTTTTCCCCTTTCTTTTTCTTTCTCTTTCTTTCTTTCCTTCAATTCTTTTTTGAAAGCAGGAATTCATCCAGTCCAAGAGTCTCTTGAGGGAAGGGAACTCAGCCCGCCAGGCAAAGGACCATGATGTCTGGAAATCACACGAGGAATTAGGAGAAACCACAGCTTTGCCTAACTCACAGTGTAACATAAACATGTTCACACTTGGGAAAAGAGAAGTGAGAGAAAGAAAAGCCTCTGTAGCCAGCTCATTCGTTCCTGGTTGTCCGCCCAGGTCTGCCTTGCCACCCACCCTGCCAGCCCGAGCCCCCTAAGAAAGCGGGTCCTGCACGTGCGCCCTCCCTCGCAGACCTCAGCCCGCACCCTGACCGCCCCCGTCCTCACCAGAACACTCCACAGAATGAGAGGTCTGACCTACCAACCACCTCCTTGAACTGAGAGAGAAAATTCGTTAAGAATCAGAAAAAGAGAGAAAACCATCAAATGTACAGTATATACAAAGCCGATTCACAAGGCAAGCCTTCAACGAAAGATGAGAAAGCAGAACAGGCAGCGTAACCCCACGCAGGGCGTTCACGCTCCTGTCTTTGCTCGCTCACATTTCATTTTGGCAGCAAAAAAAGGCTCCAGAAGCATTTAAAAATGGCCCGAGCACTATGGGATGAGATGAGGGGGGATGTCAAGATCGAGGAGTGGGCTGCACAAAGGCGGCGGTCGCCTCTGCCAGAGGACTCCGTGCTGTGATGGACCACAGTTACACGGCCCCTCTCTGAATTTCTCTCTGGCGCCTCCTTCACCGGCAGGGCGATGGTTTTCGCGTACCACCTCGAAGGAGACTGGAAATCAGTAATCTATCTTTTGCTTTTCCCCAAAAGCAGAATTCAACCGCTAGTTCAATGTGTCGGGGAAAGAGACTTTCCAGGTTCCTGTTTAAATGTCTCCAAGGAAAGATGTTTACAAATACACCAAGCTGGTGTGAGTCACTCAAAAATGCTCCGAGCATTTCAGTTCCTTTTTAAAGGCGAACAAGCACTAGCCCTTCGAGAACTGCCTTTGGGAGGGTGAGGGGTCTGCCGCCCGCCCCATAGCTGTCTCTCCTTGCTTTACCTGGCCATCTATGCAAGCAATAACTCCCTTGGAGAAAGGAGAACTCCAGCACCTCTGTGCTCCAGGCCAGCTCTCCCACACACCTCTGCCTCCACCTAACTTCTACCTAACCCTCAGGAAGGTGCCCTCCTGTGCGCCAGGGCCAGCTTCTGAGACCCACCCCCCGGGCCCCCAGACACACAACCGAGAGGAACAGTGACTTTTTTTTCCTTTAAATACAAAAAGCCACTTTCCTGCTCCCCTTCCTTAGAGCAGAAAATCCAGAGTTATTAGATAACCCAAAGCTGTACAATGTAAATGATTGACAGTTTTCCCTGGAAGATAGAAAATAGAATTACCCGAAGCCAGCGGAATTTTTAGTGTTCAAAGACTAGCTCTCAAATAACAGACTTAGGCTGGAACTTCACACATTCCGGGGTAACCGTCTATACCCCACTACGGCAGCCTGCACCTTACTAGTAAATACCCACTTCCAGAAGGCGTGGCTGAGCCTTCCTCATCCATCATTCTGGAAGGTAAGGGTCTAAGGGGAGGTTCCCAGGGGCTATCTTGAGGTCATTGTGTTCCGGGAGCCCCTTCTTATTCGACAGCCTCCAGAAGCTACAGAATGACCCAGGCCCGGAGGCCTTGGAAGAGCCGCAGGCACCAGCTTCCAAATGCTAGAAATGCCTTTCTGGTGTGTGTGTGCATGAAAGCTCATAGCTATATTCCCTTGAACAAAACTAGGGTTTAAAAGCTATGATTGTCATTTTAGAGGTTATATATATATATATATATAATAGACTTTAATTATTAGAAGAGTTTTAGATTTACAGAGAGTTGAAGAAGATAGTACAGAGAATTCCCGTATACCCGACACCCAGTTTCTCCCATGAGTAACATCTCACTTTAGCATGGTACATTTGTTACAATTAATGAACTACCGTCATGTGCCACAGAACGACGCTTCGGTCAATGAGGAGCCGCATATACGACGGTGGTTCCATAAGATCAGCATCCTTTAGCCTAGGTGTGAAGTAGGCTGTACTATCTAGGTTTGTGTAAGTTCGCACAACGAAATTGCCTAACAACACACTTCTCAGAATGTGTCCCCATCGTTAAGCAACACTGTTGTATGTGTATATACACTGTATAATGACTGTTATATTGATACATTATTATTAATGAAAGTTCAAACTTTATTCAGATTTCCTACGCTTTTCCCGGAATTTCCCATAGGTTTTTGGGTTTTATTTCTAGATCTCACATTACATTTAGTAATCATGTCCCCTTAGGCTCCTCTTGGCTGTGACAGTTTCACTCCCCTTGTTTTTGATGACGTTGACAGTTTTGAGGAGGACTGGTCAGGTATTTTGTAGAATATCCCTCAATTATGTTTGTCTGATGTTTTTCTCATGGTTAGACAGGGAATATAGATTTTGGGAGGAAGACCACAGAGGTAAAATGCCATTCTCATCACATTGTATCGAGAGTACATACTATCAACGTGATTCATCGCTGTTGATGCTGACCTTGATCACGTGGCTGAAGTCATCTTGGTCAGGTTTCTCCATTAAAAAGTGTCTTTTTCCCCTTTTCCCATACCCTGCTCTTTGGAAGGAGGTTGGTCCCGGGCATGACCAGGAAGGGAGAACCAGCCTGAGAATGCTGGCTGCCCCAGGATCCTGCCACCCCTCTGTACCCAGCCAGCCACCAGTCTCTGCTCTTGCCTCAGGCTGGAGTATGGCTCCCTCCAAACCCCACCTGCCCCTCTGTGCACAAAAACCACGGTCCCTGTCACCCTCACCCACCCACTACCTTGTATCTCCCCAGTAGGCAGGGCGTGCCGGTCCTGCCACATCCCAGGCACACATGTATCAAGGGCCGACAGACACGAGGTTGGTGGGACTCGACCCCTACACTGGAGAGAAAGGCTCCCTAAATTATTGGCCTCTCCTTGCATCCCACCCCCGGGGAGGCCCTGGCAATTCACAGTAATGTCTCTTTTTGCCCCTTTTCCATGCTCTACGCTTTGGAAGGAGGTTGGACCTTATGTGGACAGTTCTGCTCCAACTCCCTGAGGGTGAAGTATTCTTCTTCATGGAGATGTGTCTATCCTCCCCCACTTATTTATTTATTCAATCATTTATTTATATCATTATGGACTCATGGATATTTATTTTATACTTTGGGTTATAATCCAATAGTACTTTATTTTGTAGCCCAAATTGTTCCAGCGTTAGCCGCTGGGGTTCTTTTAGCTGTCTCCTGTGCCCCTTTGACACATCCCCATCAGTTTCTTTTTGAAGGGGGAGCACTTCCTTACTTTCTGGCATTATAAGATGCCTCTGGCTCATCTTGTATATTTCCTGCCCCAATCCTATTTCTCTAAGGAGCCCTGGTTCCATTTATTGGAGAATGGTATTAGAAATCAAGATCTGTCACGAGTTGTGCTCACTGATACTAGGGTATCTTTTCCTTTTTCCTTTTGTTTTAGGCCCTGTCAGCTGACAGAACAAAGAAATATCTGTGGGTATACCAACCCATGCATATCACATACCCATAAATATTCCTTTATGTAACTATCTGCATCTATGTTAAATTAAACATGATTTTTTACTGATGTCTCCGACTCTAATTTATTACCACATAGATCATTCTAGCCTCCTCCCCTTGCTTCTCTGTAAATTCTCACTCCAAAAGTGAGAGAGCTGGTTCCTACCATCCACCATCCGTGTATTTCACATTCAGTTCCAGTAGACGTGTCTAGTAGCATCAGCATTGTTAACCTGCAACACTGTGGGAAATAAGTTTATCAACTAGAGCACAGTGCTTACATACAGTTCCTCTTGCCTTTAGTCTTACAGATTCTACTCATTTCCAGTATTATTTAGAGTAGCACCTTTTCCCCTACTCCCTTCAGTAAGGGTGTTTCACACATGTTTAATATAGTTAGAATCTCTTGTCACAGTCTGCATTCCTTCCTGGGATCCTCTGACCTTCTCAAGGATTTTTTTCATTACTTTCCGTACATTAAGGTTCAATCTTTGTGCTCAAGTGGCCGCCATTACAGTATCCTGCAGAATATTTCACTACTCAGAAAGTCCCCTGGCTCCACCTGTTCATCCGTCCTCCCTCTCCCCTCCAACCACTGATCTTTTTACTGTCTCTATAGTTTTTCCTGTTACAGAATGTCATATAACTGGGATTGTACAATATGTAGTCTTTTTGGACTGGCTGCCTTCACCTACCAATATGCAGATAAGTTTCCTCCATGTTTTTTCATGTCTGGCTTGTTGTTGAATCAATTCCAGGGGAAAAAGAGTGAGCTGCACAAATCTGTCACTTCAGTTGGTTTTCTTCCCCGACCCAAGATTGGTCCCCTCATTTCCTACAAATCTGGATTCATAGTTCATCACAGTAAGAACTTGCTGGCCATGCCATGTCAAACTGCCTCCCTGCTCTCCCCTTACTTTCTCCTGGCTTTATTTTTAGAGCTTTTTAACACAATCTTTTGTATTTATCTTGTTTAATGTCTATCCCCATGAGGGTAGGGATCTTTGTTATTTTATTCATTGCTGTTTTCGCAGCACCAGAAACAGTGCCTGACACATAGGAGCCCTCAGTAAATATTTGATGGATGGAGAAACCTAATGGACACCTTCCCCTCAAAATGTGCATGTAGGTATGTGTGCTTGACTCCCTGCCTTGGACGCCCCTTGGCTTTACAGGAAATCAACACATTAGGATGGCAAGACGGAGTCAGGAGGTGGGAGGAAATAGTGGTTGCTCTCAGCTCTTTCTCCTACCTACACGCTCACATGGCGCCTGATGTTTCTCCGTTAGAGATTAATGTATCTGGGTGTCTTTTTCTCTGTTAGATTTTCGGTTTTCAGCCTAAAATGTTTAAGGGGACACTTTTTAAATTTTTTTTTTCAATTCCTGAATGTTTATGGTAATAGGTGAACAATTTAGATATACATAAAGAAGAATATTTAATTATCTTCCCTACTGCCCTGTTCCTCTCCTCCTTAGACATGGGCCACTGGGGCCTCTGCCCTGAGCACTCTGCTTTAGAAGGCTGAGCCTTACCAGGGGAACAAGGAGTCTCCAGGACCAAGGATATGTACCCACCCAGAGTGTGTGAGTCTCCTTCTAAACCGCACTCCAGGGCGCAGGGATACTAGAATTTCCTGCTTGAATGGCCTCAAGCCCACTTTCAACGCCAGAGTGGGCCTCCTCTGGGCCTTGTCCTCCCAAAGGCAGACTGGCTCGGGCTGAGTGCACCCCTACACTCCAGGAGCATTTGTGGGGAGCAGGCAGACTGCAGTGCCAACACATATGTGCATGAGGTCTCTTCAGGTGCACAAGGGAGCTAGCGTGAAGAACAGGGGAGCAGACAAGGCCAAGCATCCATTTGTCCTCTCTCCTCGGGCCCACCAGCTCTCAATGCTAAGGGCAGGCCTGCCTCCCCAGTTCTAATCCTATCCCCCTAAGTTAACAATGTACTCAGTTTGGTATGCAACCTTCACACCTTTCTCTACAGATTCATAAACATCAGAAATATAAACACATATGGAAGGGGTTTTCTTTCTCTATCACTTTTTCATAAAAGTGATATTCCAATCTGTAATATAATATATATCATGCTCATCACCCCCTCCACATACTACGAGATCTAACTCATTCTTCTTATTAGCTTCGTGATATTATGATGAGATCATATTCAGCATTTCTTTTTCTTGTCGCCACTTCAAACAAACCTGAAATAATCTTTATACCTGTAGTCTTACATCCTGGTATTTTCATTTTGTAAGCTATATCTTGGATCTCTAGAAATAGGATTAGTGGTTCAATCATAGTCTATAAACATCACTTATTTTATAGGTGTTTCCAAACGACTTTGGTAAACATTTATAGCAACTCATACCTGCATCGGCAATGCATAAGAAGCCAATTTCACCAACCCTCCCAGCTCTGGATGTTACGGATTGTTTCAAATTTTGCAAATTGAATGGCTAAAAACTGACATCTGGTTAATTTCACTTTTGTTTCCCTACCTACAGTGAGACTCAGCATCTTTTCTGACCCTCTGCCCATTTGTATTTCTTCTTCTATAAATCACCTGTTTGTATCCTTTGCCTGTTTTTCTGTTGGGATATTAGCTTTCTCAAATAAATTGTAAAAATTTATCAAGTAGTAAACTTTTGTGGTTATAAATATTATCAATCTTTTCTTCTATCATTTATTAACTTCGTTTAAGGTATATTTTCACCCTGCAGATATTTCTAATTTTTTGGGTAGTCAAATCCATACAAATTTTTTGCTTTTAAAATGATTTCTGGGTTTCCTATCTTATTTAAAAAGGAATCTCTATCTGTCCTCCTAAGTTTTAGTCTAGTATTTTCATTGTCATGTGCATCTGCCCTCACTTTGTAATAGAGCTAATTCGGGAAACGAAGGAGCTCTCACAAAGGAGAGAGTCCCTGAATTCTGTACCCCGGTCTCTCCTTCTGCTTCTGTTTACCATTACAACTTTAACATTTTTTGTCTTCCAGCAACCTCCTCTTAAAACATAAGCAACCCTGCAGAAGTAACATCTCAAGGCCTTGTCAACAAATCAGGCTGGACTTCGTTCGAGCTTTCCAAGGACAGACATCTTGGTAAAGATTAAATGCCAAAGCAGAAAGAAGGAGGAAGGAAGGGGAGATCTGAGGGTTCCATTCACTCTACTTTGATCCAAACAACAGAAATGAATTGAATGCCTCCTACAAATAAAACACTATAGTAGGACCTTTGAAGATCCAGGACTCAAGGGACAGCACGGTCCCTGTCCCCCAGGGGCTTATTGTTTTGAAAGGGGAAGTGAAGCCCACACAGAAACACTGCAGTGCAAGACAGAACCTACGAGATGTGGACCTAGGGTAGGAGATTGCTCCCGGCTGGGTGATCAGCAAAGACTTCAAAGAGGATGAATTTGAGATGAGTTTTCAATGATGGTTAGGATTTCAACAGGTAGAAAATGAGGACTTTCATAAGAAAATGACATAAGCAAGGACAGGAGAGTGGAAAAGGAACAGAGCATTTTTGGGTAAGCGACTTTTCCAGTCTGACAAATGAAAAGTACGTGTCGAGGAACAGCAAGAGATGAACCAGAAAGGCTGCATGAGTCCAGACCTCAAGAGGCTGAGAGCGCTGGGCTGGACTCTGCAGGCAGTGGGGACAGAGGTCAGACAGACAGGCTGGCCTACTTCACCCCTTTGCTGGAGCTGGCCCTGCCAAAAACAGGGGTGCACCAGAGGATGCCCAACTCCATTTGGTCTTCCAAATCACCTGGGATCATCTTAAAAATAATCAGAGTTATGACACTCAGAGAGTCCCATCCCAAACCTATTGAATCAAAATCCCCCAGTAATTTTGATGATATGCCAGTTGGGAAACTTATTCTTCTGGCTAAATCTACCTCAAAAGAAAGTGTGAACATATTTATAGGATTCCTTAGAAATAATATCCATTCCACCATTTCCTCTAGTCTGTCTTGTCTATGAAAGTGTGGCTAGTCAGCAACAGAGATCTGCTGCTTTGGCTGTACAGCCTCTGTTTTCTCCGGGTGACTGTCCCCAGATCCCCCCACAGATCATCCAGTCCCGCAGGCTCAGTCCATTGGCTTCGGGGGGAGTTGACTGGCTTGGAGTGGATCACAGGACCTGGGTCTAAACCAATCAGCATATCATATAGCCCTGGCCATATGATTGGTTCAGGGACAGGCTCTTGGTCCAATCAAAGACCATGAGATGCAATGAGACTTTGCCTGGGAATGCCAAGCCAAAGATCTTACCTTTTTTCTGCTGTATTGGAAACCAGGAGACCCTCACCTTGAGAGCTGTTGACAATCATCTTGCAAAGGGAGAGCCCACCGTGTATGTAGGAGGAGACCCATGAAAAGAAGAGACAACATGGCCTGAGGTAGTGTCATCTGAGGCTTGAATAAAGTCATACCTGAAGCCATACCTGCTCTGCTCTGGACTGCTTGGTTATACCAGACAGCATATTCCCTTTTTTGCTTACACCTGTTTAGATCAGATTTCTTGTCACTCGCAGCTGAAAGAATTATCACTGATAGGAGGTACAAAGTCCTTCTGAAAAGTAAGTACCTTCGAGTAGAAGGAAATCAAGAACCCTTAGTCTTCTTCCAAGGAAGATGTCGTCAGGAGACAGAAGCAGACCACTGGCAATTTGAGTTAATTTGGAAAATTCTTTCAGAAGCTTCTAGAAATGTCAAAGAAAATGGTTTCTTTGTTAGACTAAAGAAACACTCTCCTGACGAGGTAATAATTCCATCTCCTCACTTCCTTTGTTTTTTTTTTGGTAGGGGGGCGGTGAGGAAGATTGGTCCTGAGCTAACATCTGTTGTCAATCTTCCTCTTTTTGCTTGAGGAAGAGTTTCACTGAGCTAACATCTGTGCCAATCTCCCTCTATTTTGTACGTAGGATGCCACCACAGCATGGCTTGATAAGTGGTGTGTAGGTCCACGCCTGGGATCCACATCCGGGAATCCCAGGCCGCCAAAGTGGAGCCCACGCACGAACTTAACCACTATGCCACTGGGCCAGCCCCTCCTTGCTTCCTTTTGACAATGTGTTATAATGGTAAATTGTAAAAATCTCTTTATATTACCTAAGCGTGAAGAGTTCTGCAAAAATCAGGAAGAATTGTGCTGGGCTGGGAAGTGGGAAGTCAGCTCCTTGGTGGCCTGTGTGTGTGTGTGTCTGATTGTTTAAGTGAACATCTGTCAGACACAGAGTGTGCTAATAGGATAGAGCTTTGTTTATTTTTCCCTTTGAGACTTCAAAGCAACGAGCCAAGAAGGAACTTTTTACATTTCCGTGTCACAAGTGAGGAAAAGAGGAAGGAAGAACGAGGAAAATGACAGAGAGAGGAGGACTCGGACGTGAGAGTCTCAGGGATCACATCTTTTGTTCTAACTTCAGACAGAGACCTTCCTCTCTCAAAAAGCCTTCTCAAAAAGACTTTCAAGTTTGTGTTTTAGTTTTAGGATTAAGAAGGTTGATGCTTTATTTTTCTGGAAAACTCACCTGCCCAGACTTGGCACTTTCTGACAAATAACCTGACACAAACTCATGTTGTGTTGCTGTCTGGACTCTTAAAGAATGTTTTGAGTGGAGCTGGCCGTGTGGCTGAGTGGTTAAGTGCTCTGCTTCGGTGGCCCAGGGTTTCACCGGTTTGGATCCTGGACGTGGACATGACACCACTCATCAGGCCACGCTGAGGCAGCATCCCACATAGCACAACCAGAGGCACACAGAGCTAGAATCTACAGCGATGTCCTGGGGGGCTTTGGGGAGAAGAAGAAGGAAAAAAAATGAAGATTGGCAACAGATGTTAGCTCAGGTGCCAATCTTTAAGGAAAAAAAACAATACTTTGTTGCTTTTTTTTTTTTTTGACGAAGATTTTGTGCTGAGGAAGCCTGGCCCTGAGCTCACATCCGTGCCCATCTTCCTCTAGTTTGTGTGTGGGACACCTACCACAGCATGGCGTGCCAAGTTGTGCCATGTCTGCACCCGGGATCTGAACCAGCGAACCCCAGGCCGCCGAGAAGCAGAACATGCGAACGTAACTGCTGTGCCACCGGGCTGGCCCCCAAAAAAGAATACTTTGAAAAAATCCCTTAAGGTAGTATCTGTACTGTAAGAAAATTACCAGTGACTGTTTATTCTTATTATTCCCAGGCTAATATTCAATAGCGAATTTCCCTTAATGCTCTTTGTAGCACGTGTTGTGCCTTCCTGACATCCTGGAGGACTTCCATGAGGGCCAGCCAGTGTCGCCAGGGCTCAGTCCTTGACACCCTAACCGACCTTCAGGACTGAGAATCATGTTTTCAGCCTGCTGAACATTTCAAAAGCCTCTAGCTCTTCCGAGGGAGCAGAGGAAAAAGGAATTGACACCAGGACCAGAATCCAAGAGATTCTGTCAACTGCAAATCCAGTCATCTGTTCCCTGGTTCGCTCACTCAGCGAATGTTTACTGAGTGCCTCCTGGTTGCCAGCCACAGTCTAGGCACTGGAAACAGCACAGTGAACAGGCTAGTGAAGTTTCTGCCTCCAGGGAACTTCTAAATTCTAGAGGAGACTGATAGAAACAAGTGAAAAATGCATCGTTAATATAATAGGAATACGATAGAATTTTAGGCAATGATAAATACTACTGAGAAAATGAAAGCAGAGTGGGAGAGCAGGATGATGTGGTGGGCGAGCGGAATAATCAGACGAGAAGGAAGGAGCAGGCCACGGTGGGTCCAGGGAGCAGCATCCCAGAGGAGGAAGGGCCCGAGCCGCACAGGACCAGGGTTGGAGGCTGGAGGAACTGCGAGGAAGGAGGTGAGAGCAGACAGTTGGCAGAGACAATCTGAATGAGTATACAGAGCATCATAGGCATGGAAAGGAGTGTGGATTCCATTCTAAATGTGACCGAAAGCCGTTAGGGATTTTAAGCAGGAAGTAAAGTGATTCGACTTTGTCAGTGCTCTCTGGGGTATGCGTGAGGAATGGGCAGTAGGAAGTGAGAGCCGAAACAAGGAAACCAGTGAGGAGCCTGTTGGGTTAGCACGGCTGGCAGGTGATGTAGCCTGGACTAGGGTGCTGGCCGTGTGGTCCTTGTTCCCGGCCATAGCTCCAGCCCTCAGGAAAAGCCTGGCCAGCCATAGCAGGCATTTAGTAAGAAGTGGTTGAGCGAATGAATAAAATCCTGGCCTCAGGGAGCTTACAACTTCCCAGGTGAGGCGAATATGTAAATATGTCAGCTATGACACAAAATGATTGTGCTAAGAACAGACATTTGCTGGAGAAGTCAGGGGCAGGAGTGTCTTGGGGCAGCACACCCTCCCCGAGGTGAACAGTAGAGGTGGGGTGTGAGAGGGGAGAGAGGGAGCATCTGGTAGGAGGGAGCATCAGGGGCACCCTGGCTGGCACGTTTGCATCCAAGAGCTGACTTGCTTCCCCTTGACTAAAGGATTGGGCCCTCTGCACCGAGGGGCCTAGTTCATGTTCCCTGGCTCCCTGCAGGCAGACTCATAAATTCCTTTCCCTTCCCCTCGCTGCTGGCTGTGCTTGAGGAGGGGCTGGGCCGGTCCCCTCCACACCCTCGGCCTATCCGTCCGGAAGTACTGAGTCAACAGCCTTTCCCAGAACCCACCTTACTTTCTTCCCACACCTGCAGTGCGGACTGTTCCAGGAATGAGGCGGGGCAGGGAGAGAGCAAGGTGAGTGTCGGGGGGCGAGTCACACGTTAGGATCTCCAGATGGGCGCTCTCAGACTGGCCAAGATGCAAGTCTCCCAAGAAATCACTCACACAGAGTGCCCAGTCCCCAGGCCAGAGGTTCTGATTGCGAATGTCTGAGGTGGAGCCGAGAATTTGCATTTCTCACAGGCTCAGCCTCCCGGGCCCTCTGCTGTATATGAAGCCAGGCTGAGGTTGGCAGGGAGAGATAATAAATATAGCCACGACTTACTGACTGCCAGACTCTGGGCTGAGGGCATTATGTACATAATCTCTTTTAATCCTCACCCAGCCCTGTGAGCTGGCACCATTATTACGCCTATCTAACAGATGAGTTTAGAAAGAGTGGAGAACTTGCCCAAGGTCTCAGAGCTTACAAATGAGATTTGCACTCAACTGTCTGCCTCCAATACCCCAACTATTAAGAGGAATCTCCAGGGAATAAATGTTGATAGGCTGACTAGGACACGTTAGGAGCTGACATCTAGAGAAAAGGTCAAGAAATGAAAAATACACCCACATGTCCAAATGTTTCCCAGCAAAGGGAAGGCTGTAGGGGCAGGCGTAAGTGGACCCAGCAGAATCTCAGGAACGCCTCGACATCCAGACCAATCAAGATGAAAAATAGTTGTGATGAAAGAAAAAAGAAAGTGTGACACACATTGCCCTCTCTACTTTGTATTTATCTAAAATGTCTACATTTAAAATTAAAATTCCCCCAGATTAAAATTTTCCTCTTTTGTCTCTGATGTTCTCTCACCCCACAGAACCCAGGGGCTCCCAGTGGTGTTCTCAAAATATATAGTAAATAATTTGTCTAAACCCTTTGTCCTTTTTTTTTAATTCATGAAGCATAATAGACAAGGATGTGTTATGAGTTAACTCAAATTACTACACAACTGCACAAGCTAAGCAGGACAGAGTTGAAGCTCGACTGGAGAGTCATGGAATGATCTGGTATGAACGGTCTCTCCGTGTTGGACAGGAGAAAATGGTGAGCTGAACTCTCCGTGCTGGATACCCCGCACACTGAAAATGAAATTCTCTATGGAATGAAATGAAATGAAAATAAAAATACTTTAAGTATTTATAACCAGTGCCACTTAAGTAAAAGCAACGATTTGGCTTAAATCTTTCACAAAAGGAAACTCAAGGTGGGAGAAGATACTGACCCAAACTCCTCTCTTTTCCAGGGAGAAAGCCCCTTGAATTTTACACAGTGTTCGGCGTTAGCTTGCTTTCTCATCCCTAGTGTTGATGTCCTCATTTTTGTGGATTGGAAATCAGACCCAAAAGACCATCGAATGTAGTGAAATAATACAGTGTCTGGATTAATGACTCCAAAATGAGACCCAAGAGGGACCTTCTATTTTCCCCCAGGCTGCACTAACTCTTAGCTCAGGAATCCTCCAGACACCTGTCAACATAATCCTGTGTGCTTCTGCTGACACACCTCGCACAGGAGCTCCGAGGGTCATTCCACCCGCAGCTCCCAGGGGGAGGGACAGCCCGGAAACTGATCGGCTGGAATTCGTGTTCCAGCTCAGTCCTTGTGCGAGAAAAGGGGTCCTTGGCTACAATAGCAAGTCTTTCTGTGTGTTTGTCTTAGTTTTACTTTTTAACGTGTTTCCTAAATCTGGTGCGCTCCCTGCTCAGGGGTTCAGGGACATTATATTCAGGGATTTCTACTTTTCTTATAAAATCTGAATAACAATGTTCTAATCTGCCCTCACTCTCCCAGAGCCTGCAGACTCGTTCAGTCCCCAGGACTCCCAGCTGCACAGACACTGCATTTTCACAAGTGGTGTTTTTTCTCAGCTCTTCCTCTAAGTGGCAGAAAAAACACTAAAACTCAGATTTCCTGCTTCTAGAGCAGGGCCTCTCTCCACACATTCAGTATCCGTCTACGTTCACTCTGGAATTATTTGACTGGACTCCACACTGTGGACAACCGGCTTCCACAATCCCAACTCCTGACATTTGCGCCCATTGTTACCTAAAGTTTTACCTTTGGGGGGAAAACATCCCAACTTCCCAACAAAGAGCCCTAGGTTGATAAACTCTTTAAGGCTCCTTTGTATATAGTATTTTGTGTCTATCCTAAACATTAAAAGAGTTTATATCTTCAAGTTTCCACGGAAAGTTGGAGGTGGAAAAGAGTTCTGAGGGGCGAACACAGCCCTGTGAACACATAATCAAGTCGTGTATGTGATTTTCGTCTCTAGTAGCCACATTAAAAGTAAAAAGAAACAGGTGAAATTCATTTTAGTAATATATTTTGTTTAGCCCAATGTAACCAAAATATTATCATTTGAACATCTAGTCAATATTTAAAATAACTAATGAGATATTTTCCATTCTTCTTTCATGCTCAATCCTCAAAATCCAACAAGTTTGTGACCATGACAGTCCATCTCAATTTGGATTCGGCTCATTTCAGTGCTCAAGAACCACATGTGCCAGTGGCTGCAGTGTCTAACCCATCACAGAACAGCTGGAAGAATCTTTGAGGACCCCTGCTCCTCGGCAGGCAATAACATCTTCTTCCTCGACGGCAGACCACTGGCTCTCCAACTCTCCCGCTACCTTATCAAATAGGCACTGGATGCCATGAAAGAATGAATAAATGAATGAATTTATTTCTAATTTACTATCATGCCCCTTAAATCATCCCATCTAAGACTGTCATTTAAACATTAAGTCCTGCCAACAGCAACATGCAATTTTATTGAAATCTGAAAATAAACTTTTTTTTAAGGCATCTTTAGAAGGTATAGAGGTTTAATTTGGCAGAAATTTCCATATAACCTTGGTACTGCAGGAGCTCACCAAAAGCCGGTACGGTGCTGTAAACCTGTCACACGTTGACTTCAGAAAGTAAATGTGTCACTAAGCGCCCACAGCCAAAGCCAAGCTGCCCTGTAACGTTCCAGACAGAGGCCCGAACTCCAGAAGGTGCTCAAGCGGCCCATCCCTTTCAGCGGGCTGGGAGGGAGCCGTGAAGGCGCTGTCACTCCCACCCTCAGATCCAGGCACTTGGGCTCCCTCTTCACCGTGCAGCCACGGATGTCTCCTCCAGCCGGGCCTCCCACCCACCTCTGAGGCCCCAAGTGCACGCTGTGCTCCTGGAGAAGCTGGTGGCTCCCCGAGGATGCACGGCCTCCCTTCCCTCCAGCTTTGCCGCGGCTCCGCTCCCAGCCTCCAGGACCATTTTCTCAGCACGAGGCCTTGCTGTTGAAACCATCAACTCCAAGCCCCCTTGTCGTTTCTCTGTGAGCAGTGCTGTCCTGGGGACGGCTGCCAGGATTCCTTTCTTGCTTGCTTGCTTGCTTTTTCTTTCTTTCTTCTTCTTCTTTTTTTTTTTTTTTTTTAGCATAATGACGTCCTGACCCTCTCCTAACGGCCGAGCTGGATAATTGCCCTGCTGCACCCGTTTTCTGCCTCGGTTCTGACTCACGCTCATTACGCTGTACTTTGAACTCAGCCTTGGTTATCTGCTGCCTTAATCACTGAAAACAATCCAGCCCCCCGCCCATCGGGACAGCTACCATCACCTCTCTAAAATTAGCCATCAGGGCTGCCAGGCTTTCATCCTCCCACCCAGCCCAACTGTCCAAGCACAACCTAGGGGGAGCGCAGAGGTCCAGTTCACTCGCTCACTCACTCTTTCATTCTAAACCGCCCCCATGGGCTTCTAATGCAGAAAAGCTTCCAGAGAAGTTCACAGCACTTGAGGATGCGGCAAGATAAATGCCAAGCTGGGAGACACTCCCTCTGACCTCTGCTGTCCAGCTTTGGGAGCAGGGAGGCTGGGAGATTTTGAGGTCATCCACTCATTCACGCAGTGCTTATGTGTCAGACAATAAACAAGAGAAATCAGTAAGGAGGTTAGATAGCAATGAGTGCCGAGGAGAGAATAAATCAGAGAAGGAAGATATGAATGTATTATCTAAGAGTAAATTCTCACAGTAAGAGTTAGAAAGATATCTTTCTCACAATAGTAACTATGAAATACAGTTCAAACAAACAGAACTTGCCTGCAAAAGGGCTGCCTATCTTGGCAGGTGCTTACAGGCAGAGAGATGTGGCTCAGATAGAATTCTCTAAACTGGGCTTCAATTTCCTCATCTGTGAAATGGGGGGAGCTCAAAATTAATAGTTCAGATCTTCTAAGAAGCAGGCACTGAGAGAGGATGGGCATGCAAGTGCAGTTTGTAGGGAAAACATTTGGGAGAGAAAAAAGAAGCACGAACCAGAGTAGTAGGCCTGACCTTCCGCAGGAGAGAAAGGAGGGAGGAAGCCTGACACTGCCGCGTACTTCTCGCCAAGCCAGGGGAGCCCTGAAGCCACAGTTGCTGGCCGGTATCTGGGGAACAGGCCTCCCAGAGCTCCGTGGTGGATCTCAGGCTCTGCACAGCCAGGGCAGGCCAGTGACACCTCCTGCTGTGGGAGCTGTGACAGGAACATTTTCTTGGGCCCCATAGTCCACCCCTTCTGCCCTGTGTTGGTTTGCTACACCTGCTGCAACAAATACCACAGACTGGGGGGCTGAAACAACAGAAATGTATTGTCTCCCAGTTCTGGAGTCTGGAAGTCAGAGATGCAGGTGTCGCCAGGGCTGGGTTCCTGAGGCCTCTCTCCTCTCTCCTGGGTTTGTAGATGGCCGTCTTCTCCCTGTGTCCTCACTGCTCATCCCTCTGTGTGTGTCTGAGTCCTAATCGCCTCTTCTTATAAGGACACCGGTCACATCGGATTAGGGCCCATCCTCATGACCTCATCTTAACTACCTCTGTAAAGACCCTATCTCCAAATATAGTCACAGTCTGAGGCACTCAGGGTTTGGACTTCAACATATGACTTTTAGGGGAACATAATTCAATCCAAAACCTGCCACGTATCTGCCTCTCCCCACAGTTTCAGGTAGCAGTCCCTTCATGGCCCCATATGTCTCTCTTCCTCAAGAGAAACTCAGAAGAAACTTAGCAGGGCCAAGTGCAGCCCCCAAAGCAGCAGCTGATCTCAGGGCCAAATTCAGTTTCATCCTCTCTCTCCTCCAACATCCAGTCTGATTTCCCCTCGCTTTTCTCTCTGGTCTTGGCAGATCCTGGTGGCTTACCTGGTGATGGGACCCAGACCTCATTCCTGAAGGGTCCTGACTCCCTTCTCAGTTCGGATTCTCAGTTCACAGTAGCTACGGGGCAGGAAGTACCAAGAGGCACCCAAGGGGATCTCTGAGTTTTACAAAAAATCCTCCTGCCTATTGTGTAAAAGGAGCCCTTCATCCTCCTGCCAGGATGGTGGCTCTTATTTTCACCTGCTGGTCCCTGGATATAAGTTCAAGGGGCCCTGGTGGCAGCCATAACTTACACAGTCATGCGTCACTTAACAAGAAGGGCAACGTTCTGAGAAATGCATCATTAGGTGATTTTGTTGTCGTATGAACATCATAGAGGGCACTTACACAAACCCAGATGGTACAGCCGACTACACACCTGGGCTACATGGTGGTAATCATGCAGGACCACCGTGGTATATGCGGCCCGTCCTTGACTGAACCATCGTTATGCGGCGCAGAACTGTAGTTCAATGGTTCCCTTGCCATCACCAGGACCTCCAGCCCTGGAGACAGCCGACAATTCCAGGGACAGGAAGCACAAAGTCTCCAGTGTGTCACTGGAGGGATGTCAAGGCAGCTCCTGCTTCCATCCCGTGGTTCCTGGATCCACGGCTCAGGGTCCCAGGTTTTGCCCACCGGGGCCCTGAGCCTCACATGTGCTGAGCATTCCAACAACTCCGGAGCTTGGTGACTTGAATGACGAAACCTGCCCTCGGCCACTCAGCTGGGTCTGCTCTCTGCTGTGGGGAATCCTTGACTGGGAGCAGCCTGGGAAGCATGGCCTCAACAAGGTCACCGTGGTGGATTTCAGAGTGCCACAGTGGGGACGTCCGGCAGGCACGCTTCTTGCCATCAGAGATCTGCAATCACGGCTGCCCCGCAAAGCCTCTGCAGCTGCGCCCTCATTCCCATTCCTGCAGGGGTAAGGGCTTTGGACAGCATGCTCTGGGGTCAAATGCCTCACTGACTGCGCCTGGCGTTTCTGTTCCCTCCTGTACGGTAAGGTATTGTGCTACATCATACTTTTCTGTCATCAGCTTCCTCCTCTGTGGCACCTACTTCATCAGGCTGGTCCAAGGATTATAGGATCTGATGCGTGACTTTCAAAAAGTCTGTTTAAATGCTGGTGGAACTCTCATGACGATTCTAAAATTCATATGGAAGAATAAATTTTCAACAGTTGCTAAGATGTTGTTGAAAAAGATTAGTATGTGATGGGATCTTGGCCTGCTGTGTATGAAAACTTACTATAGTGTGGTACCATCAAAAGAATATGGCTCGCCGCACCGTCCTGCATCCACAGCAGGTCTCCCAGGTGAACAGCCTCTGGCGTGTCAGAGAGGGAAGTGCACAAGCCGGATGTGTCACCTCTGGTTAAAGACTGGCTCTGAGGGCTGGGTCAGCCGGGCTGGGGCAAGAAGCAGTGCTGCAGTAAAATATGTATATATATGACTCTAGCAGAGTGAGAAGAAATGGATTAATGGAACAAAAAGACAACCCAGAAATAAACCTATATATATATATATGTAAGAATTTAATATAGAATAAGGTTCCATTTCAATTGACTGAAGAAAGGTTAAATGACTCAATAAATAGAGATAACCGAGGGGGAGATCAGAACCCTACTGCATTCCGCGTATCGCTAAGAGAAATCGAAGTGTGCTAGGTAATAGGGCCGGGACTAGGGTGAGACAAGAGAGGTGCCTTGAGCGCAGACTTCAAGGAGGCATTCCTCTTCCAGGTCAAGCAGGTGCCTGGGCATGCCTGAGACGCCTCACCTGCCTCATCCCAGCCGGGAAGGAAAGAGACCTGTCAAAGGCTTTCACCACAACACTGCTGGTAATAGGGGGTGCTTGGGGACCACCTAACGTCCATCACTAGGAAAATGGGTGAGAGCATTGTGGTAAATTCGTACCATGGAGGCCATTAAAAGGGATGAAGCAAACATGGAAATACGGCCATAATATCTTAAGTGAAAAGGTGAATTGTAGAGCCATGTCTAGCATGATTTATGCTGTGCACATGTGTGCATGCTTATAGAAGTTCTTGGAAATACCCACCAGACAGTTACTCGTGCCTACTTTTAGGGAGCGGGCTGGGATGAGGTGAGAGACTGATTTTTTCTTCATCCCATAACTTTGTCAGTGGTGGGATTTTGAGTCATTTGTTCTTTTTTGCTTTTCATTATGTGGAATTTTTCAGGGGGGAAGAAAGGCTGGTGGCAAATCCCCCTCAGAGAAACTGCAGTTCAGCAGCCTGGGGGATGTCTTGGGTCGTAAGACAGCTCCAGGGCAAGGCTGGTGGGTGAGGGTGCGATGGTTCTGCGTGATAGAATGGGAAGAGTTTGGAGTCCTAGAGCGTGGGCGGGGTGCCCAGAAGTGAAGAGCAGCAGAGGGAGAGAGGGGACCAGCATAACGAAGGAGGCCCCAGCTCCTGAAGAGGAGACAGTCCTCCCGTCCCCGACGGCTGAGGAACTTGAGAGAAACTGACACTTCCTTTTAGGTTCTCTCGTGTGCTGTACAGTGATGCCTCTCCCACCCCACAGTCAGCCCCAGATCATCTGTTCAACTCTACCACGTACAAGACGAAAAGGACTCTGGGGTCGATGCTACGCAGAAAGAAGAGAACAGACGCCGGGTGAAATGTGAGATTAAGAACTGAGCAGATTTTTTTTCAACAGAGCAAAAGTAACCAGAACCATTATCAAAAAAACACAGTAACAAGTGTTGGCGAGGATGTGGAGAGATCGCAACCCTCATTCGTTGCTGGTGGGAAGGTAAAAGGGCGCAGATGCTTTAGAAATCAATCTGGCTGCTCCTCAAAAGATTAAACCGTCTGATTCAACAATTCCATTCCTAGGTGGAGTGGAAATAAATAAAACCCAAAATAAATGAAAACATATGTCCACACAAAAACTTGTACACAAATGCTCATAGCAGCTTTATTCACAATAGCCAAAGTGTGGAAACAACCCAAATGTCCATCTACTGAAGAATGGATAAATAAAATGTGCTACATCCACGTGATGGACTATTTGGGGGAAAAAAAAAGAAGTAAAAAAGAAAAAGAAAAGAAATTGATACATACGACAACATGGATGAACCTTGAAAACCTTGTTAAATGAAAGAAATTAGTGACAAAAGACCACATGTTACATGACTCTGTTTATATGAAATGTCCAGAGCAGATGAATCTAAGGAGACAGAAAGTAATTGGTGGCTGCCAGAGGCGGGGGAGACGGAACAGGCGTGCCTGCTGAGGGGTGTGGGGTTTCTTTTTAGGGTGATGAAAATGTTCTAAAGTTGACTGTGGTGATAGTTGCACAACTGTGTGAAGACACTAAAAACCATTGAATTGTACACTTGAAATGACTGAATTCTGTGGTATATGAATTACAAAAGTAACCAGAAGAGATATCAGCCCCTCCCTGTCCCCAATATCCTAAGCGAGGGGTGGAGCAGTGCACCCAGGGGCACACAGCACTGCCCACAGAGAGAGGAGCCAAACTAAAGTAACTGCGAGGTAAACATCAAAGTGCAACCTGTGGAGATGGAGAGCTTGAGCCACCAGGCAGCTGACACCAGGGACACACGGAAATGGGAAACGTTCAGCCCAGGGACTGACGTGCAAGAAGGACTCAATAACTGATAACTCTTGTTAAATGTCTTATTATTATCTTATTCTGTCATCCTTACTCATACTCTTTCCATCTTTCTAGCTCACTTTGACTGTAACACATTCATCTAGAGGCCCACTATGGAAATTGCCCCCCCACTTTTTTTTTGGTGAGGAAAATTGGCCCTGAGTTAACATCTGTGCCCATCTTCCTCTATTTTGTACATAGGATGCTGCCACAGCATGGCTTGATGAGTGGTGTGTAGGTCTTCACCCAGGATCCAAACCTGCTAACCCTGGGCCACTGAAGTGGAATATAAGAACTTAACAACTATGCCACTAGGCCAGTCCCAGAAAATTTTTGAATAGGCTTTTAGCTGTACTTATGATAGGAAAAAATTTGTATTTTGTTAAAGGAGTTTTGAAAGCATCAGGAAACGCCTCATTGGATGTGGTGGGGGATGGGCAAGGCATGTTCTCTTTCCCCAGCAGAATCACAATGGCCCTAAAGCAGGGCTTGCCATTTGGGCTGGATGACTCTCTGTTATGAGGGCTGTCCTGTGCATTGTAGGATGCACACCTGGTCTCTACCTGCTGGATGCTAGCAGCACCCCCACCAAGTCATGGCAGCAAAAATGTCTCCAGACATTGCCAAATGTCCCCTGAGGGGAAAAATCACACAAACACACACACACACACTTATCGATAACCAAGCCCTAAAGGAAGATATGTGTGATAGTGAACTTTGAACTGTCTTTAACCCCAGAAAGAAGTGGAAGGTCCTCCGGTAGGTCCCGGGCTTACAGAGACCCCGTCTATGTTTGTCTGTCCTGTTACACAACTCTCTACTCCCTGGTCTAGACCCATTCCTAATCTCCCCCTCTGTACCACCCCTTATATCTGCCCCTCTCCCAAACACCCCTAAACAAGCCTACGACCTCCAGCTTTGATGCTCAGACCTTTTGTCATCCATCCCCATCGTTAGACCCCTGAGACCCCCACAAAGTTTCCGGTTTGTGTGCGCTTGGGGAGCGGAGGAGAGATTAATGGACAGGAGCCTGCCAGGGGGCGTATTCGGACAGAGCCAAGGAAGGGGAGAGAGGAGGGAACCGCCATTTATCGAGCAGCTAGCTCATGTGTCAGGCTCCTGCATCAGTGTCTTATGCATTATTTCATTGATTTTTCACAATAACCTTGGGTATAGATTTTGCCTTTTTAACAAATGAGAAATTGAGATACAGGGAGGTTGTGGTAGAGCGCTTGAAAATGCGGCTGCCAAAAATTCCTCTCCTCCCCGATGTCCTCCCTCCAGAGATGGGGTCGATTTCTCCCGCTTTGAATCTGGGCTGGCCTGGGACATGCTCTGAGCAAACACTGCAGCAGAAGCCGCTCTCGGGGGCTTCCGAGCCCAGGTATCAAGTGACCTGCAGTTTCTGCTCCTCCTTCATGGAACCCTGAGGCCACCAGGCTGTGAGGAAGCCCAACTAGCTACATAGCTAGGCCACACGTAGGAAAACCAAGCCCACAGTCAACAGCTCCCTCCCAGGCACTAGCTGAATGCAGTAACACAAGTGGGCGCAGGCAAGACCATCAGGAAAGTCAGTCCACACACAGAAGCATGAGAAATGGTACATTTTTGTTTGTTTTAAACCACTAAGTTTGGGGGTAGTTTGTTATGCAGCAATGGATAACTGATACAGGAATTAACTGATACAAGGAATTACCTTGCTCAAGATTATGCAGCCATAAGCACAGAGGAACCAGAATTTAAACAAAAGCTTGTTTATATGAAAGCCTCTGCACTCCCATGAAGCTACATGAATTTGTCCTCCAAAATGTGGGACCACCTACTGGGCTGAGGTGAAATGGTGTGTGAGGGTCAACTGAACAGAAAAGATATCAAAAAAACCCACAGTTGACAATGGCTATACCTTCTAGTAAAAAAAAGCAAGAAAAGGATAAGTAGAGACAAGGCGTGACTATGGAAAAGTTATACTCATTAGCTCCATTTACGAAACTGTTTACATTTATGCTTAATCAATATACAGCATATATTGTTTAAATATAATTATGGTGTGGCAGTAAATTCTAACTATGTGCATGTCTATTGCCTAGTTAGCAACTCTCACCCTTTAAAAGGAAGAGGAAAAGTTGGGTAATAGATTAATCATATGTATGTGCGCCTCATGTTTTTAGCACCTGACGGCACAATCAGAATGCTAATTTCCTGTCTTCCCTAATCACTGTCCCCACAGCAAGGGGCAGCCAGGCTCTCTAATTATCAACCTGTTGGGACCTCTCCACAGCAGACCTCCAAGGAACGTTCAAGCATCCTCCATTCAAGACAATATGGAAGCCTCGGCCTGATTCAGTCCCTGAGGTAGAGTTTGAATAGAGAGCAAATGAAGAGAGAGATCAGGCCATTCCCCCACCCTCAGGTCTCCTCACTTACTACGTGATCAAACTTTTGTGGATAAAATCATTTAATCCCATTAGTGGTGTGACAATAAATGGTAAATGCTCAATAACTGGCTCTCTTGGAGGAAAAAAACCCTGATGTTTAGCATTTGCCAGTTTCTGTGATGCAAATACTCCCACCATGGCCAATTTCAAGCTACTGAAATGACATTCACCAGCATGCAAAGTTCATTAAAACTTAACAATCAGGGGGCCAGCCTTCTGGCTTACTGGTTAAGTTTGTGTGCTCTGCTTAAGCAGCCCAGGGTTTGCAGGTTCAGATCCCAGGCGCAGACCTACACACCACTCCTCAAGCCATGCTGTGGCAGTGTCCCACATACAAACAATAGAGGAAGATTGGCACAGGTGCTAGCTCAAGGCCAATCTTCCTCACCAAAAAAAAAAAAGAGAGAGAAAACTTTAACAATAGGCTCTTACCTATACGACCAGCCCCAGCTCACTCACTGACACCCTATCTATCATGTGCACAATAATATATCCATTAGGATTATGTTCAGCTGCAAGTACAGAAAACCCTAAGAGACAGTGGCTTAAACAAGAAGTTTATTTCTTCTCCCTTGTGTAAATGAAGTCCAGAGATAAACAGTCCAGGGCTACCATGGCAAGCCCATACAAGGATCAAGAGCTGAGCCCCTCTGGCTGTGGGTTCTGCCGTTCCTGGGAGACGGCCCTCATCTTTATGGTTGGAGACGGCTGCCTTCCTATCCAAGTCTGAGTAAGCAAAATGGAAGAAGTTGCAGAACTATATGCCTTCTCTTTCTTAAGGCGGTTTCCCAGAAATTTCACCAAAGATTTTGTGATGTCTCAGAGTCCAAAACATAGTCCCAAGGTTATATGTAGCTGCAGGGAATTCTGGGAAATGTAGTTTTTTAGCTCTGTGCCCAGGTGAAAGCCAGCGTTCTGCTCTGTGAAGGCAGGAGAATGTTGCAGTAGGAAACGGGCTCTCTTGGCCACCGCAGCGACCATAAGCACAGCTGCCGGTACTGCTGTGGCCAGGCCTGCAGCAAGCTCTTGATGCGTCTTATTCCACTTTTTGGCCGCAGTTCTCAAAGTGCAGTGGTACCTGAGAAAAATCTCAAGTGAATACAGATGAGCATCTTTTACAATTTTTGAGAGTTATATATTTATTTTAATGTACAAAAAAAGAAAGAAAGAGTACATCAAATCTGTCATTTCACAGATGTCTTTGCTTAGGCCTAAGGTAAGGTAGATGATGCCAATTTAAGTTTTAAAAGTTATTAAATTCCAGAAAAACATGAAGTAAATAACAGTATAAGTGATAGAAGGATGTGGGAAAACTTATTAAGGTGATGCCTGGATCCTGAGGTGTGGGAAACACAGAGGCCGCTGTCACAGCCTCACTTTCCGGAGGAGGAAGCAGCAACAGGGAGCAGACGCAGCTCGCCCGGGCTCTCACTCAGTGACATCGGTCGGCTTGGTGACTGGTTCTTGAACAGTGATTAACGTCCCCAACGTTACGTTTGGGAACAGTCGTGATGCAGGTTCCAGTACTTTGGTAAAATCCTCTTCTATACACATATAAGTTTTAATTATAATCCTTCTCATATAAATATAAACATAACGTTTAATTTATATAAATACAATTAAAGGCCCAATTTACTAGCTAATCCTTTTTGGAGGGCTCTGCGGGGTGTCTCTGGAGAACCCAGTGTCTCTACAGACAATACCTAACAGAAGCCGCCAGTTCACAGAGGCCTCCTGGTGTCCTTCAGGGCTGGGTTCCACAACAAACAATGGTTATAGTTAGTAAGCATTTCTTAAAAACTAGAACAAATTCTCGGAAGTGGAGGATAAACCAGGGGAACTTGGTACATTAGTAACACAGCCAATATAACGTAACATGGGTCCAAGGGGGAAAACGTAAGTTATTGTAGAGTAAATAAGGTGTTCTCATGTAACTTCATCTGGAAGTAGAGACTGACAAACAGACTAGGAAAATTTGTGCCAAATATATGCAAATTTATGGCAAATATATGCAAACTCGTCTTTAAAGCCAAGACCTCTGGAAACAAATACACATATATGTATGTGCATATTTTCTTTTTTAACTAGACTGTAATTCTGTCATATGTCCCAGTCTTTCCATACGTGGCCTTGCCAGCACATTCTTCATAGAGAGCTAAAGGCAATTCAAACATCTACAAGAGCAGCATCTGAAGTCAGTGACAGGATTTGAGTGACCAAAAGACCACGCACTGCTGGAGGTCGCAGAAACTGTGCCCAGCCCCTGGCAGTGAGGCGTCTGCATTCAGAGACAGTAACAGAGCAAGGCCACGGAATCAGCGCTGTCTGAGGAGCTTCTCTGCAAGGAGATAGATGCCTTCTCTCGGTCCAGGCTTGTTTGTGTACCATTCTGCTTGGAGGAGAGAGAGGGATGAGATAAGGAGTCAAGGTCCCGTGGCCTCTAAGAGTTGGCTGAAGCCTCAGATCAATCTGTTTTTCACTGGTGGGTGAATGAACCTAGGACTGACGTACTAACAGGGTATGGGGGGGTAGAGGGTTGGTGACGTAGGAGGGGGCCAGTTTAAGGGTGGGACGGAGGTAGAAGGGAATATTTCTGTTTCTAGTTAACACTTTGTGTCTACTATATCATTATAGAAAAAAAAAAGCAAACTTAAAACAGCCTAAACTAATTATGAGTGGGGAATATGTAAAATGATATGATGCTGCTTGGTCTCTGGTTAGTGCCCTGCTGTATTCCTACATGTGATACGTTATAAATAAAGCCCAAACCAAACCATAGAACTTGAAGAAAAAATGGGGAGGAGAAAAGCTGTTGTTCATCTCTAAACCCACCCTTGTGCACATGCAAAACAGATGAGCTAAGAAAGACCCAACTCAAAATCCTCTCTTCATAATGTAAATCTAAGAATGGTTTCCAGATGGAATCTAAGATACACAGCTTATCATTATATTAAGGAGCAGGCCCACTTTTGACCACATCCAAATGAACCACTGATCCACAAGTCTATGCATGGACAAGTTTGGCTTTTTCAGTTTGCCTGGAACGTTCCTGGACGTGCCACTGTGGTTCCTGGGCTCTCCCTGGGCTGGTCGCTGAAATTACGTTGACCAACGTGGAACCAAGCAATGTTTCAGGCTCAGGACAATCCCTAACCTTTTCCTGACTCATGGTAGCATCACTCTTGTCCACCTTCTGCATTTTGTTTTCCTCAGGCTTGCTAAGTGGGACAGGAAATTACATCAAAACGTCATGATGGCAACTCCAAAATGTTAGGTTTCCTCTTTTTCTCTTCAACCCTGAAACTGCAGAAAACTCTAAGTTGTGGTCACCTAGGCTAGTAAGTAGAGCTGGAAATTTAAGAGAGGTTGAGCACTGGAGAGTATGTAAAGATTTTGCTGCAAGTGACAGAAAGTCCAAAATGACAGTGGCTCAAACAACGTAGGAGATTATTGATCTCTCCTGTGAAACCACACTGGAGATACAATCTATGGCACACAGAGAGGCTCATAAAGCTGCTGGGGATTCAGGATCCTTCCATCTTGCTGCTCCAACATTCTCATCACATGGCTTCCAAAGCCTGTCCAGGATAGCTGCTTGAGTTCTAGACATCACATCCACACTCCAGCCAACGAGTGTGGTAGATAGATTGTTTTTGATAACAGTCCCCAATGAATCACACCTCCCATATCCACACACCATTGCAATATCAAGGACCCTGACTCTCCTTCCATCAAGACATGCGGTCTGTTTCTCCAAACTTGAATTCAGGGTGACCAATACAATTTGGCAGAAGTGACATTGTATGAATTCCAGAGCCTGGGCCTTAAGGCGTTTTGAAGCTTCTTTTCTCATTCTCTTGAAACCCTGAGGCCACCATGTTGTGAAAAAGCCCACCTAGCCAGTGGGAGAAGGAGACACCTTATGGAGAAGAACTGAGGAGCCCCAGCTGCCAGATATGACAATGAGGCCATCTTAGATTATATGGCCCTCACTGGGACATCAGGGAAGAACAACAAAAAAAACTTCCCAGATTGCCAGCCCATAGAATCACAAAAAGTAATAAATCAGAGTGGTTTTAGCCACTTGTTTTCTGAGTGGATTGGTACACAGCAGTAGATAACTGAATGAACAGTACACAGGAGACGCGAAGGAGAGACAAAAAGTGCGTGCAGTGCCACCTTTGATGGAACCTTCATGAGCTTCAGGCAACACTGCTGTTTACGTCTCTGTGGTCACAATCAGCTGCAAGGGAGGCTGGGAAGTATGGTCTTTATTTGGGCAGCCTGGTGCCCAGCTCTCAACAGGGGCATGGATCCCTGAGGAAGAACTGATATCCTGGTCAACAACTAGCACTGAGAGGGAGGGAAGGCTAGGAAACAACCAACGCGCAGCGCTTTCCCAGGAATATCTCAGATGTTTAAAGTTAGAAAGATAGCTTTAGCATTCTTCTTCCTTCTAAACTTAAATTCTCCCCAGCTCAGAATAAGAGAAGGTAGACGAGAACAGCTTCCATAAATATGCTACACCTCTGAGACAAAGAGGAACTCCAGCCCAAGGGAGGGAGGAAAACATAACTGACTGTGAAGGTTAAGGTCACAGACACTGGGACCAGCTATCCTCAGTCTGTGGTGGAAAGCGAACAGGCACTTACATTACTCATAAGGAAACATTTCTTGTACTCTAGGCTGTTAGACTCCGGAATGGGTCAACAAGTGATATTATTAGAATTTTTCTCCTGCTTTTTAAAATACAGATGAATTCTCAGCTGTCTTTGAAACTCTGAATTTCATTCCACCAGATGCATGAGAGAATGAACTGAAGAATTCTAGAATTCTCTTCAAGTCCTTTACTTCCATGAAATAGAAAAATCTGTTTGCTGTGTGTTTGAGCAGCTCTACCACCTGCCCAGCACAATGATGGGCCCTCCAGAGGAAGAGAAAAAAAAGGATATGCCTCTGCACTCAGTGAGCTTACCATGCACGTAGAGAAGCAGTTTCTATGGCCTCTCAGTACACAATTGCGAAGGAGCTTCCCAGGCGTGATCATAGGTGAAGTTTTCTCCTTTTACAAGAAATGTCTCCCCTCTGAACAGTCCCTCCAATAGCCTGGAAGATCCCCTAACTTACAGGGCACCCCCTAACTTTGGGGGACATGAAGACTTTCCACGGGGTACAACTTGGATGGTCTCAGGAGCATCAACTTCCAGATCCTCATTCTCCACATATGCTCCTTCCTAAGGTGGCTGGACTGAGAAGCTGCTGGAGTTCACAGTAACCTTTCTCCTACTTGATAAAAGAAAGGCAAGTGCTTCTGCTCTCTCACATCTTACCATGGCTCATTATGCTGAGACCGGAGAACTCCAGGGCAGCCAACGAACGAGAAGCCTCCTCTGAAGAATAATAAAGGCCCCACTAACTTGCAGGGCTTTCAGGATTTCCCTGGCTTATACACTTGCTTGTTTGTTTGATAACAGAAACCTATTATTCAAACTAGTTATCTGGCCAGTGTTGGCATAGTCTGAATTCAGTTATATGGTTCAGTGGGGAAATGGGAATAAAATTAGCTTTTCTTCAACAAACTCACCTCTTCTACTTCCTCACCTCTGTCAAAGCAAGAAAGAGAGAAATACAGAGAAGGAGAGACTGGAGAAAGAGAAAACCATCATCCTTGAGGGTTAGTCCTGTGAGAGCAAATCAAGGAGAACACCTGTAAGAACTATTTGATGCTAAAAAAGATTTTTTTCCTCATATTTATAAATATAAGAAATTCTTGGGGGCCGGCCCCCGTGGCCAAGTGGTTAAAGTTCCACTTGGTCTGCTTTGGTGGCCTAGGGTTCCCGGGTTCGGAACCTGGGCATGGACCTCCTCCACTCATCAGCCATGCTGCGGAGGCATCCCACAGGCAAAGTAGAAGAGGATTGGCACAGACATTAGCACGGGGCTAGTCCTCCTCAAGTCAAAAAAAGAGGAGGATTGGCCATGGATGTTAGCTCAGGGTGAAACTTCCTCACACACACAAAAAAGCAACAAAGAAATTCTTTGCAGCTATTCTTAAAACTTATCCCTATGTTGTTAGCGAGAAGAAAAGCACATTCAAAAAGCTAAAGGCCATATAGCTATTCAAGTTTTTATAGTTTTGATCATTTGGTTCATACACTGGATGCTAGTCATTTCCACTATAACTAGAATGTTTTAAAAAATTTCTAAAACTTTCAAGATATGTCAGCTGAAGTCCTGGGATTAGTTTCAATTGATTTCTTTCAGATCCTGATGTCTTATTTAATAAGATAGTTTAAAATCTATTTTTATCAATTTTGTCATTAAAATCTTATTTAAGCAGAGGAGCCTCATTCTATGAGGCCAGCAATACCTTAACGCCAAAGCCAGAAGAAGACGTTACAAGAAAACTACAGATCAATATCTCTTATGAACACAGACAAAAGATCCTTAACAAAATATCAGCAAATCAAATGCAACAATGCATAGAAAGAATTAGACACCCGACCAAGAGAGATTCATCCCAAGCATGCAAGGCTGCCTTAACGTTCTAAAATCAATTAATGCAACCATCAACAGACTGAAAAAGAAAAATCACATGATCAGATCAATAGATACAGAAAAATCCTTTGACAAAATCCAACATCCATTCATAACAAAAACTCTTGCTAAATTGGGAATAAAGGGGAAGTTCCTCAACTTGATAAAGAATAACTACAAAAAACCTACAGCTAACATCACGCTTAATGGTGAGAAACTCCACTTTCACACTAAGATCAGGAATAAGGCAAGAAAGTCCCCTTACCACCCATTTTCAACATCATATTGGAAGTCCCAGCTAATGCAATAAGACAAGAAAAGGAAATAAAAGGCACTCAGATTGGAAAGGAAGAAATAAAACTGTCTTTGTTCACAGATGACACAATCATCTATATAGAAAGTTTGAAAGAATTGACAAAAAAAAATGCAACACTATTTTACATTAGCACCCAAAAAATGAAATACTTAGTATAACAAAATATTGCCCCTGCAATGTGGCTTTGAAGCTCCTCACACTAGACGTGAGACTGTCTCCCCACTCCACCCCTGAATCTGGACTGGCCTTGTGACTTGCTTTGGCCAATGGAATGTGGCAGAAGTGACAATGAGTCAGTCTTAAAGCTGTGCACAAGAGGCTTTGTTTGGTTCTGCCCACTCTCTTAGGATGATGCCCAGTCACCCCATGAAGGCT
This sequence comes from Equus asinus, assembly GCF_041296235.1. Taxonomy (NCBI): domain Eukaryota; kingdom Metazoa; phylum Chordata; class Mammalia; order Perissodactyla; family Equidae; genus Equus; species Equus asinus. The sequence goes on along the minus strand of NC_091797.1, from coordinate 61,969,890 downwards.
AGCCCACTGGAGAGTGAGAAACCATGTGCAGCAGACACAAGGCATCCCAGCTGACCAGATGGCGGCTATAGACACATGAGCCAGCCCAGGCAAGTCAGCCAAGCCCTTCTAGGCCTAAAGAACCACTCAGCCTCCCTCAGCTGCCTGAGCTAAAAGAATGCTTATTGTTTAGGGCTGGGGTTGTTTGTTATGCACCATTCTTTTTCATTTTTTTTTTTTTTTTAAAGATTGGCTCTTGAGCTAAAATCTGTTGCCAATCCTTTTTTTCGTTCTTTCTTCTCCCCAAAGCCCCCCAGTACATAGCTGTATATTCTAGCTGTAGGTCCTTCTAGTTGTGGCATATGAGACGCCACCTCAGCATGGCCTGACAAGCGGTGCCATGTCTGCGCCCAGGATCCGAACCAGTGAAACCCTGGGCCACCGAAGCAGAGCGCGAGAACTTAACCACTCAACCATGGGGCCCATCCCCTATGCAGCATTCTTGAGGCAAGAGAAAGCTGGTATATCTTATTTTGACAAATTCTCTACTATTTATTGTCAAGAAAAAAAGCCCACTTTTTTTTAGCATCTAGCAGCTTGTCATAGGAAATAAAACAAATGTAACGTTACAATATACACATGTAGATTCGACAGAGATAACTATGAAACCAATAAAAGGTTTTCAAGTTTAAAAATATATTAAATTAGGATAAAAAATGTGTGGATAAATGGAATAGAAATAGGAATTCAAGAAGAAAAAAAGGGAGATGAAAAATGTCTGACTGTTAACAAGAACTGTTCACGTAATTTAAAAAGTGATGAGTCTCAAATCATTACAGCATTTAAATTCCATTAGGCCCACATTTGGAAGTCATGTGATAGTTTGACTTTAAGATGTCAACATTTTACAATACGCCAAAATTACATCCTTGGCAACTATTTAAACTTACCATAAAAATTTGAGATGTTGACTTATACATGTTGGGGAGGGTTGTTTTCCAAATTCCTTTAGAAGGTATGCAAGCTAAAATTCTTGAAAAGTGCTTTTCTAGAGAACCTACTCACGTAGTCCCTATTTAACAGGTGAAATGTCTTGCACGTATTGTGTACTTCATGTAGTGCTCTGAGTGTGTGTATGAGTATAAGCTCATATACATTCTTATGTATGCACGCATATAGACTTACCTTGATGTCTTTAAATGTATTTCTCTGAGGTCAGTCAGCCAGCCATCACTTTTTGATTTCTGGAAGAGAGATGGAATGACTCCTGGTCTAGGATTCTGAAGAAAAGGCAGAGAATAGGACCCCAGCTGAGAACAAGACTATGGAAAGGGAAGAGGGTTTTCCTCCAGAAGATGCTGGGGTGCATATGGAGAGAGATCTCAGACACTTAGTCCATAATGTCGGGCAACCAGTGTTAGTTTGTATATGTATATTGTGTTGAGCAAGACTGACAAAGTCCCATACTTTTAAGGAATTTATATTCTAGTAGGTGTCCAGAAATCAAAAACTGAGACGTTGAAACAGTTCTGGAAGCCTGCCTAGAGGGACGCTGGATAAAAGTTAGGGAGGCGTTTGTTCTCTGGTTGTTGCTGTTTCGTGGCTCTGAACCTCTGCACGTGCTGTTCTCTCTCCTGAGAATGTTCTTCCTTTTTCTTATTACATTTCATTTTGTTTATTGGAGTAAATAATACATTTACAGGGTTTGAAAATCAAAATGTAAAGAAGGATTGGAAAGGCTTGCTCCCACCCTGACCTGGTCCTCTCCTTTCCCACTCCCCAGCCCCTACTCCTGACTGAGGGGTGCCCATTTTTATCAGTTCTTTGTTTATCTTTCTAGTCTTTCTGCAAATACAAGGAAATATGGATATATATGGTATCTCTCCACCACACACACGCTTTTCATGCACAAATTGTAGCCAGCTATGTATACTCTGCTCCTTGCTTTTTCTTGCGTAACAGTATATTCTAGAAAGCTTGTCCTCTCGGTGCATAGACAGCAACCTTGTTCTTTTTCCAGCTGTGTAGTATTCCATTGCAGCGCTATCCCTGGATTATCCAGTCCTCCGTACACGGACACGTGGGTTCCAGGCTTCCACTCCTACAGGTGATGCTGCCATGAATAACCATGTGTGTACGTCCTTCCACACAGGTGCAGCCGCCTCAGGGCGATAAATTCCCAGAAGTGCCACCCCACCTTTTCTTCTTGGCAAGCTCTTACTCACCTTCTGACACCCACGGCCCAGAGAGCCAGACATGAGAAGAGGCATGTCAGGGGAGATACAAGAAGTCTGCTGCCTGCTCTATCCAGCTGGGAACATCTTAAGGGTATGGATCCCTCCATATTCGCCTCTCCATTCCCATGAATAAGTAAGTGAATGAACAGATGGTGTTCTAGCTTAGGTACCTTAAGAAACTCAGGCAGACAATGCCTGGCAGAAGAGCGTCCTCTTTCCTGAGGTGCCAATTGCTGCTTACTGCTGTGAACTCTACGTTAGTATACAATCTAAACATTGATAACCAAACAGTGAAGGGATCCAGAGCACACAGCCAGTCCCAGCGACCCACGCTTCTAGATACAATTCATTCCTCAATCTCATGCCTTAAAGCAGATTGTCTTAAGAAAAAATCTTGAATATGTATGCATAAACTGCACTTTGACTGTCCTTATATTGTTTCTTTTCGTCCTTCTGGGACATTAATGGAAGTCATCAAACGAGCAATAAGGGAAAACACACTTAGTACAACTCCATAGTTGTCTCAGTGTATGGAAAGGTCAAGTACGAGTAAACACAAGTGTGGACCAGTCTGTATGCTGATAATAACCAAGAAGCATCGAATATTCACTATGTGTCAATCACTGTTCGATGTTTTCAAATGTATTCTCTCATTTGATCCTCTCTAAAAACAAACAACAACTGTACAGTTGTTACTATTATTATTCCTAGTTTATGTTTGGCAACTGAGGCAAAGAGAGGTTAAGAATCTTGTCCAAGGGCACACAGCTAGCAATTAGGGGAGCTGGAATTTGAAGTGAAGCAATCCAACTGGAAAGTCCATGTCCATCATTCTTTCATTTCAATACTGTTCCTTCTCATGTGTGTGTGTGTGTGTGTGTGTACTTTCCATGATACATTAGCTATGAATTGGTTCATCTCTTAGTTTCAGAAAACCCAAAATAACTGTGGTTTGTCACAAATGCAAGTTTATCTCTCTCACACACAAATAAAGAATATAGGTAAGCAGGCCAGGGTTGTCATCATGGCCACAATCATCAGGAACTCAAGCTCCTTATCAAAACTGATCTTCTACCTCATGGCCCAAAAAAGCTACTGAGCGCCAGCCACCACATCCACATTTCAGCCTACAGCAACGAGGAAGGGAAAATAAGGGTCTACCTCTTTCTTTGCTACTACTTCCCAGAAGTTGAACATGAAACTTCTGCTTTTAGTCCATTGGCCACAATTTTAGCCTCTGGCCACACCTGGTCCCAAGGAAGGCTGGGAAAATAGCCCTTGTTGTGGAAAGGCATGCTAAAAATGTTGAGTTTTATTATTAAGGAAGAAGTAAAAAAATAGATATTAAGGAATAACTAGCAGATTTTGAGAAGCATAAATGCATGGAATCCCAGTATGAAAGGGGGTTTTTAAATTATCTAGTAAAAGTGCTTATGTGATGCTTTAGTATTCCTGCTCACCGGTTGTCTCCCTCCCTCTCCCCTCATAAAAAGAAGCCCCAGGCAACCCGTCTGATGTTTGCACAATGTTTCCATCCGTTGAGCTGACATCCAATTGGCCCTATTTCAACACCTTAGAGCCATTCAGAATAGCTCTCAAACCTAAGCCCTCTCGCCCTCATAACTCAGACATTTGAAGAGAGCTCCCCAGGCTCCTCTTCTCCAAGCACTCAGGTGCTCGCAAACGCACCTCTGCAGTCACCCTCCCAGCGTGCTCCGGTGCTCTTTAGGGGTCTTGCCAAGGACTGGACGGGAGGTCCTGGGAGTGGCCATACACAATCAGCGGATGACAACTCTCGCATAATAGGCAGCTATTAATACACTTCTAGAATGGCTTCTCAGATTGCTTTAAGGTTTTTGACAAGTGCTTTGCGCTTTTCACCCCGACAGTGTTTACCATCTACTAAAGCTACACAGCCCCAACTCAGTTTTGGCAGCTGACTTTTTTGGCTTTGACATACAGCCTTACATGGCTCCCTATTTTACCTTCTCCTACGGATAGGGCCTCTTGGCTTGAACCTACAAAGATAGTTTTGGATTCTGAGTCTTATCAATCAACAAATCATCTATCCCCCTCTCCACCTCCACCTGCAATTTCGGTAAGAACTCTCTCTGGCTTCACCTGCATCACTGAGCAGAACATCGCACAGGGCAGGGCCAAGGCCTAGGCTGCGTGATACACCCCGAAATCCTCCCTCCGGGTGACACCGATCCATTAAGCAGTCCTTTCTGTGGCAACAAGGAAAACTGGTTTGGATGTGTGTTGCTGCCATAGCAACATCCAAGCAGGCAGCTAAGAGCCCTAGGGATTTGGCTGTTGGCAGCATCTGCTACCAGAGCTTTCCTTCAACAGTGAGAAGACCTCCCCAGCACTTAGAAGCCAGGACTGGCTGCTGGGAGATAGCATTCATTCATGCATTCATTCGTTCATCATTCATTTGTAAAACATATTGAGGCTTCCTACAAGCCCGAATGCTTTGTCCTGAGAATGAGGGTCAACGAGACCCAATGCCTGCCCTCTAGGAGCTTGTCTGTCTAGTGGAGAGTCATATCACCAACAGGATGACTCTATTAAAACTCAAGTCAGGTCACACCGCGCCTCTGCTCAATAGTCCACAGTGGCTCCCACGCCCCTCGGATCCTGCCCACAGCCCCCCCGGCCCCACACTTCCCCTCTCCATCCTCCCTCTCCCTTCCTCATTCTCCCTCCAGCCACATCGGCCACACCGGCCTCATCTTCAAACACACCAGACAGGTGTGCTCCTGCCTTCCCATCTTCGTATTGATCTTTTCTTTGTCTAGAAGGCTCTTTGCCAAATATCTACATGGCTCCCTCCCTCCCTCCCTTCCTTCAAACCTTTACTCAAAAACCACCTTCTCAGTGAGGCCTTCTCTGGTCACCCTGTCTGAAATGTCAACACTCCCAGTGCGCTTCATATCCTCCTTTCGGCTTATTTTTCTCCCTAGCACCTCCTCCTCTCTAATACTCTCCATCCTGCTTTCTCGTCTCGTTTCACATCTCTTGCCCCCACTCGCATGTCAGCCTCTGGCAGCAGCAGGGAGCTCAGGATTTTTCTCTTTTTATCCAGAGCTCTCAGATCAGTGACTCATATGTAGGATGAAGGAATGAGTGAATGAATGAATGAAATGCAATTTCAATATAGCATGATCTATGGTGTACAGGAAGAGATCTGGGGGGCTGTGCAGCACAGGGAAGGCTCCCGACCCGGTCCTGGGCAGTCAGAGGCTTCCCTGAGAACTGTGGAGTGATTCAGGACAGGCCGGGCAAGAGCAGGGGAATGTCCCTCCAGGAAGAGGAAACTGGGCAGCGAGCCCCCCCACTCCCCGCCAGCCATGGAGACGCAGCGGGGCCTCCGGGAGGCGTGCACTTGGAAGCCACGTGCAGTTGAACGTGGCCCGGTGGCAAAGGGCAGGCTGGAGCTGGGCGGAGAATCCTGCCAACCATGAGAAGGTGGTTAGAATCCCCCCCCACCCCCCCCCCCCCCCCCCCCCCGCCAAGCAGAGGAGCCGGGGAGCCCATGGCAAAGCCCCAGAGTCGGAGCTGACTTCAGAAAGGCTGGAGCCGGAGAGCGGCCCGGAGGGGAGCCAGACTGAAGACGGGACTGCGTGGAAAGATGGCCCAATGATGCCCCTGAAAGAGGACAAGGGGAGAATTAGAGCAGGCCTGGCAGGCATTTTTCCTTAACCATTGTATGGAGGAGCAGCCAGAGGGAGTATGCAAATGAAGGAGCCTAGCCACTTTCCCGCAGAGTTCTACTCACCAGCCAGCCCGGCCAGATTCGGCCCAGCCCGTGGTTGACTGACCCCTGGACTGGGGGTAACAGAGAGGAAAGCATGTGCTGAAAGAAGGGATCAGAGGTAGGGCCCACAGAACCAGAGGTTGATGGTGCTGGTGGGGGAGAGGCAGGCAGAGGGGACCTCGAGCCGGCGCTGGGGCGCCCACAGCCTGAGCCCAGGCTTACCCAGGAGGTCTCTGGGACCACCCACTGCAATTTGGAATACCCCAAGAAAGCAGAGAAAAGCTGTGCAGGGGTCCAGGGAAGAAGAGCCAAACTAGAATGAGGCAGAGACAGGGTCTCCCGAGGACCCTTCTCCGGAGTGGTCCAGGGCCTGCCCTGACGTAGGGATGCCTCCCCTCCGTGCCTCAGAGTGACTGCAAGGCACCGTCTGGCCTTGTCCTGCTCAGGATGGCCTCCCTTCACCTGCCACCCTGGGCCTCCTCCTCCCCACTAGGCCACCTTCCCCTCAGCGAGGCCCTGTGCTCTCCCTTCCTCCTGAATCCGCTCCAAGGCGGATGAGCTGGGAGAAGGTGGCCCAGCAAGCCCCACCGAGAATCAGAAAATAGGGTACCTGCGGGGAGGGGAGCTGCCAAAGAACAGGGTGTCCCAGGAGGTGAGAGCAGTGTAAGAGGAAGAAACAGGGTATGGATCTTGGCTCTTCACAGAGATGGAGAGATGCCAAACTCTCTAACAGCTGTGTGTAAGACAACTGAGGTAAAAATAATAATATTAAAAAACAAAATGTCAAGCGGCCAAGCCAATGGGCTCCCTCTCTGACTTCTTCCACCAGCGGTGGGCTCCCTCAGCCCACGAGGCAGCTGACGCTCCCTTGGGCAGGCGGCGGGGCAGCAGGAAGAGGGGCTGCTCCTCATGAGCACATTCTCCAGAAGTGGCTCCTTTTCAACAATTTTAAAGGTCACATGCTGACATGACAGTTGCTAAGACTCTGATGAAAACGCTTGCAGGCAGCATTGTGCAAGCGAGCTCTGGAGACCCCCCCCCCACGGGCTCCACAGACACAGGACGGCCTTTCATACGGGCTGCTCCCCACCATGCCAGGCACAGCTGTCACTCCCACAGCCCTCAGGTCAGAGCCTGGACAGGAGACAGACAGCTTCAGGTGTGGGGAGGCACACGGGAACGGACAGCGAAGCATGGGACCTGGGTCCGGCGCCAGCCACCAGCAGCTGGAGGACTTCTCGGAGCAGGTACCACGACAGCTATGCAGCGGGCTCCTGACTTCTGACCCACATCAGCCTCAGGGATTGCATGAACAGGGCCAGCCTCAGATGACCTTTCCCTGCTGGCGAGGCGCTGGCCGAGCACAACGAGCTCCCCGCACAAACAGTAAGTCTGCGTGTGGTTAAAATGCAAATGTGCACCACAGACTGTAAAACATATCAACTAAGGGAGTTAAAACAGACTCCCTGTTTGTCTTAAATCCATTTTGTGCTGTACAGGATTCAAAAGGAGTCAGAATACAGATTCCGACTGAAGAGGCCATTTTCGCCTGATCTCTGCCCTCAGGGTGACAGGTTGAAACCTATTGCAAACCCCATGGCACCTGACTGCTCACTCTCCCACCAGGCCCCCACAGCGGCGCCCTCCTCCCCCTCCCCTCCCCCTCTTTCCCCCCCTTCTTGGGGCGGCTCCTTTATGTGCACACAAGCTCCAGGCCTGCCACCCAGAGGCCTCCTCTATCGTCCAGCCTCACGTGTGGAACTCCTGGGAAGGCCGGGAGCAGATGTGGGCAGGAGGGCTTCTTCCGAACATTTAGGAAACGTTAGAACTCACCCCCCTCACAGACTAGGACCCTTCTAGTCCTAATCTCGGCCCATCTCTGACTGCTGTGGGAGCGATTGGTCAAGGCCCTGATACAGTTCCACCAAGAACTCTTTCTGCAGACCTGTCGTGTCACACAACTCCAGGGGCGCCATGCACGTTTTAGAATGTGGCGTCTTGGAGGTGGCAGGGCCCAGCCTGGGGTTTTTTTGTTTTGCTTGTTCAAACTCTTCATGCTTCCCACTCGTTTTCAGTAACTCACAGGAGCTCAAGTAACGAGAAGAGAATTGCACCAGGATGATGAACTCAGATGGCTGCCACCACCTTCCCCTCCTCCACCCCCATGACATACTTCCCATTCATGCAAGGGAAGCTTCCAGAAGGGGCCATGTTCCCGGTGTGGACCATAGCTGTGGGCCTCTGAGAAGCTGCAGCAGCATCAGCTGGATGTTGGGATCTGTGCTGGCACCATGTAGGGGCTGGGACAGCTTCAGAGTCACCAGGACCAGCTAGAACTCCAGGTTGACCTGGGAGCAAACAAGCTCCTCAGCCACTCTCCCCCAAGTCCCCCTGCGGCCACGCAAGGCTGAGATGCTGCAGACGAGGAGGGCAGGCCCCCCTTGCAGGCTCCTTCTGCAGGCGCCCTCCTGATAAGTTTGCTGAACCGGGTAGGAGAGAAAAGGAGACTGTCTGGAGATGGGAGGGGCCTGATGCCAGGCCTGGACTTCTGCAGGAGCGGATGCTTCACAGTCACTCACGTGCAGGTGCAGTTTGAGCCAAACACACCTTGATAGCCCTGAGGCTTAAAAGCCCAACCTCAGCCCCACACCGGATCCTAAACAATCCTCATCCCCAAAGCCAGACCACCTCTATTTGAGTCAGCTGTGTGACCACACGCACGTCATTTAACCTCTCTGCCTCCATTTCCGGAATGGTAAGACAGGATGATCAACGCCCTAACCTTGACGTTTGCTGTAAGGATGTAGGACAGTGACTGCCCCCAGGAGGACTGGGTCAGCACCAGTCGTGGATGTGACGACTCTCCTGGCCCTAAACAAGCAAAGACCTCAGAGACCCAAATCCAGCACCTTCCTTCAACACATTTTCACATAAACAGTGGGAGAAAAACTCAAGACTTTTTCCTCTTTCTATTTAGAACCATAAAAGCCCAGTTAGGGTCTCAAACCTAGAATTTAGCTTTCCATAATTTCTCTAACCCGAGGCTTCTATTAAGGCCGGGTAAATGGAGGACGTGACCCATGGTCCCCATTCCAGCCTGTCACTGCAAAGAGATCCCCTACATTCTCACACATCTCCACACTCACACTCAGTTTCTCATGCCCTCGCACAGTTTCTCACGCTCACACCTCACTCAAACACACACCCTATTGAAGGGGGACGCTGCTGCTGAACTTCTGAGACACGGTGTGTAACGTCTGCTTCCTGAGTGAAGGTCATAGGTCATCTGTTAACCTATGCCGAAAACTACAGTACGGTGTGGTTGAAAGCACTGATGCCACAACAGACCAGGCCACGCACCGCCCGGCAACCCTCTCAGCTTGCCAGCCTCTTGCTTCACTCCAAGGGCTCCTATAAACCCTAAAAAATTTCTAATCTGCATCATCCACCCGTTAATATTGACTGAGCAGTCAAATACAAGGTCGCATTGTGTGAGACCCAAAAGACCACGAGGCTGCCCTCGCCTTCAGTGGTAACATAAAACTCAATTAGAGGGCACAGCGTAACGAGGAAGGGCCTTCTGACACCTGCCACGCCATGGGGGACCTTGGGCACATTGTGCTGAGTCTAATAAGCGGTCACAAAAGGACAAATAGTGTTTGACTCCACTTACATGAGGTACCCAGAGGAGTCAAGTGCAGAGACAGAAAGAATGGGGCATGCCAGGGGCTGGGGGAGGCAGAGGGGGAGTGAGTGTTCGAAGGGCACAGAGTTTCAGTTTGGGAAGATGAAAAAGTTCTGGAGATGGATGGTGGTGATGGTTGCATAAAGATGTGAGTGTCTTAGTGCCACTGAACTGTACACTTAAAAATGGATAAAATGGTAAATTTTTTTGTTAAGCATATTTTACAATTTTAAAAAATAAAATAAATTATGGAGAACAAATTATCCCACAAAATTAAGAGGTGAGCAGTGCAGCATGGACCATGAAATCCTCCGAGGTTGCAGAACTCAGGGAAGGCTTCGTGTGGCCGTCCACCGCCTCTTAACAAGCTGTGAAGTGCTGGCTAAAATGGAGAATCGAGGCCTGCAAGGTGTAAAGACTGTCTTAAACTCAACGATGTCTATAGGAATCGAGGGCCAGGTCTCATCTGCCAAGAAAGCTCAACCACCAAGGCATAGCACGGGATGGTTGGCATGACCATAGACTATATATCCTGAGACCCAGTTCTTTTGAGAGTGGAGGGCACTAGTGATAATTATGGCAGACAACGGTGTGTGGTCACCTGGGATGTAGGGGAAAGAGGCCAGGTTTGGGAACCAGGCAGACCTGGGTTCAAGTCCTAGCTTAGGCTGTTACTTGGGCAAATTGCTTTCTGTCTCTGAGCCTCAGTTTCCCCACCTGTAAAATTTCTATCTGATGAGATTATTGTGAGTATCAAAAGTAAGATATGAAAAGCTCGCAGCCCAGGATCTGACAGTCCCTAAGTACTACAAGCCTGTTATCTCTTAGCTGCAATTCTGAACCCTGAAAAGCTCTGAAAACTGCAAGCTTCCTAAACTTGTTTCGTGGCGAAACCTGCCGGGGACCAGTGCAACGCTATTTAGAATCCTTATTCCACGTAGTGTAATTTATTCTTATGTTTCTTTGCAGAAATATTAATGTATTGATGACAGGGCACTGTTCAAGTAACGGCCAGGAGGATATCATCTTCCTCAAGGCCAAATTTTCTGTGTTAGGTTGGAAAGATGGGGACTCTCATTATAGTTTCAGCATCCTATACAGATCTAAATCTCTTATCACCTATAGATACAGTTATGGAAATGTTATATAAAGTGAAAAATGGCACGTTTAGTTAATAAAAAGCCACATGTTAAATACTGTGTATGCTGTGCTCTTATTTGTTTTAAACAGATGTATGCACACGTAGGCTCATCTATGCATGGACCGTCTTGAGGAGCATTCCTGAGGGTGGGAACCGTGGTTGCCTCTGGAAACAGGGAAACTAGGGTCAGGAGAGACAAAAATTGATGTTTCATTATGCACCTTTTATGCATGTTGAAATTTTTATTCCACACACGGAATACATTTTTTAAACATTAAATTAAAAAGTTAAAAGACACTTCACACCCATTAGGATGGCTATTATCAAAAAAAAAAAAAAAAAGAAAGCAACAAGTATTGACAAGGATGTGGAGAAAAGGGAACCCTGTGCACTGCTGATGGGAATGTAAAGTGATACAGCTATGGGAAACCATACGGCGGTTCCTCAAAAAATTGAAAATGAACTACCCTATGATGATCCAGTAATGATCCAGCAATTCTGCTTCTGGGTGTATACCCAAAAGAAGTGAAAGCAGGGCCTCAAAAAGATATTTGTACCTCCATGTCCGTAGCAGTGTTATTCGCAATAGCTAAAAGGTGGAAGCAACCCATTGATGGATGAATGGATAACCAAAATGTGGGATCCACATGCAATGGGCCAGTGTTCAGTCTTAAAAAGGCAGGAAATTCTGACAGGTGGATGAACCTTGGAGACACTATACTAAGTGAAATAAGCCAGTCACAAAGGACAAATACTGCTTGGTTGCACTTATATGAGGTAACTCGAGTAGTCAAATTCATAAAGACAGAAAGTAGAATGGTGGGTCCCAGGGGCGGGAGGAGCGAGGACTGAGGAGTCAGTGTTTAATGGGGACAGTTTCAGTTTGGGAAGATGACAAAGTTCTGTGGATGGACGGTGGTGACAGGTGACAGGCACAGCAATGTGAATGTACTTAATGCCAGTGAACCGTAAACTTAAAAATTGTAAAGACTAAAGTTTATGTGTATTTTTCTACAATTAAAAAGAAAAGTTTCTCAAGTCACATATCCCTTTGGCTCTGCCTGTGCGGCTGGAGCTGAACCTCTCCGTGAGCCCTGCAGGCAGCAGGCAGCGCCAGTCCAGCGGCCTCTGAATAATGCATGAGTCAAAGGGTGGTTGTCAGGGAGGGCCCCCTCCAGGGCTCTGCTGGCCCTGCTGACCACGGAGTGCCCTTTGGGAGGGCTGGTTTGGGTGCTGGTGGAGCAGGTGCTGGGCTGGAGTCTGACCTGGCCCAGGCTGGTGGCATCCTGGTGTAAACACAGGTTGCCAGAGCTGAGGCCTAATTGTGACAAGGTTCAGGCTTCTCCACATGCCCCAAGGAGTTGTTGCAAGATGCTCTGGATGAAGCCATGGGTGTCACCCCGAAGCATCCAGTCCTCCCCCAGAAGGAATGAGGGGTCCCTGTTTTCCTTCAAAAGAAGCCAGTACCCGGACCCCGGGATCCTCTTCAAAGTCTAAAGAGGCAAATAGGAGAAATAAGAAGATCCATCTCTTTCCCTCACACTTTGACACCCAAGTTTCTCTCTTTATCTTTTCTTTTCAGCCTTTCATTTATTTTTTTAAAGGAAGGGGCCTTTCTGGGTAATTAGAGTATTTGGACCATTTCTGTGCACGAACTGGCAATTCCAGCTTTATTTCCCGCTTTCTCCTTACCAGTAAAAGTGGCCCCTTTGAGTCCGGACCCCATGGGCCCCCTGCCCTAGGAGGCTCACTAAGCAATGCTGGGGGAGACGGATTCCAGTCCCACCTGGACCCAGTTCCTATAGGAGGGGCCTGTGGCTTCCCTGGGTCTCAGGTTCCTCATCTGTAAAGCGGACCAGGCGCCCTCAGAGGTTCCGTGCATTTATCAGTTAGGAAGACAGTGGCAGCCAGGGAGTCGAATAGAGGAAATGTAATGTGGGGAGCTGGTCACAGAGACGGTGGAAGAGCTGAAAAGCCAATCCCCCACAGAAGTGAGAGCAGCAAGTTTCCACATTTGGGAAGGAAATGTTATCAGCACCTGAACTCAGCAGTCTGGTGGAGCTGGAACCGTGGAGAGTGGCTGCCCAGCAGGAGCACACTGGCAGGGGGCCGCTGTTAGAGACCCCGGCCAGCTCAGAGGGAGAACAAGGGGAACAGCCTGGCTTCTCCCTTCCTCCAGCCCTCGGATTCACCCTCACTGACTCACTCGGGCTGAACCCAGCTGGAAGCCAGGCAGCAAGACAGCCTGGGAGAAGTCGTTTGCAGAAGACAGAGGGCTGCAGTCCCAAGCAGGGCAGGGGAATCCGGGCGAATGACGAGCAAGTCCGGCCGCGGCCGCTGCCATGGTCCCAACCTCAGAGGGGATTTTTCCGTTTTTGTTCTGTCCTGGCATTTCTGTTTTAGATGATCCCTATGCAAAGGAATTGAAGTTGGACAGAGTGGAAACATTTCAGTTCGGCTGAAACTTCAGTTAGGCTCCCACTTGTGTTTACGCTCACATATCACTTCTGAACCCCCAAAGTGGATTTGTGTCCTCTGGCTCTCCCCTTGCCCAACTGAGCATCCCCCGACTCACACTCCTGCCCCACATTCTCTCTCAGCAAGCGGCAGGCTGTGCCGGGCAGGTGTGAGATGTGGGCCAGACACAAACAGAGCTAGATTCACCCGGGCTGCTGGGGAGGGGGAGGCAGTGTAACAGGTTCCGCACCATCTGGAGAAGCAGGAGCATTATTTCCTCCACCAGGGCTGGGCTTCCAGGTACAGAGAGCAGAGGTCACTGTGGTCCAACGGGCTGAGCATAGATTAGGAACTCAATTGTTCTTTGTTTAGACTCAGCTGAGGCACCCAACCTTGTGTGACCTTGAGCCAAACTCAATTCTTTGGATCCAACCTGCTTTACGAGACGAGGAAGACGTGACCAGGAACATCAGCGAAGTACTCTGAAACGTAAATGGACAACGACGGCAATACCCAGCATTCATACCGTGCCCGTCCTCTGAGGCGCGTTCTTACACACAATCTCATCAGTCCTTGAAATCATCCTCGTGAAGTAGGGGAGAGACTTTTATCCCCATCTTACAGAAAGAAACCCATGCACTGAGAATATACCGGGCCCAGCACCGTGGGTCAAGCTGGCACTGGAGTGAAGGTCTCATGAGTGTCAGCCCGACCTGCTTCTACTGAGCCGAGGAGGACACGTGAGCTCCTCAGCCCGAGTCCACACAGCAGCTGAAGAATGTCTGTGGGGCTACGCTCTTCACCATTAGGCCTAGAAAGGGGAGAAGGAACGAGTGAAAAGAAGAGAGGCAGTAAAGGAAAAGGAAGGGGAGCGAAAGTAGAGATAAAGGAAGACTTATGATGGGCAAGTTGGATAGGAACACGTCGCTCAGGGAATTGTTCCGCCACGGCTCTTAATTACAGCATGAGAGAAAACCTGGCTTTGCACAGGATGTCTTCCATCTTCGCCCTCGGTCCTGGAAATCCACCAGGGTTACTATTCAGAAGAGTAAAGAGCCACTCCGCTTCGTTTCTAATCTGGGGTCCTCCCATTATCAGCTGGCCTTTTCCGCCCCCCCCAACCACCACCCCTTAGGGCCCAGTTTACGACACTTAAAGTCTTGTTCCCTTTTCTGTAAGGTCCTATTGTGTAAGGCGGGAGAACAGATACTCATGTGGGTGTGCTGAAGCTCAGACATGTTTATCTGCACCTGAACAGTGGAATGCTTTCACGTGGCGGGAGAGTGGTATCCGCCACCATTCTTTGGGATTGCGAGGGTCCTCTTCCCACCCACAGCAGCATATCTGGGCTCTTGCCGAAGACAAGCCCTTACAGAAGTTGGGCAGATGTAATTTACCAAGCATGTCAAGGGTTGGGAAAGATGTGGCTAAAGGGTCTAGCTTGTGCAAGGCCTTACGTGCCCGCCCCCCTCTGACAGGCACACTCCCGGCCACTCTACAGCACCGTATTCTAGCTGAGCCTTTTGCTGAAATGAGAAATAGCATCTCCTCTAGTTTAGACAGCCCAACACACACCAGAAACACAAAGTCCACTTTTGCTAATTTTCAACCCAAGGGGCTTTCCAGAAAGTGGAGCTTCCTGGACCGCAGGCAAGGCTGTAGCAATGAATCCAGGCTATAATTCTGATTGCACCCTGTAAACCAGTAAAACTTACTGTGTACTTAATATGCCCACCTCACTGTTTGCCATCATGGAAATCTACTCAAGCTGCTCAGTGCTGCGATTGCAGCCCTCTGTTCATGGTGTGTAGGGAAAATGACGTTTATTCTTTGGTTAATGTTGTCTCTCTCGGCCCCCAGAGTCGGTAAACAAACAAGTTGTCCTTGGAGTGAATGCCTCCATGTCGGCGTCTCCCCATTTCTGCGCCGCAGCCCGACAACGAGGCCCGTAGCCCTCTATCAGACTGTGTGCAGAATAAGCATTCTCGGCCCCCGAGTCCTGCTGTAGCATTTGGAGGACGCCAAGTTATTGATGGGAACAGGTGCTCATAATTCGGCATAACCCACCCGAGCCTTATTTCACTTTCTCTGGAAACCTCTTGATTTAGGAGTGAAAAGTCCTGGCTCCTCTCAGGCTGGCCTGTAAACATCTCGGTCTGGATTTGCCGAGGTGGGTTGCTAAATTTAATTGCCAGTTTCCATGCCATGTGATGGTGTGTGACAGGCCAGCTCACACTGTGAGCTAGCCAAAGGGTTTTAAATAAACGCTTTCTGACGGAAAGGATGATAAAGATTCCTGTTATTCACCAGTGAGCCTGCAGAGTGAGCTGGTCCGGGTTTTACTACTGAGCTGCGAGCTGCGGCAGCGTTAATCTCATGAGCTCCCTCACCACTTCCCACTGGCCACTGAGAGGCTTAAGGGGCCTGTGGCAAGCGCTCCAGCCAGATCAGCAGGCCTTCGCCAGCCCAGGCTGTCCCAGGTCTCTGTGACCTTGGAACACAAATAGCTCTGTGGGCCAGCCTCAGCTTCTCTATCTGGAAAGAGGAACTGTTAACAGAAAATCAGGAGTAGCAGCGAGTGCATGGAGCTCTCAGGAAGCCTGCTATAGGTATACAAATAGAGTACTGTTATTGAGAGCATCCGCAGAACCCTGTAGGAGATGCCCTTCAAAGAAGGCAGCGTTATTCTTACTCATTAGCCCTTAATGCACTAGTAGAAATGAATCGATGCTGGAAATATTTGTATTCTTCCTGATTATTTCTTTATGACGCCCTCCCATCATTGAATACTCACTCAGTCTTCCTTCTAAAGTTACATAGTGTGGTCTGAGAAACAGCAGCATGGGCCACACCTGGCAGCTTGTGAGAAACGCAGACCCTCAGGCCCCACTCCATTCCTGCTGAATCGGAATGCGCTGCTTAACAAGCTCCTGGGTGATGCATATGAATTTTAAATTCTGAGAAGCCCTGGTCTAGAGCAGCGGTTGTCAAACTTTAGCACACATCTGTATTCCCTGGAAAGCTTGTTAAGACATTGCGCGGACACACCCTCACTAGAGCTTCTGATTCAATAGGTCTGGGATGGGCTTGGGTAATGTGCATTTCTAACAAGTTCCCTAGTGATGATCATATTGCTGGTCTAGGGGCCACACTTTGAGAACCACTGGTAAGTATTCCTCATGGCAGCTGTTTTGTGACACCTCACCTCCCAGGTCACTGAGGATCCATAATAGCTCTTCATTATGTACTCTGGCCTCCTCGATCCCTGGAATTACTGCATTCTTCTCTTAATATCTTAATTCCTAACTCGTCAATCATCTTTGATCACTTGAAGCCAGTCCATGTTTCTTTATCACTAGCAATTTTTTCACTAGGAAGTTCTGCACTAGACATGGAAAACCAGAGAGTGCGTGCTGTACAAAAATGGGAGGATTTCATGAAAATCCGACTTTTCTCTCCCATGTAGTTGTTCTAAAATTCCACTTGTTTTTTCAACTGGAGTTATGCTGTTGGTCCTTAAGAAGCTGCCGCAGGATAACCAAATTGATTTACTGCAGTATAATTTATGCTATTTTTTTTAACCACGCAAGCAATACAGCGATACATTTAATTCAAGCAATCAATACTGAAGAATAATGAATTAAAAGCGAAAGTCAATCTTGATGTCCCCACCCTCCCCATTCCTCTTCCATTCTCCTCCCAGAGCTAATGAACGTTGGCAGTTAGGTGTGTACCCTGCTGTGCCTTTATATATGTGTGTATATATGCATAAATATGTATACATTTATTTACATGATAATATCATAAGTATTCTGCAACTTCCTTTTGTTAATTAACAATATTTCCTACAGATCCTTTAAAATTAATAAATACACTCTACTTCATTCTTTTTAAAACTGTATGGCTATATTCCATAACATGGATAAATCATATTTAACCATTCTCCCACTATGGCCATTTATATTATTTCCAATATTTTGCTATTACTGACAATATGAAGTTACGTTCTGTTCTCATGAGATTCAACTGAGAAGTGGCCTCCAAAAAGGTGGTGTCACTTTACGTCACCCCTCGCCGCTTTGAAAGTGTTTATTTCTTACCTCCTCCCCAGCACTGGCTATTATCCGTCTTTTACATTTTACAAATATATTGGGGATGTCTCATTATCTAATTTGCTTTTGCCTGATTAGCATTTAAGGTTAAATATCTTTTCGTAAGATTATCGACCACTTTATTTCCTGTCCTGTGAATTACTTATTCAGACTCTCTGTCCTTTCTCCGTTGGGTTGTTGGTCTTTTTTGGGAGTGGGTGAAGTGAAATAGGAAGAATAGTATGGATAGTAATCTTTGGTCTATTAAAGATGTTGCAATGTTTCTTCCTACTCTCTCACCTGACTTTTCATGACTTTATTTTATCTTTTGTCATGTAGAACTTCTAGTTTTTGTGTAATTTATGATACAACTTCCACTGAATCCATGCACGGTTGGAACTCAGGTTCTTCTAATCTGCACTATTCAGAGGAGAAACAGTCTCTTGGACACGAACCAATGAACTTGGGAGTGGAAGCTGTAAGTAAAACTTAGTAGGGAAGTAAAGGAATCATGCATCTCCCACCTTCCTTTTCTTCTTTCTAGCCCTTAGCCTTTTCTTCTTTCTAGCCCCTAGTATCTTTTGGCATGAAGTTTTGGTTTGACGAGAGGTTTAGAAAAATAAGTGCACTGGTTGAGGTGATTTGGAGATTTGTGTGGAAGAGTTGAAAGGAAGTTAAAGGTAGAGGCTGTTAGCAGACAATTCTCCACGGGCCTCTCATGTTTCTGCACATCTTGCAGGCAGAGATACTGACTACCTGCACTCAGATTATCTCTTCAAGGATGTTTGCATAGTGTCTCCCTCTGGAGAAAACCACTGGTTTGTTTGCTGTCCAGCATAATAAAGATAAGGTCTTCCTCAGGCAAAGATTGGCATGTTTGCTTACAGCCCATTATGAAAGATCAGGATTTCCTAAACTTGGGGCTCCTCTCCTGTAACACACCCCACAGTGTGTGGAGGTATCATCAGGCCCCGTCCGCCTGCCCTGTGGGAACGAGGGCTTGGGGACCCAGCATAAGAAAATGCTGATACTCTGCGTTCCTGCTGTGAGTATTAACTGTCCTTTGTCTCAGACTCAGGAGTCTCATATCTTCTGCCAGCATCCATGACATTGTCACAGGCTAACTTGTTAACTTTGCAAGTAGGAAAAAAAATCTCTGAACCTTCACAGTTCGTGACAATTGCCATGTAATGAAAGATTAAAAGACTTGACAAACTCAACCTTTGTTCCAGGCAGACTTACCTGCCTACGATACAAAAGTCACCCAACCAAGTTCTTCTCTTAAACTGAATGGTCCTTAAACGGTTAAGGAGAAGAGAAATCTGTTGTAAAGAATTTTTACATTTTGCATATAATTGCTGCAAGTCTAATATTCAAATAGTTCTCATGTAGATGAAGTAGATTCATTCTGTGCAACTCTAAAGAAACAAACTGAAAGGCAGAAAAATTTCAGCTCAATATATAAGAAAAAACAAATTCTAACAATTAGTGCTATCCAAAAGTGAATACATTTTAAGGAAATAAGCTCCTGACTGACTTAGATGACTACTTATGCAACCTCTATGTGGGAAGGAGATTGGACTAGATGATTACAAAGGCCCCTCCAAATCTAAGATGCTCCTGGTGAAGAATGTTGTTTCAGTGGACCATCTAATCAAATTTATTTTTGTACTACGTTGTGGAGAAGGGGAGCTGGTAGATCCAGCCAGGACCTCAGACAGCTGCACTTGGTATGACTCTCATGGGTTTAAGATCTAGTGCTTAGTCTTGTCGAAACTCAGTCAGGTCTAGCTCACCCAGAGGTGAGTTAGTGCTGGAGAATTGGTTTACAGTAACCAAATTCACCAAGAGCCTGATTTACAAACTAGGGAGCCAATGCCTTAATTTTAAAGCAAAAGACAAATTTTCCAATGACTGTAATTTTCTAGTCCCATATACAGGGCACCCTACCCCTCTCCGGCTAATAGGTACTAATGAAACAGAACTAATAACCAGATGTTTGTCTGTTACACCAAACCAAGTGGAAAAGATTGAACGACCCTGGAGCTTGCTTCATCTGATAGGATGCATTAGATAGCTTCATTCGAGGCTGATGAAATATCTCGTCCCCAGTGAAGAATATAGTTTTTCAGTGACTAGAAAGTTCTTGTTCCCTAAATATAATGTCTGTCTCCTTTGACAGTGCTGGAAACACTCAACAATTCTTAGCAACATCCTCCCTTTCTAGTGCCTAAGAGGCTCATCACTCCACTTTATGACAGGTTTGTACACTGTTAACAAGTTACACAATGTTTGTTGTTAATCCCCTTTTAGACTGGCTGCTTCCTAAAGATATCTAAGGAAATATCTTAATTTCATCAGTAATAAAAGTGTGTGATGTATCCATAGGCTTCATTTCTTGGTCCCAGCCCTACCATCTTCTAGCTGAGTGTCCTTGTACGGATCACTTAACTTCTATAAGCCTCGGTTTCCTCTCTTGTAGAAGATTACAATACCTACTTATGATTAAAGACCAAGAATTGTGTACATAAAAAATACTTTATAAGATCTAAATACCTAAAATATTGTAAAGCAATAATCGCAATAACCATAGATGATAACGGCATAGGGCAGACCTTGGAGATAGTGAAGGTTTGGTTCCAGACCACCACAATAAAGTGAATATTGCAATAAAGTGAGTCTCATGAAATTTTTGGTTTCCCAGTGCATGTGAATGTTATGCTTACACTATACTGTAATCTATTAAGTGTGCAATAGCATTATGTCTAGAAAAACATTATACAAGTGCCACCCCGTGGCATAGTGGTTAAGTTCAGTGTGCTCCACTTCAGTGACCTGAGTTCGCAGGTTCGGATCCCAAGCACAGACCTACACTGCTTGTCAGCCATGTTGTGGTGGCAACCCACATATAAAGTGAAGGAAGATGGGCACAGATGTTAGGCCTAAACTTCCTCGCCAAAAGAAGGAAAAGTGTACATAACTGAATAAAAAATACTTTATTGCTAAAAAATGCTAACCATCATTTGAGCCTCAGGCAGTCATAATCGTTTTTCTGGCAGAGGGTCTTGTAAAAAATGCAATATCTGTGGTGCACAATAAAGTGGAGCACAATAAAACAAGGAATGACCATATAGGCATGTCACCATTGACAGCTTTCCTGCATACAGCTCACCCTATCTGTGGTGTGAGGATCTTGTTAGCTTCAATTTCAGGAGGTGTGAGGGTCTTCATAGCTGTTAGTTTTCCATTTAAATTAGCATTTTTTTAAAATTTTGCCCTACATTCTGGTTCTCCTCTTATTTTTGAGACCCATAGCTGCCTCTGTAACGATATGTGTTGACAGATTCCTTTTTCCTGCACTGCAAAAGGTGGATTGTATGAAAAGTTGTGTGCACAGGGTTTGTTATCAACAGAAGTGTGTTACAGCGGGAGGAACCTGGTGCAGAGAGCAGAGTTTCATGAGTTGATCCTGGACCTTTCCCTGTGAGGAGGATGTTTTCTCAAAGATAGGCAATGAGACAGGGCAAGGAGACAGACAGAGGGACAGGCCATAGCAAATGCATGTGGCAGCAGAGCTGGTGGCTAGGAAGCAATGACTGTTACATTTAGCACCACAGACATAAAGCTTAGTGAGATTAGCCTTTCAGACCCCAGACAAGGCCATTTCCAGCTGCTCCAGGGAAGACGGTCACCTCACCATCACAGCATTTTGATCCAGGTGTCCTGGCTGGAACAAGGAAACTCAGAGTAGCATCGAAAAAGAGAAGTGATCCAAATTCTTTTAAAATTAAAAGATTTTAACTCAAAGGAAGATAAAGGGCATGATTTTTAATTTTCCCAAGTTAGTTTATTCATTTTTAATGCCAAAAACCAACAACAGTTTTACACAGTAATCCACTCACTGAAGTTGAAACCTGAAGTGTGAAGAGTTCTGCTTTGACAAAGGTTTGCACCAGCTGCTGCCGCTAAACAGCATGTAAAAACGTGTAATTTAATTTTAGCTTTACAATAAATAAGTTCTTTCCCAAACCCACTCAGGAGCGCAGGCTGTCGCTAGGCCTACAGGTGTGCTCTGAAATCAGACACTATCAAAGGATTCCATCATGCTCAAATGTGCAAGGGGCCAGACTAAGCAATCGATCATTTTTTTATGGTTTTGTGAACTGTCTTAACAAGTGTGAGAGTGTCCCCACTAAATTTTTTAGTCAGGTTCTGCTGTGCATATATAAGGTCAGTGTGCATGCGTGTATGTTGGGGGCAGGGGGGGTACATGTGCACATGTGTGTATATTCTATATTAAAAGGTATCAAGAAAAGAGTATAAATAAGGCAAGGAAGTGAGGCATCAAGGACCATAATTAAAGACGCTTGGGAGCAATTAGACAGTATTAACTCATTCATTCAACCAACTCCATTTATTGCGCTCATCCCAAGTACCAGGCCCTGTGCTGGGCCCCCAGGGGGACTCTGAGCTGACTTAGACACAGAGCTACTCTCAAGCACCTCCAGTCTAACTAACACACAAACAGTGGTGTCACCAAGCAGGAGAGCCACAGGTACGCAGGGGAAGCACTGTGGAGTTTTTGGATGACAGTCATTGCCACGTATCATCGTCCAGGTCCCGGGGCCATCTAAGAAGGGGCTTGTGGAACAAGTCTTTCTTCGATGGGTGTAGGTTATTGAGTCTCCTGTGGCAGAAATATGAATTCAGTAGAAAAAAAGAATAGGTTATATGGATGAATGTATGAAATGTGAGAAAAGGAAAATATTACATCTACATAAGGAACACACAAAGACTTTCCAAATTATTAGCTGTGAAATTTATAATGCAAAATTAAACACTGTCCTTGTGAAGAAGAATAACACCTAAGGCAGGAATGGGCCCCGACGTTTCTTTTTTCCCCTGACATTGGAGACACACCCCGCCACCCTAAGAAGGACTCTCTAGGAAACATGGTTTCACCAAGGCTTCTCCTTGGTTTCCTCAATCACAACCTCATCATGATCTTTGGAGGTTAATTGGGCAACTGAGGTGTCCACAAGCCCAGGCCCTGAACTTTCACTTAGGAAGTCATCTCCTCCAAAAGACTACCTGGAATCAGATTCATTCCTCTGGCTATTGAGTGCCGACTAAACGCCAGCACCATTGTGAGGATGGCTACTCCTCACAGGTAAACAAGACACCATCAAGGCTCACGCTGAGATGATGCCCTCTTTGCTCCCGACCCCCGTGCAGCTAGATGTTCAGAGCTCTCACCACCCTCTTCTCTGATGGGTGAGTTGCTTGTCTGAATCCCCTGCTGATCTGGGAAGTCCTTGAGCAGGGGTGATGGCTTTTATTGTTGTATTCCTGAAGCCTGGCACATTCTAACTCAGAAAAGAAGCAGCTCACCTTACAGGTATTTCTCCTTATTTGTTCACGCATTTTATTTTATTTACTTGTACACACACGCGCACACACACACACCACATTTGGCTCATTGCACAATATTTTTTAATGTATTACTTTATTTTTCATTTCTTCTTGAATTAACATTTCTTTTTATGTATGAATGTATTTAAATCTTCCCATTCATCTTTATATTGTGCAATGACTATTCTACATGCAGGTGTAAGAATGCTCAACTTGTACACAGAATCATTGAAATTATACAATTCAGATTTTGTAGCTCATTTATGCATATGTATTTTATTTTTATCTAAACGGTGGAAACACTAAATAAAATTAACCAAACTGCATTTATTTCACCTCTTGATATGTGCACATTTTACCAACGCTGTCTTCGGCTTACTGATAAGAAAGGAAGACGCAAAAGGAAAAGGAACGACGAGTTACCCTATCTTTCCCTTTTCTTCTCTGTCGTCATTTTCAGTGTAAGTGGTGAGCTAGCACAGGGAAACGCACGAGTGAGAGGGTTCCTGGTCGTTGGTGTTTGCGAGAACACCATTGCCTTCTGCACCTGGAGCACGCTCTGGCCTGGTTCTCAAGAAAAGCATGGCTCCCTGCCTTCCTCCCTACTCCCCTCCCACCCCTACTTACCCTCCCTTCCCCGGTTTACTAGTCGTGGACACAACACACTTGCCTTGTACCCACTTTGAGTCTTGCTGGGCTCCCACGTGTCGGGTCCACCATGGTTCTGTGCTCATGGGGCGCCATGAAGGCCACATGTGAATGGGCAACAGGGAAGGGTAGACATGCGTACAACGTGCGTCTCCTCTGCTCACATGCATGAAACACAACTTCAAAGATAAAGTATTTCAGGACGGCAACAGCCAAGCATTAAGCCAAGCACAGGGACCTTCTGAACACGGGGCCCTGTGCAACCTCACAGGACGCATGCCCATGAGGCAGGCCCTGGCTGCACTGAACGATCACAACCAATCGCACCTCACTGCAAGGAACAATTGGACTAAAAACAGCTAAAAGAGAGAGCCTCACAGCTTCAGGACCACAACAACAAAGAACACTACTGTTCCCACTCAGATGCGCTGAGAACATTACAATGTGACTTTAAAAGCCCTCAGACATGACTCTGACATCCTATTAAATTCAACAGACATTTATTGTGCTCAGCACTATCCAAAAACACTCCAGGACAGGGGTGGGTCAGGGAGAGTTCCTTGAATGACTAGACACTGTCCCTGACCTCCAGAGCACCAGTCTAGCTGGGGAGACAGATAGCTACAGAACCATATTGCCAGACAGATTGTGGCCGCTGCTATGATGGTAGAAATGAGCACCAGGGAAGCACAAGTGAGGGAGTATTTGATTCGAACTGGGAGGAGAGAGGTACTTCAAGATGAGTAAAATATTGATGAAAGATGGGGAAAGGACATTTGTCTTAGAATGGATTCCTCCAAAAAGGAGAGCCTCAGACAGGGTTTGCATGCAGTTCGTTTATTTTGGAAAGTGATCCCAGGAGACAAAAATGAAGGGATTAGGAAGAGAGAATGCCCATCCACACGTGTATTACTGAGCTGATAAGTGCTTTGGGCAAATGGGGCTCAGTCCCACTGGAACCACTGCGGAGGCAGAATGTACCTTTACCCCAAGACCCTGGAAGAGAGATTTACCCACTGGCTCCCAACCTCCATTGGTCCAGGACTTCCCCAGGACTACTAATGAACTCCTTAGCATTTCCAGGGGTGCACACGCCCAAGTACAGCCAAGCAGGTTCCCCCAGTTATCCCACACTGTGGTGGAAGAGAAGCCCAGAGGCAGAGAAGATTTACATGGTGCAGCTGAAGGGAGGTGTGGTCAGGCTACACCTATGCACTGCTGGTTGCCACAGTAACACCTGGACGTGGTGTGAGAGAAGCACCAGAGATGTCCACACAACATCTAGCCCAGTGCTTCTCAGACTTGAGTGTGCAGCAGACTCCCAGGAGGGCTTGTTAACACAGATGGATGGATGGGCCCCACCCCAGAGTTTCTCGTTCAGTAGATATAGAGTAGGGGCTGAGAATTAATGTTTCTAACAGGTTCTCTGTATGGGCATTCAGGCTTTTAAAGACAGCTGTCCACTGTGTACAGGGACACGAGGCTGATCAAGCAGGAGAAAGAGAAGTTTCCTAAAATGAAAAAAGTATATACATATGTCTCCAGGAAGAGCATAAATTGATTTCATCATAACAAGAGTAGAATTGGCATGCATTCATAGGTACTCGTCACAATTGATAACCTGCTGAGAGTTGCTCATCTATTGATAATCTAATGAGAATTTCAACAGCGAAAAGTAAAGAAGGGGTTGATGTTGGTTATTCTGTCGGTGCCTTATCCCCACCTCAACCCAGACCTATTCCCTGCCCTTCTCTGCTCAGGCAGCTAATCTCTCTGGACTGGATCACCCAGATTGGCCAATGGGAGGCACCATTAGGAAACCAAAAGGTTGGAGAAAAGAGAGGTAGGGCATTTCTTCTCCCTGCTCCCTCCCTGCTTCTCTGGGCTGCTGGTGGCTGTGTGCCCTTACAGCTACCCCGCCACCCCCCCCCCCCCCCCGCCGCCACCCCCCCCCGCCCCCCCCCCCCGTTGGGACCACCTCTTGTACATTTCTCAGCAGGCTCTAACAAGCCTGTCCCCATTCCTCATTGCCCCTCGGGCCCCAGGGTGGTCACGTCTCCTCACTGTTCCTGTTCCTGGATGCCTCACCATCCCAGGTTGGTTCCCTTATCTCTGCCCAAAGTGTTTTATTAATATTCTTTTCAATTTTCTACCAGGATCCTGACTAATAACAGTGTCTCAGAAAAAGAAAATAATTTAGAGCCAGGTAAAGCTCCGTTTCTGAGCCTTTTGGCATGAAGAATAACCCTGACAACACTCAAGGCAATATTGAAATTTTAAGACTTAAATTCAGGATGAAATGAAATGTAAAATGAAAAAGTAGATGAGTAACACATGAAAATACACCAAGGCCTTGAAATAATTGCAGCGATTAAAGATATAACAAAAAAAAGCAAGGAGAGACAGATTTTTCCTTCAAAACCTAAGGAATTTGCTATAGGCAAGGGCAAGGCCCCAAAAGTACTATCTTGTGCTATATAAAACTTTTCCCCATCTACACACGCTCTGGGAACATGCAACACTGGCAGGAGAAAAGAAAGCATAATTTAGGCTGTGGACGAGAAAGCCTTCAGAAGCATCTTGGGAAATAGGAGATAAGATCAGACCAAAAATTAAATAATCAGAGGAGACAGTGATAACGCAACGTGTTGCAATCAATTTAAAGCTCACATCTTGCTTGATCTGTGCATCCATAACAAAATCAATCAAAAGCTGGTGGATTTTACCTCTATTTCATGGCACTCCCTGTCCCACCCCCGCCCCAGGCTCTGCCCAGAGTTCTTAGTTCAGCATCTCAGAGAACGCGGGGTGTTTCTGCTTTGGGGACCATCTGCAGATTAGAGCGGCGAGGAGTCATCGCCATGTTCTTCAGAAAGGCGGCCCGTGACTTCGGATCCCACAGGGACTTCCTACGTGAGGCGGGTCCGTGGGACAGTGGGTGTTGCCCAGCGAGGGAGGATTTCGTTTTAGCCTCACAGCTCTTCTAAAAGGCCCTCTGTTCTTTTTCACTCTGTTTACACTGTGCCCTCTTGTTTTCCAGATTTCCAAGGTTAAATCCAGCCCCCCTGTTAGGGCTGTTTGAGTCCTTCAGAGTCGCTAGGGCTGCTCTCCTAATCCGACGGGCGGAGAGCCTTTCTGTGAGCTGGGGGTGAATGTGGGGTGAATCCATGCTTTTGTTGGCTCCAGCAGAACTTTTCCCCATGTGACAATGTAAGATGTGGTCTGTGTCCTTAATCTTCTTGTTAACGAGTGGATCCAGTTTATGGGTTACAGCATTTTACCTCAGGTGAGAGGATGTCATCACAAAAATTGTGAATATTTATTGAACACTTACTAGGTGCCAGCTGATGTGTATTTGAGTACTTAATCCTATAGTAGTCCCATGAAATATCCCCAATTTTACAGATGAAGAAATTGAGCTCAAGAGAGACTAAAAGACGTTTACAACATCAAGGGGCTATGGGTGGCAGAGCTGGGATGTGAATCCAGCCTACCCATTCTTTAGTCTAAACCAGTTGTTTGAGGCCAGGGGTGACATTACTCCCCAGGGGACATGTGGTAATGTGTGGAGACACTTTGGGTTTTCACAACCAAGGGAGTACTACAGGCATCTAGTAAGTGGAGCCCAGGGATGCTGCTAAACACCTCCAATGCACAGGACAGCCCCCCACAAAGGATTATCCAGCCCAAGGCGTCAGTAGGCCAAGGCTAAGAGGCCCTGGTCTAAACACTGTGCTCTATTACAGTCTAATCTCTTTGTCTGTTTTCATGTCTTTGTGTTTGGTAGGACGTGTTTGTTGGAATAGGTCCTAACAATGTCTCTTTTGGATTTACCCTTATATGTTAGGGTAAGAAAGCTCTGCTCTTCCCCACACTTCCTTAGTCTGTCTCCTCTGCCCTCACTTGGAAGGAAGGGCTGATTAACTGCTTAGCAGAGCATTCATTCTGTGAGAATAGTGTGTCGATCTCTGATGTGCTGTGACGGACTATCTGGTTCCAGGATTGACTTGGTAAGATACACCCAGGCAGCTTTGCAGATAATTATTCTTTCAATTATCATAGGAAGTTGAAAGGAGGAAAGAATTCTCTTATGATTTTCCTGCCTTTTCCTATATTTTGAAACATCATACCAGTTCTATAGTAGCTTGAAAAAAGTGTAATGGCTATGCTTTCAGCTTTTATTAAAAAAGTCTTTGATGCCTAGAGGCTCATTTATTTGGGGCAATACAATATTTAGCTCATGTGCATTTGCCTTTGGGTACAAGCAGGGAATGGCAGCACCCAGATATCAAGATGGCGTTTCCTTCCCTTCAGATCCACAGTCATTTCTTTGAGGTTGATACATCCTGGAAAAGGAGAAAAGCTTCCTTCTCGTGCTATTTGTGAACTGAAAGAGTGCTGGTAGATTAATAATTATTTGAAAAGTCACCTCACCTCTTCCCCCGAAAAAAAAACATGCACCCAGAGACAAGTTTGGAAACTTCTAGAAGGGTAGAGTGAAGAAAAGTTTGGAAAATAAAGGTCACAATGGTTCTGTTAATGAAGGAGAAAGCCTGACAGAACAGAGAACTATGGGAACAGATTATAACTTCCATTGTAGCCTTAGGCTGGACATGAAAATCTGAGAGCAATGATTTTTAAGCACCTGATGGGCAGAAACATCTTGAAACATGTCTGTGTGCCAGCTGCTAAGAACAAATATCCCAACTGAGAGAGGCCATGGATAGACACAGAGCAGCAGTCCCGACATTGCAGGGACGACAGCCCTTCAGCAAGCGTTTCACCAGAGCCACCCTCAGCCCCAAAGCCCTGTGCTCTTCTTGCTCAGTGAGCGCAGCTTTCCAGCAACAGAATGAAGGAGAGGACAACCTTTGTAAGGCAAATGCTCTGAACCTAAAGATGCAATGTGGTCCAGAATTAATGTTCTCCGGTTTTACTGTGCAAACAAATTACCCAGGGATCTCGTTCAAAGGCTGACTTCGGTGGGTCTGGGTGGGGCCTGAGATTCTGCATTTCTGACAGGCTCCCAAGCGATGCCCACCCTTCTGGTCCTCAGCTCTCACTTTGAGTACCAAAGAGCTAGCAAGGAAGTGAAACGGACTACAGATGGCTGTGAAGCCAGACAAGGCTTCTGAGACACAGAATCTGATCACATCCCGCCCCTGCTCTTTGCTGTCGGAGTGAAGTTCAGGCTCCCGACTTGGCAATTCAAGACGCCGGGCAGACTGGCGCCAGCTCACCTATGCAGCCATCACCCTTCGCCTCTCCCTGCTCCTGCCACCTTCAACTGCTCCAGAACCGAGCCACCGGGCCCGTCCACACCTCGCCTCTTCCCCTGCTCCACCCTCCGCCTGCAACTTGCTCCCTCCCCACCTGCTGAGTTCCTCCTCACCTTTTCACATCTCCCTCTCCAGAGCTTCCCTGGGCAGGCGGTTTCTTCCCATGGTGTCTGTAAAATGCCTCTAATATAGGCACAGGGCAGCACACTGTGATATTTTACTTAAGTTTGTAGGTGCTGCACCAAACTGTGAATCCTCAGGAGCAGAAACTCTATCTTCTTTATTTAGGTAAACTGCTTCTTCACACAGTACCTGGCATCTGATGTATGTTACAAAAAGTTAGTTAAATAAGTGAAGGAATTATGTGTCACATCCATTGCCATCATTCTCCTCTTTTCTTCTTCTTCTTCAAAGCTTTTTAGAGTCTTAAATGTTTGGGGTTATGTGTTTTTAAGTGATTTTAAAATAATCATAGTAACAGCTAACTTTTACAAAACACTATATGTTAGACGTCGTTCTAATCACTTTGGTCTGATTAAGGTATTTAATCTTCACAACGATTTCTGCAATCCTATGAAGTTATTGTTCCCATTTTAAATTTGAGGAAATGGAAGCACAGAGAAGTTAAGTAACTTGACCAAAGTCACATAGCTAGGGAGTGCTTGCAGCAGATTTTAAACCCAGGCAGTGTGGTATTAAAAACAAGACTGAGGGCTGGCCCAGTGGTGTAGCAGTTAAGTTCAAGTGCTCCACTTTGACGGCCCAGGGTTCACAGGTTCAGATCCCTGACGCAGATCTCCCATCAGGCCATGCTGTGGCAGGCATCCCACATAAAAAATAGAGGAAGATGGGCACAGACGTTAGCTCAGTGCCAATCTTCCTCACCAAAAACTAAATAAGTAAATAAAAATAATCAAGCCAAAAAGACACAAAAAACAAAATTATAAAACAAGAATGAGTCTTCGGAGGACCCAATACTAAGACAAATGAACCACCGCTCTGTTCTGCTCTCCTTGCCGTTCTTTAACCTTATCCAACTTACAGAACACACAGCCCTCGGTCAAGTCCTTATAGTGGACTCACACTGGAGCTGGAATACACCTGGTGTCTTCATTCTGTGGTGTTCACAGCCCTCCTGAAGGGTCATAGGCAATGTCAAGCAAGACATCCTGTCCAGTCATTCAACAGAGGGATGGGAGCCTGGAGTTCAAGGATGTGTTCACAACCGAGTTGAGAGGTGCTTCCTAGACAGCAGTGTTAATAGTCACCCACAACTTCTAGTCAACAGTTACAGTGCCACTCAGCCATAAGTTGGCTTGTAGATTTCACAAGGTGGCTCTCTCAACCACAACTGGGTCTTGGTCTAGGTGTAGCTCCCATATTCACTGTCACTGAGGGGTTACTAACAGCCAACCCTTCATTGGATGACACTGTCCCGACTAGGGCCCTCTAAGAACTTTGATGAGGTTAGAGGGCTGGTGGGGAGGGTGGGTGCTGACTTCCCAAGCATGCTATTAGATGGTCTACTCTTCCAGCTATGCTCAAAGAGAGGAGGTAGACAAGGCTCCCCACCAGGGTGGCTGAAATTCCGTGGGATCTGTGTTGGAATTCAGCTTCTCCCTCCAGCCAATCCTGCTCCTTCCCCTTCATTGGCCTTGATCACTAAAATAAACATCTTCTCAAACTCCATCTCAGCATCTGGGGAACCCAACCTGCAAGACTGGCCTTGGAGTAGAATGTAGTCTTCCTTTTTCTTCTCACTCTTCTTTCTCCTTAGTGAACCCTACGTTCTAGAATCCCTCAACCTCACAAAACTACTGCTTGTGCCTGCAAAAGATCATGCATGTCTGCAGGTCCCTGCTTTAGCTCATTGCTATTCTCTCCGCATAGAATGCCCTTGGCCGCCCCTCCCCCGTATCGTCCACCTGGCAACCTTCTAACCATCCTTTATGGTGCAACTCAAACAACCTGCCTCTCTCTAGCTTTCCTACACCACCCCTCCCCCAGGCAAGAAATTATTGCTCCGCCATCTTGCATCCCACAGCACCTCTGCATTCTTTATTATGATGCTAATTATGTTTTTATATGCTCTCACTGAGCTGTGGCACACTTGAGAGTAGATTTTGTTTCTTCCTCTTCTTTCTAGCACTTGGCACACAGTAGGAGCACAGTAAATGTTACTCAATTAGATACATTTGAATTCATGATGATCATCCAGTGGGATTTATAGTCTTATGTGAATGACTAATCCCGAAGTCACTGGTTCCTTTAAAGCCCTCCTGACACCCACTCCCACAACAAGGGGTCCACAATGACGTAGGTGACCCATGCGCAGACAGTAAGCTTAACCATTAAAGAGAGCTCATGGTTTCACTCACACACGCACACACACTGACAAAGTACAAGAGGAGGCCCCCACAACCCTACGACCATGCTGGTGTCGGGAATCAGAAGATAACCTCCTTATGGCTGTGGCTCCCTTCTTCCTCGCCCATTCATGATGGTGACCTGGGGCCATCTCTCCCCTGTATTAGATCACTTTCCCTTCCACATCACAGCTTGGACATGGGCTACTACCACACATCTGTCTTCCTCTGGGACTTTTTGGAGAGGAGCACTGACTGGGTAACAGAGAATGTACATAATCCTTGGTCCCTGAACAAGTATCATCTTTTAGCCCTCCAAAGTCGTGACCACCCCTGTCAAGTAAAGAGGAAACAAGCTCAGAGAGCATAAGGACGGACTTGGGAAACTCTAAGAGAGATGACTTCTAAAGACACTTGCAGCTGCTTCTGGAATGCAGGTGTAGGGGTGGCTGTAGGGGAGAAGGGGGATGGGCAAGGAAAGGCCAAAAGAGAGTTGTCTTAACCGGCTAATTCCTTGAAAAGGAGGAAAAGGAGGTTTAGAGGACACTTAGATTTGAATGAACTCATTTGGAGATCTAAGGCATTGGGTTCGTGAGATACAAATCTGGAAGCAGGATGGCGGCAATTCATTCAACAAATATTTACTAAGTGCTTACAATGTGTCAGGCATTGTTCTAGGCACAGGGTATAAACGAGGAGCTGATAGTGGTGGCCCCATCTGGTCCAGTGTAGCAGTCAATTAATCACTAGTTCAACATCCCTTCCACGTGTATATAGTTAGTTAGTTAGATAGTTCTTTACTGCTGTTTCTCATAAAAACACCAAAGATAGGCTGCCCATCCATTATACACAACACACAATTTAAATCCTCCCTCCCACCTCCCCTATTTGTCACTCTCACCCACTCCAACTGCCCCAGAGCTCCTCCCTCCCCACTCCCAGCTCCCTCACAGCCAGCTTAGCTCCTCCTCTATCACACAAGCAAGAGACTGAGACGACAGAGAGTTAAAGAAAAAAATAACTCAATCATTACCCAAAATTGTCTTCCAAATCAGGATGGGAGCCACTAGAATCCAGGGTCCAAAAACAGGGAGCTCCATCAGTTATCATGCTTTAAAAAAAAAAAAAAAAGGCAAAGATAACTCTTCAGGAGGCCCCCGACTTAGTCCTACATGAGCTGCCTCTCGAGCGAGAGCTGACTCCAGATGGTGTTCATCAGGGAAGATGGTGAGAAGGAGCAGCAGTGTTTATTGTGAGAATGTGAAAGATCCTTTGTCACTGTTTATTGACCATTCCTGACACATCAAATGACCAGTGTGTACTTCATCATTTTCTTGGATGGATATTAGGGTGAAAAAATCCCTCATCAAGGGCTAAAGAACCGACTTCTGCCTAAGGCATTCTACAAAGACTTAAAGTTGATAATAAATTCTGCCAGACATTTTCATCCTACAAACCAGTGAGCTGGGCAGTCTACATTTACCACTTGACCCAGAGCTTACAGGAAATGGAAAGGCATTTGCTTGCACCCCCACCACCAAGAAATATTTGATTTGTTTTTGCCTTTTAGCTATCTCACCGCTCATGGTAATAAGAATGCCGAACGTTTATTGAAAGAGGACTACATGCCAGGCACTGTATGTTAGCCCTCTTCCATGGATTTTCTCAGTTAGCATTCACAGGTCCGTGACATCGGTTCTATCAGCCTCCTTTGGAGATGAGGAAGTCGAGGTTCTCCAGCATTAAGTGGCTTGCCCAAGGTCCCACTGCCAATACCAGGAGGAGCCACGTCACCAGCCCAGGAGTTGGTGCCCTAGCCTCCTGGGAACCTATTGTCCAGATCATTCTGTGCCTCAGGAAAGAGAGAAGGGAAACCCCACTTTCTGTGTAAAGTTTGTTCACAGTTCACAGTAAGGCTGTGTCCACATCCACACAGCGAACTCTCCCTGTTCAACCAAACAGCTGGTCACTTTCATGGGGAAAGAACAACACTAGTAATATCCCAAAGACACAAACTAACTGAGTTGATCTGGAAGCTTCCTAGACATGAACTACTACAAAATAGGATTTGAAATCCAAGTTCCACTATTTCTAGGTTATTCCTTGGCACACTGAAGCTCTGAACCTCTCAGGAAAAATTTTGATCCTTGTGTATTTTGCCAAACCTGAAATGGCCTCAACCCCGTGTAAAATGTTCATTTTTCCTTCTAACTTTCCGAACGCGTTAAATTTTAAACAAGTAGAATTTCGCTGTTCTTATTAAACACTTAAATAAAAGATGAACTATCAAATGGGTAATAGGTTATTCTAATATTATTGTAAGAAAACCCATAAATCGTGGCCGTTGTAATTTTTCTAAAATTATATTTTGTTTCCAATGTTTGACTCTCTATATCTTTCAATTGTTTGGGACAGTGTTGCCTGTACACAACTAAGTAAAGGACATGCAGACACCTAGATCTCATCCATTACCTTTCAACATTCACTTTGGAAATTAAAAAAAAAACCTTTTTTAAACATTAGTATCGAAATAAGATCGGATAAGTACTTTCCCTTGTCTCTTATTTATTTTAAAACGGAGTTATAACAGTAGTTTGAATAATTGAGGCAAAAAAACTCATCTAGAATCACACCAACCCAGGAAATAAGTTCTTGTTATTTCTCTTCCAGATGCACACAGAATTTCACACATCTGCAACCCTACCCTGTCCATTTTCAACCCAGCTAAATAAAAACATAACTTGTTTTTGTACAAACTATTATTAAGGGTTTGTTCCTTCTCCAGCAGCAACCCCCAGCAGCTGGGTGTCTACGTACATGATATCCTCTCTCAATATTAATTGACTTGCGAATATTTACTTATGCTTTTAACTTTGTCAGAATGCTTTTATATCCACGATCTCATTTAATTCTTACAGTAACTCAATGAGGTATTATTATTTTCATAAATGCAGAAAATAAGGATATATGCTGCACTGTGGCCAACAGGTATCACTATTTTCTACAGAGGCCCAGGTAGTAAACAATTCAGGCTTTGTGAGCCGTGCAGTCTCTGCTGCAACCACTCAGCTCTGCCATTGCAGAGCCAAAGCAGCCACAAATGACAGTACACAAATGAGCATGTCCGTGCTCCAGTAAGACTTTATTCATGGACGCTGAATTGGAAGTCAGCTCATTTTCATAGATCACAAAATGCTATTCTTCCTTCAATCTCTTTCAACCGTTAAAATGTAAAAACCACTCTTAGCCTATGGACCAAATGCAAACAGACCGTAGGCCAGAGCTGGCCAGCTCTGGTCTAGAACATAAGCTCTTGGAGTTAGGAAGAACCTTTAGAGCTCTGATTTCATTGCTTCTCCTCTCATTGGTAAAGAGTCAGATGCCTCCCGAAGGCAGTAGTTTGCTATGGCCTGGTAAGACTAGATCCAGATATTGTGACTCCTAGTTCAATGCACTTTCCACCAAAAGGCACTGCTTAAAATAAAAGCAAATGAGAGGCCAGTTAAAGAGATAACTGTAAAAACTGCTCAGCATTACGCCCAAAGACTAGAACACCCAGTGCTGGCTGCTCAGCCTGTCACTACTTATGCAGATGGCTTTTGGCACGCTCTCAGAGGGCTTGAGAAATGATAACTGGTTAGGCAGAAACAGTTCCAAGAAACAGCACAGTGACTTTTGCTCTGCCACTACAGTTTAACTCCTCTTCTGCCTGAGTTGTGAAATCTGTAAAAGAAGGAAATCAACATTTGCCAATTTAACTTTTATGATAGTTTCACTTTTTATACCAACTTGACCAGTCCAAAAATAGAATGCCACCATTGGGCAGGCCAGCCTTTTCTCCAGGTAATAGCCAGCAAAGGCAAAGTGCTTGGCTGCTTAACTGCCACGCGGAACAGTGTAGCACTCTCTCTTCCTTCTGTTACCTTGAAGTCCTTGTTGTCTCTGCCTCTATTCATTTGTTTTCTACTGTCTCAATAGAAACAAAACCTCACTAGCTCGAGGCGACACGGTGGCTGCCCCAGAAGCAGCAGTCGAGGTCAGAAAGGCGGCCCGCACCCACCCTGGGTCGGACACTCTGAAAGCTGGAGCAGAGACCATAGTGCTGTGTGGCTGGATGTGTGTGTGTATTTACGTGCCTGTGTGTATGTAGAGAAAATAGAGACAGGGCTCAACTCTTCCGAACTAGCCAGCCAGGGCTGGGAAGAATGGGAGAAAAAGCTACCTGGGCCATAAGTTTCATCTCCCCACTTGGGGAGAGAAAAGGACATTCTGCCTATTTCCTCTTCTCTGAAATGTTTGCTCCATCAGCCTCCTCCTTGCTTCCTTCTGTCTCTCTAGCCTGGCTGCCCTGAGGTCATCCAGTCTGGACAACAGGCCCTGGAGGCCAAGTCACACCCCTGGCCCCAGCCCCAGCTCCAGCGCCAGCCCCCTCCTTTGTGGCCCTGTGCGCTTTACCCCACCTCCACTGCAGATCGTTGTACCTGTGTGGTAGTCGGAAGTAAGCAAATGTGTGAGTGTCTGGAGGCCCTGAGACCAGGGACCACATTTACTTTATCCATCACTGTATGCCAGTACCTAGCAGAATGCCTGACACACAGCAGCAGAAACACTGTTAAATGTTGCTGAGTGAATGAACCTGGTTCCAAAATAGAAACAAAAGAACTTAAAAGTATGAACCAATGCTTTTCGTGGGTGTGTGGGTGTGTGGGGGTGTGTGTGTGTGTGTGTGTGTGAGGAAGATGGTCCCTGAGCTAACATCCATGCCAGTCTTCCGCTATTTTGTATGTGGGACACCACCACAGCATGGCTGGATGAGCTGTGTGTAGGTCCACACCCAGGATCTGGGCCTGCAAATTCGGGGCTGCCCACCCAACCACTCGGTCACGGGTCTGGCCACCAAAAACAATGCTTTTTAATGGAGATTTTGTGTCGGTCACATAAGTGCCTACTGTCCTGATGCAAAAGCTGGCCTGAACCTGGAGTCCACTTTGATCTCCAGGGGAAAGAAACAGTGAGGGCTGTGGGACGTGAAAGAACCCTGACCTTTGGTGAAGAGGGGCTGGGGGCTCTTTCCCTGGTGGATGTGCTCAGCTTGCGAGAGCCCTTGGCTCTCTCGAGACCCTGAGACGTCTGCAAGCAGGTCAGTGGGGAATGCTGTGATGTCCACCCAGTCTTTGGCATTCCCTTAGACAAGACTTCCGGAGGTGTCCAAAGAAACTAAATAAATAGTACAACTCGAAAGTCAAAGAGTTGTGCCCATAACACACCCTCTGTGTTCTTCAGGTGCTTCATCTAAAAAATGGGCAACGTTACCCCTTTCTCCCACCACCCCCTAACTTGCAATGTTGCCAGGCAAATTTTGTATGTTGGTTTATTCAGGGTTCTTTTTTACCACGACTTTCAACCTTTGTTTAGCATCTACTACACGGCAGGCACTGAGCTGAGTTCGATGGAGAAAACAGAGGAAAAACAGAAGGGCTGTCCCTGAGAAGCTTGTGGGCCATTGGAGGAAGTGGAGGAGTTAAGCTATTCATTTACATTCAACAAACTTTTATTAAGTATCTTTTAAATGCCAGGTGTGAAAAGAGAGGAGGTTAAATGAATTAATTAGGCCCATAATGCAGTGAAAAAGAAAAGCAAATAGACAAAAAATGGTAATGCATTATAAATGGTACAGCATGGTTGGAATAAATGAGTATTCAGCACAAAAACTTTGCCTTGTATGGAGGTCAAGGAAGCCACCCCAATGCAAGTTTTTAATTGGACCTGGAAGAATGAATAGAAGTCCATGGAAGCAGTGCAGGGAGGGGTGAAAAGGAGGGGAACTGGAGGTGAGACCTCAGGGACCAAGTATACAGATGGGGTAAGGACCTAGGCCTAAAATACTATTATTTGGAGAACAGCAAGTATGCATGGAGTCAGAGGGAAGCTGGCAGAAAAGAAGGGAAGAGGATGCCATGCTAAAAATACAGCTGGTAATATAAGCTGGGGAGAACCATGGAAGGCTCTGGAGCCAAGGACTGTAACTGCCACGCTTGGGTTTAAGAAGGACGACTGGGGACTGTGAAAGGAGAGTGAAAGGACAGCACGAATGGAAACCCCAGCTAAAATTCCAGTGCCAGTGTTTTGACTGCCATTCAAGTGCAGTTCCTGTCACACAAGTCAAGCAGGACAGGCCCAGAAGGAGGTCACCAAGCTTCAACGCTGCGGGGTAGTTGGCCCTCCCAGGGGAGAAGCCAGTGTGCATTGGGTTAAGGAATAGATGGTGTGAACGAAGCAAGGTGGTAAGTGATGTATGTCCCAGACAGTGACCTCCTCAAGGGCAGGGACTATGTCTTATTGACTCTTGTGTCACAAGGTTTTGCAGAGGCGGGAGGTGAGCTCCTGGGGAGGCTCATACTAGAAGCTTTCAGAAAATGAGCAAACAGGCTTGAGGAGGAGCATGTGCAGTGGGCGTGGGTGGAGGTATCGCCCACCACATTTGTCCTTTATGTGGGGTAGCCAAGATCTCCTCCTCGCCACCAACCACATAATAACCCTTTGCAATTGTCAAAGCACTGTCCCACATTCTCTCACACATAACTGGCTTTCGGAGCAGATGCTGACGGGGAAGTCCTGCTGAGATGAGTAATCGCTAGAGAGTACGCTGGAAAGAGAAGCCATGCTAGAAGCGAAATAGGGCAAAGTGACATCACAGCAGCTCAAGAAAGAAAGGGCCATTCATGGCTGACAGGTGTGTGACATTTGCAACTCAAAGATCTATTAACAACAGCTTAGCCCCAAAGCATTCTTACTTGCCCTTCAAATAAAACCTAAAAATAAAGGAATTCCACAAGTCTTATCAGATACACATACATACACACAGGCCGTAGTTACTAAGATAATTGATACAATTAATAATTAAGGTAATTAAGATAATTATATTTTACTTTCAGTCCCATTTCTGAATTGAAAAATATTTCCATATCACTGTTACATGTACTATAGACCCTACTATTTTCTGAAACTGCTATATAATACAACACAGGTTGTGAGTGTTAAAATAATAAATGCAACAATGAAAAGACAATGTCTCTAGGCTTTTATCCAAAAGCCAACCACTATTAAAGTACCTTGGTCAAAAGAGCATAATGTAACTGAAGCCTTGTAATATAGTATACTGAATATAAATTATTAATGTAATTTAATTTTAAGTGTTAGCTAAATGTTACTAGAGTGTTTTAAAAGCAAAAAAATCTAATGGCATAAACTTGAGTCGTGCAAAGGCAAGTTGGTAAAATACTGTAAAATAGGGTAGGAAATAATTTGGTCTGATCTCTGGGCACACTAGTACTTAATTGATTATTGGTCTTCTGGTGGTGTTTTCGTTGTTTTATTCTATGTCAAAAAAAACACACGATTCTTGCTATGTGGTCAGGAACACTTTCTAGATTGCTCATTTCTACTTCTTTCTTAACACCTGCCTATTTCTACTACTAATATTTTCTCCTCAAAAAATACATTGTCACTTCATCACAAATGCCCTCCTGTAATGGGGAATTCGGTATAATGAATTGGACTTGGTTCAAAGTTGAGCCATACGATTATAATCAGAATCTTACTGGGTCAACTCATATGAATATTTTTACAATTTTTGATGCACATTGACAAACTACTCCTTATAAAAGTTACACTTTCACACTCCCCCCTGAAATATGAGATCTCGCTACATTCACGCCAGAACTCAATATTACCATTTTTCAATCTTGCTAATTTCGAAACACATATGCTAATTTTAGAGTGGCTATGATTATAATGTTAATTTGCATTTCTTCTATTCTGAGTGATGCTGAACATTTTCTAGCCATTCCGGTTCTCTGCTGTGATTTTTCAGATGTCCTTTGTCCAGTTTTTTGGGGAGAGTGGGAGAGGGTAGAGGTGATTAAGTTTTCTTAACAGCGTATTTGAACTCCATGACTGATTATTCATTCTGCGGGTATTTACTGAAAACCAGTGTGTTAGTACTGTTATCTAGGCACTGGGGATTATAGCAGAAATAGTGCTGCCTCCTGTGGAGCCTACACTCTGGTGGCATGGGCAATATCTGTTTATGGTAAGCTATCAACACATTACTATCTGTTTTTTAATGGCATTACTCACATCATGGTCCCATGCAATGGCCCCCAAGCATAGGGCTTAGCTGTCCCACAGGGCACATCCCCAACATACATAAGCACTCTCATTTTTCTTTCACCAGCCGCCAGTCAAGACTGCCCCCTCTCCTAAACTCTGCAGTTTGGGAAAGTTAGTTACTGGCCTTCAACTGCGCTTCTGGAAGCTTTTACACATGGCTCCCACACTCCTTCCTCTGCCGAAGAAAACCACTGAGCAAGATCAGCCCTCAGAAAGCTAAGCCTCAGAATTAGTCAGAGCAGGAGAGAGTCTATGCCTTAGTAATTTGGCGGAAACTAAAAAAGACAAATCAGAAACTGGCTTTATTCCAAGGCGGCTGGGGGTGCAGAGCCTGCCCACAATAAGCCTTCAGGTTCCAGTCACGTCCGAGCACCCCGAAGAACTCCAGCCCTTCCTATTCAGACTAGGTGTGCCCTCGGCTCCCCAGGAAGGGGTCACTCTGACACAAGACTAGGATTTATTTTGTTCCAGAATCCCTGAGTTCACCTCAAACAAAACGTGTATGTGTGTGTGTGTTCTCTTTCACTCTGCTTCCTCCATCGTTACAAGATCCTGCGAACCCTATGTTAACTCCTTCCTGCCTCTACCTTGGCCCTGCTTACCTCCACCCAAAGCTTCTGTGACGTCAGTTGTCTGCCTTCTGTACATGGGATGGGGTGCTTCATCTCCCACCCCTGCTGCCTGCACTCAAGCCTGACTGTCATCCCGCCCTTACCACCGCACCTGGCTCCTGGCTCCTGTTCGCCATCACCTCCTCCCAGCTGCCTCCTATCACCTGATCCTATGCGCCGTGTCTCTCCATGTGCAGACCTCGCCTCTCTCATCTCTTGCCTCAGCCTCCTTGCTCCCCCTAGACAATACCTCCTCCTCCTGCCTTTTCTCACTCCTTATGATTCATTAGCAAAGGTGGGTGTGGTTGGCCCTCTCTCTGAATCCCAGTGCTGCCTCTGGGCCAATAAATGAAACTCTCCCCCTGCAATCTGTATAAGTTGGCTAGGACCGCCATCACAAAGTACCAGAGACTGAGGGGCTTGAACAACAGAAATTTATCCTCTCACGGTTCTGGAGATCAACATGTCTGCAGGCTTGGTTCCTTCTGAGGCCTCTCTCCTCGACTTGCAGATGGCCGCCTTCTCCCTGTGTCTTCATGTGGTCGTCCCTCTGTGTGGTCTGTGTCCTAATCTCTTCTTATGAGGACACCAGTCATGTTGGTTTAGGGCCACCCTCATGACCTCATGTTAACTACAATACCTCTTTAAAGACCCTACCCCCAATGCAGTCACATTCTGAAGTACTGAGCGTTAGGACTTCAACACGTGAATTCCGGGGGGATACAGTTCAGCCCATAACACCATCCATGTATATAACACTTAGCAAAGTGTTTCTACATCATACTCAGCATGGCCACAACCCAGACCTCACCAAATCTAACCCGGCACCCACTCCCTGCCTCCAATCACATCCTCCTCAAGGGCCATCTCTCTCTGGCCGCCATCTTTGTTCTCTCCAACCTCCAAACTCCTGATCTTTGTTCTCACTAGGACCTTCAATTACTCAACTCCTTTATACATTTGGCAGCCCTTTAAATCCCTTCTGACCACACTGCCTCCCTGTCTTCTCTGGAATCCACAGCCAATTCCACACACTGCCCTTTTCAGAACCTGTATTCCCTATACCAGCACCAGGATTCAGCCAGTAAGGATGGGTCCAGCTATACTATTGTTTATGGCCAGCATCCATTCCGACTCATTTTGATTTCTCACTGCCCATGCCAAGCTTTCATTCTACAAATGTCTATCATTTCCTCTACCTCCCATTTCTGCCCCCAGTTCTACCTCTTTCTCAGAAAACTTACCCCCACCTGCTCAGGGAAAGCTCACTCTCTGACCCCACCCTCTAGCCACAGGTGATTGGGCCAATGGCAGACATCTGCCTTAAGAATTCCTATAGAGTCAGATCTGTAAGAGAGTACTGGGTACCTGAGCTGTAAGACTATGTTGAGTCTGAGCCCTTTTAGGCACCATGGCAACCCAAATCCTCACTAGGCCCATGTGATGGGAGAGAGGCCTTGAAAAGACTCAGTCTGCAAAGAGAGAGGAGTGAAGCAGACGTGCCCAAGAGATGAGAGAGCAGAGGCCAGAGTGTCAGGAGCTACAGATGGTTTTCCAGCTCCCATGATGTCAGCCTCTACTTCCTTCAGTTAGGTTCCTGACACCATCTAACAAATCCCTCTTTACTCAAGCTGAGTAGGTTTTTGTTTCTTGCCACCAAGCCATCCTTGATTAAGACACCTTTCAATACAGCTGCTGGATTGTCCCCACCGCCCACTTTTCCATTCTTTTCTTCTACTGGAGTGCATGTGCCCGTTTCTATTGATACAGTCACACCGCACACACACAGTCTGATTTTTCACTTGAACAAATGCTGCCTGGCTTCCTCCAAACGGGAACGAGTGGCAGCCCATGACTTAGTCACACAACAGGTGAGCCAGGCGGTGCCAGCGTTCACACCAACTTGTCTCAGACCTGCTAGAGTTTCCTGACAGCCATCCTGACTGCTCAGATTAATTCAAGGAACAGCCACAAGTTTGCAGCACCTGTGGCCCGGGAGCAGCGGGAGGCATTCGGCTGCTACGGCAGACTTGTCTGTAGAAGAGGGTAGGGGTAAAATGTGTTCAAGGGAACATTCTTCATCTCAAATCACTTAGAACTTCGGCAATGAGATTAATGGTTTCCATGGCAACTGATAAGCCCAGAGCCTCGGGAGACTGTAGTCTTCTCAAAGCTCCTCGGGACGAGTGCACCCTCCAAAATACCAGGATCTGCCACGAGCCAAATTTCTCCCTTTGGCTTTGGTCAAAAATAAACTTTCTCTTGCACATTTTATGACTTTTTGTAGAACATTCTCTCCTGAGGAAAATCCACATTTTTCTTTTGGTGGTTTTCTGATTCTATGCTATTCTGCTGTTCCTAAAGACAGGAAGTTCCTACAACTTTTCTGGAATCTTTTTGTTGAATGTTGCAGTTTGGGGATATAGAACAAGGTTGTTTCAATCTATTTCATTCATTTTTGCTCATTCTGTTTTTCTCTCCCTCTCCACCTTGTCCCTCACTCTTCTCCAGCCCTCATTTACTTTCAGATAAAACACTAAAGTGTCACATGGTTTGTGGGTTTGAATGCATCCTTTTAGGAGTCCTTCCAAATGAAAGGGACACACTCTGGCAAGCATTCAGTTCCGATAAATGGCAGGTACCTTTCCCCTCTGGATGACATAGACAGCCTGAGAACCACAGGTCACGTTACACAGTGACATTCACAGCACACACTTCCCTGCGGCCTGTTCTAGGAGGGACCACTATTTGACATAAAGATTGGTGTTCCACGAGAGAAGGACAAAAACATGTTGTCATTGTTCGTTTGCTTATTTTGCCTTGTTTCAGCTGACTCACAGAAGTGGTAGTGACTACCTATATAGGCAAAGCTCCACCACACATGTTTTCGTTGATGTGAATAAGAAATAAAGCAATAATTACGGGAACGTGATTTGTGTTACACCTCTTGTGCCTGGTTTTAACAGGGTCACAACCAGCCAATGGCACAACGCAAGGAAGAGAAAAAGCGGAGTGGGAGTCACAAGCGTACTTGGTTCAGGGCCCATCGCCCAGTTGCCACCTTGCTCCTCTACTTACCATTGGTGGCCATGAGCAGGGCTAGGAGTCATTTTCCTGACTATTAAATGCATGGATTTTATTTTCCATCTGATGTGCCGTATAGGCTTTCCTCCATGATATTTAGGATTGCTTTTGATTACATAGTTCATAGTTTTAAGTTTTCAGTAGCAAAATATATCTATGAAATACCTCTATGATTGAAAATCCTGCAAGAAAAATAATTTAATTATGGTGAGGGTGAAAGTTTCTTTTTCTTTAACTATCAAAGCATTCTTTTTTAGTTTAGTTTTTGATAACCTGAGGTTTCTTAGGAATGCAACTGTGGCCTTATTACAAAACAGAGTGTACCATGAAATCCCAGTTCACCAGAACGCCATTTTCAGGTGAAGCAAGAATTAGATGTACTGTATGCACAGAGGACTGGGCTAGGGGTCAGGATTCCTGACAATTTATCGAGCACCGCTGTCTAGTGGAAATATTCCTTGCAGAGGCTCTGTTCCTTTTGTTCTGCTTCTCCGTACATCAAGTCACCACCTGCCCTTCTCTTCGATGCAGCACACCAGGATCAGCCCACTAGGAAGAAGAGCCTTGGGCAAGTGCCTGGCCCTCATTTCCAAGCCATGTTCCATCAGTTAGAAATAATTAATTTCAGTGACATAGAAAGATGTTCCTAATATTTTGTTAACTAAAATATCAGTTTGGAAAACAGTGAAAACACACTTTTGTAAAGGGTACTCCCAGGGATTGAGTTAGGGAGGAGATTGGGTGACAAAGATAGAAACAAGGACAAAGTACAAGGAGATTGTTGCAATAATTCAGAGAGGAAGATGCCTTGGACTAGCCCACTGAGTAGAGTGGTCAGTACACAAAT
This sequence comes from Equus asinus, assembly GCF_041296235.1. Taxonomy (NCBI): domain Eukaryota; kingdom Metazoa; phylum Chordata; class Mammalia; order Perissodactyla; family Equidae; genus Equus; species Equus asinus. The sequence continues at coordinate 61,926,121 of NC_091797.1, read as the reverse complement.
TAATTGAATTTTGGTTAGTTGGATTACAAACCACTGAGATTTTAATGTAGGTTCCATTAAAAACCTTATTTTGGCTCAAGAACACTGCTCATTCACATGCTTGGAACTGGATTTTAACCTTTGTTATATAAAAGGGAGCAGTCAATTTATTGTATCAGTCAGGATGGGCTGGGTTATATACGTAACAGAAAACCCCATCATCTCTGTCACTGAAACAGCAAGCTTATTTCCCTCTCCCTCTACTGCCCAACACGCGTCGGCTCGGTATGGTCACTCAGGAACCCGGGCCAATGAAGGCTGCTTCTCAAAAGGTGCTTCCACAGCCACCACTGAGGTGGAAAGGAAACTCTGTGAATTTTATCACTTGTGCTGAAGTTTCATTGGCAATATTGTTTTACCAAACAATATTATTTTATCAATCAGTTTGGTTAGCATGAGTCAGTCCCCTAGATAAAATTTAACTGACACAATCCATTTTCAGAACCTAAGAATTTGATGACTCCATTAAGGAAACGCCCCCAGGAAGGCCCTGTCTGCAGCAGACAATAGATCTGTTCCTCTGCATTCCATTCCACATAGATACATAGATATATGCTCATGTGTGTATAAGTATCTAAGTATACACACACATATATGCACGTATGTATACACATAGGCATGCCTGTAAAAACCATGGAAGGTTGAGTTAAAATGTCTATAGACCTTGGATGCACCTTGTAGGAGAGTTTTCTGAATAAATACTTCACAGAGGCAGAGTCGAGCAAAAATAAACATGGGCTTTGAAATCAGATCGTCTTGCCTGTTATTAGCTATGTGGCTAGATAAGTTTTTCAGCCTCTCAGCCATAGCATCCTCATGTGTAATATGATACAATATCGACCATGTGTCTATTGTGAAATAAGTCCCTAGAAACATAACAGGTTGTCAGCAAATGGAAGTTGCTGTTTTTCTTTTTTTTGCTAAAAGAAAAATGTTTCATGATTATTTGCTTTGTCTTACAAAAAATGCATATATAAGCATTCCTACTAATCAACATTTCTGATTAAAGGATACTGATTAATAAGCACTTTATTTAAAATGTATGTTAGCATTCAAAAATACCTTCTCTGATTTCCTTATACTGGGACAACTCTGACTACATCCCCCCAGAGTAACTGAGTCTGTTGAACTTGGGGGATGCCAGTTCTACTCTCATCAACTAAGCCTTGGAATCAGGAACAAATTTTGACTTCAGGGCCTATTTGTACACTGCGCTAAGACATTTCACTTTGGAAACTGAGTGTTGAGTCAGATCTTAAGATCAGTCAGTAATGTGCTGATTTTCTACTCTAAATTGTCTAAGATGTTAAAAGATTTTGCATCCTGTTGTACTGGCAACTAATGTTTTCATTCGATTTCAATTAATACTTTTTTTAAGTGTTAACACCCATCCCCTACAATTTGGTGAGTGACCTGTGTCAATTGCCCATTCAAATTTCAATCAGTCCACTGCCTTGTGGGTGGCAAGTATATGATGAGTCCGTTATATATGACCGTTATACTGCACCTGTGGTAAAATGGATTCCTTGATTCTTATGATGATACATAAAGAGCAGGTCCAAATCAAAATACTGTCTGCTCTAAGTCTCCTACAGGGTCAGAAGTGTTTGCTTCAGTTCCTGGATATGCAAATCTAAATCTAGAATGAGCACCTATCTGTCCCAGACAAGACCCACGGGTATCCACCCTGAGCCATGGATAATAGGCCCATACAATCCGCCATGGGCCATCCTGGATATTCTCTGTAAGCGGTCCATGGCTGATTTTAGTCTCTGACAGTTTTGTTGACAAGTAGAACAAGTGTTAGTCACATTTTTAGTTTATGAGAGAGATAGCAAGAAACATCTCTTTTCTGCCCTCAACTAGTACATTTATGACTATGTTTATCTGTTATCCACAAATTCATATTACATTAAATAGGAAATGGAACAAAATAATTAAACAAATTGAAAATTTCTATGACCATAACATTTATGAGTTCAAATTTCATGTGAACACATGGAAATATTTAGTGAGTGTACGTTGGCAACATCCAAATTACATCTAATAAAATGGCTAGAGAGAGAAAAGTAACATAAGATGATTTATTTATCCTACTTAATCTGCTGTTGTATTTCAAGCCCTAACTCTTCCAAATTGGTCAAATCAAGCCTTTCTGTTCACCCTGAATTTCTGATAATGGCTGCCAACGTTGTCGGTTCTTAGTAAGGTTTTCTTTGGCTGATAAGAGATTTAGCAGGTGCGATACACCAAAGGTTCTCTTTTCATTCTTGTTGGTCTTCCGGGCGGAGCTAAGAAAGATACAAAAGATAAAAGGCACTTGGACTAACTTGGCTGAGTGGTGCCCCGTGTCACACACCAGATTAAATCTCGGGGCTTGTCAGATGGGAGAAGGGCTCTCAGGTCAGCTGCTCTCTCAAAGAATGAAAGAAATGCCCCAGACTCACTGCGGTGTGGGGTGATCCCCTTGCAGCAAGGGTGAGGCTCATGACCTCTTCCATAGGCCCTCAGCTTCTCTGTCCCCAGACAGTGTCCATGTAAACCTGGGCTCGTCAGTGTGCTCTTTCTGTAAAACTAGATGTTGGAATCTCCATGCTGGCATATACGTTGAAGTGTCCACTATCTTCCTACTACACATCCATCATATGATGAAAAGAGTGAAATATCGCTGAGACCAGTGGCACTCTGTAGGATTCTACCATGAACATAGATCTGAGCCTTACATCTTATCATCTATAAACCGGGGTGTGTAATACCTACCCTGCCCACCACATACAGGTGGGGTGAGGATAGAATCAAGGGAGAAGGAGAGCAAATGTGAACAGGCTTGGGAAACCGGCACACGCTGTCTGGATGTGCGCCAGCATTACTCAGGCTTGAAACATGCAGTGAGCTGCAGATGACTTTTCAGCCAAATTTGCTACAAACGTAGAAAAGGTCTACTTGAGGGCATGATCATTTTTTGATGAGGTAAAGTGATGGAATTACAGGATGGGGGCCTCAAGATTCCTTCCTTTGGGATCTACCTGTCCAAGAACCAGAAAACTCTGCCTTTGAAAGCTTACCGTGGCAAGTGTGACTGAGGACACTGCGACCTCCTCTCCTCACCACTGCACTCTGCCCTCCCCTCTCCTGACACACCTAGAGAAACATCAGGACCACACGCTTCTCCTGCTCTCTGCTTTCCCTTCCTCTCTGCTTTGTCTGTAACCTCGTTCTACATCAGGACCTAAGTGGTGAATCTGATCTCCTCACGCAGGTGGTCCACAATTGAAGTGGACAGCCAGCAGAAGAGAAGAAAGGGGTGCCTAAGGTCCCCAAAAGCACCAAGGCAGAACTTGGAAAAATTCTCCACCTCATCTCCCATTCATGGCTCCAGATGGCCCTACCATAACGTCCCTGTCCTTAGAGGCAGTCTGGATTCTTGGTGAGCCATCTACAGTGAGGCATGCCTGTCTGATATGTGGGAACTGCAGGGAGCACACAGCATGGACAACCTCTGCTCTCATCTGTCCTCCGTAATAACCCCAGCAGCCCGAAGAATCTAAAGCTGTGGGCTTGGGCCATTAGGAAGATGAGCACATACCAGCCCTGAGGCTCCTTAGCCAAGAGGAGGGCTTGGCTCTGATACGGGCATTCTCTCCCCCTGCATCTTTTGTCTTCTTGGGGCATAAGATAGGACTGAGACCCATGTGCCCCTCTGTAAAATATAGACGACTCACCACCAGCCAAGAACCAGTATTAATTCTGAAATGTTATAGACCCAAATTTCTGAAACATTGGCCCTAAGAAGGAATGAAGCTTTACACAGAGAACATGACACAGAAAGTGGGTCTCTGCCCAGAGGAGCTTATACACTAATACGTATACAGGCGGGAGCAAAACATGATTTTCCCATACAGCATGCTGTTGAGATCCCGCTCTTAATGGTATAAATCTTTGTAAATCCTCCAGATTGAAAGATGAATTCAGGGAAGCTGGTGTATATAGCAGGAGGCATTTCAGGCTGCCTGTGGATAATGTGACAAGCCCAGAGACTCACTACCAGCGTAACTGTGTGAAGGGTACTGCCAGGAGGGGCAGGTGCTGCTGCTGCTGCTGAATGTCCCTTCAGACTATCCTCTCCGATAGCCACTCGGCCTAGGCAGCCACCCAGCTCGGCCCCACCCACAACCCACCTGTGCATCCTCCATTCCCAAGAGGAGCAGCCAAATGCCCACTAGCACTCTGTTGAGTCAGGCTCGGGTCATCACTGTGTTCCCAGCACCTAACACCAAACCAGGCACACACAGTTCGTGCTCAATAAATATTTATTACATGAGCAAATAAATTAATTAATGCACCTGCAGAAAACAGCCCCTCCTAAAGAACTCCCGTTACCGGACAAACAAGAGGTGCAGCCTTGGTCACTTTGATAGATGAGTGTCTTAATTAGATCACACTCGCAACACGTGATCACTGAGTTAGTTTGTTCAAGCTGGAAGGAATCTTAGTTATCAGCTAGTCCAACCATTTCCTCTCCCACATGAGAAATCTGACCGATTCCACCAAGTGGGGAATATCTTAATTACCTACTGAAACAGGACCTTAGTAACCTGAAGGCAAATAATTTCGACAAGGTAGCATAAGGACCACAAAAATCTGGCCAGACCTGTTGATGGTCTTCATTAAGAGGTTTTTCCAGGTCTTTACACTGTAAATCCCTGTTTCATTGTAAATTCTACAAGGTTAGGGATTATATTCACGGATGAGAAAGGTCAGCTTAGAGGGGTTTTTTTTAGATTATAAAGATATACCTAGTGGCAAGCAATTCTCCTAAAATTCTTTTAAACTTAACAACATTTACTGAGCCGCTCTTATATGTAAGATGCTCTGATAGGCACTCTAGAGGCATCCAAAGGTGAACTCAACAGTCCTGCCCCCAGCGGCTCTTGATTTCATGAGAGGCTGGACAAATGTGTATAAATGATCCTGACACAGTGTAGACCGCAGCACTGGCTATAATAGAGGCACATGGTTAGAGAGAGCAAGGACTGGAGGGACCTGGCCCCACAGGTGGAGGAAGGATATGACTCGGCCCTGAAGGGTGGGTGGAAGGTCAGCAGGCAGGTGGAAGGCAGCAAAGGCATATCACAAAGGAATCAGCATTTGCTGAAGCAGAGGCTGGAAGGGAATAGTCTTTACTTCACACCAACCCTGTGTTGGGCACTTTACAAGTATAATCTCGTTTAGTAGTCACAGCAACCAACAAATTAGATATCAGTGCTTCCATTCTTCAGAGGAGGAAACTGAACCTTGGGAAGATTAATAATGCACCAAATGAGAGTCAAGAGCACATGGGGAAAAGCCAGGACTGATACCCCTGCGTGGCTGACTTCAACGGCTGTGCTTTTTCCTCCTCGGGAGGCCGCCACCCAGGGAGGAGAGAGCTGGTAGGGCATATTTCAGGAACATCAGCTCAGTGTGGTCGGTTCCTGGGGATGGAGGAGGGAAGTGGAACCTGGATGGCAAGGAGTTGAGAAAGTGAGGAAGATGATAGAGAGAGGAGGGGAGACGAGGAGGACAAAGTCAGGGCTTTCTCACTGTTGTTTTCTGAGGTGAAGGGAATCAGAGTAAGTCTCAAGACTCAGGGCTCAGAATAAATGGGGGTTGAAGATGAGGAGAGGTGAGAATGGACAAGACAGCAGAGGAAGAAGAGATGACCGAGTCAGGGGCACAGGTGGAAGGCTTAGCCTTGGGAAGCGTAAAGAGCATTTCTTCCCCAAAACAGGATGAAAGGAAAAGAGCATGAAAAATTATCCACGTTTTTAAAAAAGCAAGAAAGAAAGAAAGCTCAGCGGCAGGGAGCAGTGGATTCCTTAGCCAGCCCAGGGAAGAGCGCTGTTCCGGGCAAGGAAACGCGCAGGGTCAGTTAGGGCTCAAGCGGAGTGGAAAAGATTTGGAGCAGCTGTCGTGGCAATCTGATAGGGAGCTAAAAATGGAGTTGAAGAAGATGGCTGAGGGCACAGGGTGAGTCCGACGGCAGGAGCGGGCGGTGGGTCCGATTACTTTTGGCGCAAAAATCCCTCAGCAGTTTGGGACCAGGAGTAGAAGAGAGGGTCGTCTGGGAAGATGCAATAGGAGGTCAAGAGGGTAAGGGAATGTGGCACTTTTGAGAACTGTGCTGAAACAACTCACCAAGCAATCCAAACTTGACAGGGAGGGAAGGAACAGAGGCAACCGGCACGGGTCCAAGATGCCCCAGGATAGGGAGGGCTCCAGGGGCCACAATGAAGGCAAAGAAGAGGCTTAGTAGGAATGAGTAAGTGGGACAATGGAAGGACATGAGGTTGTGGCTACAGAGGGCATTTCAGAGATGGAGATCTTAAAGTTGGAGCCTCCTGTAGGGCAATGATGTCCAGAGTCTGGCTGTGCACTGAGGAGAGAGATGCAGGTGACAAGGAGGTGAGGGAGAAGCATGACAGAAGGATGCCCTGCAAGCATTGCAGAGGAGGAGGGCATGGATGGAGCAGGAGGAGGACCAGGAGCTGTGTGCTGCCACCGCTCGTCAAAAACACAGCAAGGGAAGTGGCTGAATGTGTGCTGGACAAAGACGAAAGGGCAGAAGAGGAGTTGACTCAGTAAACAGGAAATTCAGCTTGATTTCTAGTGAAAAAGTGTCACAACTAGTGCTGTCCCCACCCCACCCCTAAAAAGAAAGGCAAGTAAAATAGGCTTCATGAAGACTTCTCAGAGGAGATGAGATAGAGCAGGAGACTGCTGGGCGAGGCGGGAGTCAGGGTGAGTAGAGAGGGTGTGATGGTGAGGGACCGTGCCATGGATGTTGGGGTGGGAAACTGCCAAGGCCCAGAGCTGTAGATTTACAAAGTGTCTTCTTCTTTGACCCTCCACCTCAAACAAAGCCAACCCACCCATCTATGCTGTGTCCAGAGCTCAAGGAAAACAACCTCTGGGCCTCACAACCCCTGTTCACAGCAGAAGTCCCAGACCCACCCCCATGGCTGTCTTCTTTATCAACTCCTGCTCCAGGCCAGCAGGGGCCAAGCTCCACTGCCCAGCCCAGGTTCATCCCTTTGACTTGAGAACAGGTTTGATTCTACCTTACTTGACCTTGGTGCTCTCTTGGACACAGTTTTAGACGCACCTATGGCATCCACTGCCAAATTTGGAGCCCTTGCCCACTTCAAGAGAGCATTTAATGACGGCTACCATTTAGTCATGCTCAGTATGTGCAAGGCATGGGCTAGAGAAGGCCTTGGAAGCTATTCAGTTCCATTGTGATTCCTTATATAATATTTCCACCCAAAACTGTCCCACTGCTGCTTGAATACTCCAACACCTGGGAACTCACTCCCCATGACATAGGCCACTGCTGAATGGCTCTTGGAAACTTTCCATTCCCAAACCGGTATTCTTTCCTTCATAGTCACGTGAAACAAGCCACATTCCTTTTCCATCTGATAGGAATCTGAAGACAACCATCGCATCTCAACAAAGCCTCCCCCTTTTCAGGAGAAATAGCTCCAGCTCCTTACATCTCCTCTCCATGAGACACATGCTCAGGTTCCTTCACCATCCTGCCTATTTCAATTGTCAATATATCTCCTAAGATGTGCTTCCCAGCATAATAAATGGCAAACACTTACAGAGTGCTAACTATGGGCAGCCACTTCCCAGGCCCTGGGTGCATATTAACTCATTTAATCCTCACACCAATACTATGTGCTATTGTCAGTACCATTATCATTCCCATTTTGCAGAAACTGAGGCAGAGAGCAGTGAATAACTTGCCCAAGGCTAGTACTAGCAGGAGAGCCAAGAGTCAAGTCCAGCCAATTGGCTGTGCTCATAGCCCTATGCCAGCAGCTCTCAGACTTGCCAGCCATTGGATCACCCTGGGAAGTTCTAAAATCTCCTGAGCCTCGGCTCCACCCCTAAAGATTCTGATTTTATTGGGCCATGTGTCACCTGGGCACCCAAACTTTTCAAAGATGTCCAGGTGATGCTAATGTGCAGCCAAGACTGACAACTACTGTTCTCTGCTGTAAGACTGCAACACCCTGGGGCAGTCTGGCCGGGGCAGGGTAGAGTTGGGCTAGAGAGAAGCAATGGAAATTTCCAAGTTCCTCTTGTGGAGGATACCCCGGGACAGGCCCAGACGTGGGTGACGAGAGCCAGCCTTGCAGGAAGGCTAAGTAAACAGTCACTCAGCTGGTGGAGTTTACAGGCACTGAGAGGTCCTCATTCTCAAAAAAAAAAAAGATAAGAGAAAGAAGACACAAAAACCTCCCCTGACCGGACACTTGGCTTCAAGGGCTTCCTCTGGGAGGGACTCGTACCGATCACAGAGCCCACCTTGGGCACAGAGCCATCACTTCCTCGAACTAGCAGCTTCCTCCACAGTCGACAACAGCACCACCTCCTGACCTCCCCTCCAAAGCTAGAGATGGATGGAGAGGGGCTGCCAGCCCTCCCCTCCCAGACCCTCCCTTTGCCTCCCTGTGCCTATGAATTCTCAGGTCTCAGCAGAAGGCATTCACCTACCAGCCCCTGTCCCCAGGGGCTCACGGGGCACTTCCAATCCATCAGCGCTGGGCTTCTCCCGCTGTTCCCCTCTTCCCTTTCCTGGCCCTCCTCTGGTACTGTCTGTTGACCCTAAACTCAGGTTATTGCTTTTGAAAGCATGAGGGTGTTTCATTGGTTAAAGATTTGCCATCAGATGTTCTGTGATTGTTGCTGGAAACTTCCATACCTTTCTGTTCCTTGAACTTGCTCTTAGCAGTCTGGGCCACGGTGTCAGGGCATAGGATGATGAGGGCCTGAACCCTGGGCTGCTCCCAGGGGTGTGGTCGCCTTTTTTCTTCCTTTTGCCTTCCTTTACCTCCCAGAGCCAGCCCTGCAAACTCCAGACAGCCCTGGCAACCTGAGTGTGAATAAGAGAGAAACTACCCTCATCCCCAAGCCCTATTAATATTTAATGCAAACATCTGAATGCAAATTGACTTCGTTTTTGTTTTATTCTTTTTTCTCCAGGTCCCTCTCTAATGTAGACCACATTTCATCCAAGACAGCCAAGGGGCTTCCCTCTGCTAGAAAGAGGCGGTGGAGGTGGCAGTCCTGTCACTGAGGAGAGAAGCACAAAGATGGGACTGCGCAGGATTGGAGCAGATCATACAGCTCCAAACTCGGTATTTTTAGAATATTTCCAAATGAGAGTGTATCTCAGAGGCATTTATTCTCCGTGGAGGTCACAGTGACTTGTGGGCTTCTCAGCCTGGGAGAGGAATTTTGCAAACAGGAATAGACTATTAGTAGCCTGGAAGCCCCCCAAAAGATCTGCCCCCAAACCTGTAAATCCTCACTTTTTCTACGGCTAAGAAAAAGCAGATGGTGAGGCCAGCCAGGTTGTGTAGTGGTTAAGTTCGCACACTCTGCTTCAGCCGCCTGGTGTTCGCGGGTTCAGATCTCAGGTACGGACCTAGCACCACACATCACGCCACGCTGAGGCAGCAACCACACACAAAAAATAGAGGAAGATTGACACCGATGTTAACTCAGGGACAATCTTCCTCAAGCAAAAAGATGTTAGCTCAGGGCTAGTCTTCCTCACAAAAAAAGAAAAGAAAAAAGAAAAAGTAGTTGGTTCAGCAGACAGCTTTGTCCCCCTCCCTCCCCAGTCTAGGAACCTGGCTATCTCCTGGTCTGTGCTGCAAGACTGAGGTTGAGAGAGTTAAAAAAGGGCGTGGGAGGGTAATAAATTTTAAAAGGAGAGCCAGAAAGGCAAATGTTATATAAAAGATTTAATTGCTTGAGATTGCAAAGGAATTGGTAAGTGCTTGAGGAGTAAGAAAAGTGAACAGATGTGGGGTATTTATTAATGAGTTCCTTAAATTTCTGGTAATAGGCTAGGGGCAATATTTCTGCAGGCAGGAAAGTGATGACAAAGAAGCAGTCCCAGCCAAATGTCTGCTTACTGTGGCATGTGTTTCATCTTTTGCCTCCCGTAAGTGTTCATGCACGCACACACGAATTCAGGAGCTGTGAGAGTAAATCCTCTCTCATGTGAGAGATGTGGGTGCATACGAACAGTGTAAGGAACTGGGGCCAGAGAACAAATCTGTTGATACACTTCTTCCTAAATCCTTGCAAAACATCTGCAAGGACAAGGATGCCATAATTCTTTGGGAATTGCTTTCTAGATTTACAGGGGCTGCATATCATCCAGAGCAAGGAGATAAAAAGACCCAAACAGGCTAAATGGTATGCCCAAGGTCACAAAATGAGTCAGGGATGCAGCCGTGGACAGGAACCCCCTCCCCGCCGACTCCTCACCCAGCTCACGTATTCCGATGTGTTCACCCATTCATAGCAGGTGGCGACCACCCCCTGAGAGGAGCCTGGGATCACGGCGGAGGACGTTACTCTCCAACCATCCATCAGAACAGTTCAACAGACCAGGAAGTGAAAATGGAGCAAAGAGGCATAAGGCAGGGAGAAGAAACAAATAGAGCAGGGTTACATGAGTTATTCTCAGATCCTTGGATCTAGAAGTTAATTTTTAAATCCCCAGCTTGGAAATACAACCCGCTGGTACAGCCTCCTAAGCTAAGCTGTCATCCCCATTTTTTATATTTCACACAGACCTGACTATTCTAGCTACTTCACACCAAGTTTTGTGAGAAATTCTACAAGAAGTTTCCTATTTTCTCTTAAATTATAGGATGTGACATTTGCCAGTCTTTAACTATAATGAATGTATATGCCTTTGATCTCTTCCCATACAGGAGACATCTACACAGTTGAACAAACTTCTAATCAGCTTTGCTTTTGTCTTCTGTTATCCTGTGCCACCGCTCACCTGTGTTAACAGTGTCCCCCAAGAACCCTTTTATGGCTGAATAACAGCATGTCCTGGCTGGCTTGATGAACTCCTTCCCTATTGGGGGGCATTTCTAATCCTCCACCATTATAAAGAGATGTGTTGTGAATATTACTGTGCACCTTCCTGATTTTCCCTCTTTCAAGTTATTTCCTGGGGGTATAGTCCCCCAAAGAGATAAGGCACGGTTCTTGACTTCAAGGATCTTTCATGAGAGTGTGGGAGGCTCAGGCAGCAACATGCAGTGTCACACAGTCAGGCAGGTGCTGGACAGACGAGCACCGATGTGAGGGACATTCTGTCTGCCTCACCAGGTGCACTCTCCTCCCCTCTCCACCCTGCTCTGAGCTCCAGGTTGCCGGCCTTCATGAATTGTATCCAAGGGTCCCCTTGTCACCTGGCTTCCCACAGGGCTGACGAGTGGGAGGCTCCAGGAGGAGATGGGAGAAGGGGAGGAAGGCAAAAGGACTCCTCCCTCCCAGGCCACAGTTCTCAGTTCATGTGCTCCCCTACCGAAGCTTCTGTCAGGAGTCTTCTCTGGGCCCCAGGAATCCCTTCTCTTCTTGGCCCCTTCAGGCTTAGAGGTAGCCGTGGTTTCCTGGATGCTAGCCCAGGGTGTTCCCCCTTCCCTGGCCACGCCTTTATGAACAGTCTGTCGTTAAGTTCTCCTCAATGACCGATTTAGATGGTGCCTGTGTCTGCTGCCAGGAGCCTGAGCAATGTGCCAGAGTCCTGTGGGACAACTGACAAGGGACTTTAACCAATGGGGGTCGGGGTACAGCAGTCTTGACACAAGTGTCTGCTAAGCTGGAACCTGAAAGGCTGGACAAGTTAGCCAGGCACGGGGGCAGGGAGAGGAGGGAACATCAAGCACAAAACAGGGGGCAAAAAGGAGAACCGCTCAGGAACCTCCTAGAGATTCCAGACGCTGAGGCCTGGGAAGACGAGTGACTAGAGAGAGGAGACGGGGGTCTCAGATGCTCCTGTAAATTAGGGCACGTCCAACAGAGGAATCTCATGCAGCTTTTAAAAGCTATGTTCACACAGACTTTAATGACTCAGTCCATGCATTCAACAATCAAGCTCCCTGTGTTCAGGGCAGGCATTGAGAGGCACCGCAGAACAGAGACAAAATTGCTGACCATGTATCTTAATGACACAAGGAAATGCCTGTAGATTAACAACGAGTAAAGTAAAATAATTGCTTATCTATGAATTCTATATGATCGCAAATCATAGAAAAAAACTAGAAGAAAATACACTAACAACATTGAAGTTATCTTTAAGGGATGGAATTTTTAGTTATTCTTTCCTAGATATTTTTCGATATTTTCCAGATCCGATTTTTTGTCAATATTTTGTTTTTATTAGAAAAAAATTATTTTTAAATTTTGGCTTAAGATAAATTCTTCCTTTGTAAAGGATGAGAGCATCCAATAATAATTGGGAAACACCGTTGTATATCTTGTTCAATATTTTTCACCCCGCGTTTTATTTCACAGATGTCTATCAAACTCTGTCTTCAAGACAACCCAAAAAAGACACGGAAGGCGGCTCTTGGGCCTTTAACAAGGAGCCCTAAGCGGCGGGGATAACATTGGACCACCCACATGTGCTCCTTAAGCTCTGTTTCCTACTTCCTCGTTCGCCTGCGCTGACCCACCACCTCAGCGGCAGTTCACAGCCAGATGCTTGTATCTGCCGCACAGGTTTCTTGAGTTTTCGACCCAACGCTTGGTGAGGGATCTCACTGGCTTCCACCCTCAGCCCCACCCTTGCTCTCAGGCTGGCGTTGACATTTTGATTGATGACAGCTGGTAATCAGCTCACCTCGCCCTGCCCTTGCTTCCTGGATCCGACTCAAGCGCTCCCCCAGCTCCTTCAGGGGTGACACACTCACCTCCACCCCTTATTGTAAGGCCCTGGTTTCTGCTTGCTGTGCCCTGCCCTGGGGTATGTAAAGGACATCTCCAAGCTGACACCCTCCAGGGCCTCCAGAGGATATGGCAGGTTTCCCAAGTTTGACATCCATTGCTAACTGTAAAATTTTTCTTACCAGCTGATAGCAACAACTTTTTAAGTGGGGCTTTTGGGGAGAAGTTTATTTGGAGAGGGAGAAATAATGTTAATATTCAAGAAAAACAGACAGTTGATAAAATTCAGGAGCCAATCCTAATTTTTTAAAGAAGTACGATAAAAGTCATTTCTCAAAAACCAACAACAAACATTATATTAAACAATGAAATACTAAAACTATTCCATTAAAGTCTGGACTAAGTCATAGATGCCTCCCTCACCAAAGCTATTCAGTCTACTTTTACAAGTTCTCACTAACGCAATAAGACAAGAAAATTGACAAAGTATAAATATTGGAAATAAGAAAATGTATATGACTGTACACCTAGAAAACCAAAAGATTCTATTTTAAAAACCTCTTATAAATACTAACAGATTTTGTGAGGTAGCTGCATATAGTAAATGTACAAAATTCAAAAGCTCTTATTTATGCAAGCAATGAGTTTAAAAAGGAAATAGAGTTGCAAGATACAAGGTTAATACACAAAAGTCAATTGCTTTCCTACATACCAGCAATAAAAAAGTGAAATTTGAAATTTAAAACACAATACCATTTACATTAGCACCCCCAAAAATGAAATACTTAGGTATAAATCTAACAAAATATGTACAAGGTCTATCCAGTCATCCCTCAGTACCTGTGGGGCATTGCTTCCAGGACTCCCTGCAGATACCAAAATCTGAAGATTAGATTTCTTATAATATCTAATACAACATAAATGCTATGTAAATAGTTGTTATACCATATTATTTAGGGAATAATAACAATAAAATTCTGTACGCGTTCAGAACAGGCACAACCATCTTAGGCCTTTCAGTCCATGGTTGGTTGAATCCGTGGATGGGAAAGCCATGAATGCAGAGGGCCTACTGTATGAGGAAAACTACAAAACTCTGATGAACAAAATCAAAGAAGAACTAAATAAATGGAAGGATAGTCCATGTTCATAGATAGGAAGACTCAAGATTGTCAACATGTCAGTTCTTCCCAACTTAATCCATAGATTCAATGCAATCCCAATGAAAATCTCAGCAAGTTGTTTTGTGGATTTGAGCAAACTGATTCTAAAGTTTATATGGAGAGGCAAAAGAGTGAGAATAACCAACGCGACATTGAAAGAGAAGAACGAAGCTGAAGGACTGACTCTACTCAACTTCAAGACTTACTGCAGGGGCTGGCCCCGTGGTGCAGCAGTTAAGTTCACACGTTCTGCTTCAGCAGCCTGGGGTTCGCTGGTTTGGATCCTGGGTGCAGACCTACACACTGCTTAGCAAGCCATGCTGTGGCAGGCGTCCTACAAATAAAGTAGGGGAAGATGGGCATGGATGTTAGCTCAGGGCCAGTCTTCCTCAGCAAAAATGAGGAGGATTGGTGGCAGATGTTGGCTCAGGGCTAATCTTCCTCAAAAAAAAAAAAAAGACTTACTGCAAAGCTACAGTAATCAAGAGCATATGAAACCATGTTCCATATCATATGTCACCCAAAAAATGAATATTAAAACAACAAGATCTCCCTACACACCTACTAGAATGGTCAAAATCTGGCACACTGACAACACCAAATGCTGGTGAGGATGTGGAGCAAGAGGAACTCTCGTTCACTGCTGGTGGAAATGCAAAATAATACAGCTACTTTGGAAGACAGTTTGGCAGTTTCTTACAAAACTAAACATACTCTTACCATACGATCCAGCAATCGTGCTCCTTGGTATTTACCCAAAGGAGGTAAAAACTTAAGTCCACACAAAACCCTGCATATGGGTTTTTGCTGCAGCTTTATTCATAATTGCTACAACTCAGAAGCAACCAAGATGTCCTTCAGTAGGAGAATGGATAAATAAACTGTGGTACATCCAGACGATGGAATATTATTCAGTGCTAAAAAGAAATGAGCTATCAAGTCATGAAAACAAATAAAGGAAACTTCAGCGCACACTACTAGGTGAAAGAAACCAATCTGAAAAGGCTACGTACTGTAGGATCCCAACTATATGACATTCTGAGAAGGAAAACTATGGAGACGTGAAAGGATCAGTGGCTGCAGGTAGGGGAGGGATGAACAGGCAGCAGAGAAGACTTCTGGAGACGTGAACTGCTCTGTATGATCTATGACCATGGACACGCGTCATTATACATCTCTTCAGCCCCTAGAATGCACAGCACCCAGAGTGGACCCACACGTAAACCATGGACTTTGGGCAATGAAGATGTGCCAGTGCGTGTTCATCAATTGTAACACATGTACCATTCTCGTGGGGGGTATTGATAGCCAGGGAGGCTGTGCGTGTGTGGGGGCAGGGGGTATGTGGGAAATCTGTGTACCCTCCCCTCAATTTTGCTGTGAACCTAAAACTGCTCTAAAAAATTCTCTTAATAATAATTTTTAAAAAGGAAATGGAAAAATAATCTTATGCATAATAAAGAACAAAAATATCTTTGAATAAATGTAACAAGAAACACATAAAACTTAAGTAAACTATAGAATTTTGTTAAAAGACAGACAACACAATGATCCTGGATGGAAAAACAATGAAATAACATACAGCTTCCAAAATTAGTATAGTGGTTTATTAAGAATTCCAATTAGTACGCACCTAACACAGGAGCACCAAAATTCGTGAAGAAACTGTTAACAAAACTAAAAGGAGACATCAACAGCAATACAATAATAGTAGGGGACCTCAACACCCCATTAACACCAATAGACAGATCATCCAGACAGAAAATCAACAAGGAAATTATAGAATTAAATGAAAAATTAGATCAGATGGACCTAATAGATATATATAGGACACTTCATCCAAAAACAGCAGGTTACACGTTCTTCTCAAGCGCGCATGGAACATTCTCAAGGATAGACCATATCTTGGGAAACAAAGCAAGCATCAATAAGTTCAAGAGGGTTCAAATAATATCAAGCACCTTTTCTGATCACAATGCTGTGAAACTAGAAATCAACTACAAGAATAAAGCTGGGAAAGGGCCAAAAATGTGGAGACTAAACAACATGCTACTGAACAAACAATGGATTATTGAAGAAATTAAAGAAGAAATCAAATATAATCAGGAGGCAAATGAAAATGAAAACACACCGTACTAAATTATCTGGGATGCAGCAAAGGCAGTCCTAAGAGGAAAATTCATTGCAATACAGGCTCACCTCAATAAGCGAGAAAAATCTTACATAAACAACCTCAAACGACACCTAACGGAATTAGAAAAAGAAGAACAAACAAAGCCCAAAGTCAGTAGAAGGAGGGAAATAATAAGAATTAGAGCAGAAATAAATGATATTGAAACAAAAAAGACAGTAGAAAGGATCAATGAAACAAAGAATTGGTTCTTCGAAAAAATTAACAAAATCGACAAACCCTTAGCCAGACTCACTAAAAAAAAAAGAGAGAAGTCTCAAATAAATAAAACTAGAACCAAGAGAGGAGAAATCACAACAGATACCGAAGAAATACAAAGGATCATAAGAGAATACTATGAAAAACTATATGCCAACAAATTGAACAACCTAGAAGACATGGATAAATTCCTAGACTCATACAACCTCCCCAAACTGAATCAGGAAGAAATAGAGAATCTGAATAGACCAATCACAAGTAAAGAAATAGAAACAGTAATCAAAAACCTCCCCAAAAATAAGAGTCCAGGACCAGATGGCTTCTCTAGAGAATTCTACCAAACATTCAAAGAAGATTTAATACCTATCCTTCTCAAATTGTTCCAGAAAATAGAGGAAGATGGAGCACTCCCTAATACATTCTATGAAGCCAACATCACCCTGATCCCCAAACCTGACTAGGACAACACAAAGAAGGAAAACTACAGGCCAATATCGCTGACGAACATAGATGCAAAAATCCTCAACAAAATTTTGGCAAACCGAATACAGCAATATATCAAAAAGATTATACACCATGATCAAGTGGGATTTATACCAGGGACACAGGGATGGTTCAACATCTGCAAGTCAATCAATGTGATTCACTACGTTAACAATATGAGAAACAAAAACCACATGATCATCTCAATAGATGCAGAGAAAGCATTCGACAAGATCCAACATCCATTTATGATAAAAACCCTCAGTAAAATAGATATAGAAGGAAAGTACCTCAACATAATAAAGGCCATATATGACAAACCCACAGCCAACATCATACTCAACGGACAAAAACTGAAACCCATCCCTCTCAGAACAGGAACAAGACAAGGGTGCCCACTTTCACCACTCTTATTCAACATAGTACTGGAGGTGTTGGCCAGAGCTATTCGGCAGGAAAAAGAAATAAAAGGAATCCAAATAGGCAACGAAGAGTAAAACTCTCACTGTTTGCAGATGACATGATCTTATATATAGAAAACCCCAAAAAATCCATAGAAAAACTATTAGAAACAATCGACAACTACAGCAAAGTTGCAGGGTATAAAATCAACATACATAAATCAGTAGCATTTCTATATGCTAACAACGAACTAACAGAAAAAGATCTCAAGAACTCAATCCCATTCACGATCACAACAAAAAGAATAAAATACCTTGGGATAAATTTAACCGAGGAAGTGAAAGATCTATACAATGAAAACTACAAGACCTTCTTGAAAGAAATCGACAATGACATAAAGAGATGGAAAGACATTCCATGCACACGGATTGGAAGAATAAACATAGTTAAAATGTCCATACTACCTAAAGCAATCTACAGATTCAATGCTATCCCAATCAGAATTCCAATGTCATTCTTTACAGAAATTGAACAAAGAATCCAAAAATTCATATGGGGCAACAAAAGACCCCGAATTGCTAAAGCAATCCTGAGAAAGAAGAATAAAGCTGGAGGCATCACAATCTCTGACTTCAAAACATACTACAAAGCCACAGTAATCAAAACAGCATGGTACTGGTACAAAAACATGCACAGATCAATGGAACAGAATTGAAAGCCCAGAAATAAAACCACACATCTATGGACAGCTAATCTTCAACAAAGGAGCTGAGGGCCTACAATGGAGGAAAGAAAGTCTCTTCAACAAATGGTGCTGGGAAAACTGGACAGCCACATGTAAAAGAATGAAAATCAACCATTCTTTTTCACCATTTACTAAAATAAACTCAAAATGGATCAAAGACCTAAAGATTAGGCCTGAAACAATAAGTCTTTGAGAAGAGAATATCGGCAGCACACTCTTTGACATCAGCTTCAAAAGAATCTTTTAGGACACCATAACCCCTCACATGAGGGAAACAATAGAAAGAATAAACAAATGGGACTTCATCAGGCTAAAGAGCTTTTTCAAGGCAAGGGAAAACAGGATTGAAACGAAAAAACAGCCCACTAATGGGGAAAAAATATTCACAAGTTATTTATCCAACAAAGGGTTAACCTCCATAATATGCAAAGAACTCACACAACTCAACAATAAAAAATCAAATAACCCAATTACAAAATGGGCAGAGGACATGAACAGACATTTCTCCAAAGAAGATATACGGATGGCCAATAGACACATGAAAAGATGCTCATCATCACTAATCATCAGGGAAATGCAAATCAAAACTACACTAAGATATCACCTTACACCTGTTAGAATGGCAAAAATATCCAAAACCAAGAGTGACAAATGTCGGAGAGTCTGTGGAGAAAAGGGAACCCTCATACACTGTTGGTGGGAATGCAAACTGGTGCAGCCACTATGGAAAACAGTATGGAGATTCCTCAAAAAGTTAAGAATAGAAATACCTTATGACCCAGCCATCCCACTACTGGGTATATAGCCTAAGAACCTGAAATCAGCAATTCCAGAAGTTCCATGCACCCCTATCTTCATTGCAGCATTATTCACAATAGCCAAGTCATGGAACCAACCTAAATGCCCAGCAACTGATGATTGGATAAAGAAGTTGTGGTATATATATACAGTGGAATACTACTCAGCCATAAAAAAGGACAAAGTTGTCCCATTCACAACAACATGGATAGACCTTGAGAGTATTATGTTGAGTGAAATAAGCCAGACAGAGAAAGACGAATTCTGTATGACTCCACTCATAGGTGGTAGTTAACATATGGACAAAGAGAACTGATCGGTGGTTGCCAGGGGAAAGGGGGGTGGGGGGAGGGCACTAGGGGTGAAGTGGTGCACCTACAACATGACTAATAATGATGTACAACTGTAATTTAACAAGGATGTTAACTTTTATAACCTTAATTTAAAAAAAAGAATTCCAATTAGAGCAACAGGAAAATGTTTACATGCTAAATAAAATAATCTTAACGTTTCCATGGAAGAATAAATATATAAAGATTGCCAAAAAAGTTTTTTTTTTTTTAAAGATTTTATTTTTTCCTTTTTCTCCCCAAAGCCCCCCAGTACATAGTTGTATATTTCTCGCTGTGGGTTCTTCTAGTTGTGGCATGTGGGACGCTGCCTCAGCGTGGTCTGACGAGCAGTGCCATGTCCCAGTGCCATGTCCGCACCCAGGATTCGAACCAACGAAACACTGGGCCGCCTGCAGCGGAGCGCGCGAACTTAACCACTCGGCCACGGGGCCAGCCCCTGCCAAAAAAGTTTTAAAATGAAAATGGTGAAGGAGCTTGCTCCTCCAAGTATGAAGACTAATGATCGATGCCATTACAAACTCCACGGAACTGGGACGGGAACAGACAAGCAGATCACGAAAGAGAACACAGAGCCCAGAAGAGGATCCAAGGGCACGGAAGAACACACTCTATGCTGAAAGAAGCACGTCAGTTCAAGGCGAGCGGTGGACTCTTTCATAAATCATGCCGGCATAACTGGAAAGCACTGCAAAACCATTGAATTAGCACCCCTTTCTCCATACCACACTAAAAAATAAATTCCAAGAGAGATTAAGAGTTTTAATGTCAAAAATAAGCAATAAAAGCTTTAGAATAAAATATTAGAAAAAAATATTTGCTTGAGATAGAGAAGATATTAAACAAAACAAAAATCTCAAAATCCAAAAAACGAAAGATTGAGAGATTTACTACAAGAAAATTTTACCGTGGTGTCTGCATGACAAAAGACACCACTAAGTCATCAAATGAGCAATAAACTGGAAGAAAATATCTGTATCATTATGACAGCCTTAGGGTTAATAACCTCAATATTTTTTAATCCTATAAATTAATAATAAAAAGAGGAACAACCTAAAAATATGTGAGAAATAATGTATAGACCAGCAATTCACAAAAAAGGAAATGCAAATGACCAATAAGTTTATGAAAAATTGGTCAATTTCACTACTGATCAGAGAATCAGAAATTAAAACAATAATGAGATATCTTTGACAAAAAGTTGGAACACGGACAGTGTCCAGTCTTTGTGAGAATGTAGAGAAATGGACTCCCTCACACACTGGTGGCAGTGTGATTTGCTCCATTTTTTGTAAATTAAACGGTTTCAGAGGCTGGTCCCGTGGCTGAGTGGTTAAGTTCGTGCGCTCCACTGCAGGTGGCCCAGTGTTTCGTTGGTTCGAATCCTGGGCACGGACATAGCACTGCTCATCAAACCACGCTGAGGCAGCGTCCCACATGCCACAACTAGAAGGACCCACAACGAAGAACATACAACTATGTACTGGGGGGCTCCGGGGAGAAAAAGGAAAAATTTAAAAAATTTAAAAAACAGTTTCAGCGTACATTAAAATTAAAAGGAGGCATACCAGCCATCCCACTGCAAGTTACCTATTCTACAGAAGTAAAAGCTTCAGTACTTATATACACAGGATTTCAGTTAAGTATTATTTATAATGGTAAAAAAACTAAAAACAATTGGAAAGTCTATCCATAGGATTGAAGAAATTATAGCAATTTTGTGTGTATATTATGGAGCTCAAATGATTTCAGTCTTAATACATTGATCTGGGAAGATATCCATGATATATTGTTAAGTAAAAAACAGATTGCAAAATAATAGATACAATACAATTCCACTTCGTTAATATAAAGCAATCTGACATACGATTTGCGTTTCTATAAAATAGGGAAACAAAAGGATTCACATCCAATTCTGTGATGATGGGGAGAAGCCGGAAGGAAGGGAGAGGATTAAGTTTTTCCTTTATGCTGTTCTGTATTGTTTAAAATTGTTTCAATCAACACGTGGTACTTTTATAATAATAAAAAAATCGTAGAAGGCGGAGAGAATTGTGCACCAGGTAGAAAGAGGACTGCACGTTTTTTACATCCGGGAAGCAGAGCCGCGGTGCTTGGCAGAGGGAGCCTCCTCCCCAGCTGCCCCCGCAGGGAGAGGGAGGGAAGGAAAGCCGGTAAGTTGCTCGGGCCTTCTGATGTAGAGGACAGTGAAGCTTGCTGCCTGTGTAGTGTCATTAGTCAGTGTCCTATGGCATGACACAGCACCAGGCCACCAGCCCAAACACACAACCAACGCCTCCCTGGGTCTGCAGGGCGGGAGGGAGATCCGCAGCCAGCACCTGAGACCCTGTTCTTCCCTCCCGACGTCACACCATGCGTCCCGTGCCTTTCATCCCTGGGTCTACCTTTCCCTTAATTTTCCCTTTAAAGAAAAATTAAATCTTAGGCTCTTATAAACAACCTCCAATAAACTCCAACTTGTGTTATAAAATTCCTTTTAAGAAATAAATAATTAAAATGCTGAGACTGGGTGACATTTTGCTTACTCAAAGCTGAGCGGTGGTTAATGGCCTTCGGCCTATCCTTGGTTTCCGTTTCTGAGGACTTGCCTCAGAGGTTAACCTGCTACAAACTTGGCTACTCATAAACTAAGGAGGGAGCTCAGAATGCACAAGAGCACTCACTTTTTAAAAACTAATTTTTTGCTATTGCAATTGACCGCATCCATTTGATTATTAATTTGTTGAATTTAAATTGAAGGAAATTTGAGACTTGCACACAGAGACAAGCCTTTTATGAAGACTCCCATCTGGGAAGCAGATTTATGAGGCCTTTTGAGACCCAGAATCACTTTAGCATGAAGAAGCACCAGGCAGGCCACCCCCACCCCCCTCCTAAACTGAGAGTGTGGGGCTCCGGGAACCTGAAATGCAGAAAGATACCCAGATGGGAGGGTTCCTGAGCCGTTATGGTTGAGACCTGAATGAAGTTAACTTTTTAGAGTGAGTGGAATAGAACAGAGCTATTCTTTGAGGGCCGATTTTTTTTAAATGACTTCTCAACCAGGTGGCTGCTTGGGGCTTTGGAAGCTCAACATGAAATACAGGGAAGGAAGTGACAGCGTGATGGAGCAGGGCAGCTGTCAGCATCAAGTGAACACATGCAGAATGTTATAAAGGAGTAGAAGAGCCAGGAGCCCCAGCATCGGGCTGGAGGGGGTGGCTCCTCCCTCCACAGACTCCCCTGCAAACCACATGTTGGCAAGTAAACAGAAAGATGGACGGCTCAATGTGCACTGAAATAGGATTAAAAGTGGCAATTTAATAGCAAGATTCAAGGAGGAAGCAAAGTAGCTTTTCCACGAGTTTGTTGTCAGAAACATCTTTCCATCATTTTTGCTCGGCTTTACAATACAGTATTGAAAGAGGACTCCAAAACACTATTCCGGGAAACTGGAAAGTGTTTTCATTCTCAGTGCTAAAGATGACACAGGATAAGCAGTCAACATTGAAAGTGGAGGCTTGGACAGAAACAACAGGGCCCTCATCCATAAGCTAAAAGTGATAGCAGCACTATTGACAACAGCCAAAAAGTGGAAAAACCTGAGCATCCATCAACTTATGAGTGGATAAACAAAACATGATGTATATGAACAAACGGAGTAGTATGCAGCCTTAACAAGGAAGGAAATGCTGACACATTCTACAACATGGATGAACCTTGAGGATATCATGCTCAGTGAAAGAAGCCAGTCACAAAAGGACAAGTACTATACGATTGCACGAACACGTGGTTCCTAGAGTAGTCACATTCACAGAGACAGAAAGTAGAATGGTGATGCCAGGGGCCGGGGGGAGGGGGTAATGGGCAGTTAATGTTTAATGGGGACAGAGCTGCAGTTTGGGAAGATGAAAAAGTTCTGGAGATGGATGGAAGTGATGGTTGCATAACAACGTGAACGTACTTAATGTCACTGAGGCGTATACTTAAATACGGTTAAAATGGTAAATTTTATGTTATGTATATTTTAGAACAATAAAAAAGAAAGCAGGCAAGGCCACATTTTTCATGAATTCAACAAGTACTACTTGAGCATCTACTCCATGCTAAGGATGTGTGCGAGCAAAGCCGTACACTGAGAAAACAAGATTAATCATCCAGCTCAGGTTTGGCTCACAGGCTGCCAAACATCTCAATGAGAGCATAAGAAACTAAGTACATTCAACCACTTCACTATTTCCATCCCAAAGTTTGCAGTCCTGAAGCCAGATTACGTATTGTACAAATCTGATTGGCTTCTACGCTAAGTTAATTTCCCAACTCCCATCATTTTTGCCTGTGGCCAAAAATATGTTTGCACATAATTGATTCAAATGTTTTCAGGATAGCAAGCTCATTCTGTATTAAATACAGCCTTTGACCCCAAGAATCTTCAGAAGACACGGGTCTATTGCTCTTTAAGCCCTCCCACTTCAGTCTGAGAGAATGGACCAGGGCAAGATAAGCTTCCTGCAGATGAGAGAGAAGCATCAAGAGACTGAGAAGGTAAGACTCAGGGAGGGTCAACAGTAAAGTTAAAACTAAATCTGCTTCTCTGTAAGTTTCAGTTCATGAAACGGTATATGGCAGTGTGTGGTGGTGAGAAAAACTAGACAGAAGAGCGTTTTAATCCTAACTCTGCCATGGAATTCATTCTGTGATCTTGGGCTACAACAGTTTCTGGACCCTGTACTCTCAGACTTCAAGTGAGGGAGAGAATTGCGATTTCATAGGGCAGAGTTCTCAACAGGAGCGGTCTGTCGGGTGGGGGTGAGGCTGCATTCTCCCCATCTCCACCCCTTCGCAGAGCCCTGCTGGGGTGACACAACCTGCAGCTGACACAACCACCATACTTTTCAATCGCCCCGGTAATTATAACACACCCTGCATCCAACAGTGGGTCACTATCATTGCAACTTTGGGAGGATCTGATAAGGAAAAACGTTGCCTGCATCTGGCAGAATACCTAATAAGTAGTCAATATTATTAATCTTTGCTTCCTTCAGGTCTCTAAACACAGGGCTTTTGAGCGAAGTCACTTCTGGTCAGGGTCTATAATTCTTTTCGCCTCCCATCAAATCTCTCCCTTCACGATTCCTACATACAACACATGTAAACGTGGAATGAAATGACCACAGATCTTGGGGAGGAAGGCCCTGGGGGCTTGTCCACTGACTCTTTTGCAGCCATAACTCATATTTCTTTGCACTCTTGGGTGAATTGCAAGTAAACCAAACTGTGAACATTTGTCCAATTAACTTGGGCAGAGCCTAAAGGTCATTTTTGTCTATCCTTGAATCTAGAACCAAGCTCAGGCCCTGTGGGGAGGAGAGCATGAAGAACCTGGGGAGACAACTTAGCATGAGGATGACAAGCACAAGCACAAATGTCAGCAAGACATAGATTTAAATATTGGCTGGTCACTTGACAGAGGCATGACCTCAGTTAAGAACTTCTCTGGGTCTCCATTTCCTCATTTCTAAAATAGGAGAAAAAAAGACTCACAGAGTTTTGTGAAGATTAACTTGGGCAAAGCCTTAACACAAGGCTTAGCATATAGTAATTGCTCAGTAAGTAATAATGAATAATATGACACAGGAGCAAGACTCAGGCTTTCTGCTCACAGTAATCATACCTAACATTTACTGAACATTTGCTATGTGAAAGGTACTGTGCTAAAAGCTTTACATAGGGCAACTATCTCAAGCCTCACAGTAATTTCATGAGGTAAATGTTACCTTCTTTTCATAAATGGAAAAACCAAGGCTTGGAGAGATGGAATACCCTGCATAAGGCCACAGAGGGAGGAGCGAGCAGAGTGGGGCTTCGAAGCCGGTCTACATTACGAGAAGCCACTATTGTGCTGCTGTTGTCCTCGCCTACGAAATGAATATGTAAAGGGAACGCTCACGTCACCTCCCCCACGAAGTGTGAGGGTCCACGGATATGATGGATACAGAAGGTGCAGCCTGTGGAAAGAGAGGGACAAATGCAATTATCAAAAGTCATGGACCCTGCTTAGAGAACCACCATCTAGACAAGGACACAAAAGACTACAACCCAGGGCAGGAAATGATTCACCATGACAGCAGTACCAATATGGGATAAAGAGACTTTTTTCTTTCCTTTTCTTTCTTTTTTTTTGGCTGGGGGGACGTGATTAGGTGTTCATGCTGCCCAGGTGGAAGACAGAAGGCCACATCAGTTGTTCCCCTCAAAGGGACTGTAAAAGAATACATTTGCTTTGACTTCCGTTCCCTTTAGCAGGAGAGGCTATATGAGAAATAGCTATAACATACACATATATTTTGTTCTTTTTGTATTTGCTTTGAATTATGTTTCATCCAGACAATTACGCATCCTGAGTGAGATGCCATTTACCTGCAGGACAGCAGGGAACTGAACAGGACTGTCTCTTGAAGGCTCCTCCTGCTCATTGAAGGAGGGGAGGGGGCAGCCCGATGAACCGTAGGTCTGGCAGAGTCAGAGCCCAGGGCCTGTAAGCTATACAGTGTCAGAGTGAGGAGGGTCCTCAAAGACCCACAGGTCCAACCCCCACTTCTGCCTCACACAAATGCCTACAGCCCCTGAGCAGAGAGCTGGCCAGTGACCCTTCAGCCTCTGCTGGAATATTCTCAGGGGACTCACCACCCATTGCCACCCCTCCTTATATCAGTATGCTATGACTTCTGACCACGAAACCTAGTTAAACCCCTGGAGTAGGGCTCTCCTTGGGAGTGGCTTTAGGAATATGTTCATAGATAAGGTGCGTTTGCCAGCACCTAGGAGTTTATGAGGAAGAAGGGAATTCTCTTCATTTGAGAACAGGTCCCAACAGTGTGCGTTTTGTATAAAGTCCCCTTTTCCACACGGACATGGGGTTTTCGTCGGTTGCTGCAAGTGGGTCTGTCTGTACTTGTCCACTGTGGCCTTGGTCAGTCCAACTCTGTCCCTAGCCTGCCTATTCTCCTAGCTGAAGCTCGCAGACCCTTACCTGCACTCCCCACCTGGCTTTAGTAGTATCCAAGATTGGGACCGAACCCAGGCAAGACGGGTTTATGGACCATTAGCCCAACTCTCTGACACTTATCATCTCCCACTACCTCATCCGACTCTGTCCAATATTTCCCCCAGCTGTGGTCTTGTGGGTTGCTCCAGATACCACACCCCTACCCTACGCTTCAGTTCTGGAAAATGAAATCTCATCTCATTCCTTTTGTCTGGAAATCCTAGAAATTTCTGGAAATCTGCTTAGTATCCCAGTTCTCAAATCCCTCTTGGGCAGGGCTCTGCTGTGCTTTTGCAAGGTATAGGGCATGCTACTCTGAGGGCCTGCCATGCCCTCAGGCATCCCTGGACACCTGCTCTGCACTGTACCACCTGCCACCCCAGCCTCGGCTCATTGGAGCAGGTGTCAGACCTTACCCAAAAGTAGCCACCTATAAACCAGCCTGAAAGGTGGCTTGTGACCCCACCGCCCTGCCCATTCTCAAACTAGGTCTTTATTCTTAAGGATTTCTAAATATAACACACATAGAATCAACTGGGAGTGGAGCAGTAACAGGAAGGAGAAGGCAATAAAATAATGGCTGTAAGCAGGAGCCATGAGGTGGCAGCGAGAAGAGAAAGTCTGAGGCAGCAGGAGAGCAGAGGCAGAGAGGGCAGAAGTGCCATCACGGTGGGAAATCAGTGCAGGGAGCCGGGCTCCCAGCCCCCTCCCCGTTTTTGAGGAGAGAACAACTGGTTGTAAAAGTAACACTAGACCTTGAACAGCCTTTCTGTTCTCCACAAGGCCTATGGGAGCATTTCCCACCTCCCTTCATTCTCTGGGTATCCCTCCACCAAACCCCATCACCCGGGCCAACCAACTTGGACTCCACTCTTCACCACCTGAATACCCGAACTAACTCAGCAAGGATCTCTTCCAGGGACCAGAGTCCACCCCTGAGCCACATTCAGGTCCCCCCATCCCCCTGTGTCTGCTGAGTCACGCCCACGCCTGTCTTCGGGGCACAGCAGCCCGTGGCCCTCACCAGCCCCCAGAAACAGCACAGGCCCCAGAATGGGAAGACCTGAGCTCAGCAGCTGTCCCAGCCTCTTCAGGCAAGTGTGTAAATTTCTCTGTGGTTATTTCCTCATCCATAAACTGAAAGGTCTCGTACCTGCTCCACATACTCACAGGGATGCTGGGAGGATCAAACGAGATCAGGGAAGGGCAAGCTGTTTGGAAGAGCAACAGTAGCATGCAAAGGGAAGGTGGTAGGACATTTATGATGACTTGCTATCTACCTGTCAGTGCCCCCGCTCCATCCAGGCTGACGTCATGCTCCACGTGTCTCCTTCCCATCTTATCTTTCCTCCTGCCCTCTCTAGAGCTCCCATCTTGCACCTCAGATCCACAAGGCCCTGGTGTAGGCAAGCTCTTCTGTAGCCGCTTCCTTTGACAGGAGCCCCTGCTCCATCAGGGCGAACTCCAAAACCTTGTTATCATCTCTCTGCATCCCTCTTTTTCTCCACTTTTACAGAAGCTGAACTTTCCCCAGAAAAATTTAATTTCCCTGGGGTCAGCACCATCACTCAGAGACCAGGCAACTTCTTCCACTTCCAATGGATTCAACAGGTATGTAAAAGGACGTGGGGTCAAACTTTGCCAATTTATACCACGTTGAATCCATCAAACTGTCACCTTTCTCCTCCTTTAAACTTTCACACCCTCAACTTCATCACTAAAAGGCACGTGAATCACCAGCCCTGGCTCTAACTGACCTCCTCGTCTTGCAGGGGCTCTGTGGCCAGGGAGTAGACCAGTGGTTCTCAAAGTGAGGCCCCTGGACCGGCAGCATCAGCATCACCTGAGATCTTGTTAGAGATGCATATTCTCAGGCCCTACCCCAGACCTCCTGAGTCAGAAACTCTGGGAGCGGGGCCCAGCTCTGTGTCACAGCCTGCAGGTGATTCTGCTGCTCGGGTTTGAGAACCACGGACCTAGATTACAAACTGTCTCATCTCCCCGACTGCAGGAAGTCCACCCATGCGCCTTTTCGGCTTCCATTCAGGGCACAGAGACACGCCTCACTGGAACAGAAGGATCTGATCCCCTGCCGACTTGTGACGGCCAGCAACAGCAGCTCTGCCCCTGCTCAGCCTCTTCCCTATCCCTTCGCTGGTTTCCTATAACAGCAGCTCCAGATACCTTCTTTCTCCCTAAGCTCCATCCCACTCACTCTCCCTTTCAGTCTTGCCCTCGAAAAGGCTGATGAGGGCCAGAAGAACGGCCTCCACACTTGGAGTCAGAAGACCCGGGCTCACCACTTACTGGTGTGTGATCTGAGGAAATGGTTAAGTGAGCAGCAGTAAAGTGACTGGCCCAGTGCTCAAAAAGATCACCAAACATCGCCGCCCAGGGCCATGCTCTGCTCCTCCATTTCCCCATCTGCATAATCAGGATGGGAAGACCTACCTCATATGGGCCACATCATAAGTCATATGCAAAACAAAATGGTCGACATGAAAGTGCTTGGTAAACTTGAAGCCCTACTAATCAAGTGTGGTCCAACAGCAGCAATATCCCCTGGGAGGGTGTGAGAAATGCAGACTCCCAGGCCCTCCCCAGCCCTGCTGAATCAGAACCTGTATTTTAGCAAGACCCCCAGGAGGTTCATCTTCACTTTAGAGTTGAGGAAGTGTGATTGAAAGAACCAGGAAAATACAAGATTTTATTTAAGTATTACCATCTTCAAGTTTCTCTGTCAGCCTTCTCTTCCTCTCAACAGAACGCTCTTCCCCACCTCCAGAAGAAACACTGGCCCCTTTCCTAAGTCTGAGGTAGTCGTTCCTAACCAGCTGGCACGTTAGAACCACCTGGGCCAACCCCAGGCCAATTCAATTAGGCTATCTTGGAAAAGGGTCCAAGATCAGTATGTTTTTAAATTCCCCAGGTGACTCTAATGCGGGCCCAGCAGCGGACACTCGACAAGCCAACCACCCTGAAGTTCCATCACCTCCATTCTAGTGCCTCCTGGGGAACTTAGCTGCCACACTGTTTGCCTCATCTCTCTCTCGACCTGTCCCTCTCTGCCTCTCCACTCCCTGCCCCAACCTTATCCACTGATCTCCCGTTCCCATCCCCGTCCCCTAGCCTGCTTCTCCTTTTGGCTCCCATCACTGTGCCCTGTGGCTTTCGCTTGACCAGAGTTCAATAAATGTTCATTGATGTGGACTTTTGACCTTCCACATAGACAAAGCCCTCCACCTGGACGCCAAATCGTCCCTGGGTCTCATCCTCCCTCCAACCTGTCCCGCTTTCTTTCCTCGAAGATCCACAGGCAACTGGATCTCCATTTCCTCAACAGGCTGACACCCTGCTCTCTAAGGCAGAAAGCCTCTCCCACCATCTCTCTGAGGCAGTCACACCACCACCTTCAGACTCTGCTCAATGCTGGAGAACTCAGATAAAAGGCGCTTTGTTGTTAATTGCTATTAGGTAAACAAGAGAGGATTCCTGAAGGGACCTCCAGCATCCATGAGACAATAGATCAAAGAGGAGCCCAAATATGCCACAGGAGGCCAAAGAAGGAAGAAAGGGTTGGTTGTGCCCCACCTGGGAAACACCTGCCCTAAGACTGGGCATCTGAGGGATCTTGCCCCTTCCATGGCAAATGAGCTGGAAGGGAGTTCCGCCTGGACCTGAAGCAGAGGCCAGACAGTAACAGAAGAACATACATACTCCTTAAGGAAACATAGAGAAAAGCCCACGGGCTGGCCCCTGTAGCTGAACAAAGGAATCAGGAACTCTTGCTCTAGGCGTCATTGGGGAGCTTGGATAAGCTGCCCTGTGCCACACCCTCACGCACACATACCTGCAGGATGCAGGTGTTGTTGAATTCTAGAAGCCAGACTTGCAAATAAGTCATTGCCCACTACTTATTTCAATCATTTTCTCGTCAAATATGTGATCGATGCCTTTTCCCTGCTGGGCAAGAGAATCACAGCACAGCCCCTGACCTGAGGACGCCAAAGTCTAAAGGGGAAGGACAAAACGTAACCCGATTACCAAGTGCTGCCAGTGGCTTAACACACAAAAAAAACTAATCAGTGTTATGGGACACAGGGGAGGGACCCACCTGTGGTGCCAGGAGATAAGATGAAGTTTTGTACGGTCTGGAGACCACCAAGAGCTCTGAAGATGAAAGCAGGGGCTCACCAGGACTCCCGCCTTAGGAAATGTGATCCCTTTTACCTCCCCCCCCCCCCACACCCCACTTCAGCTGCTTGGGTTCAGTTCCCAGGCATGGAATCACCCAACTTGTCTGTCAGTAGCCATGCTGTGGCGGCAGCTCACACAGAGGGACTTACAACTAGAATATACAACTGTGTACTGGGGCTTTGGGGAGGGAAAAAAAGAGAGAGAGGAAGATTGGCAACAGATGTTAGTTCTGGGCAAATCTTCCCCAGCAAAAATAAGAAGAATTGTGGAATGGTTGTCTAAAGAGTTTGTACTGATCCTACTGGAGAGAATGACAATGTTCATTTCCCCAAACCCTTCAAAACCTCAGGCACTGTCACTGAAGCAATGAGAATGTCACTCTGTTAGGTGCAAATGGAAACTAAGGGTTGTGTTGATTTATGTCTCCTCAATTACTACTAAAATTAAACACGTTTTCAAGTTTCATGGCATGAAATTCATCTTTAATTTGCTTCTTCCTTCTTTGTCCCCCACATCCAAAGCCATGTTGTTTTTCCTCTGATGGTGTCTCTTTACTTCGTTCCTGTCTCTGCATCTCTGATGTCCCCAGCCCAGTCCAAGCCCACAGCCACTCCCCTCTTGTCCTGGCCTGTCTCCCTGCCCACAGTCCTCCCCTCTGCAGTCCACTCCCGGCATCGTGCTTAACTTGCTAAACCATCACTCTCATCAGGTCACTCCCTCTATAAGAAGCTCAGAGGCTCCCAGTGGCCCAACGATTGAGTCCTCTGCGAGCTTTCCAGGTTCTCCACAGAGATGCCCCTCCCTGCCCTTCTGGCACCCTACCACCCCTCATCTCAGCTCAGCCCACTTCCTGTCCCTGACTCCCAGCCAACACTGCACTCCTTTGAGCTGTCACAACTCTGAGCTCCTCACGGAACCTTTTCCTCGTTATTGGAGAGGAAATCGACAGCTGTCTTCCTATGATGCCATGTAGTTCGCCATTTGTGACTAAGAACCAGTTTCCTATAGAAACGTGTTAAATGTTGATAGGCTGCCTAACTGAAACAGCTGAAAACCAGAACAGAGCTGAATCACAGGGCTGGGTCCTTCCCACATTCAGGGTTCTGGGAGGTGTGTGGTGCTTCTAGAAACAGCACATCACATCAAAGAGACCACAGCTCAGTGAAATCCCTGCTCTACCACCCACTAGACTGTGACCTTGGGAGGTTACCTAACTCTGTAAACTTTCGTTTCCTGGGTGTCACAAGTTGGGGTTTCCAGGATGAAGATGCGGAGATGGAGTTTGGCTTGCAGGGTATTTATTGGGAATCAATGCCTGCAGACAGGGAGGGTGGAGGAATCAAGATTGGGCAGAGGGAGAAGCTGAACTGCAACAAAGCTTCAGCCAACCCCGTGGGGAAATTTGGAGCATATGTGGTCCATCAGACTGGACCTTCTTGGCCCGGGTGGCCAAGCCTTTAAATTCCTGCCTGGATCCATCATTGAAGCAGACAGCCCAGGATACACATGACATTGAACAAGAGGCTGCCTGCTGGAGGCGCTCTGCTGACATCACTCCCACCACTAGAGCTACAAACCTTTCCTTGAAGGAGGACCTGGGCAGCACACCTCCTTACCCACCACGCTTGTTTATAGAATGAGGATGATATGAACAGGACCTACCCAATGTTGTTAAGACAATGAAATATGCTAAGCATTTAGCACATAGAACACCTGGCAGAGTGGGATTCAGTAAGTGTTTGCTATTATTGCCATTGCCGTCACAGGTAGAGTAAGAATTGGAGAAAGAGTTCTCCCCTTTCTTTAATTCATCCAATGCATAGGTAGTGACCACAACCAGGTGTCAGGTACTGTTCTATGAAAGGGAGTGCTGGTCTGAGGATATATATATTCAATAGGTGGCCATGGCTGGCCTCATCAAGAAGAGAATCTGTGGCATAGCAGTTAAGTTCACGTGTTCCACTTTGGCAGCCCAGGGTTCACTGGTTCAGATCCTGGGCACAGACCTATGCACCACTTATCAAGCCATGCTGAGGCAGTGTCCCACATATAAAATAGAGGAAGATAGGCACAGATGTTAGCTCAGGGCCAATCTTCCTCGGCAAAAAGAGGAGGATTGGCAGTGGATGTTAGCTCAGGGCTAATCTTCTTCCAAAAAAAAAAGAAGAGAATATGTGAACCAAGACTTGAAGGAGGTGAAAAACATATGGGACAGCCGTGCAACAGCCCTGCGGAGGGAGCACACCTAGAATGTTCAAAGCCAGAGGGGCAGAAACAGAATGAGCAGAGGGAGTGGAGCAGGTGAGGTCGACGAGGTGACAAAACTGCTTCCCAGGTGAGGTGGTGTGCCAAAACAAATCAAACTCGTATGTGGTCAAACCTCACCACCAACTCAGGGGTTCAGAAATACAGGTGACAGGGCAACATGATAAACACCCTGGGGAAGTAATCAGCAAAATTAAGACCGTGGGAAACTCCACAAGAAAAATAAACTAGTTCCTTCAAAAACAACCCAAAATTGAAAAATTGCAAGAGGCCAAAAAAAAAAAAAGAGGAAACTATAGATTAAAAAAGACAAGTATATCCATCAATCCCACTAAACACATAAATCTTATTTGGATCCTGATTCAAACAAGCAAACTGTCTTCCAATTAGTAATCATCATCACCATCTTATAGTTGAGAAAACATGAGCACTAAGTGGATATTTAATGATAGCAAGGAATGACTCTGGGATGGGTCTATCGGCCACGTGATTTCAGGAAGGGAGATTGTGGATCTGGAATCTGCCGAGAATTCAGAGAGGCCTCCAGCCCCAGTGCTGCAGACAAGTATTTAGATAATAACTCTGTTTGACTTTCCCAAATTCCTGTCGAATATGTGCGGGAAGCACAGCCCCGGGCCACGCTGGTCAGCACTGCTAAGAGGCCCGGGAACATTCCTGGTCTTGCCCATCTCGCCTCCCTTCCTTGTCACGTTGTATGAGAACCAAGAAAACTTGCGCACCTCAGATTCCTACCCTGCGCACAGCACAGAACGTTGCCATCACTGCCTTCGACAGCCCCACCTTCTTTTCCCAGCTCTGAGGAAGCTCTCCGTCATCATGCTCAGGTCCTGGACTGGGAGTTCCCAGCTTTGGTCTCTAACTCGGCTTGAGGACTGACTGACTCTTCACCAGACCCTTCGTTCTTTTTCTTTCTTTAAAAGAAGGTCCACACTCAGTTTTCTCTCCAAGCCAAATGCGTTGGGTATCGGAGAGCACATCCCTGGATCAAGTGGAGTATTTTTTTAAGTATTGTAGGAAGGAAGTTTCTGAGTTAGATGATTGCTACTGGTACTTTACTATAGATTCTGAAAAGATTGGAAAATGAAAATGCACAGCCACTAGAAGCTTCACAGCTGGGCAGTGGGTCTATTAGCAGCACCTCCTCCCCCTTAAATAAGAATGCCTTTCCCTCACTGGCACAGGATGCCCCTTTTCCCACAAAACCTCCTCATTTCACCCACTTGATATATCTAAGAAACCGGGCTTGGCTTTATGCCTGGTGACAGAGCTTTTGAGAGCCATTCCCATGTGGCTAATAAAGGTCACACTCTCCCTCTAATAGCCAGATTTGCATTTGCTTTCTGTTCAATTAAAGAAGATTTGCTTGGAAGACAGTGCCCAGAAAAGAATAACCAATGATATTCTTCACAAACACCATCTCCTGAGGGGGCAACAGGCAGGAGAAAAACACTTGAATTAGAATCAATTTCCAGACCTGTCACTAACCAGCTGTGAGACATCTTTTGCCTCTTGAGGTATTAGTTTTCTCATCTGTAAAGTAAGGCATTTGGACAACATAATCTCCTTCGCTCCTTTCTGCTGCAGAATGCTATGATCTTTCTAATTTACTGCATTATCTCTCACTCATCCTTTGTCATTTATTTCCAATTCATAATCAACAGGAATTGAGTATATATTGAAAACAAAACACAATCATGCATCGCTTAACGGGGATACATTCTGAGAAAAGCATCAGGTGATTTTGTTGTTGTGCAAACATCATAGAGTGCACTTACACAAACCTAGATGGTCTAGCCTACTACACACCTCGGCTATATGGTCTAGCCTATTGCTCCTAGGCTGCAAACCTGCACAGCATGTTACTGTCCTGAGTACTGTAGGCAATTGTAACACAATGGTAAGTACTTGTGTATCTAAACATAGAAAAGGTACAGTAAAAATATGATATAAAAGATAAAAAATGGCACACCTGTACAGGGCACTTACCAGGAATGGAGCCTGCAGGACAGGAAGTTGCTGTGGGTGAGTGAGTGAGTGAGTGGTGAGTGAACAGGAAGGCCTGGGACATTAGTGTTCCCTAGTGTAGACTTTATACTCGCTGTACGCTTAGGCTGCATGAAGTTTATTAAAAAATAGCTTCTTTCTTCAATAATAAATCAACCTTAGCTTCCTATAATTTTTTTACTTTATAAACTTTTTAATTTTTTTAACTTTTTGGCTCTTTTGTAATAACACAGCTTAAAACACAAACATATTATACAGTTGTACAAAAATATTTTCTTTATATCTTTATTCTATAAGCTTTTCTCTATTTAAAAAAATTTTTTTTTTCACTATTTAAACTTTTCTGTTAAAAACTAAGACACAAACACATTAACCTAGGCCTGCACAGGGTCAGGATCATCAATGTCACTGTCGTCCACCTCCACATCTTGTCCCCCTGGAAGGCCTTCAGGGGCAATAACACATGGAGCTGTCATCTCCTTTGATAACAATGCCTTCTTCTGGAATGCCTCCTGAAGGACCTGCCTGAGGCTCCTCTTGAGGAGGGGTCACTCTTTTCAGAAATATGTCCCTGGTGGTTTGCTTGGTTTGTTTCTTTTTTTAATAATAGCTTTGCTTATAAGCAGATAATACACCATGAATATTCCTCTCTACCAATGAAAACCTTTCAGTGTTGGGGTCCATGTTTTCAAACTTTTTAAGAAGCTTGTTGAGGTCTACAAAAGCTTCTGCTAAACTTTCACTGTGAATATTCTTGGGGGGTTCTTGTTTTTCTTCTCCTGAAGTTTCCTTTTCTCTTGCCTCTTCTTCAGCTATGCAATCCTGTTCTAGTTCCAACAGCTCCTCATTAGTCAGTCCTTAAGGAACCACCTCCCGGAGCTCTTCAGTGTCATCCTCATCCACACCCAGGGTAAAGCTGTTTGCCATCTCAGCCGCAGCCTTGTTGATGTTCGCAACCTCTTCATCCTTTGAAGTCATGGACAAACCGCTTGAGAGTCCTCTTCCAGATGTCGTTCATACACTCCTTGGTGACATCATCCCAAACCCAAGCAAGCTTCTTGATGCAGTCGTAGGTGTTTTAATCCTTCCAGAATTGCAGTGTCCTCTCAGTGTCTTGCTCAGTTGCACCAATAGCCTGAGCAAAGGTCTTCCTCAGGTAGTAGGCCTTAACTCCTTGATCCATTGGTTGGACCAAAGAGGTGGTGTTTGGAGGGAGAAACACTGCTTTGATATTTGGCTAAAGATCTAAAAGGAGGGTGTCCAGTAGCATTATCAACAATAACCAAAATCTTGAAAGGTACGCTATTCTCCACACAGTACTTCTCCATTTTGCTGACATAGCAATTCAGGAGGGCATCTTGGAAGAGGAGCTGGGTCATCCATGACTTCTTATTGCTTCTGTAGTACACTGGTAGTGTGTGTTTATTGATATGCTTGAAGACCCTGAGGTTCTTACTGTGTCAGATCACAAATGGTTTCAATTTGTAGCCTGCAACATTGCCCCCAAACAAGACTGTTATCCTGCCCTTAAAAGCCTTGAAACCCGGCATTTATTTGGCCTCCTCATGGATGAAAGTCCTTTCAGGCATCCATTTCCAGAATAGGGAGGTTTCATCCATATTGAATATTTGCTCTGGCAAGTAATTTTCTTCCACAATCAATTTATTGAGAGTTTCCAAAAATTCTTCAGCTGCTGTCACATCAGCACTTGCAAATTCACCACTCACTTTCACATTATGTAAGGAATAACAATTCTTGAGTCATTTAAACCACCCAGAGCTATCTGTAAATTCAACATCGTAGTTGGGTCCAGCCTTTTCTTTCAACATCAAAATAAGACTTTTGCTTTGGCTGTGATCATCGTGATGCTGAGAGCGATATACGCTTCTGTGTCTAGGCTTCAATCCAGGTCATTAGAAGTTTCTTCGTGTCTGATATAGGCCCTTCTCAAATTTTTGTTAGTCTCATTGTCTTCAAGGAAACAGATCTTTTAATGGCGTCTGTCGCTTTGTTCTTGTTCTTCAAGACTGTAGCTGTGCTCACAGGAATGGGACATGCCTGACTGGTGAGCAATAACCATCACTGATTTTCCACCTTCATAGTCCTTAATCACTTTCAATTTCATTTCCAGGTCAATCACTCGACATGGCCTCTTACTGGCAACATTAGTAATGGATTCTGTATGCTTAGGGGCCATGATGAACAAAACAACAGGAGATCAAATCAAGCACAAGAGAAAACGATGCAATCAAGAGACACGGTAAACACGACATGTATGAGGCAAACACGAGATGTATGAGGTTGCTGCAGGCATAATACGGCATACTGTTTTACAGTAAACTAAGTAGAAAGATTATTTATTTAGATTATTATCTGAAATAATGATAAAAAGTAGAGTATAGTAAATACATAACCAGTAACATTGCCATTTATTATCAAGTATTATGTACAGTGTGTAATCGTACGTGCTATGCCTTCATATGACTGGTAGCACAGGTTTGTTTATGCCAGCATCACCACAAACATGAGTAATGTGTTGTGCTGTGACTTTATGATGGCTACAGCATCACTAGGTATATAGAAATATCTCAGCTCCATTATAATCTTATGGGACCACCATCGTACATGCAGTCCATCATTGACTAAAACATCGTCATGTGGTGCAAGACCGTAGGTAATAAATGATTACAATGCAATACCTAGCAAAGATTAAACAAGTCCATTTAAAAAATACAAAGGATAAATACATTTCAGAGAAGAAACACAAATAGCTGATAAATATATGAAAAAATGCTCAATCTCACTAGTAATCAGGAAAATTAAAATTAAAATGAGGTGCCGTTTTTTCTCCCTCAAAATGGTAAAAATGTAAAAGATTGATAATGTCAACTGTTGGCAAGGATGTGGAGAAACAGGAGTGTAACTCAGGACAAACTTTTTGGGGACAGCATTATCTACCAAAATGTGAAAGTTTAGTACCCTTTGATCTTGGTCTATGAATCCACATTTTAGAATGTGTGACATCATTGCATGTAATAACAAAAAAATTTAGACACAAACCAAATGTCTTTCTATAGGGGAATGGTTAAATACAGTACAGCCCTGCTATGGAATACCACGCAGCCACTAAAAAGAATGAGGTAAATTTATACAAACTGATAGAAAATTATACCCAAAATACATTGTCAAGGGAAGAAAACAAGCAATCCAACAGTATGTAAAATATAGTCCTATTACTATAAAGCTCTCTTCATTCTCCTCTTTCTCTATATGAACATGAGTGCCTGTGTGGAGGAGGGCAGTGGATTGATGGAGGGATGCAGAGGCAGGGTGGCTGCAAGTGGTTATATAGACTGAACATAGGACATTCATATGGTAGACATTGTGGATTTGCATATTTATTGTTATACAATTTTCTGGCAGATGGCAGGAGTGCCTTTTTCTAACTCACACAAACATACCTTATAGGCTAGTGGCAGTCCTACGAAGGGGACTTTCATCTTATTCCGTATATTTGTGCATTATTTTTACAAGCATGCATCACCCTTATGACCAAAATGATTGGAAAATTTGAACATCGCCCTTGACTTCAATTAGCTAACAATCTAATGGAAAACTGAAAAAGACAAGGACCAAAATCATATAGTCTTCTAGCCTGATCACCCTTAGATAACTTGAAGACAGCTTTTGCTTTCTGAAAATCTTCTAGTTCCCGTAACTAGTCTGACTTTTAAAATCACAAAAATCAGACAGCTCCATCTCGAAATTCCATATATTCTCACAGTGTTCCAAAGTCTTCCCACAGCTCCAGGTACCCCTTTTCTTCATGCTTCAAACTTCCTTCCATTGTTCTCCCCGCCCACTCTCCCTACTGAGGGGCTTTCCAGTCCACAGTCACCCATCTTCAACAAGAAATCTTCCTTGAAAGGACTCAAGTCCAGAAACACATTGGGTCAGGCACCAGCTGACATCAATAAGTATTCTTCTCAAAGTTTTGGCAGTCGTACCTGAGGCCCCTCCCATTCTAATGAGACACTTTCACATTTATCAGTGAATCCTCCCGTATCCCAACGCATTCATTGATTCATTGATTCAACACAAAATTATTGATCATATTCTCTGAACCAGAGCCTCAGCCAGTTGAGTCAGACACGTCCTTATCCTCAAATCTGCCAGTCTAGTAAAGCACACGGAGACATCAACAAAGAACTGTGAGTCAAGATGGTAACGCTACCATGCAGGCACAGTGCTGCAGAAGCCCAGACAAGAGATCTCCTATCTGGAAGACGGAGAGGGCTTCAGAGAGGAAAGCTGTTGGAACTGAGCACAGAAGGCTAAGAGGAAGGCAGGAGCAGGGATTCTTGGCGGGTGTGGTGAAAGACACGTTGTAGCTCGAGCAGCAGGTGCTGCAGAAGTGAGGTTGGAATGGACTGCATGCAAAGGACTCTGGAACGGATTCAGCCGGTCACAGGGAGCCACCAAAGAAGATTAGTCAGGGAAACACACGACAAGCTGTTTTTTTGGAAATATAGCCATGGTAGCAGTTTGAAGGATGACCTAGAGAAAGCAGGACTAACATCAAGAAGACCAACTAGGAGGTTGGCGCTCTAGACTGGGCACACAGCCTTTAAAAATTGACACACTCAGGGACATGAACAGACATTTCTCCAAAGAAGATATACGGATGGCCAATAGACACATGAAAAGATGCTCATCATTGCTGATCATCAGGGAAATGCAAATCAAAACTACACTAAGATATCACCTTACACCTGTTAGAATGGCAAAAATATCCAAACAAAAAGTGACAAATGTTGGAAAGGTTGTGGAGAAAAAGGGACCCTCATCCACTGTTGGTGGGAATGCAAACTGGTGTAGCCACTATGGAAAACAGTATGGGGATTTCTCAAAAAATCAAAAATAGAAATACCTTATGACACAGCCATCCCACTACTGGGTATCTATCCTAAGAACCTGATATCAGCAATTCCAAAAGTCCCATGCACCCCTATGTTCATCACAGCATTATTTACAATAGCCAAGATATGGAAGCAACCCAAATGCCCATCAACTGATGATTGGATAAAGAAGATATGGTGTGTGTGTGTGTATATATATATATATATATATATATATATATATACACAATGGAATACTACTCAGCCATAAAGGATAAAATCGTCCCGTTCACAACAACATGGATGGACCATGAGGGTATTATGTTAAGTGAAATAAGCCAGATAGAGAAAGACAAACTCTGTGTGACTCCACTCATAGGTGGAAGTTAAACATAGAGACAAAGAGAACTGATTGGTGGTTACCAGGGGCAAGGAGGGGTTGGGGGAGGGCACAAAGTGTGAAGTGGTGTACCTACAACATGACTAACAATAATGTACAACTGAAATTTCAGAAGGTTGATAAACTATCATAATCTTAATAAAAAGTTTAAAAAAACAAAAACTGACACACTCAAACAGGAAATAACGCTCCAACCTCATATAGTCTGAAATAAATTACATTATATTGAACCTCCAACATTCTTCTATTTGAAACCAAGTTTGGATTTGAAGAGAATACAGAAATTTAAAACTCTGGTTCCAATTACATATCCTTAAGACATCTACCAGAAGAATGGGAGCTGACTTGAATATGCTTTATCCAAAGATTGACTAAAGGCACTTAGCTTCCCTTTAGGAATCTGCACATTGGAGTTCAGGGTTAAAAAAAAAAAAAGTTGAGCTTAACTATTTTCTTAGCCACGAACTATAATTTGCACTTGGCATCAGCCGCTTAGAATTAGAAACTTCCATCTTTCTTACATCAAGCACATAGCTCACGTTTTAAGGTGGAAGTTCATTCCTCCATCTTCCATGCCATTCTTCAAAACGGTGGAGAGAAAGAGGAAGGAAGCCAGGCAGGCAAAAAGACAAACCCCATGAAAAATCTCTCTCTGTCTGTCGGAGCTGAGAGTTTCTTTCGTGTCTGCAAAACAAACATGTGAGTCAGCCTGAGAAATAGAACACCTTGAACAATCAGAAAATTCCACATGTCTCACCTACAGGTACCTTCAGGCTGATCTTCAGTATTTCTTAGGGTCAAAAAAGCCAAAGTGGAAGGGAGAAAATGCAGATCAGCTGTGGCAGGAGGAAGCCTGGCCAGAAAACGAGTCCATCAGGACAGCGGGTGTTACTCAACCTTCAAGTTCAAACAGGACCTGAGTGCTTCAAAGGGGAGCTACCTAATGGAGAAGGAAGCTGGCTGCCCAGGAGAATGTCAGTCATTAGGAGAAAAAACATTTCAAAAAGGAAGGTAAGGGATTCAAAGAGTTTTTGAGATGATATGCACTTCTCACACAAAACACAAACTTGTATCTGAAAATTTGCAGCTTTTCCAAGCACATTAAAAATTAACTGAAAAAGAAAAAAATCTTGTTTGGCCCATTCTCTTTATATTTGAGAAGTTTTATTAACCTTAAGTTTCTGCACATACTATTGTCTACATAAGTAAAATAGGAGAATGTCTATATAAACGTAGAAAGTATTTTCATGGAAATAAACTAGATACAGATTCTAGGCCGATAGTTAACCATTAAGTACACGCGCACACACACACACACGCAGAGTAAGCGCTTGCAGTCATTGCCACACCAACTAAATGCCTTTAGCAATCAACATCCTGGACATTTGAACTTTTCCTCCAAGAGCCAGTGTTTTCACAAACACCATCTCATTTCTACACACAACATTCCCAGGACGTTCCTAGAGGCAGAGACTATCTCCATTTTGTAACCATAAAAAAATGAGGTTCCAAAAGGCTAACTGACTTGCCGCAGGTCACAGAGTCATCAGTGGGGGCCCACACGCCAGGGAGGCAGACAGAGGTCACAGGGAACTCTCTGGGCCCCTCCACGACAAAAGCCATTGACACTAAAACTATATTTTAACGTTTCAACAACCATTTTGGACACGATCGTTCCCCAAACCACATTGTAATAGAGCTGTCACTTTTGTTCCAAGAATGCTCTCTGATGGTGAAGAGTGCAACAAGCCTCCTCCTTGATCCAAACTGGTTTGCCCAGACCTCCTCGCTCAACAGGTGGGAGGAAGTGCAAATCTGGGAACCAAGACTTGCAAACAGAGCCAACTCAAAACAGAATCCAATCATCACCACAGCAAGCTCCCCAACCTGCATGTGAGCTTCATCTCCTTTCCGGGCATAAGTCAGAACCTTCACACTTAGTGTAAATAACAACCAGCCTGTGAAATCCCTAAGACACTTTCTCAATGTCCCCTAACATTGCCTGCTCACTCAGCCCTACAAGCCCCTTCAGGATCCAGGCCGAGTTGTTGGCCCCAGTTGTCCTAACTGATGCCAGTCAGGGAATGTGCCACGCTCTCTCTCACCTCTGGGCCTGTGCATAGGCCGCGTCCCTATCTGGAAAACTCTCTGCTGGGGTCCCTCATCTGCACCACTTGTTATCCACTCATCCCCCATGCTATATGTCACTTCTTCCAGGAAGCCTTCCTGACCTCCCTAGCTATATGTTTTCGTAGCACCCTGTCCCTCTCCTAGCCAACACTCCACACAATAATTACCTGTGGACTGGTCTGCCCCCTCTGTTTAGACCACGAACTCCAGGAGGACAGGGGCTGGGTCCCTCTTCTTCGCCATTGTGTCTCCAGCACCCAGAATAACGCCCAGTTATGAATAAATGATCAATGACTGTTTGAAATCAACAAACATTTATGGCTTACCATTAGGGCAGACCCACTGCTAGACACTGAAGATAGAAAGATGAAGACGTAATGTCCTTTTCCCTCAGATAAATTATGATCTCTTAATCTGTGATGGCTTTTATCTTTATTTCATAAACAGATAGAGTTTTACAAAAATACAACTACTCAGTGGGTAACTGTTGAGAAGGGCCCAGTGAGCCCTGGGGCTAGTTACAACTAAAACAAGAATAACCTTCTCTTTGGTATCAGTGATGTTTCTGAAATGTTGAGTCTCAGATCTGGCTTTTAAACTACTGCTTCCTGTGAACTAGCACAGAGATGAGAATACTCTAGGCCACAAAGTAGCATCATCCTTAAGGCCAAATGCGTGGCTGCCTCCCCAGAGCAGGGGGACTCCAAACGCTGACCTGGCTAGGGACAAAAGTAGAGTGAGCAGTGAGGGAGACTAGGTTTTCCTTCTCTTTGCAGCTGCCCTTTCCACAAAATAACTGTGAATAACAGAGAAACTCCAGCCAACTAAAAAGGAACACAACCTCACGCCTTTGACCTAACCTTCCTGAGCTCTGTTTCTAAACTAGCCCTGCCCCATCCCTGGATACAGGGATCCTAGTCGGTGGTTCTCAAAGTGTGGTCCAGGGACCCGCAGCTTCAGCATCACCTGAGAACTTGTTGAAAGGCAAATTCTCCGGTCCCTCCCCAGACACACTGAACCTGAAATGCTGGAGCGGGGCCCGGCTTCCTGTTTTAACCAGCCCTCCAGGTGGGTCTGATGCACAGTCAAGTCCGACAACCACTGCCTGGTGCTTTATCTTCACAGGCTCACTGCTCACTGAGTTCCCTTGTTTACGTACTTAAACAGCTTATTTATTTCATGTTCTCCCTCATTGGAATGAACTTGCCTGGAAACTAGGACCTTGTCCGTGTTGCTCAGGGCTCTGCATTTCTATGGCTTTGAATGCGCCTGCATCTGATGGTGCTCAGTAAATGATGGTCGAGTAAACCAATCTTCCTCTTTTTCTTGTTTTCCCGGGAGCTGGCCAAGAACCATCCTAGAAGGAGTTAAATTCCTCTCATGAGTCATCTGGCCAAGACACTGGTGATCTGTCCCTGGATGATAAGGCTCCAAGGACAGGAGATGTGACATGGCCCATCTTCATGACCCTTTGTCCAAACCCCCGAGGCTGGAGTGCTCACGCATAAGTGTTCTGAACTCACCTTCCAAATGTCAGAGGCCTGATGTCATTCCACAGTCGAGACATCTTGGGCCCTGAATGGATTCGGGATCACTAAGGAAATCCCCTCGACAGGTGAACGGACTCTTTGTAGCCCCTCCAGCACTTCTGATGAGTCAATGCGGCCAAGTATGGCATCCTCTACAGGGTCCCCTTACCTCCGTGCATCTGTCAACTCCCCTTCCACAGCACCCAGGGGAGCAGAACTCAGCTGCTCATTACGGTGCGCAAAATTCCATCTCTAGGTTTCATGGTTTCCTAGGGGGAGAAGTTCTCCCCAGCTAGGTCAAAGTGTCAGGAAAGCCAGATCTTGGGGCAAGAGTCAAGTGAAACAGCCATTCATAAAAAGAAAGATAATAGCTGCCACCTATGTTACACCATACTCACGTCATCTGGTGTAAAATGTACGTACTGTGATATCTGTTTCCCTCAGATGAGGAAACTAGGGCTTGGAAAATAACCTTTCCATGGCCTTACAGCCATCAATAGGTGGACCTTGACCTCTAACCCTGATTTGACCCGGAAGCTCTTCTTAACCTCTAAAAATTGATGAGCGTACAGTGGCCGTCAGGCCCCTCCCCTACATGGGCCAAGCCAGCTGCAGTAAATAATTTACAGCTGCAGCTGTAAATACCTGTGAGGTAGGGAGAGAGAAAATTAATGTTTAGGAGGGGATAAACTGGGGGATTTGAAGGCCAGGTTAAGAGGACTCTTGGCTCCCAGCTTCTCCACCCAGTCCGTCTGCCCGTGAGGATGCCACACCCCTCCTCCTGGATTTGCCTGGGACCTGCCTGGACGGTTAATATTAACCTGAGGTGATGAGCTCCCTTGCCAGGTTCCAGGGCCTCTTAGAAAGGTGGGATGCTGACTCACTGCCTACGTGGCAGCCACGTGTTTCCACAGCGCCTAGGCAGCAGCAGCCAGCGGGCGGCCTCCTGC
This sequence comes from Equus asinus, assembly GCF_041296235.1. NCBI lineage: Eukaryota > Metazoa > Chordata > Mammalia > Perissodactyla > Equidae > Equus > Equus asinus. The sequence continues at coordinate 61,881,557 of NC_091797.1, read as the reverse complement.
GCTAAGCAGAAGGGCCTCTTCCTCGGGGCGAGGAAGGGGAAAAGTAGCTGGTTTTCAGTGTCTCCATCAGGGGAGGAAGGGCGCGTTAGCAAGGAGGAAGGAGGGCGTTCCAAGCAGCTTAGGGAAAAGCTTCCCCTGATGGGCTCCCTGCTGCTCCATCTGCCGTCTACATCTCCGGAGGGTGTCTCCAGTTTTCCCCAATCACCAACTAACACGCAAGGGGAGGCCGGGCTGGTGTGGAATGAAGATTTATGAAAAGCACAACCAAGGAAGGGTTAAAGGCAACCTGTGATATGACCTGTCTGCAGAACGCTTAGCCCCTCCAACAAGGCCCTGCAAGTTCCAGAAGCAAAGGCCAGGTCTCCCTGTCTCTCTGCCTCGCTCCCACCCTCTGGACCACATTTTCTTGCTCTGAAGACAGAGGTGCCTGAGGCTGTCAAACCTCCTCCCACCGCACCCCGCCCCCAGCATGTTAGCAAATCTCTGGATAAGGATAGAGAAGCCAGGCTTCACGCGCCTTTCCTTCTGCCCCCGTGAGCCTCCCAACAAAAGTAAAATTAAATAAAATGAAAAGTTCTGTGCAATTGAGATTGTAGAAACTGACAGCTACAAACCTGGCACACATGGGAATAACAGGAGAGAGCACGGGACCTGCAGATGTCAAAAGACGTTATTCTGAACGCAAGTGCTCCTGCCGGGAGGGAAGCTGCCCTGCGGCTTCTCTCAATGCCTTTAACCCTAAAAACACCGTGGCAATGCTGAGACAGATCTGGGTACGCTGGCAGGGGTACATCCACCTTCTCAGCTCTGACACCCCCAGCAAGGTTTGAAAGCTCAGGAAGTTCCAAGAAAGCCCCTCTCCTGCCTGACCTGCTGGTACTGAGGCGGAAGCATGGAGAAAGAAGAGAGGCTGGAAGGCAGCAGCAACGTAAATCCAGCCCTGGGCCACAGCCCTGAAGTAAAGCCCTGACTTTCAGGAGGCTGGGACTCGCTCAGCTTCTGTTAAGCTGAAACATGCCTGGTGCTACAGCTTATGGGCGCTGGCTAATCGCACCTTCTGATTCACACCATTGTTAAACCGACAGCTTGGGCAACAAGGAGAATCACCCAGGGCCCAGCGCTCCAGGCCAAAACTGAGCAGAGTGCAAACTCAGGGCACGCAGATGTTTGGTAAATGAGTGGTGTGACTGCCCGGCCTGCTTTCTGCCCCAGACCATGCGACTTGTCCCTCCAGAGAAGAGGAAAGTCTTAGGGAGAGGAGCCTGGCTCCCTCTGGACCACATTTGCCTGTCTAGGGAGTCGCCGCTTCCCACAGCTGTCACACCCTGTTTTAAGACACCAGAACTAACCCACTGGGCCGCTGACATCCCTTGCCAGCCTGGGGCCCGCGTGCAGGTTGGAGCACGCAGCTGACATCACGCCTCAGTCTGGGTTAGCTGTCCCAGGGGCCCGAATCCCATCGCTCCTGCACATGACCCCAGTTGCAACAGTGGGTTAAAGTTCAGAAGCAGGCTGCTGAAAACATCCACGGTGATAAGCTGCACCTTTTGCGGCAGATAACCCCGGCAGGAGAGAAAACAGGTTACAGGACCTCTGAGCTGTCCCTTCCAGCAGCCTCGCTAATAAAGACCTCTGACCAGTCTTTCTGCTGCTGATCCCCATTTACAGTAGATTAATGGAAATTTAATATTTTTTCCAAAATAAACAACGAGCCTAGTGCTTTATTTTTCAGCACCCAGCTTATGTTTTATTTATTTTTTAAATTCAACTTATTTAAATTGAAACCAAAAAAACTGGCTCACCTATTTCTTATTTTGAGTAAAATAAACACATCAGTCTTCTAAGGGATGTTTTCAGAGGTGAGGCAGAGGAGCTTCTTCTCCTCTCCAGCTGCTCATGGAATCAGGGTTTGCAATCAGCAAGCAAACCCAAGCAATGCTGATGCCGTGAGTCAGCCCTGAGCCCCAGGGGCTGGCTGAAGGATCCAGGTGCAGGGCTGTTTTGAGGGGAAGTGAACTTTGTCCTCTAATCAAAATGTTCAACTGGACTCAGAATCTTCAACTTGGGATCTCATAGCTCTGAGAGGAGGAATCATTACCAGGTTTAATTGGTTTAGAATAAGAGGGGAAAGGATACAAAAGGCAGCCGCAGCCTTAAGGAGCTTACAGTGCAGTTGGGAAGCCCAGAGCAAAACACAGAGAAGTTAACAGAAATACAGAGTGGTTGGACCCAAAGCATCTCCAGCATGGTAACTACATGGAACATGAGTGGTTTCGATTTTAAAAGGGGAGGGTAGTAAGGGGACAGTCATGGTAAGCTGTGGGTTTGGAAAGGGATCGAGGGAGAAAGGACTTGAGTAGGATTTGATAGGAACGGAAAATAGCTCTTGTTCTTCAGGACTCCATCTTACTTTCGTCACGCTTTCTCTTTCTACACACTCCCCCTGGGCAATCTCACCCACCGATTCAACTACCACCTCAATACGATGACTCACAAACCTTTATCTGCAGCCTGGTCCTTTCTCTCCAACTCCAGCTTCCAATAGTCTGTGAGGTAATTTCCCTGCTGTCCCAACTAGTGACTCTAACTTGCCATCTTTGTCCCCCCCTGTACCTGCTTTGGCTCTTCTCTTCGCTCCCATGGCTATGCACTTACAAAGGGAGATGCTCAAACCAGACAACCCGGGCTCATCAGGACGGCTCATTCCACTCCTAATTAGTTACAATACAAAGCTGCCAGATGGTGCGTATTGTTAACGACACCCATTTGTAGGCCCCCCCCCATAACACCCTTCGCTGACCGGCCGGTGCTGTTCCCTGTTGCCCGCCCCTGCACCTAAGCGGTTAGTTTGCACTCTGCACGTGAGACTTTCAAGACCAGGCCCATCTACCTCTAGGCTCCAGGTGTTCTGAGTTTTACCCAGTTTTAAACCACTTGAGGTGCCCGCCTCAGCTGGGCTCTCTCCCACCTCCGTGCCTGTTCATGGAAGGCCCTTTTCCTCTCTGGCTTCCCTGGTGACTCAGTGATTCTCATCAGGGGCAATTTTGTCTCACAGGGGCCTTTGGCCGTGTCTGGAGGTGTGTGTTATTGGTAGAACCTGGAGAGAGCAGGGCTGCTATCACTGTCATCTAGTGGGTAGAGGCCAAGCATCTGCTCTACATCCTAACAATGCAAGGCTGGCCCCCCACAGCAAAGAGGGGCTGATCCCAAATGTCAAAGTTCCAAGAAGGAGAAACCTCGGTCTAGATTCATCTCAAGCTTCGCTCACCCTGCTCCCCCAAAGCTCTCCTTCTCTCCATGAAAGAGAGAGGAGCAGCCTCTCCACGTCAGGTCCAGACCTCTCCCGTAGCAATCAGCACATTGCATGTGACTGTTTACTTCCCAGTCTCTTCCCAGGCTTCTGGGAGGCAAGGAATTTGTCATCTTCTTCTCTTTATGCCACTGGATGTTGTGCATAGTAAGGTCTCAGGGCCTGACATGCAAGGAGAAAAGTGACTGAATTGGATCCAGGCCAGAAAGCATTATACAATGCATTGAGAATAATGTCTACACCTTGCCCCCAGGATTCACATAATCTCTTATTTACACTACCATTAGTGGCATTTAACATATAAAGACCACAATGTGCCCAGTATCACAGAGAACATAAATTTTAGACACAGATTGTTTTTCGCTTCAGCTTACACAATAAAATTGGCTGGCAAGCCAGTACATCAAGGTCAAAAAAGTTTTTCAAATACCAGCAATTGCTCTTAACCAATCAAAAAAATAGATTGTCTTTCAGTACGTGTGCTGCCTTGTGACAAGAGAGGGATTAGAGGAAGGATCTTCAGTCAGAAGAACAAATTCTTGGAGAGATTGTAAAAAAGAAGGAGCCCTCAGAAACCCAGGAGTTATTACCCTCCTGCTTGGCCACAAAGCAGTAATAACTTAGGTATAAAATACGTGGAAGGAAAAAAGGCAAAACTTTCCCCAAAGTAAAGCCTTCTCCACACAGCTAACTTACTCACCCAGATTCCAGAACGTTAAGGGAAGTCAGTCGGTAGGAAATCAAATGTGTGAAAAAATGATGAAAACATAAAAAAAATCTGCTTTGGCCCCATGCAGCTCAACCAAGTGTCTTCTTGATGTTACCCAAAGGGATGTTCAGAATGCTGGTACCTACACACCCTCACCACAGACACTGTCAGTGTCAGAATGCTCTTTATCCAAGTGCCTGGACAACCATTCAACCAGCCAGAGGAATGGGACTCACAATAAGGAAGTACAGACATTAAGAGCAGAATGTGAGGTCAACGGCTGTAGGAAAAAGAAAAACGGATTCAACACCAAAGAAGCCGGTTAGAGACCACGAACCTGTTCCTTTCACCGCACACAGATTTTCTGTTCTGTTTGCCAAAGAATCAAGATGTCCATGCCAAATATGTGTGTGTTGAGAGCCTTGAGTCACTGCTGACCCCCAGCAGCCCATATGGGAGCCACATAGAAGGGCCATGAGTGGGGCTGCATGCTCTCATCCCTGAGGAATGCAGCTTCATCACAGGACTTGCTTCTGTGGTGACCACTGCAGGCCACCAGGAGCCCCTTTAAGATGAATATGTGTGTCAGCAAGAAATTAATGTTGTGCTGTGATTGCTGTGTTTGCTATAGTATTAGGAAAACTATACCGGATATAATATCCCCTGAAGATTAAGATCATAAATGAGCAGGGTTGCCGCAGAGCATCAGGGTTGTGCACTGGAGAACCAGTCTGACACCCAGGTGTGGCAGCAGGTCATGGGACACAGCAGCAGCTGGTGGAGAAAGGCTGCCCCTGTTTCCTCTCCGCAGCAAGCCCAGGATTAGTGTTTGTGTGTCATGGGCCTTCAATCCTCTCCCTCTGGCTTCTAAGCCATCTTGTCAGGGTGGAGAAATGGCTTAGGGGCTGGGCCTTCCTGGGGTGCATCCCAACGGGATCAGTCACCCTCCCACTAAGCTGCCTGGAGGAGCTTCCAGTCCAATAGGAGAGTCACCTGCTTAACTGGACCATTTGAACATAATGTAGTCAGTGCTGTGGCGAGACTTAACCTGGAGCAAAGCAGTGGGGCACTTTAAAGACTAGTGTTCTGCTTGTCACTGGCCAGTACCACAGCCATCGCACTTCAAAAATCTCTCTAAAACAACACATAGAAATAAATTCTCCCCCTCCAAGAATTTTGGGAGAAGAGAGGAGCTGATAGCACCGGTTGTAAAACCTAATCAGAAAGCATCTGTTCCGTTCCAGAAAACAGTTACTGAGCATCTTCTAATGCTGCCCTCCAGATGCCTGCACAGTTTATAGAATTTTAACTTGAAGAAAAAGTATATACTTATTTGATTTCAAGTGCAAAGAGAAAAAGCTGGGATTAAGGAAGAATTTTTCCTGATAAGCTCAACTCTTGTGGACTAAATGAAGAAATAGATTTTTTACTGGGTGTGTAAATGCCGTGTCATGTTTGGGCATAAGGCCACAAGTGTGTCCATGGGGTTTATTAGAAGAAAAGTTCCCTCTCAACATACCACAAGGAGTTTGATCACATATTTCTATGTATTAAACCTCCCAACCCCAAGGCTGGTGTACTTCCTATCTGGTTGGATGGGAAACACAACAAAAAGATGTCTTTATATAGCATATAATGGGCCATATGCCACAGCACTTTTTGGAATATGTAGCTGTCATTTATTTACAGCTGTAACTGAGCATCTGAAGGTGCCAAATAAATCACTACACCCATTACAAAGATGCCACTATTGCTGGATAGTAAAGAATGTAAAATGGTTCGGTCACAGTGGAAAACAGTACGGAGGTTCCTCAAAAAGTTAAACATAGAATTACCATACGATCCAGCAATTCCACTTCTGGCTATATGCCCAAAAGAATTGAAAACAGGGATTCAAACGATGTTTGTACACCAACATTCATAGCAGCATGATTCACAATAGCCAAAAGGTGGAAACAACCCAAGTGTCCATTCACAGATGAATGGATAAACAAAATGTGGCACATACATACAATGGAACATTATTTGGCCTGAAAAAGAAAGGAAATTCTGACCCGTGCTATAACATGGATGAACCTTGAGGACGTTATGCTGAGTGAAATAAGCCAGTCACAAAAGGACAAATGTTGTCCTTTTTCCACTTATATAAAGTACCTAGAGTAGTCAAATTCATAGACACAGAAAGTAGAATAGTGGTTGCCAGGGACCGGGGGAGGGGACATGGGGAGTTAATATTTAATGGGGACAGAGTTTCAGTTTGGGAAGATGAAAAATTCCAGAGATGGACGGTGTGATGGTTGCATAACACTGTGAATGTACTTAAAGCCATTGAAATGTACATTTAAAAATGGTTAAGATGATAAATTTTATGTATGTATATTTTATCACAATAAAAACCAGAAAGAAAAAGTGGTGTCTACGTGGAGGATAATCCTTCCATTGAGACCAACCCACCACACACTTAACGCCTGTGGCCTCGCTGGCCCTGATCCTCCCCGCCCAGAACTTAAAACTGTCACCCCTGTCGATAGGTGACAGGTCAATGCTCAAAGATTTTACAGTCTTGGAACTTACCCTACCTGGGCAAGATTAACATATTTCATAAAAGAAAGAAGAAAGACCAGAAGAGGCCTCATTTGCCATCACTGGATTAGTAACCCCAACAGTGTCGAAACGAGCCAAAGTGCTTGAGTACCCAGTGTATATTACCGACAGGACAAAGGTGATGCTTGCTTTCTAGCTTTCCAAGACCTTGCTGGATTAAGGGGACATGAGATGGTCTCTCCACTCCAACTGTCTAGCGCTCTTACTAAAATTAAGAAATTAAGAGGGAGAGGCGGAGTGTGGTGTGAGGGTGGGAGAGAGAGGAGTTAGTAGGGAGCAGAGAGGAGAGAAGGAAACGCAGATAAACTCAGGTAAACCATTGCAAATTTGTGTATCTGAGAACTCTTTCCACAAAATTGCAGCTTTTAATCTTAAACCAGCATTTCACACCATTTATCACAGATGCAAAAAAAGAAGTTATGTCAGCCCTGGAGGCTCTGACAACACACAGGAGGATCGGGGAAGGGGATTTAAGGTAAAAAGTGCAAGGAGTTCCTTCCAAAGAATACAATTGTTCTACACTTTTAGCTGCTCTACTTAACTGCCAGACCTTTCCACCGGCTTCATAGGGTGCAAAGCAGCAGGAAACAAGCCTTTATGATTCTCAACCCTTTATGATACAAGAAATGTGTGCACTTAATTAACACAAATTCCTGCACGCTGCTTGATAGTATTTTGTTACCCCTTCAACAAAAAATAAAAATACAGAAAAGAAGATGCACAGGAAAGCATTCTGTAAGTTTTTAAGTTGCTATATCAACAGTAATTTTCTTCTGTACTAGTCTGCTCAGGCTGCCATAACAAAATACCACAAACTAGATGGCTTACACAACAGACATTTACTTTCTGACCGTTCTAAAAGACCAAGATCAGGGTACCAGCACGGTTGGTTTCCAGTCAGGCCTCTCTTCCTGGCTTGCAGATGGCTGCCATGTCACTCTGAGCTCCAGTGGCCTTTCCTCGGTGCTCCCACAGAGGGAGAGAGCTCTCTGGTGTCTCTTCCTCTTCTTGTAAGGACACTAGTCCTATTGCATTAGGGCCCCACCTTGATGACCTAATTTAACCTTATTACTTCCCTAAAGGCCTTATCTCCAAATATAGTCACATTGGGGATGAGGGCTTCAACATAAAAATTTGGGGGAACACAATTCAGTCCGTAACAACTTGCTACCCTAGTTGCACAGAAGTCTACAGTTTTCAAAGCACTTTCACGTACGTTCTCATTTTAAATGCTCACAACAAACCTGGAGATAGATAGAGCAGGCATTACCCCATTGTACAGAAGAGGAACCTGGGGGTTGGGGTTCCATGACTTGCCCAGGGACACGAAACTGGTAAGTGGCAGAGCTAGAATTCAAATCCAGGGTTGTGGGACTCTGGGATCCTTAACAAAAGTAAAGAATTTCACTGGTTCAATTAAAAACATATATATTTAGTGCTTGCTATGACACTGGTGGAGGAAGTCCAAAAAGGAGAGGCCCCCCATGCAGTGAAAACACGTGGCTTGGGAGCCAGAAACACTCCTGCTATGGGCATGAGTCCAGGATGCACCTCACTTTCCTGCCTGGCCAACTTCCTCCGTATACTGCTTTTCATTCCAGTCCTAACTCAGATCACCCCTTCTCCTCCAAAACCTTGTAGCCCACCATGAATTTGCCCGCCTCTGAGATGTTGGTCTCTATGACTCTTTTGAAAACAAATCCCTTTCTGCCTAGAAAGCGATTCCGATGTCCCTGTATTTAGACCCTATTTCCCAGCCTCAGCTGTCCCCGCCTGTGTACAAGCCAAATTTTGCTCTGCAGCTTGCCCTACCCCTACAGTACCATAGCTGTTTTTAAAAGTTTCCCTGAATCTCGGATATCTGCTGAGAAGGAGTTATTTCATTGATAACAGCCTAAATCTCAGTGACATTACAATGTTTTTCTCCCGAGGTTGAAAAAACATGAAACAAAGAGCTATAAATCTCCACCATCCACGAGTCAGGCTTCCGGAGTCTCCATCATCCAGGGAATGCGCTCCCGTGTGAGGAGGGTGAGAGACTTCCTTGTCTTTGATTTTGCTTTCTTCTAGGAGATTTTCCAGAATAAAGAGTTCCTGCAAGCCGGCCCTTCCTGAGGATGGGGAGGTGGAGTCAATGTCCCCTCCCATGGTGCAGTATTATGTAATTACATACATTCTAGGAACAAAGTACCTGAAGCATTAGGGACCCAGCGACTGGTGAGTTCCAGATGTGAACTCAGGAGTAGCTGGACTCTCCAGGGTGGTAAGCCCTGTGTGCTTGTCCTCAATCTGGCCTACACCAAACCCTGAAATATCGAAACAACAGCCATGCAGCTAGCTAACACCAGAGATGGGCATAGTCTATAAAAGCTCTACTCTAAAAGCTGACATCCTTTGGGTTAATAAATGCACTTTGAGATTGCAGTAGCATTGCTTCATCAGGTAAACTAAATGCAAGAGGTTCTTCTGATTAGAACAGGTTGTGTCTTCAAAGTTGTTTTGAAGTTTTAGGTTAACCAGCTCTCTCAGTTTGCCTACAACCATGAGGTCTCCCAGGATGCAAGACTTTCAGTGATAAAACCCGGAGACTCCTGGGCAAACCAGGATAGTTGATCACCCTATTAAAATATCAGAACCGGGGAAGCCATTATGGAATGCATAACCTTTGCGGGGTGTGAGGTTTCTTTTTGTTTATTTCTTTTTCCCTGTACTCATTCCTGCATTTGTCCTAAAACAAGGACACTATTACAAGCTTCATAGTTCTGTTCTGAGAGTTATAGTATTCAGTATTTGTGTGAGTGCACAGTCAATAGTTTGCACTGTTAGGAGGGGTAGTGGGCAGGTGTTATGAATAAGGATGCAGTTGGCTGTTCTCAGTGTTCATAACCTGGCACCTATGTAGTTTCACTTTGAAAGGTTTCAATGCCAAGAGGATGTGTGATATGATGAGTAATGAGGGCAAAGCTGTGTCCCAGGGTCTGGGACACAAAGTTGAGCTCAGGGACACACAGACAAGTTTCAATATCAAACTAAGAGATGGGGGTCAGTGTTGCGAATCCTAAGCAAGAAGGTTAAACGTGGTGCATGGAGAGTATACAGGCTGAGGCCAGTAAGTAGAGATGCCAGCCAGGCAGTGGGCACAGGACACCTGTGGTCAGAGTGGAGAGGAATCCGGAGCTCGCACACCCAAACCGCACAAGCAGATGCAATCCAGGCACAATTCCAAGCACCTGGAACAGGCAGTTAAGTAACTGGAGACATGAGGGGAAAGAGCCCTCAGAGGAGGCAAAACCCACATCACAGCCCCTCATAAAACAGCCCCTCGCAGGCAGTGCCTCAGAGCACGACTCTAGGTTGTTTGGTTATCTATGTTCCATTGCATCACAGAAGCCACAAATCAGCAAGAGACGTGCCATAAGCAGGCACAATGTGAGCAGAAAGGTGTGTCAACCGTCAGCCTAATGGCAATAGAGAGAACAAAAGCAATAAGAAGAATGAATTGGCCCGGGACCATTTACCATAAGCAACACTTACACTTCGAGGGTCCACGATGAGAGCCAAGAGGACTGTTCTGCTCTCACTGATGCTGCCCTCCAAGTTCCCAGGATGGCTTATGCCTTCTCAGCCTGTCAAACTCACTCACTCACTCACTCACAGATGGAGAATGGGTAAATGAATTGTGGCACACTCTTACAAAGTAGTACTTCTCAGCAATAGAAAGGAATGAACCATTGCTAGGTGGAACAATCCCAAAAACATTATGGGGGAAAAGGCAGATACAAATAGTTTGTACTATATGATTCCACTTATTTGAAATTCTAGAACACGCAAAGCTAGCCCTTGATGATAGAAATCAAAAAGTGGATCCTTCTTGGAGTCAGGGGGAGTTTGACTGGAAAGGAGACATGAGGGACTTTCTGAGGTGATAGAAATACTCTGTCCTGCTTGGGGTGGTTGTTCCACAACTGTCAAATGTATCGAACTGAACACTTAAGACTTGTGCATTTTATCATAAATTAATTATACACCATTTAAAAATTGTTTTAAAAACACGTTTACTGATGGCACTTTTTTCTAATTCAGCACTAACACATATCATGTCTCTTATCTGTATAAAAATTCAAAACTCAAAATAAGTTTAGAAAACAATATAATTGCCCAAGATTGTAGACACACACACGTACCTCATTAGCCCCTCCTATGTGCCTGGCGTTGCACTAGTCACTGGGAGTATAAAGACAAATAAACATTCTCTCTGCCCTCCTACCACTGGTAGATAGATACATAGCCAAATGCTTACAATATAGCGTGAGAAGATGTGAGTATGAAGAGAGAGATGGGGAAGCGGGTAGAAGGGATCTGGGAAGACTTTCTAGCACCAGCGACACTTGAACCACGTCTTGGAGAACGTATATATCACTAAGAGGATGGAGAAGGGTAAGATGGAGACTCCCAGGCAGAGAAGGCGTATGCAAAGAGAGAGAGGCATAAAGGGTACTTGTACTGAGGAACAAGGAATGGAGGGTAGCCGATGCATGGAGTGCGGGAGAAAAACAACAGAAGATGTAACTGAGAAGACAGAATGGGGCCAGACAAGGAAAGCCATTTGGACTTTATCCTGTGGCCAACAGGGAGCCCATGGAGGTTTTAAGGAGGTTTCAAGCAAGAGAGTGAATTTTCAGCATTGTATTTTCAACAGATAACTCTGCAACCATGTGGAGGGTGGCCTGGAAGGGGGAGATGACAGGGCAAAGAGACCAGTACCCTACGTAAGGTGACAAATGTTAACTAGACTTATTGTGGTGATCATTTCGCTATGTATACAAACACTGAATCGTTATGTTGTACACCAGAAACTAATATAATATTGTATGTCAATTATGCCTCGATTTTAAAAAAATGAAAATGAAAAAAAAGAAAGATTCCTCTTCTCAACATACCAATTACAGATTTTGTAAATTTAATTATAAAATAAAGGGTTCCTAACTAACAAAACAAAAGACCAGTTACCATGGCTGTAAAATCCAGCAGAGACACCCAAACAACACAGTAAGGCAGCAGTCAAGGGAATGGGGCTCTTCTGGTGGGGAAAAAAGACTCAGCGATGTTGAGGATAAGAGAATGGGAAGAGATGGAGACAGCTGTGAGACAGTCAGCTGGGGCATGTGGCCCAGGGTGCCTTCTTTAACTGAGGTCACAGCTCTGGGCAGAAAGGCAGGCAGTGAGAGACGGTGATTTCCTCGGGGTGCCTGCAGACCTTCCAGCTGCATTTGTCCCGTTGGTGTCTGGAGTTCAGAAGGGAGTTGTGGACTAGAGGTAGAGGCTGGAGAGTCATCCTCCCAGACGCAAGCAAGTCCAGCCAGAACACAAAATGTCGATGTGGTGGTGTGAATCTGGGCTATCAAAGAGTTGCTGAAACATTTGGAACTATGAAGCATGTCTGTCTGTCCACAGGTAGGGTGAGCAAGGAGAGCATGGCCTTTGGAACCGTGGGGTTCCAATTCCAGCACTTCGTCATGAGTAGGAGAAGGCAAGCAGAATTGGGGAGGGAAGGAAGAACAGAGAGAAAGAGGCATCAGACAAAAGCTGGGTAAAGCCAGCATCTGTGGGGGAGCTCTTGCCACTTCCTTCTTCCACCTGTGGCCACTCTTCCTCTTCATCACGCCCCTCATCACATAGCAGAGCTGCCCAGGCTGCCTCTTGAGCTCCAGGAAGGTGAGGGCAGTCACGACCACCAAAGAAAGAGCTTGGGCATTTGATAAGTGCAAGCGTTGGTGCTTTCAGACAAGACTAGCTGCATAATTTCTGGGATCCACTACAAAATGAAAATGCAGGGCCTCCTGTTAAAAGAAATTATCAAGAATTTCAAGATGGTAATAATAGAGCATTAACCCAAACACAGGGCCAGTACAACTGCACAGATTGCACGCCCGTGAGCTTAGACAGTTTAATCTCTCTGAACTTCAAAATTCTCCTCTGTCAAGTGAAGATCATAGGACTTACTTCATGATGTTGTTGGGAGGATTAAGTGATAAACACGTGTGTGAGATGAGCCCGACTCACAGTGAGTGCTCAATACCTGGTAGGATTTTTCATGCTGCTCGGCTCCATATGCCCTCAGAATCAATATCGGTCCCTACTCAGCAGGCTCTCTACTGCAGTTAACCAACATCTCTTCAGAAAATAGTCAGTGGTAGTCCTGGCTTGTCTGAGTAAAAAAGTTTTCAGACTGGGCAGTCATTAAATGACATGCTTCAGACACAGTTAGCAAATATAGCAGCAAAAACAGGAAACAAGGCAATGTTAAAGGAAGCTCCCCTCCCGTAGGAGGCAGCTTCCATTTGTCATGTTTCATTGCCCACACTGTATTGCTAGGCACTTGCATGTAGTGCTATAAATAACATATTCTACCAGGAACCCTTGGCTGGTTCAGAGATGAGGAGCCCGTTTACTGAAAAGATTAGATAGATGCGATCCATCACAAATTTGTCGACTTCATCTGCCGCGTGCCTTTTTAATCGTTGTGCAACTTGGGCCATTGTGATGAAAAGAAACCTGTGTTCTTTAATTAATGAGCAGATATGTAAGGAATTTAAAGATTTTTTTTTCCTGAATGTCTTGATTTATAAGCTATAAGAGTTCACTCCAAAGCATGCTAGGACTCCCGGGGCAGGCCAGTAGGGGAGGTGAACAAGCTGGGATACGCCAGGAAAGGGTCAAAAGTAATTGAACTGTATCACAGAAAAAGATGCTCAACGGTATAAGTCACAAGATCCTAAAAGAAGCAGCAGACTCTGGCTTGTCCTTAATCCACAGAAATAGCCAAAATGGCATAAGATTAAATTTGGGGTGCTACTGCTGATCTTTAGAGTGAAAGGCTCTGTGTACACACACAGCCAGTTTATGATGATTAAGTCAATCCAAAAACCAGTTGTTCAAATGACTGGTTTGTAAAATGAACCAGTTCCCCAGTCCTCTGATCAGAAAGACTGACCTTGCCAAACTAGACAGACCCACAACTAAAGTATACAACTATGTACTGGGAGGATTTGGGGAGAAAAAAGCAGGAAAAAAAGAAAAAGCAAGACTGACCTAAACCTTTTAAATATTATTTCATTATTAAAACGAAATTTGGAGTCCATAGTAGACAATGTCTTAGCCTACCAGTAACTCTAGTGCTCCTCATTTCTGGCAAGTTATTGTAACAAATATTTCGGGCAGTTGGGACTTTTGAGGCCCTTCAAATGACGTTACAAAAGCATCAACCTGGCTTACCTGTATAACATCCGAGCTTCGGCATATAGATCCCCAATGGATATAGTTCATGCATTTCCAACATCCTTCCTACATTAGGGCATTTCCTGTCTTATTGAGTCCCACTTTCCCAAGGTAGAAGCCAGACACTACTTCCACAGCCTCCTCTACAACTTGGGCAAAGACATGTGACTTAACCTCAAACAATCAACTACACTGGCATGAGATTTTTTTTTTCAGTTGTGCTAGAAAACGTTTCAAAGAGGGATGCCTATAGAAGGAATCCTTGGAAGATGGAAGCGGGGGCATAGTTTTTCAATCTCTCTAAAACACCACATAAAAACAGATAAAGCAACTAGATAGCAAAACCAAATTGCCGTGGACAACATTTACAACAAAACTAGATCACAACATTTCCCCACAAACCCCGAAGTACAAGATCACCAACTGTCACACTGTCTACATGGTCTCAGCATCTGTGCATGAGAAAGCAGCGAGAAGCAAAGTGGTGTCTTCCGGACCTGAGAACAGGAGAACGCCAAAGTAGCCAATGGGTATGTAAAGGAGAGCTCAGCGGGAGATTCCAAGAACAGCAACGGGAACTGAAAGCCCTCTGCCCAGTCCAACAGTGGGTGAGCCGCAGACGCCTTCAGCAAGGGATAACAGGTCTGGAGAAGTCAAGCTCCCGTGAATTCTTGAAACTGTCAGGCAGGGCTCTCGTTCAGGACAGGGCTCCACACTGAGGAGGAACTTCTGGGAGTGGGATCAAAAGCTGGTGGATAGAGACAAAGGAAAGGGTAGGTGCAGTTGGAAGTGGAACATTACATGAAAACACAGAAGAAAAATTAGGAAGAGTACTCTCAACCTTGCCCCCTTCTGAAAGTTCATGGAGAATTAATTTTACAAATAAGCAACATAAAGATATCAAGACCAAATCCCATATGAGGTTAAGAAAAATGGGATTAAGAAGCTGAAAAACATCTCTATAGATAATGCAAACCCATCAGAAAGACATGTCTAAAAGACAGGCCAAAATTGTTACCTTCTTTTTCAAACAAAAAAAAAACACAACTAAAATAAATTCTCGATTTTTAAAGGATGAATAAACACAACACATAATGCCTTAAGTGAAATAGGAAATTTTAAAAAGAAAACGTTAAAGTAAAAAGAAAAGAAGAAAAATAAAAAGGATATGAAAGAAAGTAACAAATGACAATAGGCAAAGAAGATCCAACACATAGGATAATTGGAGATGCTGAAGAAGAAAACCAAAGCAAGGGAGCAGAACAAATACTAAAACGCTTATTTCAAAAACTATCAAAGGGGCCAGCCCCGTAGCCATGTGGTTGAGTTTGCACGCTCCGCTTCAGCGGCCCAGGCTTTCACCAGTTCGAATCCTAGGTGAGGATACGGCACCATTCATCAGGCCATACTGAGGCAGCATCCCACATGCCACAACTAGAAGGACCCACAACTGAAAATACACAACTATGTACCAGAGGGCTTTGGGGAGAAAAAGGAAAAATAAAATCTTAAAAAAACAAAAACTGTCCAAGAAAAAAAAACCTAATTGAAACTACATATTGAAAAAGCACTCAAAGTAGCTAAAAATACCAACCCAGAATGACCCCAAAATATATTCTAGAAAAAATTACTGGAGATTAAAAAAACTCTTTGGGCATCTAGGCAAAAATAGGTAACGACATTTAAAATAAGAAAATTACATTTTCACCAGACTTTTTAACAGCAAGACTTTATGCCAGAAGAAAATAAAATAATATATTAAGATTCTCAAGGAGAGAAAACATGATCCAAGGGTTTTATATCCTGAAAAACTGACTTCAAAGCATGAAGGGCACAAACTTTTAACATGCAAGAAATGAGGGAATGTTGCTGCCATCCATAAGCCCTTTCTGAAGACTCTTCTAGAGAACAAGCTTCAGATACCCAAAATGGCCAGAGAGACATCGACATAAGGACTGGCGATGAGCACTAAACTTACAGCTATTTGTAGAACTGTGACTAAATGAGATTTAAAGTAGAGAGAGTACAGTATGCGATGACTATATGCTCAGATAAATTAGATGCAGCACAGCTATTTAAAAATGAGGAGAATGAGAAGATACGAAAAAGATGTTTTAACTGTTCACAGTAATTCCATTTGTGGTGATGGTAGCGGTATCGTTAGTCTAAGAATTTCGTGTCTTCAATATGAGATAAAATAAATGAGTAATTATAGGATATTCTAATTACATCATCCCCTGTATTTGGGGGGATCAAGATGTTCAGTATGAAAGAAAGAACATATAGATTTAATGTAGAAAACATTAAGTAAATTTGAATTGGAAGTACCAGTTATAAACGCATGACTGCTTTCTTATCTTTTATTTTATCTTAAAAATATATTATTTATGTATATATTATATATATATTGTATCTCTATATATATCTCCTGGCTGTGTCCACTGAAGAGATCTAGAAACAATGGCCAATCCAGTAGCAATGAACATTATTAGTGGCCAGATCATGGTCTTGAAATGCCACTTCTCATTAAAAGAAACCAGGGCTTCTTGGAGAAATAACTGACTCTGGTCTGAGGCACAAAATGAGACTGAAACTTCTGTAATATCTGTTAGTGAGGAAACTATTAAAGACCACAAGTGCCATGTCAGAAGGACCCAAGAGCCAAGTGAACAGGCTTCCACTAGCAAAAGACAGAACAATCTGAGCCTCAGAAATTGCAGTTGCAGGGGTTGGCCCAGTGGCACAGTGATTAAGGTCGAACATTCTGCTTTGGCAGCCTACGGTTTGCTGGTTCGGATCCCAGGTACAGACCTACACACCACTTATCAAGCCATGCTGTGGCAGGCGTCACACATATAAAGTAGAGGAAGATGGGCACAGATGTTAGCTCAGGGTCAGTCTTCCTCAGCAAAAAGAGGAGGATTGGTGGTAGATGTTAGCTCAGGGCTAATCTTCCTCAAAAGAAAAAAAAGAGAACTTATAATTGCAATTGATTAAAACTCATCAAATATGTTTTGATTTGAGAAGTCATGATGATATATTTTTTAAAAAACTAATTGGTCATCTTTAGAGAATGAAAGGATGATAGGGAACCAATTCATTGAAAATTAATAAATAAAGGGAAAGAATCGAAAATCAAATATTTATCCTGGGGGCTGGCCCCGTGGCCGAGTGGTTAAGTTCGTGCGCTCCTCTTCAGTTGCCCGGGGCTTCGCCGGTTCGGATCCTGGGCGTGGACATGGCACTGCTCATCAAGCCATGCTAAGGCAGCATCCCACATGCCACAACTAGAAGGACCCACAACTAAAAGTACACGACTACATACTGGAGGGCTTTAGGGAGAAAAAGGAAAAATAAAGTCTTTTAAAAAAATATATATGTATATATATATTTATCCTGCCTTTCCATTATGATCTGAACAATTGCATAACCCAGAAGTAGATAAGGGGAAGAATATCTTTTTAAAATTATTCCAACTAGGGGCTGGCCCCGTGGCCGAGTGGTTAAGTTCGTGTGCTCCGCTGCAGGAGGCCCAATGTTTTGTTGGTTCGAATCCTGGGCGCGGACATGGCACTGCTCATCAAACCACACTGAGGCAGCGTCCCACATGCCACAACCAGAAGGACTGACAGCGAAGAATATGCAACTATGTACCGGGGAGCTTTGGGGAGAAAAAGGAAAAAATAAAATCTTTAAATTATTCCAACTAAAAATTTTTTTTTTTTTTAAAGATTTTATTTTTTCCTTTTTCTCCCCAAAGCCCCCCGGTACATAGTTGTGCATTCTTCATTGTGGGTTCTTCTAGTTGTGGCATGTGGGACGCTGCCTCAGCGTGGTCTGATGAGCAGTGCCATGTCCGCGCCCAGGATTCGAACTAACGAAACACTGGGCCACCTGCAGCGGAGCGCGCGAACTCAACCACTCGGCCACGGGGCCAGCCCCCTCCAACTAAAAATTTTTAAAGAAATAGTAAAATTAGAATATCACCATTTTGCAACCCCCAATGAATGAATGGATCTAGGCAATGGTTACCAACAACTGCCATCATCACAAAAATAAAGACAACCAGACATCTATGCATCCTGATAAAAGAAGATTTCATAGGTGATGTTGTCGTATGTCATAATACATCACAGAGACAAGCTGTAGCAGATTTTGTCACTATTAGGGATGCGAATTCAATCATTTGGTTAAGGTGCTGAATGCATGAGATCCTGATTTGGAAAAAATTAAAATAGAAGGAGGAACTCACCAGAATCCATTGCGGCAAAGTGGCAGAGCCCAGGGAGGGACGGCATCTAGCTTTCAGGGGCAACTTGGCAGGGGTTCTAGGAACAGCACCTCATGCCCAGTGTTGGCAGCAGTCAGTTTTCTACTGGAACAGTCTGGCAATGTAATCAATGTAATTCAGCCATTGTTTTTAAGTGCAAAACTCTCCTGGAAATTTTCTGAGATACCTAATTGCTGTTACTAGATTTCCCCCATAGAATGGATTCTGTTGTTTGTGACTAACAGACCCTGACTGATACAGGATCCAAAGGGTTGACAACCGTGTGTGTGTGTGTGTGCGCGCTTAATGAGTGCCCAAAATGCCATTAATTTCTCCAAATTTATTTTAAAAGCCTCGATTGGCTGACAAAAAGGAGCTATTTGCTTTGATCAATGTTTGCCTCTGAAAGCCTTCGAGAAGATAAACAGCAGCCTGGCTGCCATAGAACTCTGTGTATTTGACAACCGTTGAGGGAGTATGTACGGTAATCTTTGGTTTTACACAAACTTGACAAGAGAGTGACAATGACAATCCTTTCTCAGAAAATCCTCAAAGAATCGTTTACTCTGGAAGCAATTAAGCCTGAAAGCACACTCAGTGTTAATGTTTACTCAGCATTTACATGTCTTTTCTGTACCACACATTCTGGTACTTCCTACAGCTTATTTTGCATATATCTTGTGGTAAACTGTAATAGTGTTCAAAACCATTCGCTCCTTTGCCCAAGGGAGAATTATATATTTTCTCTTCCCAATCATGTCAGGCTTGGCCACGTGATTTGATTTGGCCAAGGGAAGGTGAGAAGTAACGCAGGGCACGGCAGCTCTAGGGCCAGCCTGCGCTTGGCCGAGCTCTCTGCTTCCTCTGCCCGGTGCTCTGGAGAGAAGCTTCTCAGTGAGCCCGAGTCCCCAGGAAAGGTGACTGGGAGCAGAGCTCCAGCTTACCCACAGTGGACGCAAAGCATAAATATGGAGAAGCGAAGGGATAAGCCACTGAGATTGGAGCCCTTTTCACCACAGTGTCACCTCGCTTGTTTGTTAATTATTGATATTAACTTAACTTATTAATTATTGATATTAACTTATTATGGATAACAGCTTCTATTTTGTAAGCACTGTTTATAAACCAGACACTGGCATTCTTACATCCTTAGGAGGTAGATATTCTTGTCTCCACTGGGGAGACAAGCCCTGTAGAGGATGAAGAACCTGACACCCAAGTAGAAGCAGCGTTGAGATCTAGACCTGAGTGAGTTTAATGTCAGAGGCTCCCGCTCTTAAAACCAGTACCAAGTTGAAAAACTCCTGACAACACAGCCGTCTCTCTGTAGCCTCCTCAGCATTTCCAAAACCTTCCCTGGGCTCACGGAAGCACTCAGCAAATGCTTACAGCCTGCAGGCTGAGGGACCACAACTGAACCACAGTTCCGGAATGTCTGAATAAATGCATCCATATTTGTTGAATGCCAGTTGACAAACTGCATTGTCTAAAGTTGTTTAGGATCTTGCACAGAAGACAAAAAAGACGTAGACTGCAGCTTCAAAAACTACATAAGGAGAAGAACAGACCAAATATCAGATTTAGAAGCAGTGTTGGAAGTCGGCTGGCCAGCAGACAGAGCACAAGACCCAGAGTCCAAGGACCTGAGTTCTAGTCTCTCCCACCACTGTGTGATGTTGGCCATCACTGTAACCTCTTTGGGCCTGTTTCCTCACATAAAAAGATACTATAGAACTGGTTCTGGGGGCCAGCCCAGTGGCACAGCAGTTAAATTTGCACGTTCTGCTTCAGCAACCCGGGGTTCACTGGTTCAGATACCGGATGTGGAACGCACCACTTATCAAGCCATGCTGTGGCAGGCGTCCCACATATAAAGTAGAGGAAGATGGGCACAGATGTTAGCTCAGGCCCAGTCTTCCTCAGCAAAAAAGAGGAGGATTGGTGGCAGATGTTAATTCAGGGCTAATCTTCCTCCAAAAAAAACCCACCAAAAACTGGTTCTGTAATCCATAGAAATCACTTTAAATTCTATAATGGTCTGAAACATTGAAATGGGAGGTGGCTGGACAGGGAAGTGAGTCCAGAAGAAGTCTGGAAAGATTTCTCATCCAGGGACATTAACCCCAGACTTCTGTGGCAAGACACTTTGGAAGTAATAAGATTTTTGAGTTACTGAAATGTCACTTTTACAGAATATATAAAACACATTGATTTTTTTTTATTTTATTAAAACTTCTTGATTAAAAGATACCACATCTTAAAGTGTTATAAAATTCCAAAAGATTAAGGAATTGCTAGATTGAGGCATTTCACACACAATCTAAAATTCAAGACCTCTTGTAGGTGGGCGTGGTGAGAGGTCGTTTTCTCCCTGTTGTCACGGAGAGGCATGGAGCTCACGTGTAAATATAAACGCTCTAAGCACACATATGGACATTTGCAATTAGGGTGAAGAGTATGCTGAAGCCAGCCTAAAGGCTTCGTGCAGAAATGGACTTGGCGCTCCGGGTTACTGAACTCCAGTTTGGGAAAGAGCCTCAAGGGGAAGAAAAAGGAACTAGCATGTATGGAGTACCCTCCGCATGTCGGAAACTTTACCTAAGTTATCTCTAATGTTCCACACCAACCCTCCAAAGTCTGAAGTTTAAGAGGGTTGTATAACCTGTCCAGGTCACACAGCTAGCAAGTGACAAAAGCCACTCCAATCCTTATCTGTCTGACCCCAAAGATCAGTCTCTTACCACTAGACCAGGGGTTGGCAAACGACAGCCCGCGGGCTGAATTCGGCCCCCCACATTTAGTTTTGTTCCCCGTGTGAGTCAGGAATGGTTTTTACATTTTTAAATGGTTAAAAATAAGTAAATGAAAGGGAGAATGTTTTGTGACATGTAAAAACAATGTGAAATTCAAATTTCAGTGACCATAAATAAAGTTTTACTGGAACACAACCACGCCTATTTATTTACACATTGTCTATGGCTACTTTTGAGCTACAACAGCGGAGTTGAGTGGTTATGACAGAACCCGTACAGCCCTCAAAGTCTTAAATATTTACTACCTGGCCCTTTGCAGAAAAGTGTGCTCACCCTGCTTTCAACCGTGTAGCCTTGTAGGTGATCCAGCCCTCTCCTTTTACAGACGAGGAAACAGAAGTCCATACAGATTGAATAAATGTGCCCTGAATTAACAATTTTGGGAGAGACACAGTTCTGGCAGAGGAGAAATGCTAAATGGTAAGCGTGCAGGGTGAGGAGGGGATCACAGATCCGTCCATCCACGAGGCTGGCTGCGATGGAGAGGGTGAGCGGGGTGCAGGGAGAAAGCAGAGAAGCCAGCCCGCTAAAGAGGGTCCTGAAGTTTACAGTGGAAATCTAGACCCTCGTGGAAAATGACAGAATCATTTTGGGAAAACGGAATGACAAGGATGCAGGGTACTCAGGGAAGACAATCCCCTTGCAGCATGGAGGCAGGACTAAAGGGGAGCTAAAGGGGAGGAGAGTCACCGACCGGGGCAGAGGAGTCCCCCTCAGAACCTTCTATTTCAGTCAGCAAAATGACAACAAATGAGAAAGAACACAACCACAAAAGGATGTTTATAACATAGTAATGAGACAAATGGTTTACAAATGTGATTTTTTAAGAAGTTACATACATATATCTCCGTACAAAAAAAGCAGAGAGATTCCCATTGAACTTCTAACAGTAGTTAATTCTACCGAGTGACAGAGAAAGGAGGAAGCTTTCACACGCTACACAATTATACACAATTGTATTGTTTGAATTCTTATCTTGACAATGTAATATTTGCAAAAACTTTAAAATGAAAGCCCTATCATCTACAAAATAAATGGAGCCTGAAAGATTGTTAAATGTGTCACCGTGGAAGTAACTCGGAGCAGCCCCCTAAGCTATTAGGTTGGTGAAATGCAAGTACGACCTGTAAACTCGTCAAGTGCACAGTGCCAATGTCAGCGTCCTGGTTTTGATAGAGAACCATATCATGTAAGATGCCACCACTGGGGGAAGCTGGGCGATGGGGACATGGGACTTCTATTTTTGCAACTTCTTGCTCATCTATAATTAAATTAAAATTAAAAGTTTAAAAACCTATTAGGTCGAACTACGTGAACTTGTCAACACCGGGCTGTTTTTGACCCACAAAAATGGCAATTTTATATAGTTAACTGTATAATTAATCTAACGGAAAGCTTTAACCTGATCAATTGTATTTGACCCTGTCTGAAGAATTTGGTAACAGATGTAAGCTGGTCTGTGCAGAATATGAGGACTTAACGGCTTTGTGGGGCAGGAGTGGTCATGAGACTTTCTCAGAGGCACCAGCTCCCTTTGTTCTGACCCAGCTCTTGCTACGCAGCATCGGCACTAGCGGCGTGGATACCCCAATTCTCAGGCAGATACACACCTCTTGACATGCAGGCTCACATGTCCTTTGCTAAGAATTTCATTCTCACAAAGCAGTTGGAACAGTTCCGAAGGAGGGGACAAAGCTAAGTTTCAGGATCTACAAAGGCAAGCATAGCCCTGAAGCGTGTGATGGTCCCCTGCCAGGCCACCCCTGTGAGGACTTGACTGCAGAGGGCAGCTCGACTGTCTGTGACATGGCTTCTGACTGGTCAGCTCAGGCCAAGGACATCACTAGGAGAGTGGACCTTGAAGGGATCCACCACAAGAGGTGGGAACTTTTAGCAGCTACTCTACAGAACAAATGATCCTGGTGCTCTGGGAGCGCTTCTGACATGGCTAGGAAGGGAGGGCAGTAATCAGGGCAAAAAAAAGGAGTTCATTGTCTGTTAGGGAGAGTTTGACACAAATCTCACAGGTAATATAAACTCTGGGACCAAATTGATGGATAAATGACCCTATGTCTGTAGGCTAAACAGGAGAATGCCAATAAAGTCCTTGACAAAATTGTTAAAGAAATTGCTTTAGAGAATGTTTTTCATTTTGTGTCCAAAAAAACCTAAAACTAAAAGTCTTTAAAATTAAATTGGATGCTTACTTTTTCCCTAAGTTTTTTCCCCGTGGAAAAACTTTCTCCTACATGGGTAGGAGAAAAAGCTGACAAAGACCACACGATGGACAACCAGCGCGGTGCTCATCTGAGAAGGGCACCAGGTGAGGAGAGCACGTGCGTCTGCTGGGGCTGCTGCAACCAAGCACCACAGACCGGGTGCCTTAAACAGCAGAAACTTGTTGCACAGTTCTGGAGGCCAGCAGTCCAAAACCAAGGTGCCAGCAGGATTGTTTCCCTCTGAGGATGTGAGGGAGAATCTGTTCCAGGCTCTCTCCTGGCGTCCGGTGGTTTACTGGCCACCTTTGGCGCATAGGAATACCACCCCGATCTGTGCCTTCATCTTCACATGACGTGCTCCCTGTGTGCGAGTCTGTGTCCAGGTTTCTCTCTTTCTAAGGACACTAGTCACATGGGATTGGGGACCACCCGCTGCAGTATGACTTCATCTTAACTCATCACATGTGCAGTGACCCTATTTCCAAATAAGGTCACATTCTGAGGTGCTGAAGGTTGAGAGTTCAACACATGAACTTGGGGGAGCAACACAGTTCAACCCAGAACAAGGGGCAAAGGGCAATACTCACACCGAAACCTCCCAAACTCCTTCTCTTGTATTCACTTTTTTTGTGGTTGTCCCTAGTTACACCTCCATCATTACATATGAAATGTATTAAAAGTAGCATATCTGAAGCTCCAGGAAAGCTGCCAAAGAAGAAGAGAAAATTTGACAGAGGAGTACTGAACTTCGATGATTTCAAGTATTAGAAAGCATCCTGGCCGGGACATCAAAACGTGTGAGTTGTAGTCCTGGTTCTGACTCCAATCATCTGGAGGACTCGAGCAAGCCCCTGTGCTTGCTGAGCTGCGATTTCCTACTCTGTAAGACGGAGGGGCTGCCCCAGCTGCCGTGCAGAGGCTCTGAGGGGGTCCACCCACCCGCTGTGTCAGGACCAGGACTAGAGCCCAGATTTTTGCCTGGAGCTCTTTCCACCCTGTATCTCTCTGAGACTCCAGGCCTGGTCTCTTGAACTCTGAGATTCCAAACCCAGTCTTTTCAACTCTAACTACATGCTTTAAATCTAAGCTTCCCTCAAAACCCCTGACCCACCTAAAGATCAGTAAGTCACCCCATAATCTTTTCAGAAGGTCTGGTGGCTGGGCAGCCTATAATTTCCTTGACTCGCATCACCCATCCCCACAGAGCACAGAACTGTTCTCGGCAGGACAATTGCTGGTATTTAGTAGACTCTGGATTTGCTCGTCTCAGCAGATGGTTTTCCACGGCCACAGTCCACAGAAGGCTGTCTGGACATCTCATGCTGAAACCAAGTGTGGGCAGTATTACAGGTTTGTATAAAATCAGTTCCAGCACACCAAAGATTGGTTACTCCCGCTCCTATGCCCAACAAGGATCTCCACAGGGGTTCCACACATCTGAAAATGGAAAAAGCACTCGAACTTTAACCATTTGTCTTTCCTTAGACTGTCTGCCATTTTCCACTCACAAATAGCATAAGACGTTCTTTTTCTCACTCCCCGTGAGGACAGTCTGAAAATGGTTAACATAGATTGCTAGTTAGCATTAACCACAGTGAGGGAAAATGTAAGATATTAATGTCACTTTTTTATATGGCAGTGTGAGCAGTTGAGGATAATAATAAACTCTTATTTACAGGGTCAAACACCACAATATGTACATATCACTCAAGTGTGTTTGCAAAATAGGCAATAAGTGCTCTAAATAGGCTGTCTCGGAATGACTAATAAATAATAAGCGTCTTGCCTTCAAAATTAACAACAGAGAAGCAGCATATTATTTTGGGTACTACCGTCAGAAGTAGCTTTCCCTGGCCGGGGCGGGGGGGTTGGGGTGGGTGCTGCAGCAGGAGGTGCTCAGGACTCAGTTCTTGTCCTCACATTACTTCCCGTACAGCGGGGAGGCAGGGCCACAGAAAGTGGTGTCAAGAGAGAAACCTGCAGAGTAAACACTGCCTGAAGAGGTCACGTCAGAGAACTTCAGAATCTAGATCTGGAAAGAACCTTCCCGTCTGCTGAGCTCCAACCTGCCTGGTCCTCAGTGTGCGGTACCTCGCCCTAGTTCACAGAAGGTAAAGCAGGAAATACCCACGGACTCTTCCCATCCAAGGACGTTCAGATTCTGGGGTTTGGTAGAGAGACACTGGCCTTGAATGCAGGAGTCTTGCATTCCAGCCTCAGCTCTGCTGCTGTGTGACCTGGGATAAATCACAACTGCGTGGGACATCATGTGCGTCTGTATTAGAGGTGGCAGCACCTACATCGTGGGGTTGCTGTAGGGATTAAACGAGACAACATACGTAACAGAACTGTGTAAACACAAAATGATATTAAATGAAATGCATTAAGCAATAATATGAGTAAGAAATGCTGTATTTTTTAAATGATACTGTTATGATGATAAAATCTGAAAGCCAGCTGCTTTCAAAGTTGATAAACATCACCATCTCTGCAGCACTAAATAATTGCCCTTGGACTAATAATAACACCGGATATTTATTTAGAGCTTTTCTAGTTTCCAGGTCCCTTTAATACAGTCATCTGAATTGATTCTCCATGGGGAAACCAAAGCCCAAAGAAGCCAGTGACGTCTCCAAGGTCACTGAGTTAATGAATGGCAGGGCTGGACTTTCAATGCTAAATGAGGTGCTCCACTGAAAAAACCATGTTGCCTCTGGACAGAAACTGACTTGTCTGGGAGGCCTGGTATCTCTAAGTGGTTGCCCATTGTTGACAAAGATTCATCAGGACCGTTGCTAGGCTAGTTTGTCACATCACACAGAGAGTTCCCAAGGGGGAGGCTGAGTGCCCAGCCTTCCCCCTATGCAGCATAGACCTCACACCAAGCATTCAAGTGGGAGACACTCCATCTCAGCTTCACTCTCAGGGCAGCAGGAAGTGAGGCTAGACACAGCCCACGTGATGGCCCAGATCTCACATCCTCCCTCTGGCTGTCATCACCTCACACAAATCAGCACAAATCCCTGAGCCCTCTCCAGTCCCTGATCCCAACTGGACACGCACGTAGGAGCATTAGTTCTATTCCCAGGTGAAGAGAAATGTTCAAAGTACCAAATCTCTGATAGATCCTAGGGGAAAAGAAATCAAACATCCAGATATTTTATTTGTGTGGTACCAATAATATGCACATGTGAAATTACTTAGTGGATATGTAAATTCAATTTTTATCAGAATATTTTTTCACTGTAAAGAGAGCCACAAAGACACAAGGAAACCCCTCAGCTCCTCAGTTTCCTTGGGTTAAAATTACAGTCATTCCTGGACGGTGGTTTTGGCATTATCCATCAAGTGCTTTGAAAACGTTTACACCCATTGGCCCAGTGATTCCCTTTCTAACAAACATTATCAAAAATTGATGGGGGGCCAGCCCAGTGGTGCAGTGATTAAGTTTGCACGTTCCGCTTTGGCTGCCTGGGGTTCGCAGGTTCCGATCCCGAATGGGGACATGACACCGCATGGCAAGCCATGCTGTTGTAGGCGTCCCACGTATAAAGTAGAGGAAGATGGGCACGGATATTAGCTCAGGGCCAGGCTTCCTCAGCAAAAAGAGGAGGATTGGCAGCAGATGTGAGCTCAGGGCTAATCTTCCTCAAAAAAAAAAAATCAGACAAAGAGACATGTATGAAGGTATCATCTCTTATGATTGGGAAGAGCTAGCCATAAATGCCACTGTTCCCCACTAAAAGGAAGTGTGCCAAAATGTTAACAACAATTGCCTCTCAGCAGTGGGATTATGCTAGAACTTCATTTTTTTCTTTTTCTTTATATGTCTCTGCATTTTCCAAAATTATCTGTAATGAGAAACAACCCAAATATCCACTGACAGAGGAATGGATAAACAAAACGTAGTATATGCATACAATGGAACATTATTCTGACACATGTTACAACATGGATGAACCTTGAGGACATTATGCTAAGTGAAATAAGCCAGACACAAAAGGACAGATACTGTGTGATTCCACTTATGTGAGGTTCCTAGAGTAGGCAAATTCCTAGAGACAGATAGTAGAGTGGTGGTTGCCAAGGGGTGAGAGAGGAGGGATGTGGAGTTAGTGTTTGACGGGCACAGAGTCTCAGCTGGGGAAAATGAAAAAGTTCTAGAGATGGATGGTGAGGATGGTCATATAACAAGGTAAAGGTACTTAGTGCCACTGAACTGTACACTTTACAAAATGGTTAGTGGTCGGCCCGGTGGCACAGTGGTTAAGTTCCGCTTTGGCAGCCCGGGGTCTGCCAGTTCAGATCCCGAGTACAGACATGGCACCGCTTGGCAAGCCATGCTGAGGTAGGCATCCCACATATAAACTAGAGGAAGATGGGCACGGATGTTACCTCAAGGCTAATCTTCCTCAAAAAAAAAGGTTAAAATGGTAAATTTTATGTTATGTATATTTTACAAAATAAAAAATTTTAAAGAAAAAATCTATAATAATTATGTGTTTTACTCTCATACTCAGGGGAAAAAAAATTAAAGGGAAATTAAATTAAAATGCTATTTTTGACTATATGGTCTCCCTTCCAGCTTTAGCCTGCTATGCCTTAATGCCACGTTCAACCTTCAGCTTCAGCACAAACGTGCTGAGTGCGCCAAGGCTGAGCTACAGAGAGATCTCTAGGTCAAACCTCAGAGGCATGGAGAGGCTCTTATTTAGGTAGAAAGAATTAAGCCTAATTGTTTATTTTTAATAAGTTGCTTTATGTTTTATCCTAAGTATCAGCCAAAAAAGAGGAAGAAATTCCAAATTTAAACTCTGTTCTTTGGGGGTACAAGATATACTTGCCTTTTTAAAAAAATTTTTCATAATCACAAGAACGAGAAATTGAGGAGAAGGTCACATTACCTGTGAATTTCCTGTGCTATGTCACATTTGTTCCATTTAGATGAGTGATAATACTTAGCAAAACGTGCTACATCTTCCTGTTCAATGACCTGCAAAACACAGATGTGGCAAAGTCCTGACTGTGTCCATACCCGTGTCTTCCCGCATCAACCACGGCTCAAGAAGCTGCTGTTTAAAAACCAGCTGAAGAGTTGTGGTAATGTAGTTCAACTACATTGAGCAGGTGCAAACCAATACAGTAAAATAAAATGACTACACACTGAAGTATGATGCATTTGTGTTCACATGTTGATCCATTACCAAGTATTGAGTACTCACTCTAAGTTCAATGTAAATTTTTTTTATTGTGGTAAAATACACATAAGATAAAATTTACCATTTTAACCATTTTTAAGAGTACCGTTCAGTGGCATTAAACACATTCACATGGTTGTACAACCATCACCACCATCCATCTCCGGAACTTTTTCATCTTCCCAACTTAAACTCTGTACCCACCAAACACTAACTCCCCTTTCCTCCCTCTCCCCAGTGCCTGGCAACACCTTTCTACTTTCTGTCTCTATGAATTTGCTTACTCTAGGTACCTCATATAAATGGAATTGTCCAGTATTTGTTCTTTCGTGACTGACTTATTTCATGTAGCATAATGTCCTCAAGGTTCATCATGCAGTAGCATGTATCAGAATTTCCTTCCTTTGTACAGCTAAACAATATTCCTTTATATGGGTAGGCCACATTTTGTTTATCCATTTATCTCTTGATTACCACTTGGGGTGCTTCCACCTCTTGGCTATTGTGAAACATGTTGCTATGAACATGGGAGTCCAAATACTCAGTGCAACTTTCAAGAATTGGTGAGCCATATGTGTCCAGGAAAATTAAGTGGGTGACCTCCATCTCACTAGTGCCAACAAATCACTCATTTCATGGAATCAGAAAATGGCAGAGCAGGAAACTTATAAAATCAGTAACTATATTTATTTACAGATGAGGAAACAGCCATGAAGCGACTTAACGAGGACGGTTCATAAAATGTTCAGTTCCTATTTTGGGGAGGAGAACCCCTCTCCCGGGCAAAAATATCTACCCGACTTGTCACGCCACATGCCTCAAATTCCCAACACCGGAGAATTATTTACTTAGATGAAGGCACTGGTACTTTTACCAGGAATCTCCTAGTAAAATGAAAATAGCTCTGAGGGAAAGTCATTATTGACCCACACCCCTTTGTCTTGAAAGACTGGTTTTCCAGAGAACAATAAGCTTAGAGTGAGGTTTTCAGGGAATGGAACGTAGACAGGTGAGCTCAAAAGGAGAGCAGGATGTGGTGTCACCAGGAATTTTAAGCAGAGATACTCCACAAGGAGACAGTTATCTCTTGAGGAGCTCCAGGCAGCCAGGGGTAGTCAATACCAGTGTGGAGAGTCTGAAGGCCCAGAAAAGTGAAGTTAGAAAAGGCTAAAGACCAACTCAGACAACATTACAATTTACTCTCTGGCTAGCTCATTGCTATATATTGTACTTTGTGCTAAAGTATAGGTCTTCTATAAATGACTGGGGGCCATGACTTAGTTCTGAATGTTAATGAAATATTTTGCTAGGTTTTCTCAGCCATATAAGGAAAGGCTTTTTCTCCTTTTAGCAAGAATGGAGGATGTCCAAATGTGTCACCAAGTGAGGAAACCATTTTGTTTCAACAGCTTTCAATCTCTCCAGCTGCCAGGTGTGTTTCATGATGGAGTTGAGGTAGCTCTGTCAGTAACAGGTAGTGTTCGAAGACAGGGAGAACTCCATTACAACACAGCTCATTAGCACAAGCATCTGAACATTCCCCAGGTCAGAAGGTGCTCTCTATAAACACAGCAACTATATTGGCTCCATAATAACAAGGTTGACGCTTAAGGGGCCCGTTATTTCTACCTCTAATTCCAACACTGTGAAGAGGCTCCTCTACACCTGTGGAAGAGCAATGAGGGTTGAAAGAATTATGGTAGCCCAGGGAAAGCATACATCTACAAACGTATTTAACAATAACCACAAATGACGTATAGAGCCTTTTGCAATCCTAAAAATCAAGGTCACTGACACCAGAAACCATTCTATTTGTTCAAATAACAGCAACAACTAATTGGGCAATAGGACATGAGATTTACTTTATATCTGCAGAGAAGTCAAGAGGATAGAGAAATTGAGTAGTTAAATCAAAGCCAGATATTAGAATTAGGGAAGTTTATACACATTAGTTATATAGTTCATGAAACTAGGAATCTATCACACTCTGATGAAAATCCAGAAGACAGTATTTCCAGGGTCCTGCCATTGTGATGTGTATAGTATCTGATAACTAAAGTCCACACTAAAAAACTAAGTTCGCACCAAATTAACCTGAACAATAAAAATAAAATAATAACATTAATGCAATTCCCATTGTGGTGATGTTTGGCTTGCCTTATTGGCGAGTTAACTGAGACAACATCTGCTTTATTCCTTCACATTTCCCAGTAGACCAAGCTCACACTACTTATTAAAATCCTCCCCAGAGGTCTTCTTGCCCTGTCTCGTACAGCCGAAGGAAGCACACTGGACAGTTTCTAGCTAATCCCTTCCTGCCAGAGCCCAGAGTACGGTCCGCCCTGTGGATCCCATCATGGTGTTAACAGCTACCAAGGACCAGGTCAGGCTTGTTAGAGATGCCGATAAATGTTAGCCTCTCCAGCACTGGTACGCTGGGTTTTATTTTTCCATTAAAAATATATATAAATACAAAGCACATTATATTAGTACATTCTGGTTATAAAAGATGATAGGAGGAAGCACAGAATACTCCTCTTATCGGTTTGGTATATATTCTTCTAGCACCTTGTCTAAACACTTATACCTGCCTTATTCACAGTTCTACAACCAATGTGTTTTAAGAAATTTGGCTCAATCATAGGTCTTCCAGAGGTTCCCTGTAGGCTTTTTAGCAGAAATATGAGAAGGGGTTTGGCCTCGATGGTGCCCTTCCAGAACCTGTCCCTTCAACCTGTCCTCTCAATCTAGCTCCTCTCACTTGAGATAAAGTCACATAAAAGCCAAGTAACCGCCTAGCTCGACAAAATGCTGTGCCAGGAGGGACTGGCTCTGGCCAAACCAGAAACCATGCCGGAGACAAGAGGTCCAAATAGAGGTGAGAAAGTACCACATCTAGGAAGCCCAGAGGGAGGTAGTGTTGACCAAGAGGAGTTCAGAGTCAAGGGCTCAGAACCAAAAGGAGAGACGGAGCACAAACACGAGCAAGGTGTGATGTACAGACTGCTCTGCCAGATTTAAAGAGTCCAGGATGCGACAGGCTAGAGTGCAGGCCACTGGAAGCTGGGGAAGGGGGCGATCGAGTAATGAAGCAGGAAAGTGAGGAAAGAAGACAGCTGTGAGAGAGAATCTACTGGACCTGCGCAGTGGGCTCTGGGGAAGAGAGAGCAGCAAGGAGGCCCACATGACCCACGAAGGGGAGAAGGTGATGTCCCCATAGGCAGGTTTGGAGGGTATGGATGAGACAAGCATGCTGGATGGGGAAGATAATGGTAGATTTTCCCTGCTGGTTCCTTTTCTGTCCCTGACACTTTTTGCTATGGTGAGTCCATGAAGGAAAGGGGTGTCTAGTGAGAAGTAAAGGACTTGCACCGCCCTAGTAGCTGCCGACACACCTTCCTTTGGGTTGTCATCCTTGCTTAACTTCTCTTACCCCCTGCTGTGCTCTGTGCTCCCTAAGGGAAGCCCATCTGTCTTGTCACTCCTGCAGCACTTGATAGAGAATTCAAAGGCAGTTTCAGGTTTGGAAAAACAGCCAGCCCCATCTTTCATACCTAATGTAGAGATTCAGTTAGAGTTGTAGTCAGTACAGCAGAGGCTCTGAAGCCAACCTAAGCTTTCCAAGGGCCACCCACTCAGGCAACTGCACCCGGGCAGGCAAGTTGCAGGCTGCTCAGAGAAGTATCTAGCAATGATCAGAGGCGTGGAATCTGTCCAAGATGTCCTCGTAACAGCCGAGCCACAGACAGGAGGAGGGAACAAAGAGGACAGATGGGGAAAGGCTATATAGAAGAGACAGAAATAGCAAATTCCAGGCCCTTTTCACGGAGAACCTTTACAAAATATGGTGAAGCTTATACCTCAGGGAGAAAAAAAATGAGGAACAAAATCCTCATAGCTTAGCAGTATCAGAAGCCACATAAAAACCTTTGGAACCACCGTGACTCCTTTTTGGCATAGGAGCATACGTGAAAATCGAAAGGTTAAATTAGGACCTTGAGTGGCATAATGCAGACTCTACTCTGGAAGGAGCCTCCACAATGTCCCTGGAGGGACCTGGGCACGAGGTCGACCAGAAGGCTCATCTGAGAAGCCAGGCTAATGGTGTCCTCACTACCGTTCATCTCAGCCAAGGCCTGGGACAGTAAAGGTCAGGAGTAAAGATGAAGTAAAGACACTTGTCAAGGAAAAAGCAGACTCTGGCAGGGTGGGGATTAGGGCCTCTGAGAACCTTTGTCCCACCCGACTCTGCCCAGCCTGTCTAAAACACAAGTAAACATAAAGGTGGGGAGGGGTACTGTTGGACGTGCTTTGCAATGTAACAAGAGTAACATAATGAGGCTACTTTGCTGCCTACACTTTTGGAAATGCATTGAGGAGCCCACCACAGAAGGGCCTTCCTATGGCATCGCAGCACATGGAGATGAGCCGCCAGTCCCCTGGAGTTCTGGGACACCCCGTCTCTCCCAGCACCGCTGCCCATGTCCCGGTGGGAGGGCCTGGTCAGCTCTGGGGTCAGCTGTCTCTGGGCAGTTGTGTGCTGGTATCCAACCCTAGATAAATAATAAAGCTACCTTATTTTGTTATTTTTTCTCTCATGGCTGCAATCTGCCACAAACGTTTTTCCCTTGCTTCTGTCACAGCGAGACTCACAGCCTGAATTCCAGCTGTCGAGGTTGTCCCTGGGCTCTAATTTTGAACAAGGAAGTATGACTTGGAATCAAACTGTTTTGAGGTGTTGGAGGTAAGAATTGGGGGAGGCGGGGAAGAGAAGGGGTGGAGATGGTTAGAAGAGAGAATGATGGACAGGGGAATGAGAAAGGCCCAAGCACACACGTTTCATTGGCTCTGCTTTTCTTTACCTCCTTCATGCGTATGCTCTGCTTAATTGTATTTCCCCTGATCAACAAGAACCGAATATCTCCCACCCCACATTATATAATTTTACCACCTCCGTTTTAGCACCACACTTAGGAGGTAATGTGGTCAATGCCCAAGCGTGGCATGTTTTTTACAAAAGCTATCTCAAAAGCTGTATTTTAGTGATACTAATTCTTAAACAATGTTTGGCACTTAAAACCAGGTATTTGACTTTTAAAGTGTTCATGATTTTCTTCACCAAAATCAGGTTGCATGGAATGGTTCTACAGATGGTCATTGTTAAGCAACTGTACTGTTCGATTTCGCACTATACAATTTCACTGAAAGGCCCATGGATAAAAATCAGCCAGGCCGGTTTCTGGGCATTACCATCTACCCTCCAGGACAGGCCTCCAGGGCAATCTGTACCTTTTGACCTATCCTCCCAGGGAC
Source organism: Equus asinus (assembly GCF_041296235.1). Lineage (NCBI taxonomy): Eukaryota > Metazoa > Chordata > Mammalia > Perissodactyla > Equidae > Equus > Equus asinus. The sequence continues at coordinate 61,847,843 of NC_091797.1, read as the reverse complement.
ATTCCACCCACCTGGCTTTCCCAGGAAGATTTGCTGGTATTGCCCGGAGCAGTCACGCGGGAACATGGCGTGGCCAGGGGTGTAGGCGGGGTCTTGGCTTTGGAAGAATGGCTGCCTCCTGCTTCAGCCTGAAGGAGGGAGCTGCGGGGGGCCCACATGTCTTCCTGGAGTCCCAAGGAGAGGGGACTCCTCTCTCGGAGCTGCTCTCACTTCCCCCTTCCTCCTTCACTCAAAATCCAAAAGACATTGGCTGCAGGTCTGTGCTGGGCGAGGAGCTCGGCCACACACTGGGAATAGCAAGATGAGCTATCCTGGGCCTCCAGGCTCACTGGGCAGTGGGGCAGTCAGACAGGAAGACAGTTACAACCCAGTGTAGAAGGTGTTGGACCCAAGAGAAGTCCAGACTCCATATGAGCACATCAGAGCAGGGCCTATACCAGGCTGGGGTGGGGCAGGAGTCAGAGAAGACTGCCTGCAGAGGCAACCCTGGCACCTACATCCATTCAACTGATATTGAGTGCTTATCACGTGCCCAAGCCACTCTGGTCCTCCTCACTAGAAGCTCACATTCCAGGAGGGAGAGACTCGCTAATGCACAGAGAGTGTCTGCAGGATCTGGGTGGCTGGAGGAGGTAACATTTAAGCTGAAACCTTCATGATAAGATGGAGGGAGGGGTCTTTCAAGCAGAGGAAATGGCCTGCAACGACAAGCCCGGTGTGCTATCAGAGTAGGAAAAAAGACCAGTGTGGCTAGAATTTAGTGGGCAAGGAGCAGCGTGACGGGACAGAGGCCAGAGAGGTAAGCAAGAACCAGATCACTCAAGGCTTTCTAGATTATGGTGACAAATTTGGATTTTATTTTATGCACCGTGGGAAATTATTAAGGGATTTTAAACCAGAAAGTGACATGATCAGATTCATGTTTTAAAGTGACCATCCCAGCTGCTTGGTCAGGAGAGGGAGCGGGGAGGAGAGAGAGTGCTTGAAAGAAGCAGCACACACAAAGGCCCTTGAGAGGTGGCTCGTTACAGGAGGTTCGAGGCCTTCTGTGTGGCCAGGTGCAGAGCCCAGGTGGGATGGAGAGAAGTGAGGCTGGAGGCGCATGCCAGGGCCAGACCACCAAGCTTCTCACTTAGCCCTGGAAGCCTTCAAGCAGGGCTGACGCAACCTGGATTTACTAGACCCACTCAATGGCTTTTGGATTGGTGGGTGGTGGTAAAGTCATGGATTCCCCAAATAGCAAGAACTTAGCTTGTGGAATGAATACTGTCTTCAAAGACCCAAAATGCACACTGTCTTTCAGAGTTCCTAAAATGTGTTAATAGTCTTCACACTCTTACACACGAAACACTGGTTTTCTCATTCTCCACAGTTCGGTGGTAAAGCAGGAGTAATAAGCCACTATGTGATTGATGACATTATTTTATTCTTGCTGCTATTTACTTTCCTGCTGTATTTCACACTTATCACTTACTTCCCTCTTCAAATGCTGGGTTACTCCGTTTTTCCTACTTCTTCCTTGGCTGCTCCCTCTCAGATTGTTTTCTGGCTTCCTCTTCATCCTCTCCCTCCCTCGGAGTTCCTCAAAGCTCTGGCCTGCATCCCTTCCTTGGGAGCCCCACCCACATGGCTGTCTCCAGCTGTTCCTTCTCTAAAACAAGTCCCAAACCCTCCTCTGCGGTTCCACCCTCCACGCTGAGTGCCACACCCACGTTTCCAACCTTGCTGCTCCATTTGATGTCACAGGGGTCTTTTGGTTGGGACAAACTGCTCACCATCTTCCCCAAACCATTTTCTTCTGCAGTTCTTTTTGATAGTGTGGCCCTCATTCACCCAGAAACAGTCCTCAATCATTCTCGACTCTTCCCTCTCCCTAGTGCTCCACATCCAACTGATCAACTACACCCCATTTATGTTATTTCCTCACTGTCTTTAGAATATGTCCCCTCCTTTTCTTTTCCACGGCCACCATCCTAATTATAGCCGTCATTCACCTATCCTATTGCAAGAGTTCACAACTGGTTTCCTAGTCTACGATATTTATTATCTCTACATTCTCTCCTCAAGCGCGAACACCATATCTAAACTGGCCTTATTCTGCTCAGAGTAAAAAGAGGCCACTAGATTTGAATCTTCTCAACTTTCCATCCCAAAATATGAAGCCAACAGAGATTAAACCATGGAAGTCAAGAAACAGCAGCAAGCGAAACAATAGTTTTACTCTGGTAAACCTTATGGTAAAATCTAATTACGTACTATCCAACATGGTAGACAAGGGCCACCTGATGTTACTGAGCACTCGTAATGCGGCCAGTCGGAATTGAGAAGTGCTGTGAATATACCCTTAAAATATACCTTAAAAGACCTTATACAAGAAAAAAGAATGTAAATAATTTTTGTATAGAGTACATATTGAAATGATAGTACTCTGGATATTTTAGGTTAAGTAATATATATATACTGTTAAATAAAACATACTATTAAAATTAATATATTTGTTTCTTGTTTGTTTTTAATTTGGCTACTAGAAAATGTTAAATTATATATGCAGCTTGCATTTTTAGCTAGCATTGTGTTTCAATTGGACAGCGCTGGTCTACATAATTGGGGATAGTATGGCTATGAAGCTTAATGCAATTGTCTAGAAATTGTCCCTAAGAAAGCAATGGAATGCAACAATGAGAAGACAGCCCACTGGAAAAATGGGCAAAGGATGCGAACACACATTTCTCCAAAGAAGACATACAAATGGCCATCATTACTCATTAGGAAAATGCAAATCAAAGTCATAATAATATACCACATCATACTCACCAGAATGGCCATAATGAAAAAAATTAAAAATTACAAGTGTTAGGGAGGATGTGAAGAAATTGGAACCCTTGTACATTGGTGGTAGGAATGTACAATGGTGCAGCCACTGTGGAAACAGTTTGGCAGTTCCTCAAAATATTGAACATGGAGTTACCACATGACCCAGCATTTCCACTCCTAGAAAAATGAAAACATATTCACACAAAAAGCTGTACAGGAATATTCAAGGCAACATCATTCAGAATAGCCAAAAAGTGGAAACAACCAAATATCCATCACCTGATGAATGCATAAACAAAATGTGGTATACTCATACAATGGAATATTATTTGGCAATAAAAAATGGAGTACTGATATGTGGGGCAACATGGATGAACCTTGAAAACATTGTGCTAAGAAGCTGGTCACAAAAGGCCACATATGTATGACCCTTTTATATGAAATGTCCAGAATGGGCAAATCTAGAAACAGAAAGTAGATTAGTGTACAAGGTTTCTTTTTGGGATGATGAAAATGTTCTAAAATCAATTGTGGTGGAGGTTGCACAAGAAATGTTACAATTGTTTCTGGGAAAGGGAACTTGACAGCTGGGGGACAGGGGTGTCCCTGTATATATATTTTTACTATATATCCTGTGCACACATTGCATTTTGTATCACATGTATAATAATCTATTCACAAATAAATAAAATAATATTTTACAAAGAAATTACATTAGGAATGACAAAAGGGTCATAACTATAGATATGATAGAGATTCAAAAGGTATCAGAGAACTTCATTTAAATATTTATACCAACACATATGCAAATCTAGATGAAAAGGGTAATTTCTAAAAATGTATAAACATCAAAAATTGACTCAGGGGCCAGCCCCGTGGCCAAGTGGTTAAGTTTTCGCGCTCCGCTTCGGAGGCCCAGGGTTTCACTGGTTCGGATCCTGGGCACGGACATGGTGCCGCTCGCCAGGCCATGTTGAGGCAGCGTCCCACATAGCACAACCAGAGGCACTCACAACTACAATATACAACTATGTACTGGGGAGATTTGGGGAGAAAAAGCACAAAAAGAAAAAGATTGGCAACAGTTGTTAGCTCAGGTGCCAATCTTTAAAAACAAAAAAAAGTGACTCAAGAAAAGGGTAGAAAATCAGACCATGCTGTTGGCCAGATAGGAAATTTTAAATAGATAGTCAAAAATACACCTCATTCCCCACTCCCCAGAAAAGAACATCGAATGTAGATGGGTTTACAGGTGAGTTCTTCCAATCTTCCAAAAAACAGCTAATTCTTACTTATAAACTGTTTCCAGACACAGGAAAATATCCAAGCCTTCCCCATTCATTTAAGAGGAATGAATATCACTGTACTAAAAAATGAGTGATAACAGCAAAATGGAAGGGAGGGAGTAGGGGGGAGAGCACACAAGCGGTTTCATTTGACCCACACTATTGGCTCTACCTATTAACTTTAATTGGCTGAATTCGTTGCCAATATTTAAAAACTGGGATGTTTTTTCATCAAAATCACACTGAAATAAAACACATGTAACAATTGTAATAAAAGATTAATAGAATATTTTTAATTCTTATAAACCAGTAACAACGATAATGATGGTGGTGATGACCACTGACATTTATCCACTACTTAGCAGACACCAGCACCTTCTTATCCTTTTTTTTTCACAGAAGAAAAAGACAAGCAACTTTATAGAGTGAAAAGCAAAGGATATTTTTGTCAAAAACAAAAATGAGACTCTATTTTTACCCGTCAGATTGGCAAAACTTAAAAACTGATAATAATCAGCGAGAGTCTGGGAAAATAAGACATTTTTATCCTCCACTGGTGGGAATGTGAGTTGGTGCAGCTTTGGGGGGAACAGTTTGAAAATACTTATTAAAAATGTAAAGGTGCATACCTTCGAACTCCAGGAAATCCATCTCTCCATCCTAAAGAAATACTGGAAAACGTGTTCAAATAGTCATGCTATTAGTTTTCTACGGCTGCGTGACAAATTAGCACAAATGTAGCAGCTCAAGACAACACAAAATCATCTCTTGGTTTCTGAGGGTCAGAGGGAGGCACCTTTCCGTTGAGTCCTCTGCCCAGGATGCCACAAGACTGCGGTCAAGATGTCAGCCCAGTGCGTGTTCACCTGGACATTCAACTCGGGAAAGATGTATTTCCAGGCTCCCTCACGTTGTTGGCAGAATGCATTCCCATGCAGTTGTACAGGGACATTCTGTTTTCTTGCTAGCTCTCAGAGAGTGACACTCTCAACAACTAGAGGTCACTCTCAGGTCCTGGAGGTCACCTGACCTTGCCACAGTCAGTCCCTTTACATTTCGAATTTCTCCCTTCAGGGACCCACTTTCACAGGATCCCCTGTTTAAGCCAGGCCTACCCAGGATAATCCAAGTTGGTTACCCCAATCCAGGAGCTATATCCCACCCTACTCACAGGGCTCGCCCACACTCAAGGGGAGGGCATCACACAGGGCAGGTGCAGCAAGGGTGGGAATCTTGGGGCTATCTCAGAATTCCACCTGCCACACCCATGTTCAAGGATGTTCCTGCCACTAGAGCTTTAACAATGAAAAATTAGAAACAACGTAGAAACAAACAGAATGGTTACACAGACTGTACATCTATACTACAGAATATTGGGCGCATTGTTAAGTTGAATGAGATAGATCAAAATGACATAAGTTTAAAAAAAAGGCACGTTACAAAACAATACATACAATAGGATCCCATTATGTATAAATAAATAAATACCAACTTCCTGCCATGACTCTTGTTCTCTGTAATCCTCTATTCTGCTGCCAGAGAGGCCTTTTCAAAATTCAGATCTGATCTTGTCACCAGCCCTGGGCCCACCCTACCGCCCCAGCCCCAAGCTTAAAACTCGACCTTGGATTCCCATCATTCTTAGGAGAACTCCTAAACAAATTCTTATCCTAGACTACCCTACCTTTGCTGTGTGCTCCACCCCAGCTCCCTGGATGTAGGTCTCCAAGTCCTAACCAGCACCTCTGTCTCAAATGCTCTCCAGTCACCACTTTTCGCCTAACGCCAATTCATTCTTCACATCTCAATTCAAATGACATTCACCTTTCCCCAGTGCCTCCTCGGCTCCCTAGACCAGCCAGGTCCTGTGTCACAAGCTCTCCCTGTGCTCCCTCCCGCTCCCCACAGTTTGTAAGTACTCTTTTACATTTGTGCTATTTGATTACGTCTGTCTCCTCCAAAAGACACTAAACTCCACAAAGGCAGGACCATTGCATCCCCCAGGGCCTGGGACACTGACACAAAGTAAGGGCTCAAGCAATATTTACTTCATGAAACGACAAATGAATCTCCTTCTCAGTCCCCCGGATCCCTCTTCGCCATTCCATTTCTGTACATTGGATGATCCCTCATTTGTGTCTCTCCGTCTCCTAGCACCCAGTGTTCGGTACCAGATATTTGCTCACAGACCAAACTTCCTCACCAAACTGGGAGCTCCCCCGCATCGCAACCAGCCCAGCACTCAGCCCACAGACGGGCTGGGGCACTGGGCGATGGGTGAACAAATGGACAACATGTCTGCCTGCTCCCACATCTCCACTACCCCTCCATGGATGTCCTGGGTGGGGGTGGCCCCGTGCAGATGAGGCTCACTGCTGCGGGCTGGCACCCCTGCTGCGTGGAGGGTGGAGCAGGCTCTGGGAGAGGCAGCTGCCGCCACAGCTGGAAAGCAGGGAGGCCCTCTCAGGAGGAAGAACATGGTCAGTGGCTAGTGTGGCAACAGGCCATGGGAAGTGTAGTCAGCATCGAGGAGGCCCAATGCAAAGAGCAAGGTGTCTCACCAGGCAGGAGAGCCCTGAGAGCAGACCCTGTTCTGAGTAAGAGATCAGAGAGGGATCCCACAGGGCTATCCCAGGAGAGGACTCTGCACTGCTGCCCAGCTGGACCACAGCCCATATCCCAACCCCACACACACATTTGCAAATACTGTCCTCTGTGCCTCAAATGGCACCCCACGTACTCAAATGGGTGACCTTGGGGAAGGAGTTCTGAGGCCAAGTCCAACCAGGAGCCTTGTTTTCTCAAGACAGTGCAGAGGGAGAAGGGGCCTGAGCAGCTGGAGAGAAGACCAAGGTGGGTGTCCACATGGCTGAGTGTCCTGCCCCAGGCTAGGCTGTAATGCTCAGAGTTGAGAGCAAGAAATCAGTGGGAGTAAGCAGCTCAGAAGGAAGCCTGTGAACACAACGACAGTGCTGGGGGTGCCCTACCACAGGGTACCTGATACTCAGCGGGGTGGCTACTTAAGGGCCTTCTGCCATGGTGGGCAGCTACCCTCCTACTAAGCATTCCCCAGCCTCGGCTAGAAACATCTCCCTCCTCCCCCTCCTGCCGCCAGGACGAACCATACGACACTGCCGACAGCCACTCTGTTCGTCCTACAAAAATGGCAATTTCATATGGTTCAACGTAATAGACCAAGAGCTTCTGATGGCAGAGCCGCTGTTGATTTCATCTGTTTCTCCACAAGTCTTGCCATGTAGTGGATAAAATGAATATGAACCAAAGAAGTCGTTGGTTTTATGAATTTAATTTTACTTTGCCAAGTAGTTTTTTAGAGAGTTACTCTAAAGCCCTTAAGTAAAAACTGGTGTGTACACAACCCTTTCGTGTAAATTGGTGCCCACCTGCAGTCCAGGTACAGCAAGCACAAAAAGAAAGGGAACCGAGATCAGCGAAGACTCTACTGGTGCCACTCATGGCACTTTCATTCAGTCACTGTTCTGTCATTGACTCACAATAACAATCTCGAAAGGAGGATATTGTAGGTCCCATTGCAAAAATTAAGGAACATGCCTCACAGACCAATCTCAAATATAATAAATCACACATTCCATTAAAAAAAATAGGGGGCCCCATGGCCAAGTGGTTAACTTTGTGCACTCTGCTTCGGCGGTCCGCTGCTTCAGATCCTGGGTGCAGACCTACACACCGCTCATCAGGCCATGCTGAGGCGGCATCCCACGTAGCAGAGCCAGAAGGACCTACAACTAGAATATACAACTAGTTACTGTGGGGGAGAGGGGGGAGCCTTGGGGAGAAGAAGAAAAAAAAGAAGACTGGCAACAGATGTTAGCTCAGGGCCAATCTTGAAAAAAAAGACCAGGGGCTGGCTCTGTGGCTGGGTGGTTAAGTTCGCATGCTCCGCTGTGGCGGCCCAGGGTTCGGATCCTGGGGGCGGACATGGCACCACTCATCAGGCCACGTTGAGGCGGCGTCCCACATCCCACAAATAGAAACAAATAGAAGGACCTGCAACTAAGATATACAACTGTGTACAAGGGGGTTTGGGGAGATAAAGCAGAAAAAAAAAAAATATTGGCAACAGTTGTTAGCCCAGGTGACAATCTTTAAAAAAAAAAAAAAAAAAAAGACCAAACAAAAGAGAGTACAGAGTTTCTTTTAAAAAAAAATAAAATAGGGAGCTGAGGATCCCAGATATCAAGAAATATATTGCACATCCCACAGCTGGTATGAATGACAGTTCTAATTCAGGTCTGTACTGTTCTTAGGCTGATGATCTTTCCACCCACCACTAAAGAGACTTTCTTTTAAAGCGTTTCGTTCATACCTAGTGAATGAACACACTCTGAAAAAGACAAGTTCGTCTGAGAGGAAACAAATACACAAACGCAAAGCTTAGGAAGAAGAAATCATTGAAAAGTAACAAAATGCCTCTTAAAGATTCTGAGAGTATTATAGTTTCCTTGCTTTTGTAAAAATATTCCGTTCTGGTGTAAAATGTGCATGGCTCCTGTGTGCTTGTGTCAGGGTATCATTGCTCTACTTTTGTCCTGTTCCATTTTGTGTGATTTTCCTTGTCATTCTTTGGTACTTGGGAACTACAGGCTTGTCAAGCATTTCTGGAAAGGAGGCAGCTTTCAAGGAAACATAGTCTAATACGCCATGTAGATTGAGGTGCTTTAAATAATACTGATGCGTTTACAAACTGGGGGCCTTGTTTCCGAGGCAGCCCACATTTTTGCACCTGTTAATGTTGAAAATATCCCCGGTCTCCCCTCTGCACACAGCAAGAAGCTCTCTCTTGTGCTTGTTAGCGCCTGTCAGTGAAGGACAAGGAATGGAACCTTGACCCTGAATTCTAAGCCCTCTAGACCACTGTCTTCTGAGCAGTTTCACCTGCTCTCTCCTGTATCTGTGTTCTCTTCCTCCTGGGCTGCCCGAGTCTGAGAAACGAAGAGCCACTGCAGCAATACGGGGCGGGAAGTAAAAGGAAAATGATCAAGTGCAGAGCAGAAAAACCAACAAATAAAAACCTTAAGGGGTGAAAACGAAAACATACCTTGCAAACTGTTGAGAGGGGTGGCCTCCAGTCAAGACAGGCAGGTCATCAGCACACAGGTGCGAGTTACCCAAGTCACTTCCAACACTTACTGGGCACCACGTGCAAGGTGCCCTGGGCCAAGTGCCAGGCCCTGGATCATGCTGTTCCATTGTGCAGTCATTCAGATAGACGTGACTTCTGGAATCCAGACCCAGAATTTACAAAATGAAAGGAAGGCAAAAACTAGGAGAACACAACTTAACTTTTTCAAAGGAACTGTCAAAATAAGAACTCCCCTCTAATAAGAGCATTTGGGTTTTCAAGAACATTGGCCCTTGCCTTCCCTGCCGTTATTGGACAATAAGGAGGAAACATTGGGAGGCGTGTGAGCAGCAAGCCTACAAGGGATCGCAGAAGAGGAGTCAGCGCCAAGGGATAAAGGGGAAGGAGAGGGGAAAAGAGCCTTCCAACAGCTTAAAAGCAGAAAACAAATCATGTCCCCACTGCCTCCCTCCATCTCTAAATTCTCTTAGTAAAATACAATTGGAATTGGGGTTAAATAAAGCCATCCGAGTTCCTCCCCCTATTCCGTCCATGCCACAAATAATCCATTGGTTGCCTGGGACCTTATCTGAAGTTTCTGTGTTAGATTATCTGTACGGGGGAGAAGAGAATCAAAGGAAATTTAGTTACTGGGATTATACAGAAAGTTGGACTTCATTTCTGCAAAATAAAGTAGCTACAGGGAATTTGTCTAAGGGAAAATTTCCCTTTGGAAGAATTAAAAGGAAAAAAGACACTGATGCTTTGGAAAATAACAAAGCACAAGGAAAGCCATCAGGAGAGGAACATAATGGAGGGGGGTGGAGTGGGAGCCCCCTCAGTCACACTGGAAACTGCATCTGGCAGAGGAAGTTGCTCGGGGATTCCTGGGACTTATTTGAATAAATCTCATTATTTCTATCATCATCTTAGGGAATTGTAATACGGTTCTAGCAACAAATAAAATTATTCTTAATTGGCTTCAATTGAAAAACAACACTGGCAGAGGTGAAGTCACTAATCAAACAGAAAACAACATGACAAAGAAGCTTCAAAAATTTAGAGAATTGTTGACGTAGTTTATGGTTCCTTTCTCAGATGCTGATATCCAACCTAAAAAAATTCCCTTCTCCTTTCTCTCCTTATCCAAATAGTTAAGGAGAAAGTGCCCCATCCTTTCCCCTTTCACTCTCCATGACTCTTGCAAGTCTGTTCCAGCCTAAGTTTTCCCCAGTAATCAGGCAAATTCAAAAAGAACCCACCTATTTCTCTTTCTCTCAGTGGTACAGGCCTAGGACAGGAGTCTCCAATGGGCTCATCTCAGAGGAGGAGCTCCACCCACACAATCCCATAACCAAAAGCTGACAGTGAGGAACTTTCCGCAAAATATCAAGAAAATAGTACACACACACACACACCACCTTAATCTTAAACCATCCAAACTGCTCCTGGCAAGGTTTCTACTTCAGGGAAGCAAAAAGTATATTGTATTAAAAAAAATTTTGTTTTAACCATTTGGATTTAACCACTTTGATTTAGGATACAAAAATGAGGAAATGTAGATCCTCAGCTGACGTGGGTAATAAGGAATATTTTCCGTTTGCCTACCCCCCCCCAATAAAATATAGGCAAGGATGGCGTAATAATTGCTAATGTTTACTGAGCACTTATCATATGCCAAGATCTGCATGGATTATCTCATTTAAGCCTCACAACAGTTCTGTGAGGTGGGTACTATTATCATTCCCATTTTACAGATGATCAACTAAGGCTTAAAGTGTCTAGCAAGGGGCAGCACCAAGCGATACACCCAGACAGTCTTCCTACAGTGCCCATATTCTTAACATCTAAGCCCTGCTGCCGCCGTGTAGAGAATGGGGGACAGGGGCTGGCCTGGTAGCTCAGCGATTAAGTTCACACGTTCCGCTTCAGCAGCCCAGGGTTTGCTGGTTCGGATCCCAGGTACAGACCTCTGCATCGCTTGTCAAGCCATGCTGTGGTAGGCGTCCCACGTATAAAGTAGAGGGAGATGGGCATTGACGTTAGCTCAGGGCCAGTCTTCCTCAGCAAAAAGAGGAGGATTGGTGGTGGATGTTAGCTCAGGGCTAATCTTCCTCAAACAAAAATAAAATAAAGAAAGGGGGACAGGGCACAGAAGAGGAGTCAGGAGACTGACCTGACCTGAGTACTACTTTTGTTACTTGCCACCAGCTCATTCTCAGACGTCAAGTAAAATGGAGGAAGCTCTGAAAATGTTTCGCCAAACCATGTTCTACTGCAATTTTCTAGCCCTTCCATTCTGATTTTCCGGAAAGCTCAAGTCTGCCTTCCCTGAGTCTTAGGGATTTCTGGAGAAGGAAATGAGGCAATCTTTGCAAAGGAGGATTAAAAAGTAGAAAGGGCTATGTCAGAGGTTGGCAACCTATCAAAAAGTGAAGTCAAGGTTCTGACACTTTACACGGGGCCTGAGGGATAGGGGCCGGGTGGGAGAAGGCTATGGATGGGTCCCCAATTCTCCACGCAACGACAGCAGCAGCAGCCCCCTGCGCTGTATAAACCAAAGCCACTAAAAAGTGTACACGCTCGTGCATGAGAGTTACACCCACACTGTCCGTTAACATTTATTCAGTGACCAGTGTGTGCAAAACTCTGTACTAAACATGATACACGTCAGCTTTGTCTTCCAAGAGCTGATGATCCAAGGAGATGTGGGACAAACTATCATGAAAATGGCTCCAAAATATACCTTAGAAAATAAAAAGAAGAAAGAGCTGTTGTTAAAGGTAAAGTGAGAGGAACAAACAATGGAGACGGTAAAGTCAGGATAGGAATTGGGATAGTCTAGGGGCAGCGATGGCAGGGCTCCTGGGGTAGAGCGGCCCTTTGGACTTTGTCACACACCTGTTTGAGAGATGAAGCACCAGTGCCACCTCGACTTTTATGTTTTCCACTCTTCCAGGGGAATTCTCGGGCTTCTACCCAGGGGAACTCCTGCAGCAATAAACACTCAGCAAGTATCCAGCTGAATCAGTGAATGGAGGAGTCTTATCTTGGCACATTTATCCAACACGTCTTCATTTATTCGACAAGTCCTGCAGTGGTTTTAAAATATGTCCACGAATTCTTTGATATTCCTCCCCTTCAAAGAGTGGAACCTAATTCCTCTCCCATTAAGTGTGACTGTATTCAGTGACGTCTAATGAATACAGCGTGGCCAATATGGCCAAAATAACGGTCGACCTCAGATTAGGACATACAAGGCTTAGCAATTTCCTTGTTCTTTCTCTTGGATCACCTTCTCTGGGGGAAATCAGCTGCCACGTTATGAGGACCCTCAAACAGGCATTTGGAGAAGCTCACCAGGTGTGAGCAGCTAAGGCCTCCTGCCAACAGCCATATGTGGTAGCCATCCTGGAAGAAGAGCCTCTATCCTCAGTCAAGCCTTCAGATGACTGGGTGACATCTTAACTGCAACCTCATGAGAGAACCACCCAGTCAAGCTGCTGATGAACTCCTGATGTAATAAATATTTGTTTTCTTAGGCCATTAAAGTGTGGGGTCATTTTTTATGCAGCAATAAATACCTATTATAGGCCTCTACCCCATTACATGCAAAGCTCTGGAGATACAATGGTATGTAAGATTGCTCTGTCTCTGCCCTCACAGAGCTCGGTCTATTAGGCAACACAGACAAAAAAACAATTAATATAGAGTGACACATGCTCTAATAGAAAGAATGAGGTACCAATGAGTGGGAGACTCAGGGGAACAGAAGAGGGTCATCTAGCTTCATCTAGGAGGTCACAACTGAGTGATACCTGAATTTTAGATCTAGAAGATAAGCAGAAATTATCCAGGTGTACTAGTTGCTAAGGCTGCCATAACAAAGCACCACAGTCTGGGCCGCTTAAACAACAGAAATGTATTATCTCCCAGTTCTGCAGGCTGAAGTCCAAGATCATGGTATCGGCAGGGTTGGTTCCTTCTGAGTCCGTGAGGGAAGGATCTGTTCCAGGCCTCTCCCCTTGGCTTAGAGACGGCCATCTTCTCTCTGTATGTCTTCACATTGTCTTCTCTCTATACATATCTCTGTGTCCAAATTTCCGCTTTTTATAAGGACGCTAATATTATTGGAACAGGGCCCATCCTAATGAATTCACTTCAACTTGACTACCTCTGTAAAGACCCTGTCTCCAAACAAGGTCACACTCTGAGGAACTGGAGGATAGAACACCAACATATGAAGGGAGGGGCTGGCCCGGTGGCGCAGCGGTTAAGTTCACATGTTCCGCTTTGGTGGCCTGGGGTTCGCTGGTTCGGATCCTGGGTGCAGACGTGGCACCACCTGGCAAGCCATGCTGTGGCAGGCATCCCACATGTAGAGGAAAGCGGGCGTGGATGTTAGCTCAGGGCCAATCTTCCTCAGAAAAAGGAGGAGGACTGGCAGCAGATGTTAGCTCAGTGCTAATCTTCCTCAGAAAACAAAACAAAACAAAAAAAATATGAAGGGAGGTGGAGAGGACGACACAGTTCAGCCTATAATGCCAGGTAAAAGCATACGAGGAGAGGGAAGAATAGTCCAGGCAGATGGATTTGCATGTACTAAACACTATATAGGCAAGATGCAGCATGTTAAATTGGAGAATTATGAATGCGAAGTGAGGGAATATAGCAAAAGCTGGAGTCAGATCCTATAGGGTCTTACAAGCCATGTCAAAGCATTTAAATTTTATCCTAAGAGCAGCAGCGATCAGTGGAAAGCTTTAAGTGGAGGAGTCGCATCATCAGATTTGCATTTTAGAAAATTCACTCTGGCTGCCTAGCTGAGACGGATCGGCAGGAGCAAGAATTCACTCAGGGAGTACTGGGTAGGAGCTTTCTGCAGGAAGCAGCCACAGATGATAGGAGCATGAATACAGCGGTAGCGACGGGACGGAGAGAAGTAAAAGATTCAGGTAATTATAGAATAAGAAACAACAGAACTTGCTGAAGGAAGAGCTGCTGTGGGGAGAGGGAAAGGGAAGAATCAGGATGACGCCAAGGCCCCCGGCTTAGGCAAATGGATGGATGGCCAGTGGCACCCGTCACAGAGAGAGGATGCAAGAAGAGTGAGGGGGAAAGAGGACAAGTTCACTATTTATCCTTTTGAGTTTGAGGTTACTGTGAGCCACACAACTAGTTGGGCAAATGTTCCATACCTTAGAAGAAAGACCAGCCTGGAGATAGAGACTTGAGAGAAATTCACATCAAGCTGATAATTGAAGCCCTGATAATGAAAGAACTCTCTGAAAATGAGAGGGCCCTGGAACAAGAGAAGATGTCTTTGGAGAGCACCAACACTGAAGAGACAAACGAAGCATTGCCCAAAGAGATAAGAAGAAAATTAGGAAAACAAGAAAAGAGATTCATTCGAAGGACGGCAGTCAGCAGCAAATGATGCCGAAAGTCGAGTAATAAGCACTGCGATGTGCCCCTTGAACATAGCAGATGACCTTGGCAAGCACAGCAGCTTCAGGAATGCTCATCTGAGGTCTACAAGGTAATCTTACTAGTTTTAAACACATGAGAAAGAATTTCTTTTCTTTGTGAATAGATAAAAGGGGAGTTACTCAGCCCCTGATATCATCCCCCAAAATCCCTTTCTAAGCAGGTACCTCTCACTGGGCCGGCAGAATGGCCCACAGTTTCCCCTAAGTCCAACAGAGAGCTTGCTAAGACAACCCTGAGGTAGGAATATAGTAGAGGAGCATCGATGCGCTTCACGGCAGAGCAACTCCACCAACATCTTCCTGGGACACAAGAAACAAGCTCTTTCTTTCCAGGGAAACAGGTAAGAGATGACTTAATTTCCAGCATGGTCACAGGTACAGGCAGGACCCTGTCCCAAAGGGCCCTGACAAGCCTTTATTTCTCTGGACAGCACAGCCTTGCTGCCTAAGTGAGAAATACCCTGCACTCATCACTTCGCCTCCCCAATTCTCTGCTTCCTCATGGGAAAATAAGGATGACAATAGAATCCAGCACAAACGGCCGAGTGAGGATTAAACGAGATTACTTGGCATAGCGCTTGACACGCTGTAAGAGCTCAGGGAAGTATTTTTGTTATAATAAACAATAATATCATGCTATGAATATTATTAGTACTGGATCCCAGGAACCTGCAGAAATCTTTCCCTTTGCACTGTAACTTACGAGTCCGTGGGTCTTTCTCAACCTTCCCCATCACCACCTGCACCTCCACCCCCTTCCCTGCCAGCGAAACAGCCCTCAGAGCGCAGGAACTCAGTCTCCCTACCCCATCACACACCCAGAGTCTAGTGTGCCTGGCACATGGCGGTAAGTAAATAATGCTTGTGGAATGAGTTAATAAATTCCAAGTGTATCTACCAAAATCTACGTCGGAGAGCAGAGAAACGCTGCTTCCAGGAATGGAAAAAGTCATCTCTGAGGAGGCACAGAAAGGTTGGTAAGTCTGAAGAGGGAAAGATCTGAGGTTTGCCCATATCGTGGATGAGAGGCAAGGAGATCCACTCTTCAATGAAGTTCAGACAATGAGAAAGCAAAAGAGCAGCCTGGCTGCACAGCAGGAAGAAAAGATAACAGCAGTGTGGGGCTTTGTTGGTTTTTTGCCCTTGCAGGGGAACTCCCTTTATAGGCAACAGAACCAAGAGAGCAGTTACAGACAAATACATATCTCTTGGTAAATACTGAGGGCTGCAAATTTCTATCACATCATTAATCAGGAGGCAGAAGTGGCGAGGGTTCTGGTGACCAGTGACGACTTTGGGAACAGCAAAAAACAAACAAACTCCCAACATAATCCAGGAAAACCCAACAAATTACATGACATTTCAGACCCAGCAGGAGACAAAACACAGACCCCCCAAAGAGGAAGTGATGTATTCACTCTAGCCAAACAATGAAGTCAACACTTTGAAAGGGGAAAAGAAAATCAAGTACAAAGGGACAGCCGAAATTCCTTAAAAGAACATGGAGAGTTGTGTCTGAAAGGGCTGCCGTTAGCAGCAGCCTATCTCTTTCCTGGAAAACCTTTCTTTCTCTGTCTCTCTGTCTCTCTCTCTCATCTAATCAGCCCTGTGGCAGACATTTATGGGCTACCAGGTTCTGCAACGAGCACTGGGAAATTAAAGTCTCCTTCCCTTTAGAAACAACTTCATGCAAATCACATAACTCAAAGTCAACGTGGAAGAGAATCAAAGAGGAGGGACATCATGGAGTGGATAGTCAGAAAGGTGACCTGAGAAGAGACTCTGAATGCTATTTATGCAGACGGATGCCTAGAGCTGACAATACAGATGTGATCTTCCATGTAATGATGCTTTGAAGTAATAGGACCTCTTAATCCCAGTTATCTCAAGAAACGTAAACATTAATTAGGTGTTCCCAACGCCTCTAGGTGAATTCCATTTTCATTCTTCACTTAACTGAGAAACTGAGGTACAGAGAAATGAAGGAAATCACCCGAAGGATGACAGTGTGAGTCAGCAGCCCAAGCAGGAAGCTGGGGCTTCGACTCCTCACTTCCTGCTTCCCTCTATAAAAGAGTACATTCCCCTGGAGAGGCAGCTTTCCAGGAGAGAAGGCATGGAAATTCAGGTCATTCTCGGGAGGGGCAGGATACCTGACATCAGGCACACAGCTCGGCGGATACTGAAATTTCTTCCCACATGGGGCTTTCCCCTTCTTTCGCCAGCGTTACTTAGCCTGGAAAATCAATTCACGCCAATACCCTGACTTCCTGCTCCTTAAATGAGTGTCCTTCCCGCTCACCATTCTGAAGCAGCGGCTGCACAAATTAGCAGCGCTCTTTGTCCCTAGAGCTCCAGAACCCAATTGCACCCCAGCGTGTGCCAAGAGCTTCTGATGTGTGCCATGCATTGTAAAACGTTGGCCTGTGCTTCAGCAAAGAATTTTGTCCTTCTTAATGGCCACCAGAAAGTTTGTTTGGCGATCTGTCCCTCTAAAGCGAAAAAGGAAAGGAAAGACAAGAACAGCCTGTGAACTGCTTATTACAAGCTTCCGAAGCTGAGTGGAAGTTTAACCAACTTCAAGGAAAGCACACACGCACTAAACCCCCAACTGTCTGAGGACTTTCCACTTTTTAATACACTAGAGCTGGATTCTGGAGCAAAGGGCAGCAGCGATTATTCCAGAAGTCAGGTCATGGATGGTGTAAGCTTACCTTCTGCCCACTGGGATCTTATCAACCGTGTGTGCCTGGACTATTTTGAGACCCATCTGAGCCTGCTACCTGGGACATGGGTAGTGTTAACAAATCAACGTACGGCTGACAAGGGTTTAACCAGCCTCATCTGGTCAAGAACAACAGCCAGAGCAAACTGTCTCTTGGCAGCTGAATCTGTGGTTTGAAATACTGCTTTTTCTTGAATATGAAATTTAGAGGCACAGTGCAAACTGCAACTGTAACCCAAATTAACCAACTAAAGGGCGGTGGGGGGGGGGAACACAGATGTGCCTTTTTCCTTCGATTTCTTTGTTATTCAGGCAAGAGGACAAACAGTATTAAAAAGTTGAGCTCTTTTCACAAGGCAGGACTGAGAGCCGGAATCCTTGGCAGGCATGCCTGCCACGCCCCGGGCGTGCAAAGGCCCTGTTCATTGTCCTCATCTTCTGTGCGGGAGACCCTGGCTTCTGCCTTTGCCACTGGCAGGTGGCCAGTTCTCAGGGCCTCACCTCACGCTATATTTTCAGCCATTTCCACAAAGCATGCAGCCTCTCAGTCTCACCGAGGGGAGTCAGCTGCTTTAAGAGGGAGTGTTCCGGTCTTCCCGCTGTCCAGTCCCCCCGACTCCACCCCCGCTCCCCTAGGGCCAGCGGAGGCTTCTACCTGATGCTTAGCACACACTCTCTGCGGTGCTGCCTCACGGCTCCCTCGGGCCTGGAAACCACTGTTGCTGGCCTTGCCGAGACACGTCCCTTCCTCCCTACTCCCAAATATAAGAGGTTTCCCCTTATTTCTGTACCAAGGGAATGGTGACAGTTTATACAGTACACGGGAGATGTTTTAAGGTGTCAGCCCATCCGACTGCCTACATTTGGGTTTTGTGTTCCTAATGAGAGAGGGGGAAGAGTTTATTTCTGGCAGACAATCCTATTGGATTAGAAAGGCTTCATCTCCATCCATCTCACAATGAGAGGTACACTGAGGAAAACCACCAGATAGTCCTCAGCTGATGGTAAAACAGCCTGGGGTCGTGACAAGAGTTTAGGAGGTGAGAGTGTGGGTTCCGCCTCAAAGCACGCAAGAGAGGCGAGGGGCGAAGTCAAACCAAGAAGAGGCCCCATTTTTTGAGCCACCATATGTGTTGAGTAGTGGGATCTTCCAGCTTCCACATGTCCTCACTGACTTAATAGCTATTGTGTGCAATATCCTCTTAATTATCTTCTACTTAGACAAATAATAAATATCTCCCTTTCCACAGGAAAACTAGGACTCATTTGCCTCAGAATTAATTTCCCTCTTCTTTAAGGTAGGAAGACCTAAATAAGTCTTTCCAAGTCTTCCCTTTTTTGATGACTATTTCTAGAAGTGAAAAGTTAGACAGGCCAGAGTAATTAGGTTAAGTTAGAACTAGCCCAGTGCCATCTGTGCATAGAATGTGCCCATGATCTTGGTAACAGTTAAGCCACTTACTAACCTACTATTCGCTGGGAAGCGATAAAGGAACTGACAAATGATGGATGGTTCAAGGAAACAGCTGTCTTTATTTTGGTTCAGTTTACAGTCATTCTTGCCTTTCTAAAGATAAGAAAATGCAGGTGCTTAAGGCATTGGACCCAAGAGCTGGCGAGGAGGCCCACCATGAGTTTAAATTCCTCTCTGAGAAGGAATGAGTAGTCTGTGCTGGTTAAGGGTTTGGAGTCACAGACACAGGTTCAGATTCTAAGTCTATCACTCACTGGCTGCTTAGATTATTTACTGCTTTAAGTGTCAAATTCTTCATCTGTAAAATGGAAGAATAAGAGTAGATTCGTTGTGAAGATTACCGTAATACACCAGGTGCAGAGGAAGGGCTTCGTTCAGCGGCAAATAATTATCGGAGAATAAATGGAATGAAGAGGATTCATTAATAAACAAGACTTCCACCTAATCCCACCTCCAATTATGATCTGGGAGCTCAGTGTATCATCCTTCATGCTGGAACCTCTCTCAGCAGTGATGCCATCTGCTTGCCCGCTGGCTGTAACAATCCAATACTAAAGTCCCTTTTAAAAAGAAAAAGACACCGTGCTAAGGGAGAGCGTACAAAGAGCAAGCAGAAATTTAGAGAATAAACGTTTACTCTGTATTGAGAGCCTTCTGAGATACTCTGAACAACATTTGCGTTTCTAAGTACCACCCACTTTTTTTTTTTTTAAGATTTTATTTTTCCTTTTTCTCCCCAAAGCCCCCCGGTACATAGTTGTATATTTTTAGTTGTGGGTCCTTCTAGTTGTGGCACGTGGGATGCTGCCTCAGCATGGCCTGATGAGCAATGCCCTGTCCACGCCCAGGATCCGAACGGGTGAACCTAACCACTCGGCCAAGGGGCTGGCCCCCAGCACCACCCACTTTTAAGTTTCCATTATTGTAAAAAGTCCCCACAGGGATTCAGATCCTGGGTGTTTCATGTCTGATAGTGCGCACAGATAGTGAAAACTTTTCTTGGCTATGGACACTACAGCGAGTAGATTAGGTAAGTATAAAAAAGTAGCAAGGAAGGTATGCCCAGGACACCAGTTCTGGTAGCCAAATAATAAGACAAATCCGATGAGCGCACTGAATTATCCCCGGCACCATTTTATCTCTTAGGTCATATACATACAATAAAACAAAAAAAAGTTATTATCTGTTACACGGAATAAGGCGAGAGAGTGAATTTGCTTTGCCAAATTGATGAGGAGCTTCTTACCTAGAGTTGGCTCTTCTTTTCTGCCCTCCTCCATACGTAAGATGGTAGTTGTGTTTCTAATACTCATTGATTTAAAAGATGCATAAGGACAAAGTGACAATATAAATTTAGAGAGCTTTTACATGAATTTGTAGTTTATTAAGTAATGACAAACACATACACTGGGACAGAGTCCATTTCTCTGCCAGTCATTTTATTACTCAGTCTACACAAAGTGTTTGTTGTACGTAAAGCACTCTGAGCCCTTGCAATAACTCAGTGTCCCTGAGCGGGTATTCAGCCACCAACTGGGAACCGCTGACTTAGAGCAGAAACATGATGTGAAAGCAGGAAGGGATGCGCGACACGTCCTTAAAGTGCCTTCTGTAATTTAAGCAAGGTGAGAGAAAACTACTTTCCCCTAAACATCTGAGCACGTGAAGTCAGTCTCATCTTGAAATTAGTTTCATTTCTATGCGCTTGGAAATCCCACCCATGTTACAGTTTTCCAGCTCTCTAAAAAACAAGAAGTATTGCCAATAAAATATTTATTGAACAATAGTGATTTTGTTATAACCTCCATGGTGTCTATCCCTTTAATTAACCATATTCATTGTGCTGTCTTTGTGATATTTTGATAGCTTCCAGATGCAGGTACACCTTACATGAACAGAAAGGAGAAAAAACCCAAAGTCACTCAAAATAGAACCAGAACTGTAGCTACCACATGTGTTTTAAATATATTACCCATACAATTAAGAATACAGTATCATAAACCAGTTCTATAAATCTTATAATAAAAACAGTAACGCACCAACTCTTCTTAGCCACAAAGAGGCCCTTAATAATACTATAGATTCCATGATGATGTGGCTTTGGGAGTGACTTAATGATATTCTGTAGGAAGAACATTAGCTGGCTGAAATAAATCATAGCACATCTCCTTCTGCGTACCTAAAATGAAGGGGAAAAAAATCCTCTTGCGAGGCAGACGCAGCCTAATATATGCTAATCTTCAGAATTCCTGGAAATCCTGCAGATTTTTACTATCTTTTAAAAGTGCTAAGAAAATTTAATTTTCAGACAGGGCTTTGGGCACTGTTCTTTTCATGTGTGTCTGTGAGCTAACAGCTGTGCCAATCTTCCTCTTTTTGCTTGAGGAAGATTGGCCCTGAGCTAACATCCATGGCAATCTTCCTCTATTTTGTATGTGGGGTGCCTCCACAGCATGATGTGATGAGCAGTGCAGAGGTTGGCGCCTAGGATCCGAACCTGCTAACCACCACTACGCCACGGTCCCGGCACTCAGACACTGTTCTGTAGAGAACACAGTAAAGGGCCTTTGCTTTAACTTCAGGCCTAAGCTCATCAGGAGAGTGAGGAAAGGTCTGTGTGGATGTGAATATGGTTTGTAAATTATAAGGCACTAGCCTATGCAAATGTTAGCAATTAAAATAACTGATTATGCTTCTCCCTAACTTTGACTCAACTGTTAGGAAAAATACCTTTCTGAAACTTCCAACAAGAAGGTATTTCAGCACGATGAAGAGATTTTTTTCCGGGGCGAGGGGAGGACTAATAAATTTTTCTTTTATATGGACACAAAAAGTCTTTTTATTTTGGAAAATTTTGAAGATACATAAAAGCAGAGGAATAATAGTCTAATGAACTTTCCCATACCTACCCCCTGGTTTCAGTATATGACATCGTATTTCATTTATAGGCTTCGTTTCCCCCCATCCTGCACCAAAAGAGAGCTGGATTATTTTAATACCAGACATCATAAAATTTCAGTGCAAATATTTCACTATACATGTCTAAGACATGACAACTCCTTTTTAAAATAGCATAATCACAAATCTACTCGTACTTAAACGAGCAAGAATAATTCCTTAATGTTCTTTAATATGTAGTTGTCAGCGTTCAAATTTTCCCCAAATGTCCCATATTTGTTTTTTTATCAAATATATCTTCAATTTTTAAGGATAGTGGCCGTTTTTAAGGAACTCACATAGCTGAAATCCCCTTGCAGTTCCTCTTAGAAACATTTCTTTAAATAAGTGCTTAGTCATGGGGCGTTTTATCACAGATTCAACAATCGCTCTAGGCCTTCACTGAAATGGGCCCACGCACGACACCACAGTAGAATCAGGCTCCACCACAGCTTTTTCTCACTCTCTCTCAGTGCAGGACAGCGTCTTACAGCGCAAAGAGCTGGGGGTCACCTGGGAGGCCCAAAACCTTGATTCTAATCTTAATTCGGTCATTATCTAACTGTGTAACCTTGAGCAAATCCATTTTCTTCTCTGTGTCTCAGTTTCCAGGCCTGTAAAATGAATGGGTTAGCCTATATAATCCCTAAATTTCTTTCCGGCTCTTAAAGTTTAACATGTATGATTTTATGCTTAATTAATTTCAAATACTATACCTACATAGCGTTATTTGCGAAGATGAGAGCATGTCTATTATAGAAGAGAGCAAGGTATTTCAAATCCTAAGACCAGTCAGATCCTGACTCTAGTTTCCTTGGGTAAGTCATTAACCCTTTTAAGCCTCAATGTCATACTGTACTACAATTATTTATTTTACTTATCTCTCTCTCCTACTAGACTTGAACTTCTAGAGAGCAGGGTATTCTCATATTCATCTTTCTATCATCAAAGCCTAGTGTCATGTCTGGAGTCTGGCAGGTACTCAATATAGGCTTATTACATAGATGAAGGGATGGCTACAATCTGAGGGTAAGAATGACAGCTCCATCTACCTTACAGAATTATTGTATGGTGAAATGAGCTAATAAATGAAAACATATCTTTTAGATTCATACTAAAAAATTAAATGTTATTATTTGTATTTGAAATAGTCCAAGTAGAACATTTTATTCATTTATAAAGATCTGATCTGGCCTCCAACTTTTGGTAAAGGATGAATGATAGGCATTTTTTTCTTGCCTATGCTAAATTTCACCTTTCTTTGGAAATTTTTATACGCTTTTCTTCTTCTCTTTTTAAAATTTAACTGAAAGTATACTTCTATGCACTCACCATTTTTTATTTTTCCATAACTTTTGGGGGAATGTTTTGGAGTAATTGGCCAGTAGCTTAGCGCCAGTCTAATTTAAATAAGGCATTTTTATTAACTTCTACAAATCAAAACAACGCAGGAGATAGCGTCTCAGCAATTGTATACATCAGACGCGTGAATTTTCTGATGAACTCAGTGTTCACTAGACTAGTTCCCTAAAGATGCTCCTGATTCAGTTTCTACTACAGCTGAATGCCAACAGTTCTGCCTTTGCATATTTCCTCAAATGGTCTCTCTCTTTTTAGTAATGAGACTAAATTTTTCTAAATTTAGTGTATCATTTAATAATTCCTGATTACACTTGGGTACCATTTTAAAATGTGAACATTTCCCTTAACTGAGTTTAAATCTAGTCCAACTTGAGCAGCGTTTCCTGAAAGGAATACTACTCCTAAGCAATAATGCTCACAAAAAACAGCCATGGGACAAACACATTTAGGAAAGTTTGCATATTATAACCTCTCCCCAGTGATTCACAAACCCCTCAGCACACTGAAGATTCTGAAAGGCCTTTATAAAGCCACGTGTTCCATTTCTTTGTTGTATAGCAAATAAACTTGATTTAACTTGCTTAACTCAGCATTTCTCAAACTTCCTTATTTCATGTGCCACTAAAAAAGAAAAACTGCCAATTAAACTGGGACTCCATGCTAAGATGCCATCAAATGTGACATCAGAAAGGTTAAAATTAGAAATATATGTGCATCTTGGAATCGATGAAATCTATGCCCACAGAACCCTTTTTCTCAAACATCACCTATGGACATCCGGAGGATCTAGCGTTCTCTGGAAACCGAAGCTCTAGCGGAGAGCTTTCACAATTATTTCAGAGGAAGAGGGTAAAAGGCTGTTTTTTCCTATTAAGAAGTAAAAGAACTAAAAATTTTGAAGTAAAAATAAGAAAGAAAGAAATACTGGTCACTCATTTTCAGTATGAAATAGACCTCGTCCAGTTAAAGAGTAATTTCCAGGTCCACACCGGCATGTAACTGTCCAGCTGTCCTCACGCGCACGTAAATCTCTTTAAATCAAGATGGCATGTAATTAAATCGTTCAGCTGGTGGACAGGCTTCTCCGCCAAGGTAGTTCACTTTCACTCGGCGTGACCCCTCTGCCTCTGAACAGCCCCACACCCTGAAGTGACTCAACTTCATAAAACCCCCATTAAAATCGCCAGCACTTTACAGGCAATAGACTTGGGCGTAAAGGATCAGTGACCTCACAGTGAGTCAGATGAGGTACGTGAGTGTCAGGGGAGGCTGGAGGATTAGCAAATCAGCTTCCAGGGCAAGGGTGCGGCGGACGCCTGGCTCTTCAGGCTCCCCGCGCAGGAGGGCACCGGCGTGGCCCAAGTCAACCCATTTACATCCCTCTCCATCTTGCCAATCCGAGTCCTGACGGGGATGTGGGCATGACTTTGGGGACAGCCTGTGCCACTTCAGGCTGGTCCAGGTCCCGTCGTCGTCGTCACCCCTCCCCCGCCCCCCCTCCGCTTACGCCCAGGTTTAGCTCTTCGTTAGTTCTGAGTGTCTGAACTGGGCGAATCCATCTTTCTGAACACGAATCTAGAGGTTTCCCCAGGCTCTTCGGGTTGCCAGAACCCGCCAGGGCCTCGTGCCGTCATTCGGGCTGGTAACAAACAGCCGATGACCTCGGGAGGCCCGAAGTCACCTTCACACTCTCCTTTGCCCCACACCTCGCAGCTCTCTCCCCTCCCCCGGGGCCAGTCTCCACCACCAGCCTTCCTCCGAGCCGGGGCCTGCCTCTCCAGGCAGCGCCCACTTCCCCAGCCCGGAGCTGCAGGGCGGGAGGAAAAACTTGTAGGAGTTCGGCCGCGCTTCCCGAGCGCTGCATCCGCCGCCGAGATGCTGGCAGCCTGGGGACGGCCTCGGGCGGCCCTCTCCTTATTTATCCACCCGGCACAGTTTCCATGGCTCCGCCGCCATCCTCCGCCCCCTTCCTCGCGCTGAGCCCGGCAGCAGGCGCGGGCCCGGCCCGGTGGGGGCCGCGGGGGGCGTGTGCGGCGCGGGGACCCGGGGCGGGGGCCGCGCGTCCTTTCCAAGCCCCGCGGCGCGTGGAGGCGCACCCCTAGTCCTACTCCCCTGGCAGCTGTGCCACTTCTGCCGCCCCTGCCCGGCCCCCTCCCTGCTCGCCTGAGCCCCCGATCTGTCCCCCGTCGGGCCCGGCGCCGGGGCCCCCAGGCACCGCGCAGCCCCCGGCCCGGCCCGGCGGCGCGGGGGAGGGGCGCGGCGCAGGCAAAGTTGCTGAGTTGCTTTGCACGCTCAGAAGTTGCAGCTGAGACGGCAGCTTCCCGCCCCCTTCCTGGACTCGGCGGCTCGGAACGCACACCCACCCGTCACCACCCGCTACCTGCCCTCGCCCCTGCGGCC
Source organism: Equus asinus (assembly GCF_041296235.1). Lineage (NCBI taxonomy): Eukaryota > Metazoa > Chordata > Mammalia > Perissodactyla > Equidae > Equus > Equus asinus. The sequence continues at coordinate 61,822,252 of NC_091797.1, read as the reverse complement.
CCGGCCCAACCCGGCAGCATCCCCGCCCGGCGCTCGCCAGGAGCCCAGGTTTCCAGCGGAGTCGGGCTGGGGGCGGGCGCACCCACCTCCCCGCTCCGCCGGCGGTGGTGGGGGGAGGGGCAGAGTACGGGGGTGGGTAGGGTCCCCTCCACCCAGTCGCCGCGCGGCCGGGGCGCTTTTGCACTTTGCAAAGCTGAGCAGCTGGGCAGGCGTCGCCCGCCGGCCCCCGCGCCCTCCCAGAGCAAAGCAGGGTTTGCAAAACGTGAACGGGGCAGTGTTCCCATCTCCTCCCGCAGGGGGCTTCGCCGGGGCGGCGGGAGGGGCTCCGCTAGGGACTGTGGTCGCCAACAGGTGCTCGGGAGTCCATGTGACCAGGGAGGGGCCGCGCAGGGGAAGCCGGGGTTGGGGGTGGGGGCGGGCTGCCTCCGGGTCCCCTGCAGAGCCCGACGCCGGGTGCGCCCCGCCCGCGGAGGCCTAGGGAGTGCTGGCGGCTGACTCTCCGAGCATTGGTGCCCTCGCGGCCTGCCCGAGAGGAGGAGGAAGAGGAGGGGCAGGGAGGGGATGCGAAAGTGGGTCAGGAATGTAACTGGACGCTGCGCACCCACCCCCCCTCATCTCTCCCCACCCCCCCCCCCCCGCACCCCTCGCCGTTGCCTGCGGAGGCGGCCAGCACCAGCCTTGGAAAGCGAGTCTTTTGCTGTTGTGGTTCCCCAGCATTATCGGTGGACGGTTACCAGGGGATCCCGAGGGATGTGTTTCCCTGTGACCCTTTGGGAAGAAAAACTTAGTTGCCTCAGTAACCAAGTCTGGCTTGGATGCAATGATGCAGTGAATGTTCTAGGTGAGCCTGACCGAGAGGAGGCTGCCGTTGTTGCACTGGGGAGTGGATTAACTTTTCTCATTACTGAACCAAGACGTGAAAGGAACGCTGGGGAGGAGTGGGTTTTTGCCCTTTTCCGTGTTTGTTTTTCAGTTTTTCAGAAAAGATAAACGTTTTTGCGTTAAGAGTTTGAATCTCTCAAATGCGGCCCGGCCTGCCATAAATTGACCTAAGTTCCTAACAAACGCTGACTTGGTTGATACAGAGGTTTGAAGTTGATATCCTAGAGTTGGAAGGAGCAGGGGACAGTGACAGTTTTGTGTTTGGGAAAGGCCTGAGAAACAAACATGAAAAGGCCTTTATTGAAAGGAGAAGAAGAAGAAGAAGAAGAAAAAAAAAAAACCCAAAAAACCCAGCCCTGGTCAAAGCAGAAGAAGTGAGAACCGCCGAGTTAGTTCCCCCCTGAGCGCAGTGGCACCTCACCCACCAGGCATGTGATTAGGGAAGGAAGGAATCAAGATTATAAGTGATGGGCTTTGGGTTTGAATACCAGTGACAGGAGCAGAGTCAAGGGAAAAAAATTAAAAGAGTTTGGAAAAGGAAAGCTCAGCCTTACTGAGTTTGCAGCCTAGACTCTTCCTGAGCACCCTTCCTGAGTATTATCCTGTGTGTGCTTGTGTCTGGCTTTGTCCGGTGGACCTGAGTCACAGAGTGCAGGGGAGCGCTGCAGAAGCAAGGGGCATGGAGCCAGGAAGCTGCAGACTTGGAGGAAATGTGCGATTGCTGGAGTTTTATTCGGAAGCAAAAAGGGGTGTGTTATCCTCTGAAGAGATCTTGAGAGTTATCTGAAAAGCTGACTTAGAAATCAACGTAAATTTCTGTTTCCAAGGCAACCTTAGATGAAGAATCCTAGATTGAGATATGTATTACATTAAGAGTATATATTCATAGGAAGCAACAATTGGTAACTTGGATCATATTCTAAGTATAAAAAAGAGGAGGTTATTTTGTTGTGAAAACTTTTGTGGTGATCTATCCATCCTCAGTTTACTTTTGTTTCTTTTTTTAACTTCGCTGAGTTTTCTCATTAGTAAAATGGGAATAATAATAATAGTTGGTCTTTGGGGTATTAGACTGTATTTCCTACATTACTTTCTAGATATAGGATCTTCAGTTCAACTGGCAGAAGTCTTTATTTTCACTTATGGTGTTTGCCTAAACCGTAGAACAGCTATAATTGGAAGCTGACAAATGCTACTCTTTACGTTGAATAGTCTTGCATTCTGAGTGAAAATGGCAGAGTTATACAAACGTTTTCTGGAAAGCTGAAAAGAATGAACACGTTCATGATCTTGGATTTTGTCACTGTATTAAGGAGCATGATTTCCTTCTGAGATGATTAGACTTTAAGATCTTGGTTCAAACCAGAGTTGTTGCTAGAGAAGCAGATTGAAAGTTTAGGTAAAAAAGGAAGTGACTAACTTGCTTTTTCTTCCCACCTCTCCCCCCGCCACCAAATTTCATCTGAATTCACATTTATATATAGGGTGATCTTCATTTTAGTTACATATCAGGTTTATAAAGCAAATTAAATTAAGGAATGAGTATCTGTTAAGACAGGATTAACAATAGGGTCCTTAATATTATGAAGTGTTCTTGTATATTTAAAACATTTGTTACATAAATTTTGAGGCACTTTTCAAGACATTATCTAAGTGTAGCAGGTTTTTACATAGATTATTTTGGACAATGCATTTATAACCATTTACTCACTGCCATCCCCCCAGATATTTTTTTGAGTGAACATATGCTTTAAACATCTTAGTCACCTACTTTGTGTACAGAACTGTGTTAAGCACTGTGGGGATTATGGAGAAGCATATTCATGTTCCTAAAAGAGTTCAGTCTAATATGGTTTTGTTAGGGGTGACAACTAGATGACAAATATAAGTTTAACCTGGGGCCAGCCCCCCAGCCGAGTGATTGAGTTTGCGCGCTCTACTTCTGCGGCCCAGGGTTTCACTGGTTCGGATCCTGGGCGCGGACCTAGCACCGCTCCTCTGGCCATGCTGAGGTGGCGTCCCACATAGCACAACTAGAAGGACCTGCAACTAGAATATACAACTATGTACTGGGGGGCTTTGGAGAGAAGAAGGAAAAAAAAAAAGATTGACAACAGATGTTAGCTCAGGTGCCAATCTTTAAAAAAAAAAGAAATATATATATATATATATATATATATATATATATATATATATATATAAATAAGTTTAAGTGTTCAGGAGTCAAAAACACCAGTAAAAAATATGTGGACATATGCATAAGAAGAGATGGTAGATTCATAGGTGAAAGTTATAATGAGCTGAGAAGTATAATGATATGAGATTTACAACATTTTTTTCTTCTATTTATTCTCTAAAATGTTAGCAATGAACCTGTATTGCTTCTGTGCAAGAATAAAGGTTTGCTCTTTTTAGGGAGATGTTGCCAGGCAGTCAGTGGAGAGGCCAGACTGTCAAGGAGAGGTCGGTCATAAAGTGCCCTGGGAGCTTCTGGGGGTGGGGCAGAGAGCAGAGGGTGAAAGGGAAAGTAGGACAGGACACACCCTTACTTAGGAAAGGCTCCTATGTTGCAGGGTGCTGGGCGGATTCTGGGAGGGTAGCTGTCAGGTGGTAGCCATCAGGAAGTGCTCCACAGGGAGATCTTGAACTTAGGCCTTAAAGGATGTACGTGATTTTAGAGCTAGAAAGAGAAAGACTTTCCCAGTGGTAGATGTGAGATAAGCCAAGAGACAGAAAGTTGCAGGGCACATTGGGACAATTTGAATAGGTCCACTTTGCTACAGGAGATGGATCAAGTATGAAATTAGTCATTTGAATGATAGGTTAAGGACAGACCACTTAGGGACCATGACTCCCTGGCCAAGTTTAGTGTTAGGACTTTATCTGCAGGTAATGGAGAATTATGACAGGATGTTGGCAAGGGAAATACATGGTCAAAGTTGGATTTGGGGGAGGTTAATCTTGTAAGTTAGGCTGAAGTGGGAGTTTAGGGACCATGAGTGGCTGTCACAGGGATCCAAGGGGGCCTGGATAAGAGTAGTGTTAATGGGAATTGGTTGGAAGGCAATGCTTCTGAGTTATTATAAAAGGAAAATCGACAGTGTTTTATAGTGTTTGGATATGGAGGGCACTGGACTTAGAGAGTCCAAGATGACTGAGGATTTAACTCGAGATGCCTTGAGAGGTGGTACTGTCAACAGAAATTGGAACAGGAAGCCAGTGTTGAAGGTAAATTGAAGGGTTGATTTGAGAAATGGAATTTGAAGCCATGATTGGCAGCTGGGTTTAGGTGATTTAGGGAAGATGGATGGGTTTTGGCTGAAAGTAGAGATGCAAGATATCTACATAGAAGTAGGTGGTGGTTGGTCAGAGGTGGGGAATGAACTCCTAAATTTGAACTTGGTGACAAAGGACCAGTTTTAGGGAACATTCACAATTAGAATTTATATATATAATTTTTCAAAATTCTCCTCCTTGCTCATAAAGCTCGACAAGGTAGTCATTCCTGGGGCTCTAGTGAGAGCTGGTCTACTGACTCAGCACTGTTCTAACCCAAGTGCTTTAACTCAGCAGTTCCTGAACTTGGCTCATCAGGTTAAGGGGTCCACGCATAGGCACTGAATCAGAATCTCCTGGGCTGGCAGTCCGTATTTTTAATAACCTTTCCAGGCCACTCTGATATGGATTCCTTTTGGGCAACCAGTGCCTTAGCCAGTTTGTTCTACAGTCCTGCCCCCTGTGCCTTCTGTCTCTCCTTGGGAGAGCAAGAGTTCTTACTTTTCGTGTGTTGGTTTCAACTTCTTTTGCCTTTATATCTGATGGACAGTCATTGATAGGCAGTGCTTGAAGTTGTTTTTATCCAGATGACCTGCTGTTTTCCAAATTTAGCACTGGTTTGGAAGCGTGGATGGATGTGTCAGAAGTCCTCTGCCCTGCTAGGTAGGCAGGAGATGTGGGGTGAAGAGCTATGTATGGTGCTGAGTGACTCACGCTCTGTCCATCCAAGCATGTTGAGGATGATGCAATAACCCAGGCTCTGGGCACACCACTTCCTGCACCTTTGGATACGCAGACCAGGGTGTGGTATTTGACAGCATTCTCAGAAGACTATTGGCTGATCCTCTTCAAGGGAGCTGAGCAGTCAGAGGTCAGGCAAGGCCAGCTGTAGGCTCTAAACACACATCCTCTAGCTTAGACGGAAAGGGGTAGACAGAAATGTAGGGTTGGTTTCCTCAAATGCGACAACTATTAACACCTTTTTAAAGGAATACCTGTGTATTTATGTATCTGTTTCTGTCTTCATTCAAACAAATATCTGTCCTATTGGGCAGCAATCAAACACTTTGTCACAGCTAACTTTCAGTTAGCCTGGTGCTACTTATCTGAGTACAGATTATCATTTGCTCTTCCTTTTCCTTTCTCGTTTCTAAGTTATAAAGAGACAAGGTCACGTTTCCATATTATTACATGTCTGGTGGACTAGCAGGCAGAGAGGAGTGATAAACATTCATAGTGGAAGTTGTAGGAGCAGCATCCTCTGCTCCTCTCCCCTGTACACAGGATTTAAACTATCCATTTTTCTAAGTCTCAACTGTTGAAGCCAACGGTGGATTGTTTTGTTGTTGAGCCTCTTTTCCCTCACTGAAGAAGAGTAGATGATAGAATATGGTGCTTTTTAAAAGAAAATTGTGGTGAAATACCTATCACGTAAAATTTACCATCTTAACCACTTTGAAGTGTACAATTCTGTACCGTTAAGTGTATTCATATTGTTATGCAATTGAATCTAGATTTCTTAAATTCGTTTAGAATATAAGAGAGCATTCGGAAAATGTCAGAAAGTGAAACCCAGGTTACATAAAAAACTGGGAATGAGAGAGTGGCATTAGGTGCAAACACTTAGAGCATTCACACCCTCTCCTAGAGAAGCGGATGGATGCTCTTCTCGTGGGGTGGGCTTGCCGAGTGTGTCCTTCACAGAAGCGAGTTGTGCAGTTAATAGAACAGAGGATAAAGACAGGTGTGTGCTTGAGGTTCCTTTAGGAAGCCAGAAATAGTGCTAGCTTCTTGATGGAGATTTTAAAGTTTTCTTGAAGTTGTGAGTGCAGAGTGAGAGAAGGCGCTCAGTCAAATGTGAATTTACGGAATGTGATTTACACAACTTCCTAGAGTTTTCGGAGTTTTTGTATTCTGTGGAGTACATAAAGTTTTGTATACTCTGTGTTTTGTATTCTCTTGCTGCACACTGAGGGATAGGTACTATTTGCTGCCGTTGTCTTAGTTTTTCTAGTGAAATACATCTTATTGTTATTTGTGAAAATATGGGCATTGACAGCCCAGAAAATTCTAAATGAGCGAGAACCTCTAAATTTATTATCATGTACACGATCACATGATTAAATGAAACAATTTTTAAGTAAGTAGTGAAGTGAGATTCACAAGAAAGATTGGAAACATTATTGCTTTTCACGGAAGTTCTTAGTCAAAGCAAACCTATGAACAGTTCACTGCTTTTTTTTTACACTATAAAATTTCTTTTCACAACTCCTCAGTGTTTGCACTCAGTTATTCATGATACTCACAAAACAGGTTTGAAGCTGGTCAGTCCAACAGGATGCCAATGGCAGTTCCAAAGAAGTCGTGGGTTCGTGTTTTACCAAAAGAGAAATGCCTTCACTTATCTCTCGTGGCTTTGGAAATCTATAGCTCATTTAACGAGCTTCCATTAAAAAGTGCTGCCAAATTTGAGAAAACTTATAGAATCGTTCTGAGTTTATCTTACTCAAAACTGCTTTAGTAAACTGTTGCTTATCAGTCCTGAGAAGATGTGTTAAAACCAGTTTGGCAGCTTTTTTAATATAGCATGCTAGAGGGCCTTGAGAAAAGTGTTTTGAAACAATATCAGTGTTGGAACTAAAATTGGGTGCTTTTAAACAAGAATATTCCTGATATATATGTTTCTATGTTTGGAGGACTTATCGTTTAAAAGCCAAGATTTCATGACAGGGCTTGATTACCTATGGAAGCTTTTCTGATGGTAGCAGTGCCATGCGTCAGCAATTTAGTTTCCCCAAGAACTTGGGGGAGAGTGTATTTTGTACGAATACCTAAGTATTCACAATCAATCCTGTGCCCACACACCCCTCCAAATATCATTTACTGAATTCTATTTAGAAGCAGGCTTTCTGTAGACTTTTGAATTCTTGGGACTCTAATGGTATAGAAATACAGATTTCAGAGGAGAGTTCTCTCTAAAGGATGAATTTGAGAGTCACGGAGTTATTTTTAATAAGATCCTGTCACTCGAGCGATTTGAAGGGTATCAATCAACTATTGCATCTTGCAGTCGTGGCATATGTTTGTCCTTCCCTATGCAGTGTAGTCATGAGCTTAAACTGATTTGTCACACGAAAGTGGCAGTTAATTCATTTTGCTGCACCACAGATCTATAGAAAACCTAAGTCCAGATGGTCCTGGGAGTCTAGCATATCTCCATTTTGACTTTTCTTTTAAAGCTGAGGTCTTATATTTTACTAGAAGAATACTCCAGCTTTTAAAATCAAAGAGTCCAGCAATCTACAAGAGCCTGTTTTCACGGTGAAACTCTGTGGTGAAAGTGTAGGAAATTACTGTCCTTCGTGTTAGTACAGAAATATAGTGTTCTACAGCTCTGCCCCTTTGCGTTGTCATTCCTCTGCTTCAGCAGGCCTTCTGCCTCCTGAAATGTCAGCCTAGCCCTCCAACTCCCGTGTGTTTTACTTTTGATTACCTTGGTCCTCCGCCAGCCTCCTATTTGACACTTTGGGCATCGGCAGTGTAGGTGCTTCTTGATGTTGAGCTGTTAATCTTTTTATTATTTCCTGTCACTTTTTCCCATGATTGATGCTCTTGAGCTTGAGGCGAGGGGAAGTGATGAAAATGACTTTGAAAACAGCTTTGAAAAGGAGTATATTAAATTGGACTTGAGTCTTACCTGAGAGCATAAATTGAGTGAAACAGCAGTCTGTTTTGTAAGGCAGGCACTTGCAATGAGTGAGCTGCCATTGCAATGGATGCCTTGTAGTAGAAGAGAAGGAGGGGGTTCCTGGTGTTTTTGCAGTGATTTGGATCTCCAGGTCTGTGGAATGAGGTATGATGAGAACTCACGTATTTAGTTCTATGGAAAGGTTACAGGAAGGGTTCCTCTTTCCTTTGGAATTAAAAATGAAATTCTTGGGCCGGCCTGGTGGCACAGCGGTTAAGTTCACATGTTCTGCTTTGGCAGCCCCGGGTTCGCTGGGTCGGATCCCGGGTGCGGACATGGCACTGCTTGTCAAGCCATGCTGTGGCAGGCGTCCCACATATAAAGTAGAGGAAGATGGGCACGGATGTTAGCTCAGGGCTAGTCTTCCTCAGCAAAAAGAGGAGGGTTGGTGGCAGATGTGAGCTCAGAGCTAATCTTCCTCAAAAAAAAAAAGAAAGAGAAATTCTTTTTGAGGTGTAGGCATCACCAAAACTCGGACCCTGTTGTCTCCCCTGTATTCCCTCTACCCTGTATCCAGTTCACTAATTTTTATTTTGTCTTTGGAACCGCACCCTCCCCACCCACCACCCCACCCCCAGCCCCGTAGCATGCAAGGTGACCCACTGAAATGTGAGACCAAAATATTAGAACCTCTATTGTATTCTTATCTTGTCTTGTTTTTTTACTTTGTTAAAATATGGTAAAATAGATATAATGTAAAATTTGCCATTGTAATCATTTTTAAGCCTATAATTCAGTGGTATTAATTACATTCACAATGTTGTGCAACCATCACCATTTCCAAAACTTTTTATCACCCTAAACAGGAACCCTGTACCCACTAAGCAATAACTCCCCATATCCACCTTTACCCTCTATACTACTTTCTGCATTTTATACCCATTTTAAATATTTCATATAAGTGGATCATACAGTATATGTCGTTTTGGGCCTGACTTACTTCGTTTAGCATAATGTTTTCAAAGTTCATCCATGTTGTAGCATGTGTCAGTACTTCGTTCCTTTTTATGGCTGAATAATATTCCGCTGTCTGTGTATACCACATTTTGTTTATCCATTCATCTGTTGATGGACATTGGGTTGTTTCCCCACTTTGGCTATTGTGAATAACCCTGCTGTGAACATGAGTGTACAAGTATCAGTTTGAATCCCTGTTTTGAATTCTTTTGAGTATATACCTAAAAGTAGAATTGCTTTGTCATGTGGTAACTCCATGTTTTAACATTTTGAGGAACCACCAAACTTTTTTTTACAATGGCTGCACCATTTTACCTTCCCACCGTCAAGATGTGAGAGTTCTACTTTCTCTCTGTCTTTACCAGCCCTTGTTATTTTCCATTTGTTTTGATTAGAGCCACACTAGTAGATGTGAAGTGGTATCTCATGGTTGTGATATTCATTCTCTGATGACAGTGATGTTGAGCATCTTTTCATGTGCTTATTGGCCGTTTGTATACAGTCATGCATTGCTTAAGATGGGGACACATTCTGAGAAATGTGTCAGGTGATTTTGTCATTGTTCAAACATCACAGAGGCTACTACACAAACCTAGATGGTATAGCCTACTACACACCTAGGCTATATGGTGCTTATCTTATGAGACCACCGTCACATATGCGGTCCATTGTTGACCAAAACGTCATTATGCAGCACATGACTATCTTCTTTGGAGAAATGTCTATTAAGTCTTTCGCATTGTCCATTTGTGTATATGTTTTATAATGTCTAATAGTAGTATATAAATAAAAATATGCATATTTTTGGATATATGCAAAATGTTTTCTAAAGATGGGGGATGCACTTTTAAAGTTTGGAGGCCATTATTATGGCCTATGACAATGATCCAGTTTATTTCTTACAGCCTAACATTAGCAGGAAACTATTGATGAAGATTCGTAAGCTTGGTCGGGGGAATCTTATTTGGTCAAAAGTAATGTGTTTACTGGTGCCTCCTTATGAAACTAACCTCAAGGTCCCAAGGCTATCTTTTAGGACGTTTCCTTTTGGCACTTAAGAAAGTAAATCTCCTTGGAAGGGCTTCAAGTTAGATTTGCCTTCTGCTCAATCCCATTTTGTGGTAATAATGGCATTTCAGAGTTCAGAGTTCTCTATTAACAGAGAGAAATGGTTTTTCATACCATGTCACATATGAGAGCCAAAAGGCATAGAATAAATTGAAAGGGAGAGGCTTGGCTCTAAAATAATAATCCTAATTATTATTGTTATCATTATTAGAATGTCATTTATTAGACTCATTTGATTATTTAGAGATTAGCTTTGGGGGGATGGAACCGGCCTGTTTAATGACTCAGTAAGAGCATTTTAGGTCTGGGGTGTTGATTTTTTTTAACAGATTGGTTTTCCCATTGTTCTTCTATTTTCTGAAGGTAAACTTTGTGAAGTTACACTAAAATGCCCGCTTTTATCAAGGGCTTGACATCACCATCCTAGCCCATCCTGGTGTATTTCTTGGAAAGTGTCCACACTGGCAGGCGTTTTCCAAATAAAACAGTTGTTTCAGTAAACAAGTGTTTTATCCAGCAGCCCAAGTGGAGAATTTTAAAACCAGTGTTTGTTTTGCCAGCAAACATTTTGTTTCAATCTTTGCAGCTAAACAAGTGGGTGAGGTTTAAGTGGCCTCCTGGTAACAACAAATGCAGAACCATTTTCAGAAAATTCCGCTCTGGCAGAGCGAAATTTATTTGCTGTCAGAGTATGAATTTAGACTTTCGGGGAAATAATTTGTACTTTTTGTATAGTTCTGTGCTTAGTTGCAGTCACAGTGGAAAGTCTTAGGTTTGGGTAAGGTCTGTTAATTCTTTTTGAAGGCAAAAAATGAAGAAATATAAAAGTTATTAAATAAGAAGTGTTGTTATAGTGGTATATTTAAATTTTATAGCTTGCCTTTACAATGTGACTGAAATGTCATCAGGTATTTGCTCTGCTCTGCATTTCTTACCTCTTTTCTAATTATTTTCATGGTGATTCCTTTAGTGTATAATACAGTACAACATCCATGTTAATTATCAGCTTTTATCTTTTAGCTTTTATAAAAATAGTTGTAAAATCAGATTTTGGTGAATTATAGTTGCCTTTACTCAGGGTTCCTGTAGTTGAACGGTCTTGCTGTCTTTAATGGTTTATCTTTGGAAATGTGTCCTTGAATTTTTAAATTTGAAAGTTTGATTGTGGCGTGCTTTTCTTTTTAAAAGGCAGGCCTCTTTCCTATCCAGGAAGATGCAATTGCACTTTCTCAAGGGAATAGTCAGAAATTATGCACATAGCGTATGTGCAGAAGAGTGTAGGAAATAAATATATATGGTTTAAAGACTAATTAGCAAGTGGACATGCAAGTAACCCCATCCAGATTAAGAAATAGAACAGTGCCTTAGAACCTTCTCTACTTCAAACCCACCTCCCTCTTCTCTCCAAGGAAGTTCACAGCTATGTAGATATCCTTAAATGACATCACTTAGTTTTGCAAATGTCTGGTATGTATTAAATACTTAAACATGTAAATTGTTTGTTTTTACCAACAATATGATTGCAAGACTTAGCCACGTTGATGCCTTTGGCTGTGATTTGTTCCTTTTCATTGGTTAGCATTCCTCTGCGCTACGACGATGCGTTTATCCATTTTACTGTTGATGGACATTTGAACTGTTTCTAGCTTTTGGCTCTTATGACAAAGGCTGCCGAGGACATTCTTATATGTTTATATATATGCTAGTACAGTTGTGCAAAAGTTTTTCTAGAGTGTCTTGGGAGGTAGATTGTTCAGTCATTGGGTGTAGTTTTAACTTGATGCTCTAATTCCCAATGACTTTCCAGAGTGCTTGTTCCAGTTTGTCCTCCGTTTAACAGTGAGAGTCCTTACTGCTTCACGTCTTCACCACAACTTGGTATTGTTAGATTTTTAAATTTTTGCCAATCTAGTCAATATGAAGTGATGTCTCACTGTGGTTTTAACTTGCTTTTTCTTGATTAATTATAAGGCTTATTGGCCTTTTGGATACCCTTTTCTCTGAAGTGTTTATTCAAACTTTTTGCCCATTTTTCTATGGATTGTCTTTTTCTTGCCAATTCTTTACTGATTTGTAGGACTCTTTTATTCTAGTATGAATCTTTTGTCAATTGTATGTGTTGCAAATATCTTCTCCCACTTTGTGACTCGTCTTTTTACCCTGTTTATGATGCTTTTGGATGCACACAAACTCTTAATTTTAATATCATTGGGTTTATCAGTCTTTTCCTTTATGGTCAATACTTTTGTATCTTGTTTGAGAAATTCTTCTCTTTCCCAGGTTCATGAAGATTTCTCCTGTATTCTCTATAGTTTTTCCTTTCACATTTTATTTTATTGTATTTCACTTATCTGAAACTGATTTTTGTGAATGTTGTAAGGTAGGGGTCCCTCTTCTTTATGTTTTCCTCCCCAAAGCCCCAGCACATGGTTGTATATCCTAGTTGGAAGCCGTTCTGGTTCTTCTATGTGAGCTGCTGCCACAGCATGGCAACTGATGGTTGATGGGTGGTGGGTGTGGTTCTGTGACCGGGAAGTGAACCCAGGCTGCCAAAGCAGTGAGCACTGAACTTTAACCGCCAGGCCATTAGAGCATTTTTTAAAAATCTAAATAGATATTTTGTTGTCCAGGCACTATTTATTGAAATGTCCATCTTTTCCACTTCATCTGGAATACTGTACGTGTCATATATCGATTGGCCATTTGTATTATGTCTGTTTCTGTGCTCTCTATTCTGTTCCTTTGGTCTCTTCATCAATCCCCGATCCAACCGTACGCTATCTTAATGATCACAGCTTCATAGTGAATTTGCGATATATCTGGGAGGGCCTGTTCTTCCATCTAGTGCTTCAAGCATGTCTTGGTGCTCCTGTTTTTTTGCCCCTCTATATAAATTTTAGAAACAGCTCAAATTCCCTAACAAAACATTCTGGAATTTTTATTAGGACTGCATTGAATCCATAGACCAGTTTGGGGAGAACTAACACGTTTACACCAGAGAGTCTACCACATGGAAAGGCAGCGTGCCTTTTAAAGGATGGTGCCCAGCTTCCTGGGTTCAGATCCTGGTTCCAGATCCTGGTTCCACTCCCCATTGGCCACAGGACCCTGAAGCATTTATTTAACCTCAGTGTGCCTCAGTTTCTTTATTTGTAAAAAGGGATCATAATAGTACCTATCTTTTATAGGATAATTGAAAGGATTAAATGATTAAATGTTGTATATAATATGTATAAAGTGCTTAGAATAGTGTCTGGCACATAGTAGGCATTACATAAGTGCATGAATGCTGATTTCTTTATATCTTCTTCAATGTCCCAAGAAAGTTTTATAATTTTCTTTATAAAACTATATATAATATATATAAAATATATTGCTATACATGCAGATCTTCCTTGACTTACAATGGGGTTACGTCCCGATAAACCCATTTTAAGTGAAAATATCCTAAGTCGAAAATGCATTTAATCCACCTAACCTACTAAATATCACAGCTTAGCCTCGCCTACCTTAAATGTGCTCAGAACTCTCACACTAGCCTGCAGATGGGCAAAATCATCTAACACAAAACCTATTTTATAATAAAGTGTTGAATATCTCATGTAATTTGTCGAATACGGTACTGAAAATGACAAACAGCGTGGGTGTCTGGGTGCAGAATGCTTGTACGTCTGTTGGTTGTTTACCCTCGTGATCTCAGGGCTGCCTGGGAGCTGCAGCTCCTGCCACTGGCCCAGCATCAGGAGAGAATCCCACTGCATAGTGCTAGCCCAGGAAAAGAGCACAATTCAAAGTTCGAAGTGCGATTTCTACTGAATTCGAATTACTTCTTTTTTTTTTTTAAAGATTTTATTTTTTTCCTTTTTCTCCCCAAAGTCCCCCCAGTACGTAGTTGTATATTCTTTGTTGTGGGTCCTTCTAGTTGTGGCATGTGGGACGCTGCCTCAGCGTGGTTTGATGAGCAGTGCCATGTCCACGCCCAGGATTCAAACCAACGAAACACTGGGCCACCTGCAGCGGAGCGCGCGAACTTAACCACTCGGCCACGGGGCCAGCCCCTCGAATTACTTTTGTACCATTGTAAAGTTGAAAAATTGTAAGTTGAACCATCATAAGTCCGAGATCGTCTGTACATATAACATATAGAAATATATATAATATATATATCTAGGAATCTTAATATTTTTGATGATGTTGAAATAGTATTTAAAATGTTTCTTGGGGTGTGTACAATATTTTGTTTTTATTTAGTATATTTTATGAGCCAATTATCATAATCTTTGATTAATAATTATTAAGTGCTTGTATGGCATAAGATGCTGCTTAGGGCAGACAAGAAATATGGACACTTCCGTTTGGGTGTTTGCCCATCACAATTACTGCTCTGGTCTCACGGGATTGAACATTTTACCCATTTTGCATAATTTTGAACTGTTGTATCCCATTGACTTCTGTTGTTGAACCCCATCTGAGCATTTTGGCAGTCTGGTTCATTGTATCTTGTATTATCAGGCAGCTTTCAGGTCATTATTTCTTTTAAATTTATGAGATTACTATATTTCAGTATTTGTTTATAGACCACCCACAGTGTGCTTGAGACCCTTCTAGGTTTTCTTTTCTTTTTTTTTTTTAAGATTGGCACCTGAGCTAACAATTGTTGCCAATCTTCTTCTTTTTTTTTTTTCTGTTTTTTCTCCCCCAATCCCTCCAGTACGTAGTTGTATATTTTAGTTGTGGGTCCTTCTCCTTGTGGCATGTGGGATGCTGCCTCAATGTGTCCCGACGAGTGGTGCCATGTCGGCACCTAGGATCCGAACCATCGAAACCCTGGGCCAATGAAGCAGAGCACAGGAACTTAACTGCTCGGCCATGGGGCCGGCTCCTAAGTTTTATTTCCGCTGCTCTTATTTTCCCCCAAATTCTGAACTCACGATGCCACACCCCATGAGATTGGAGTCCCATCTTCATACATTGACTTGCATCCAGTGTAAGTAATCTTTCTCTGGACAAAATCTTATATTGTTCCTTTTCCATTTGTCACAGACATCTCTATGGAGTTATAATATTTTTTTACCAGAATATTGATTTTCATTTGGTCTTCATTTATTCTCCTTAGAAAAGGCAGTAGTCAGTCCATGTCTAGCTGTAGCTTCACCACCCAACTGATTTGGATATTCGCCAGCTCTCTGATGCTAGATGCGCGCTGAACTGATTCATCCGCACGAATTCTGACGGAAGGAGTGTCAAGATTTTATAATTTTTTTAAAAGAAAGAAAGTAAAAGAAAAAAGTATATCTGCACATCTACAGGTTCCCCTCGCCTTGTGTCTCCTCTGGTTTCAGTTCTGAGCTTTCTGGTCATGCGGTACCCCGCCTCACGTGGGAGGCGGAGACCCAAGCTGCGAGGCCCTGGGTGATTTCACTTTGTATTGCAGGAGGCAGAAACTCAAAGTGAAACCAATGAAAAAACCAATGTGTTCTTAATGGTTTTTACCCAAACCATAAATCCGTCTCTTGGAGGGAGAGGGAAATCACCCAAAATTTGATCCGGTTTCTTCAGCATGTTCCAGGCGGTATTTAGCAGTTCAATGACCGTCTGCTGGGACTCACTCAACGGGTTCGTTGAAAGTGCCGATTCCTGGGCGTGACCTAGACAAGAGGTGGGGAGGAGATAGGGATTTGAATATTTTAAAAGCTCCCCTACGACCGACTGGCCCGGTGGCGCAGCGGTTAAGTTTGCACCTTCCACTTTGGCTGCCCGGGGTTCTCTGGTTCGGATCCCAGGTGCGGACACAGCACTGCTTGGCAAAAGCCATACTGTGGTAGGCGTCCCACGTATAAAGTAGAGGAAGGAAGGGCACGGATGTTAGCTCAGGGCCAGTCTTCCTCAGCAAAATGAGGAGGATTGGGGGCAGATGCTACCTCAGGGCTAATCTTTCTCAAAAATAAATTAATTAATTAAAAGAATTAAAACATAAAAGCTCCCCTGGTGATTCTGACCATCAGACAGGACCTGATGACAATTCCAAAGGTATGGGCTCAGGCTTTCGTTGATCACGTGTTGCTTAGTGGAGAAATTTCATAAGAGATTTAATCTAACGTAGCCAACATCTGTTAAGTGCCATGTGTCAGGCACTTCACATTTAAACTTACGAGTAGACTAGTATTATTAGCCCCATTTTACAAAAGAGGAAACTGAGGCACAGAGAGGTTAAATAACATGCCCAGAGTGAAACAGCTGATGCAGAATTAGCACGGTGTTTGTGGATCCTCAAAGCAAAATCCTGACTCTTCGTTAATTACAGATAAACTGGTCTCCAGCAGATGTGGGCCCAAAGGGTCTACTGGGATCATAATCCTGTGTTGGGATTGTGTGTGCCTTATAAATTATTCATTGCATTAGTAAGTCTTTACTGAGCATTTAGAGTCCCCATGGCTTCGGGTAGGGATTCCACAAAAGGAAGGCATATACAGGAAATTGTGGTGTAGCAGAGAAACTAGTAGCTTTTCAGCAGATGCCTGTGCATACATGAGAGGGCTTTGGGGTGGAGTGGAGGAACTGCTGGCCTTTGAGCTGTTACCTTGTACCAGGCTCTGTGCTAAGTGTTTTACGTGTATTTTCCGATTTATTCCTCACAAGCGCCCTCTTCATTAACTTCTATTAATAATCTATTGAACAGGGAACTAAGGCTTAGAGACAGGAAGAAACTTGCCTGTGGTCATACAGCTTCTGCGTCGTGGTTGTGATAGGAAGATAATGCCTGTCCCTCTCCAGAAACTAGCTTTCATCCTCTGTATTTTCTGCTTTTCACTATGCAATTAAATAGGATTTTCTGTTTTCTAGAGGAGAATTGCTGTTCATCTGATAGTGACCCAGACAGCCCAGTCACTAAGATCACTCTGGGGTTTAAAGAGATCCTTTCAATGGCTTATAGTGTTATTCTTCGTTTGCTTGGCCTCCCCATTTTGTCCCCTGGTTCTCTTGTCCTTGCTGGCTCTTGGGCCAGGGAAGAATCCTTCAGAGCTGATATTATCACGGCCAGGTTCATGGCCTACAACAAGGCTGACGGATGCCTTGGGTCCAGAGGAGGCCCAGAGCTGTTCCTGAAGGAACGTCATGGCTTTGTCCCTAGGTGCTCCCTCTCCTTATCCCTGTGCGGCGGGGTCGCCGTCTGTGCCCTCATCGGGATCCTTAATTTTCATGGAAGATGTTCAGTGTCTGGTACTGTGCCCTACGAAGGTGGGAAGTCAATATAATTGTTTTGAACCACTTCAGAATTGTAGAGTGTTTGGTCATGAAGAAACCTTACAAGTCATCTAGCTCACTTTCTCCATCGTACTGAAAATCAAGTGACTGATTAAAAGTAACTAGTTAGTGGCCAGACTACAACGGTTCCTCATACCCAACACCTTCCTTCTGCTCCTTTAATCTGATTTTATGCTCGCACTGCCCTCATCAAGCTGAATCATGTCATGAATAAGCCATAAGAATTTTAACTTCAACATGATTCGTATGGTAGGGCTTTCTTTTTAAAGGCAGATTTACCTTTTGTATTATGTATTATTTAGGCCAGTGACTCTCTTCAAATGTTATCAGGCCTGCCAGACAGTTTAATATCCAGCAAAGTGGAAAAGCCACTTATGGGTATTCCAGTTGCTCATACATCATTTTTTTTTTGAGGAAGATTAGCCTTGAGCTAACATCTGCTGCCAATCCTCCTCTTTTTGCTGAGGAAGACTGGCCCTGAGCTAATGTTCGTGCCCATCTTCCTCTACTTTATATGTGGGATGCCTGCCACAGCATGATTTCGTAAACAGTGTGTAGGTCTGCACCTGGGATCCAAACCAGTGAACCCTGGGCTGCGGAAGCAGAACGTGCGAACTTAATGGCTGCGCCACCGGGCTGGCCCCTGCTTACACATCTTCTTAATGCTGAAGAAGAAAACCTAACAAAAAGATAACAAAAGGAAAGGGTACATATTGTTAGTATTATTATTATTATTATTATTATTATTATTTTTTAATCTATTCTAGGCCTCCTACCTTATTGTCAACGCCTCAGACACACAGACGTGGGTTGTAACTTATGCCATCCCTTGCACCTAATGTCCTTGGAGAATGGGCATATGAGTGGAGATATGGAGATTCTAATAAAGAATCCATTCATTAAACTGACTATTTCCTTCTTTAAAAATAACCCCATCAGTATCAAATAATTAAGGCAGTAACATCAGGGCCCAGGCCTCTGACCCTTTGCTTTGTCCTTCCACTCTGCTCCATTCTAATTTTGTCACATTGACTTCACACTGAGAAATAGTAGAAGAGCCCCATGGCCTTTTTCTTTTCTTTTCAATATTTTATTGAAGAAGTATAATATCCTCATAGAAAAGTGCACATATCATAGATAAATAGCTCCCTGAATTTTCACAAAATGAACACCCGTGGGAGCTTTTGAGTCCTGCCGACCTGGTTTCATAATCTGACTTCTCCACTTGCCATATGTGTAACCTTAGGCAAGTTACTTAACCTTTCTGAGCCTCAGTTTTCTCACACGTCAAATGGGGAAGAGATAATAGCATTTCATAGGTATTTGTGGAGAGGGAAAATATAATACGGACATATAACTTACCTGGCATTCTTCCATTTCTCTAATCCCGGGGGAACTTCTGCCCACGAACACCCTCCAGGTGGATCAGAGTGTGGTAGGTAAGAGTGTGTAATGCTCAGTAACGGCTCATGTGTATCTGGAAACGCAGTAACAATATGGACAGAAAACACGTGGCCCCGGGCTTCCCTGCTTCTTACTTCGCTACAACTGATTTTGGCACCTTCTCCTCCAGAGCTCACCTGAGAGGGTTGGTTTCAAGTAGATTAAAGATTCACCCTGTTTACTTATTCATATATAACCTGCTTCATCCCAAAAAGCGATAATAGAAATACTCGTGGTACAACAGTATTTAAAACAAATACGTAAGTAGGTGATGGAGGCTAACGTGGAAATGTAAGCTAAAGCTTGGGGTAAGGTTGATACTCAAAATATGTGTCGTGAAAACCAGATCATTTGCTAGATGTGGGTTTCAGAGTTGGCTTTGAGCTTCCTAGTGCTCAAAGCAAAAAAGGAGAAATGATTAGTAGTAAGATTCTGAGGGCCCTTCTAATATGACGACAAACCAGTTGTACAGGAGAAATTCAGTTTTGTTCTGGGCACCAGGACCTTCCTTCCATGGGTCTTCACAAAGAGAACTTGATGTGAAGTGGCGGGATTCCCTGTAATAAAATTATCTGATTTATAATGCTGTGTCTTAGGCTCTGCTTCACTGTATACATGGGGCACAAAGCAAACGCCTGAGTTACTAAAAATAGTTTTATAAATGAACATGAACTGATAAAATTCTATTTTCCAGTTTAATTCAAGGATACAAAGAAACTTCATACAAGCTGGTTACATGTAACCAATAGATCCATTTATGAAGCTTCTAAATCTGCCCAGCAGTGGCTTGGTAAATGGGAATTCTGTGTTTAGGCTGGATGGGGAAAGAAGAATCTTCGACTACTCTTCCTAAAGAAGTCTCTAAGGAGGAAGCATGATTTTTAGGAAGTGCTTGGGAAAAGGAGGTCAGGAGAAGCTGAGGCAGCGTGGACTTTCTGGGTGAAAGCTACAGTCAGAGATGATGCAGGCTTGTGCCATGAAGGACTTGTCTTTGGGGAGATGAAAAATATGCTTACTTGAAAAAATTATAGTACCCTCACCACTGAGGAACAGGTTTGGGGGTACAGTAAATGGTCAGTTTTGGACGTGTTGGGTTCGCAGCTCCCCTGCTAGGGAAGTTCTGTTTTACACACACACACAGGTATGCTTGTCATTGTAGGATCCGAGGATTACATCCTTGTTAGCTAGAGTGCTGGCAGATTCCAGCTGAATGAGGACATATACATGGAGGCAAATGATTAAAAATAGGGTTCAGTTTTGAAATTTGAAATTCAGATATTTGTAAAAGAAGACCATCCTTAATAGAAACAAATATGGGGCTTTATTGTCATCATTGGTAGAGCAGTGGGTCTCAGAGTCTGGTTTGGGGAAGCCTAGGGATCCCTGATATCTTTTCAGCGGGTCCATGAGGTCAAGACCATTTTTATAACAATAAGATTTGTTTTTTCTCTGGACTAACCGAGAGGGTATGTGATGTGTGATATCTCGACAGATGTTGAGAATCCGCTTATCTTCTGTAAAGTCAGCCATTAAAAGGGATGTTCAGAAATGTAAAGCAATGTATTCTCACTAAATTTTCTTTTGGAAAATAGGGTTATTTTTCACAAAAATATGCTATTTATGTTAATATGTGATAGGTTTATCGTTGTTATTTTAGATAAATTAATAAATTTAACCTATCTTCAGTTTTCTTTTTTTGTGTGTGAGGAAGATGCACCTTGAGCTAATATCTGTGCCTGTCTTCTTCTACTTTGTATGTGGGATGCCTCCACAGCATGGCTGATGAGTGGAGGAGGTCTACACCCGGGATTTGAACCCACAAACCAGGGCCACCAAAGTGCAGTGTGTGCAACTTTAACGACCTGGCCACAGGGCCAGCCCCAGTTTAAATTTCTAATATGGAAAATACCAATAGATGTAACCTTCATTAACAAAAGCTCTTTGGGGGTCATTGATAAGTTTAAATGTGTAAAGGAGTCCTGAGACCAAAAAGTTTGAGGACCCTTGTGTAAGAAGTATGCTTACCATAGACTTTGTTGGTACCATGCACTAATAATGGTACACAGAGCAGTAATGTGGTCCCTGATATCTAAGAAATGTTCCTGCGTCACTGCCTGGAAACAGACCTAGAAGTAAATACACAGAATTGTTCCAAATAGTGTTGGCATCTCCACTTTGTTTATCAGTGTGTTCATATAGCAGATATTTAGTTAACACTGAGATTATGGCAATTAATAAAAGAGACAAGATCTCTACTCTCCTGGTTACTTCTGATGAAAGTGTTGAGAAATCAGAATTGTTTATAGCATTTGCAGTATATAAAAGATCAGCATATACAGGTGGTATGCAGTTGCGACTCTGGAATTGGTAGAAAGTGAACCTCTGAGCAAATGAATACTGCTCTTTGCTATGGGCCAGGCCCTGTGCTGAGTGCCTGTGTGCGTGATTTCATTTTATGGCAATCCTATGTAGTACGTAATGTTGACATCTTTATAGGTGAAGAAATAGAAACTCAGGTTAGATAATTTGTCTAAGTTGTCAGCTAATGAGAAATAGAACCAGGGTTTGTGCATTTTTATAGCATCTTTGCTTTAGGTAGTCCTTCTCTTTTAAGGAAACAATAAACTTTCCCTTTAACAATCCCCACCTCCATGTTAGAGAAAGGGACTGGCCTTGCCATATGTTTTGCAGTGTATCTTTTGGACTGTGTTCTTGCCCAGGTGCAGAGAGCAGCAGTGAAGAAATTTCACATCCAGGGTGGGAATCTTCTATCACAAAAGCAGCCAGGTGAATCTAACTGACAATATCTACAGAGGAGTTACCAACAGCATGGAACAGAGAGCCCACCCACAGGGTACCAGACGCCAATAAGATAACCAGGGCAAGGCCTGTTTCCTTGTATCTCACTTCTGCTGCAGCCAATTAAGATTTGAAATCACTTCTTTCTTTGGCAGGGCAGATTATTGTCAAGCGTCTCTTAGAGGTGACCTTTCTGGGCCTATAAATGGTTTACTTTGGACCCTGAAAGGTGTGGCGGGCCCAGTCTACAGTGTGTTTGGATTCAAAGGCAGTAAGTTGCAGCCACTTGGGTTTTTGTGGCAGCTGCCGCGGTAGGTATTTCTGGTCCTAGAGGAGTCTCCTCTGAGCTGTCTGATGCACTAGGACCCCTCCCCCTTCCACCCTCCCAGAGAACTTTCCCCATCAACCATCAGAAAGACATTGTGACCTGTGGTCAGAGCCCAGTGTAGTGACCGCGTCTTGTATCAGCCCCTCCAGAAAACAGTGTAAAACCTGTGCCCAATTCTGGAGTCTTTCAGAAGCCTCAGGAACTGGAACTAAGTCTCTTCTAACTGGAGAGCACACGTGTACGCACCCACAGATGATCTTCATGTCAAGGTGCAATTAGGGCCTCTGTTTGCCAGGTTTTTGAGTTACATACTAACTCCGCTCATATCATTCTATGATTTGAAACCCTCGTTATAAGTGTAGCTGATGAAGCACGAAGAGGTAGCTGGTAATGGTAGACTGTGTGGAGAGGAACCGCCAATTATCATGTATCTGAGTTCAAAATGTTCCGTTTTACCAGTTTCCTCTGGATGGTTTCTTCTGTTGAAAAATTACTAGCTCTAGCTAGCTTGCCCACGACGCCCTCTCCCTGTGCGTGTGATGGTTCATCTTCTCACATCCTCTCCTTTCCCGGGGCTGCTTACAGCGTTCACAGAGCTGCAGCAGCCTCAGCCGAGCTCTTGCCCAACGTGTCAACTGCTCCTAACCTTTGTCCTCTTAGCTTGGTGAAGTTTTGGTACATTCTCGGGGCAGGCAGGAAAACAATACCTCTCTGCTCAGAACAGTTGTTTCCTCCTTTCGTCCCACAGTCCTCCTTACCACTGTAACTTTTTAGAGCAGGGTTTAAATAAGGGCCGTTCTCCACCGTCCTCAGATCCGGTGCCTTGGTTTGCACGTGGGGAAAGGAAGAATGGCAATCCCAGTCCAGTATTTACAGCTCAGTGTGTTTTCGACTGGCAAGAGGCAATGGTGAGTTTACTTCCCTTTCTACCATCTCAGAAAATGGGTTGTCAGCTCCTCCTTCTGCCTGGCATTTCAGCAGCCCTCTTACTTCCCATCCTCAAGGTATCAGCAGACCAGTGCAGTTCAGGGTGGTGTGAACAAAGCAAGTCAGATTTTTTCATCTGTTTTAACCACCGCACCATTGAAGAGAGTCAGAATTCTTATCTCAAGTAGGGGCCAAGCCGGTCGGACAGACCCTCGCTGGTGTGATGTCTGGATGGTGGTAGTAAAGCAGGGACTTGACGGGCTCACTCTGACCTTGAGCAATTTAACCTCTCTGAACCTCTCTTCTACAGAAGGGGGGGCATGTACCTGCCTCCAGGGGCAGTGGCAAGGGTTAAATGAGCTCGCCGAGGCAAACCACTTGGCTCCAGATTGAGTCAGGGCTTGTGGTACATATGAGCTTTTATTTGTGTCCAATTTCTTGATCCAAACGTGTTTCCAGTGCAAGTTTTTGTTGCTCTGAAATCCCCTACAATTAGCATTAATAAAGCTGAAGGAGACCATGTCCATGGGGGTATCCTCAGCTGCTTGGAAAGCTGGAAGGAAAACAGAACAGAGAAGGAAGTAAAAGCAATGCTTCAAGCAACTTGAGACGCAGGGAGAATTTCCCCAGAGAGAGGCTGGAGGCTGATGAGAGCACCCACGAGATGCAAGCTGGGGAAGCCGTCCGTGTGTTTGCACCCTAGCCTGCTGGCCATTTGGGCACTTTCCCCTCTTTTGCTGACTTCTTTTACTGCTGAACAGGCTGCCACCAGACAACTGGAGAGCTTGGCAGGGTTCCGGGGATCTGTACCAATGCCACGCCTCCTGATGACATAGCAGACACTGATGGTGCTCGCACACAGCAACGTGGCCTTGTCAAGCGCTTTCTGACTGATGCCAGCACCAGTGACTGCTTTCAGATCTCAAGTCCTGAGAAGAATACTCAGCTCGGTGCGTCGGGAGGCCCGCATCCAAATCCCAGCTTTGGATAGCTTTGGACCTTCAGCAAGTCACGTCAGCTCTCTGAATCCAAGTTTCCTCATGTACGTATGAGTATTATGAGTATATAGATATGAGTATTACATTCATCAGGCCCTGAGATCCATCCCATGCTGACGTGTATGCATTTGAAACCTCCTCTGGGCCTTCTCCTTAGAAGCAGCACCACCCGTCAGGGTTAGCACCTGAGGAGCAGTCCCTGACTGCCAGCGCCTCTCAAACCCTGATCCATTTTTGAAAAATTATAGTTCTTGGACCCTGTGACACACAGCTGTGACCAAGGTTGCAGGAACAACTCAGCAGTTCCCAGCACACCCTGCAGCCCAGCTGCCCTACTGCTTCCCTGTCAGTCCAGCCCTTGTCAGCTTCCACCTCGAACGTACTTCTCCTCCACCACACACACGGTCTGAGAGCTAGAAACTCATCAATGAATCTTTCGCTTTCGGTGTGCTCTTCCTGAATGAGTCGTGACTTCCATTTTTTTCTAGCTTCCCTCTCTGATCTCAAGGGCCACATCTAACACAATGCTCGTGTTTAAAAAAAAAAAAGTGGGTTTTTTCAACATCTCTTTATTAATCAAAACGACTTCAGTTTAAATTAAACGCCTAACAGACCTCATTTAGAAGACTAGAGCTGTTCGTTAGAAAGTGAAAGTAGCTGATAATCCTTTTTGATATGTGAAAAAACTGACAAGTCATTTAAACCTCTTTCTTCCTGGTAACTTAGAAAAAATAAGCCAAGGTACTTGAATTTTGTCACCTTTGATTTTTCCCTCCTTGTGCCCAGGATAAAGATGTCATAAAAGCTTCTACGTTCCACACTCCTGCTAAACTCATAGGTAGGAGGAATAATTGGCTTTTTCCTTGAGAGGAGGGTAGTAACAGACTGTGTCTGAGCTATTCTCTTGCAAATCCCCACGGGTACTGAATAATAAAATCTGTCTAGCTTCGAGTCTGCAACTCTTCTCGCTTTCCTTTGAACAAGGGCAGTAAGTTGCTCTTTTTCTGCCCGGCTCTTGCACTGAAAAAATCCAGTAGGTGGCCAGAGAGTCTTTAGAAGACTAAAGACAGCTTCAGAGAGCCATTGGACCAGGTTTTAAAAAGAAAAGTGTGCTTGTATCTTTGTACGGCAAACAATGCTGAAGGAGTTGAATGGTGCTTCAGGACCCCGGCTTAGGGACAGGTGACTTATTTAGGCAAGTTACAAATTGACGTGTTTGACTGTAGCTAAATGAAGTTCTCAGAATAATCCCTGAAACAGGAGCTCAGAGCGCTGAAGCAAGGACTCAGACCAGACCTCTCAGCTGGCCTCATTTTTGCCTCTAATTTATGACGTGGTGTCATCCTTTGCAACTCCACACAAGAGCCCCTCGAGTATTCTCTATGGAACATGAAAGAACTCTGTTAGCACCACATGAGCCAAACCCCAGGAGTTCCCGTGGGCTGAGAACTTTGCCCTTTGTAAATCACTTTTGTAAAAAATTCTAAGATGGGGAGATGGCGATAAGGAAATTGCTCTGCATTGTTTTATGGTTCTAGCATTCAGTTTCCTGTGGTGTCCCATGTTCTTTTTTGATTTGAGTCATACGAGCCTAAGGAGCAAGCCTGGCTCTGCTCTCAGTTACCCAGAACTGGCTGCGTACGGCTGAGTGTACATCCCGTTTACGCGGCCATGGAGTGTCCTCCGTCCCTGGGATGTTCCAGGAACAAGCTGCAAATCTGCGTTTTTGAATAAAATATTCACTGATCGTGACGGATGCCTTTAGTATTCATGAGGCAATGGTCTTTTCATATATATTATATATATATGTGGTGGTAAAGTAAAATACACATTACACAAAATTTACTATTTTAACCATTTTTAAGTGTACAGTTCAGTGGCATGAGGTACCTTCACGATCACCACCATTCATCTCCAGAACTTCTTCATTTTCCCAAACTGAAACTTGGTACTCGTTAAACACGAACTCCCAGTCCTCCCTCCCTCAGCCCCTTGGCACCCACTATTCTACTTCCTGTCTCTGTAAATTTGACTACTCTAGGAACCTCATATAACTGGAATCATACAGTGTTTATCCTTTTGTGACTGACTTATTTCACTCAGCACAACGTCTTCAAGGGTCATCCCTGCTCTAGTATGTGTCAGTGCTTCATTTCTTTTTAAGAATGAATAATATTTCATTGTATGTTTATACCACATTTTGTTTGTTCGTTCATCATCTATGAACACTTGTGTTGCTTCCAGTTTTTGGCTATTGTGAATTGTGGGTATACAAATATGTTTGAGACCTTGCTTTCAGTTCTTTTGGGTATATATGCAGAAATGGAATTGCTGGATCATGGCTGGATCATCACAGGGTAATTCTATTTTTAATTTTTTGAGGAACTGCATACCGTTTTCCATGGAGGCTGTGCTGTTTTAGATTCTCACCAGCGGTGCACAAGGATTCCATTTTCTCCACATCCTTGCCAACAGTTGTTGTTTTCTGGTTTTTTGATACTAGGCCTCCTAATGGGTGTGGGGTGGTATCTCACGATGGTTGTGGACAATGGTTGTTTTAATGTTGGTGTTTAGTGGCATGCACAGCTGAACTCTCCTACTGTGTTTCTGTGTGATGGAGCAGGCCACAAGGAGAAGGCTCCTTGCCCTTTTTGTTGCATGGAGTTTAGAGATCTAAGCACTTGTTCTGGTCTGCTCCAGCTAAGCTCTGAGGCTCTTTGGGCAACTGCAGATAAGAGACGTGTGATCAGGACTTGCTCTTAGCTGCATCCTGGAGAAAGGACGTTGTAGCGGCTTGGGGCAGGTTGGGATTCCTTAAAGATCTTCCTCCCCAGCACGTGGGCAGGGGCAGGGGTCCTTAATTTCCCGGTCCACTGAGGGGTGTGCTTTCACTGGCACATTTTTTAGTTTTACAAAGATATTCTACCCCTCCTGCTGCTTTAAAAAAAGACACTCACCTGCCACAAAGGCATTAGATTTCCAGAGTAAATGGAAAAATGCAAGACCTATTTATCGTAAGTTTATGTTTTAAGTAGAGTGATTGCTTTTTAGTTGATGTTGAAAATTGTGGCTCCAATTCCAGATTCTGGGTTTTATAAAAATCACTGAGATTCTGTAATCCAAGGATATAACAAATAAAGTTCAATATGGGTAAGAATAAGTGCAATTAAATTAGTAAAATAATAAAGTGATATGGTTACATAAAATTTGGGAAATAGAAAAAGTATAACCTGTTCTCATCACTCTTTATTTCTTGATCATTTTGGTAAATTTTTTCCTGTCTGTTTTTACTTCTTTTTTTTAAAGAGATAATTGTAATAATATGTATGTAAAGTGTGTTAATTTACCCATTTGTATGTGCCCATTTACAATGCCATTTGCACTGTAGCATATGAAAGTATCCACTCATTTTGTGATATCCTGGTGGACTTTGGACTTTTTTTCTTATTTAATAGAGAAAAATTAAAAACTGCTTAAGTTTTATTTCTTTTATAATTTTTGTTAGAGATGATTTTTTTTTTAGGTTTGTTTTTTGCTTTTTTATCTTTGACATAGAGAAGGTTCATGTTCATATTTCTATGTGGTCAGGTTATTTGTGGTCTTTCTTTTATTTATGTCTCTTTAATTTCTAATTTTATGTATGTCTAGTCCTTATTTGCATTTGAGTTTTAAAGACTCTTTCCCCTCCAGTGGTATGATACATTTTCTCTGTCCAAGAGTATGACAAATTTTGTTTTTATCTTATTTTTCTGTTTTCTGTTTTAAAAATACATCTCTGCTTAATTAGTTCATTCACAAGGAATTTATTTTGGTGTATGGTATGAGGTAAGACTTTACTTTGATATTTTCCCCCAAATTGTTAACTAGTTATTCCAACAATAATTGACTACTGAATAGTTTTTTCCTTCTCTGATGATTATTGGTGCTTCCTTTATCATAAACTGACTTCTGGTAAGAATATTAGACAGATCTAGTCCTAGTTTATCTAGTCTGTTCTGTTAATTCCTTTGTTTTTTCTTGCCCAAGCTCTTTTAATAATAGACTTATAATTGTTTTAATGTCTAGTATCTCTTCTTCCTATAATTCTTTAGCAAATTTTACTTTACTATTCTCACCTCATTGTTTCTTTTAGATGCACGTGGGAATTACTTTGTTACATTTCTCCTTATAAAATATTTTATCCAGTTGGAGTTTTGATCAGAATTGCATTTAACATGCAAATTAACTTAGAATATACATTTTAGAAATGAAATTTTAGTCTTCCTATCTAAATCTTGCTTCATCTCTCCTTACTTATTATTAGATATATGTCCAGGTTATGTCTGAGTGTCTTTTAAAATTTTATTGGTTACACACAAACCTTGTTGAATTTGTTGCTTTGTAAATGGGTTTTTTAAATTGTACTTCTGGATGTTTATTGCTTTCCTATAGGAAGTGTGCATGTGTGCGTGTGTGCATGCACACATTATAACTATCTACTTGACAGAGAAAAGCAGTAACATATTGGAAAGAACACAGCCTTTGGAGTCTTTGGAGTGGGTCAGAGTTGGGTTTGAATCCCAGCTCTACTACTAACCAGAGGCGTGGCTCTGAGAATACAGCGCTGCAGTGTTGGACATAGAGGATTTCAAGAAATGAAAGCTGTTACGATGAGATTCCTCTTGAATATAGTTTTCCATTCATTTCTTTGGGATTTCTAGTTATACAATGATACCGTCTCTAATTAATGATAATTTTATCTTTTTCTTTCCAAACTTTAAATCTCTATCTGTTTCATGTCTTATTGCATTGGTCAAAAAAACTTACAGAACAATACTAAATAATTTTTTCTTTCTGAGAGCTTTTTATTCTTATTTTTAAAAGAATTCCTTCAGATTTTCACTGTGAAGTATAATCTTGGCTCTGGTTTGAAATGGATGCTCCATATGTTCGAGAAGTATATTTCAGTTCTTTTTAAGTGTTTTGAAATTAGAAATCAGTTATCTTGGAAGATTCATACAATTTGAACAACTTTATTTACAAATTACAGTATTAATGTTACCTAAGAGGAAGCATAGAAATTAAAGATCAATCCTGTCTTGAGTATACAGGTTATTATTTCCTCTAAAAATACTTGTCTCTGTATGAGGTCTTCATGAGTCCCCTTATGGATCTGAGTACTAAAAAGCAGTTAATCTCCTTGGAGGTGAGTTGGGGGCAGGGCGCATTTTCCTTTTAGTGGCCTAATCATCAGATTTTTATATACATAGAAATCTGTACTTTGCTTTTATATCTGGTTTGGGTCCCATGGGAACCTTTTAATCTTTGATTTTTACTTTGAATTCCTATGTATACTGAAACTTAGAACATTTAAGTTTTAAGTAGAAACCATATTTAAATTCTCTAATCTTAAACCAGGTATTCTTCTGGTTCAAGTTTATTGGTATTTTCATAACAATTGTTTTCCTGATGTAAAAGTAATATATATTCATTGTAGCAAATTTGGAAAATGTGGACAAGCGCAAAAACAAAAATTAGAAATAGCACGTACAGTTTTATAAGATTTTATTTTCCCTTAACTGTGTTTTGAACATTTCCCTCATTTTATGTAGCCTTCCACTTTATGACTGCTAATGGTTAACATGTTATTCCATCATGTGGATATTTTACCATTTCTGTACCAAAGCCCTATTAGTCGACCTTTAGCTTGTTTCCAGTTTTTCATGATGGCAAATAATCTAATGACAATCATCCTTATACAAATATCCTTATATACATCTCTTTAGGAAAGTTTCTAAAATTCTTTTTTTTTCCTAGAAGTAGAGTGGCTGGCTGAAAGAGGTACACATTTTTAAGGACATAATGCTTAAATTTTCAAATTTCTGTTCAGAGTAAGTGAAAACAATCATTCCCACAACAACATGTATCTTGTTTTCCTCAGCTTTGCCAAAATTAGATGTTGAAATTTGAAAACATTTTTTACCACTTTGATAGGGGGAAAAATCTTGCTGCATATTTTAATTTGCATTTCTTTTATTACTACTGAAGTTGAACATTTAAACTGTGTTATTAAGTATTTATGTTTCTTTTGTGAATTGCTCTTTTATATCCTTTGCCCATTTTGCAACTGAGGTGTTCTTTTTATATTGACTCATAAGAGTCAAAGATCATAAAAATTGAGCGAAAGCATGGAACTCAGCTTTCTACATCCTGATCTCTGTTCTGCTACTTATTAGCTATGAGACTTGGGACATGTTACTTCTTAGCCACTCAGTGTCTCCATTTCTTTATTTTAAAAGTGGAACTAATTGTATCTCCCTATAGGATTGTAATGAGATATTGTGTGCAAAGTGCTTAGCATTCTTATACTTAATAAGGGCTCAATAAAGTGTAGCTTTTATTATATTGAGGCTCTTAACCAGCTCTACCTGTAAATATGCTTTTTTCCTAGTTTGTAATTTCCCTTTCAATTTAGCTGATAGTGCTTTTTTAAAAAATGTATTTAAATTTAAATTTGTTGTGTAAATGAAAATGCACATCTTTTCCTTTATGGTTTATTCCTTTTCCCTAAAAAACCCTCTGTACTCCCAAAGATCAGATAAATAGTTAGCTATTTTTCTTCTGGTTCTTTTATCATTTTATATTTACATTTAATTCTTTAATCCATTTGGAATAAGTTTTAGCCTTTGGTATAAAATTAGTTTGAAGTTGGTGTGAATTGTTTTCCCTTTCAATGGTTTTTTCCCTTTCAATGGTTCCAACTATATTGACTAATCTATCCTTTTCCCCACTGATTTGAAGTGCCATCTTCATCATATACCAAACACTTTGAGGTGTTCTGTTTGATTCCATTGATAAATGGATCATTGCATTGGCACTATAGCATGGTATATAGCATAAATGCATTAGGTGCATTCTAGCTTTATTGCACGTTTAATATCTAGATGCACCCAACCCCTCTCCCTCCTGTCTATTTGTTTTGAAACTGCAAGTTTGTTTCTGTGTGTAACTACAGACATACAGACTGCTCACGGTATAAATTTTTTTGTCATCCTATACAGTGCAGTAGAAAGAACTTGGGCTATAGACTCAGAGGACTTGGATTCCAAACCTGGCCCCACCACTTACTAGCTGTTTAAGTTGGGCATATTATGCACTCTCCGTGTGCCTCAAGTTCTCTGTCGAAGTAATCACATGAAAAGCAGCACTTATTCCAAATTCATCTGAAATAACAGGACCAACTAGACCAATCATAGAGTCACATTACTCAGGTCTGTCCCTTTCTATAAAATAAGCCATTGTTTTAATGACTGCAGAACATTTATAACTCAGTATTTTGGTTATAACTATTTTATTTTGTCTATAGTTACTATAATATAATTTAAATAACATTAAGAACGATTATGAGCAACTTTACTTTATAAGGATCTTATATGCACACACATGCACACACATATAAATCCACCTCTATAGACATAGTCATAAATGGATGATTATCATGTAGCAGTTAAGAAATAATGTGGCACTATTCCGTTTTTTTTCTTAAAAAAAAAAAGATTGCATAGTGAATTTGATGTAACCTTAACACTTTTATTGAATTAAGATATATGTGTTTGATTGCAAAATGTCAATATTAAGCATCAAACTTTTAAATAGATAACAAGGACTACAGTTTACTGTGCACCTACCATGGCCCAGATGCCTTTTTCGAGTGCTTTCTACATGTCATCTCTTTTAATCCTCATGACAATGCCCAGGTGGTTATTACGTCTGTTTTATAGTTGAAGGACCTGAAGTTCACTAGAGTGAGACACCTGTGCTCATGACAGCTGGTAAGTGACAGAGCCAGGAGGGAACCCAGGGCTGTCTCCTGTCCTAATCCATGCTCTTTCCACTGTAACCTGCCACTTCCAAGTGTATTTGCAGTCCTTGTTTTGCTTTATAAAATCCAATTTCTGAGAAACTGGAGAAAAAAGAAAAACTCTTGTTTTAGTTGAAGCCTAAAACTTGGATTTCAATTTAGGAATAAAACATGATCCGCTACACAACGTTGTGGCTGGAATGCCTAGGAAATATGAAGAGCAGTTATAGTGTGGAGATAAACTGGCGGGCAGAGGACTGGATCTGATGTGGAGAGAGCCGTGTGTTTTAAAATTTGAATGACCTATGTTGTCTGTTACATTCTGTACATAATTGTTCCACGTCCTTGACTTTGATAGAAATACTTATGACACTAAAGACAGTCACTTCATGTAATGGATTCAATGACTGTTTCATTTTCTTCCTTGTAACAAAATCATTGCATGTTTATTGCAGAAAAGTGAGAAAATAGATATAAGCCAAATGGCAAAACATAAAAATCCCTCATAATCTCACTACTCCAAAATAACCACTGTTTAATTTTTTGGTGTTTACTCCTTGTGTCTTTTTTTATTTACATGTGAGTATAACTTTTTGTTGTTGTTTACAAAAATGGGATTATCTATAGGTAGCCAGCTTTTTTTACTTAAAAATAAATCATGAACTTTTTAAATGAAATTAAGCATTCTTCTCCAGGGTTATTTTAATAGGTGTAAAGTCTTCTTTTCATGGATGTATAATAGTTTTAGTAGTTAATTTTGAATTCCCAAACAGATTGCTTCCAATTGGCTTTACTTTTAGGATGATCACAAATTTGTCTTGCCATAATATCATCTAATACTGTCTTGCTGCTCTGAGGTCTTCTCATTCCATTGTGTCTCCACATAGGCACTTGTATCCCAACATCCTAGCTTATGGTTCTGATGAAATTGTTCTAGTTTACAAATATTCCCTATACTTGGGCAGATGAAGTTTAGGCTTTGGATGCTGTATTAGTCTGTTACAGCTGGGTAGCTTAAACAACAGACATTTATTTCCTCACAGCTCTGGAGGTTAAAAGTACAAGATCAAGGTGTCAGCAGGGTTGGTTTCTTCTGAGGCCCCTCTGCTGGGCTTGTAGATGGTCATCTTCACCCTGTGTCTTCACATGTTCTTCTGTCTGTGTGTTAATCTCCTATTCTTATAAGGACACCAAGCCATATTGGATTAGGCCCCACCCTGATGACCTCACTTTACCTTAATTATCTCTCTGAAGGTCCTGTCTCCAAATACGGTCACATTATCAGGTGCTGGGGGCTAGGACTTCAACATATGAATTTGTGGGGACACAATTCAGCCCACAACAGAGGCATACACTGGCTTTATTGTAAAAGGTCCCACTGAGGAAGCAACTTGCAGTGTAGCTTTTAAAGTTTTCATGACATTGTATTGTTTGAAACCCAACAGACCTTTAGTCTGTAAAACCCACCAGGGCAAGGATCTTATGTGCTTTGTTTACTGTTATACGTGAAGCCTGGAACATCATCAGTGTCTACCAATTGCTGGTTGACTGAATGGGTAAATGAATGTCAAGTTTCTTTAGTAACATAAAGAAGTAACATAAGTCAGCCTCCATACTTTAAAATATCTTTTTTTTTTAAAGATTGGCACCTGAGCTAACAGCTGTTGCCAATCTTCTTTTTTTTTCTGCTTTTTCTCCCCAAATCCCCCCAGTACATAGTTGTATATTTTAGTTGTGGGTCCTTCTAGTTGTGGCATGTGGGACACCACCTCAACGTGGCCTGATGAGTGGTGCCATGTCCACGCCCAGGGTCCAAACCGGCGAAACCCTGGGCTGCTGAAGCAGAACATGCGAACTTAACCACTCAGCCACGGGGCCGGCCCCTAAAATATGTTATTTTTTGAGCGTGTACTCCTTTACTTACCTGAGGTGTGTATAAGATTGTGTGTGAAACTGCTAAGTCCATTGCCTTATGGAAGTCGGAGGCAGTGGGTAAAATTGTCCTAATTCCCTAGTCACTGTGCTAACAAGCAAGCACTAGATAATGACTTTCTTTCTTTCTGAGGGAAAGAGAGAGAATTTTCTGTCTGTTAGGATATACACATTGTTATTTTCAGTGTTCACAAATTGTCAGGGTTTTTCACGGCTATTGAGTTGTGTGATTTACTACAACTTCTTCAGCACTTTTTACCCTTGAAAATTCTTGTCTGATCCTTTGACCTGGGAACATAGGGACCTATTCTGTGAGCAAGATGACCAGTGGCCTGGCAGTGTGGACAGAGTCATTGGGAATACTAAAGCAGTGTCAGTGGTCTCCACTTACACGTACGGTTTGGGGGTCTACTTAACTGAAACCGAGAAATTTTCCTTTGGTTCTGTGCAGTCTCAATTTTACACACAAAGGTACACATGCATGCTACTTTGAAGACTACTTTGAAGAAGTATTCATTTCACTTACTTATACTCTGGTTTGTGAATGAAGAGCTCTGTCCTACAAAGAAACAAATATTGAATTATAAGTACAAGTCTTTTAGGCAAAGAAAGAAACTTCATCCAGTGAGAGTGGAGCAGTTTTTTCTAACATCTGCCTTCTTGTCTTAAGGCAGGAGGAGGGATGGCTGGCCCTTTCTGTGTCCCCTGAGGTTACATCATTTTAAAATTCTAGTAAGCAATAAACTTATGTCATGGAAGGAAGGTTGGCTTAGATGAGTTATTTAACCTTCCCTCATATTCTGATATCTTTGAAACAACTTTTATAGTTTAGAAGTATGCTAACAACTCATCAATCTGAAACCCAACTGGGAACAGGAATAAGCAACTTTTGGCTTCTGGGCAGCAAAAGGAGATGCTGGTCCTCACACTTATGTTGACACATTTCTAACAATGTTGGTTATCCAGTTTCCTAACCACTGTAGATTAGAAACGCTCAATAAGAAAGGGAAGAGGAGATTGCTATGGGCAGGCACACTGAGTTCAGAAAGAAGTAACAGGGAATAGCCAGATAGTGAGGGAGGAAAAATAACAAAAAGCAGACCAAAAACTCAAATTGGAACTAGGATATGCTAGCAAATAGCTGTTACATACCTCAAGGATGAATAGTTTCTTAATGGATGTGACCATTTCGTGGCCTAGTATAAATCTTGCTTATAAAAAGTTATCTTTGTATGACAATCCAATGTAATATTTGAGGTTTATGATGTCATTTTCTTCATATGTTAACATTCTGATTTTTTAGAAAAGGGAGAAAAAGCAAGGGAGTTATAATACATTTTAGAAAAATTTCTACTCCAATTGGTTAACATGTAAAGGGAAAACCATCAAGCACCAGAAATAATTCATTCCTCAAGGTATCTGGGTAGCTAAAGTAATAACGTGTTTACAATGACAGAAGTTGTGTCAAGGTGTTCTTGGTAACCCATCCCTCTGACTGCACTGCTTGTCTGAGAGGGAGAGTTTAATTGGCCTCATTACTAAGGGGGTTTGGAAATTCTAAGTGACATTTCACCACCTACGCCTCAGCCTTCTGCTATACTCACGACTCCTGGGCAAACACCTTCCTCCAGCAACTTCCCCTACGCCCCCAATCCTTTCCAGCGCATTCCCACCCCTCCTCCATGCCTCTTCCACCTCAGCACACTTCGAAAAATGGATTTATTGAGAACCTAAATATCCCAGTCCCTGTGCTAGCACTGGGATGCAGAAATCGTCAGCCGAGACAAGTCCCTACTTTCAAGAGATGTCCCATCCATCTCTTGTTCTAAGACACTCTAATTCTCAGCCTTCTCCACAGCACTTCCCCTACCTCTGCACTCCAACGGAAGCTTGGTGTGTCCTTGGAGATACCACTTCCTTCAAAAGGCTTTTCTCAAGAAGACTCTCCCAGTTCACAGGGGAGGCCATGAAGTCTATGAACATATTTTCTACTGTCCCTTTCACACCAAGCTCACCATCTTCTTTGTGTCCCTCCTTCCTGTATCAATCAGCTCAGGCTGCCATAACAAAGTACCACAGGCTGAGTGGCTTAAACTACAGAAATTTATTTCCTCACAGTTCTGGAGGCTGGAAGTCCAAGAACAAGGTGTTGGCAGGGCTGGTTTCTTCTGAGGCCTATCTTCTAGGCTTGTAGATGCTGCCTTCTTGCTGTGTCCTCACATGGTCTTCCCTCTTGTGTGTATGTGTCCTAATCTCTTCTTCTTCTTCTTCTTCTTCTTTTGGTGAGGAAGATTAGCCCTGAGCTAACATCCGTTGCCAATCTTCCTCTTTTTGCTTGAGGAAGATTGTTGCTGAGCTAACATCTGTGCTGATCTTCCTCTATTTTTTTTTCGTATGTGGGACGCCACCACAGCATGGCTTGATGAGCGGTATGTAGGTCCACACCCGGGATCCAAACCCGCAAACCCTAGGCCACCGAAGTGGAGCATGTGAACTTAACCACTATGCCTCCAGGCTGGCCCCCCTAATTGCTTCTTATGGTGACACTGGTCATATTGGCTAGGGCCGACCCTAATGTCCTCATTTTAACTTAATTACCTTTGTAAAGGCCCTATCTCCAAAAACAGTCACATTCTGAGGTACTAGGGGCTACAACTTCAGCATAAGAATTTGAGCCCATAACACCTCCTCTGACACTGGTGCCGTCTGTTGATGCCTGCCTCTTCTCATCTGCACCCCAGTCATCTACTGATCTCTAAGACACACTTCCTTCACAATGGCCTAAGTGACCAACTTCACATTTTCCCTCTCAAGCCATCCCCTTCTTCATTTTCAGTGACAGGACCATGCATGTCAAGGACTCATGTCCTGTCCTTGCTTCATAATTTACTCCATTTGCTCCACGCTGTGATTAGGATTTCTGCTCCATCTCACACAAGTCTTTTGGTTCTCTCTCTCCTGAGGTCTGCATCTGTTTCCCTGCTCTCAGCCCCCTTCTTTCCCTTGCCCCTTGCCTCACCCTCCCAGCCACTGAACCCACTTTTCTTCCTCGTCTTCGTGTCCCTTGACCACACCCAGTGCTTACAGTCTCAGCCCCCTTCCAATGTCAGCCCCTTGTGATGGATTTTATTCACTTCAATTTCCAACTGTCAGTAATCCCTACCATATGTTGTCTCTTCTCTGTGGCTCCAAGGCACTGAAGCTAAAACACAGCTGAATTTTTCTACCACCAATGCCTGATTTCTTCTCTCTTTAATCCTGAGCCCCATGCTGCTCTCCTACACTGCTCCTTTTCCATAGTCAAAGCCATCAGAGCCGGGTCCGGCCCTGTGGCCGAGTGGTTAAGTGCGTGTGCTCCGCTTCCACAGCCCAGAGTTTTGCTAGTTTGGATACTGGGCATGGACATGGCACTGCTCATCAGGCCATGCTGAGGTGGCGTCCCACATGCCACAACTAGAAGGACCTACAACTAGAATATACAAGTGTGTACTGGGGGGCTTTGGGGAGAAGAAGAAGAAAAAAAAAGGATTGGCAACAGATGTTAGCTCAGGTGCCAATCTTGAAAAAGAAAAAGGTGAACTCCCAGAACTTGCCTTTTTCCCCACTAATGTTTCTCAGAATGTGCCTACTATTCTTTTTCCTTCCCGCCTGTATAGAATATGAATTATCCCTCTTTTTCTCCAAGGCTGATCTCTTTATTATTTCTCCTCTGCCTCATAGGCAGACAGACAGAAATACACACACACTTTCCTTCAATAGCTGTCTTCTGTTTCATATATCTGTATTCTCTCCCTGTCTGGATCTGCATTCCTTTCCTGTTGACATCAATGGTCTGGGTGGTGCACTCATTCTAAAACCCCTTTCCCAGACTCTGATGTTCCTAGAGGTGATTGTCAAGGCACTGTCAAGCAGAGTTTCTCAACCCCGGCACTACTGCCATTTGGAGCTGGATAAGTCTTTGTTGTGGGCGCTGTCCTGTGCACTGCAGGATGTTAGCAGCATCCCTGGCCTCTAGCCATAGATACTAGTGGTACCCCTCCCCCAACCAAAAATGTCTCTAGACATTGCTGAACATCCCCGGGGGTTAGAATCACCTCAGTTGAGAACCACCAGTGTAGACATTCAGAGTGTGGACTCTGCTAGGTCATCTCTAGCCTCACCATACTAGGTGTATTGGAATCCATGAGATATCCAGCTACAGCTTCAGAATGTAGTCTGCACATATGGAACATAACTCTTGGGGAAGAGGAAGAGGCTTGTGCCTTAGATTTATGTGAAGGAGGGATGGTTATAAACCAAATTAGCAATACTTAAAGATGCGCATTCATTTATCTTTCCTATTAAATCCTTGGTAAACAACTGCACAGACAATAATGGCCTTTCAGCAAAACTCCTATCAAGACTGTTTTATTGAGGTTAGTCAAGACATCAAGTAGCTATTTTTTTTATTAGCAAACTATGTAATTCTCAGTTGACTAACAACACTAATAGAAGAGTGGGTTCTGGGTCTGCTGTGCAGCTCAGCTCTGCTGCGTCCCTGCTGTGTGATGTTGGGACTTCGTGTCGGTTTCACCCCTTGTAGAATGGGATGGTAACAGCACCTACCAGATTGGAGGGTGGAGGGGATTGAGCAAGATAAGACATGTAAGGCCCTTAGAACAGTGCCTGGCATGTAGTAGGTGTCCAGCAACTATTAGCTGCTGTTACTGCTGCTGGTGGTGTTTTCCTTTCTCTCCCTTCTTTTATGACCTCACTTCTCAGCAGAGCATGGTCTTCACTTCCTCTTCTTCCAGTCTTTCTTTACCCCCATGTTTTCTGGCCCCTGCCTGGTGCTCTCAAATCAATTTACTTTCTCAGATCGCACCCTTTCTTCAGAGAATTGCCTTGCTTTCTCTGTATTGTTAACAGTGTTGACCACCTTTTTTCTTGACAAGCCCCACTTCTTTGGCTGTTCTGCTTCTTTAGAGGAAAAAGAGAGAGAGCATTTGCCACTCCCCCCTCTTCATCCACCTGATTGCAGGCATTTCCCTGGGTTCAGCCCCTAGCCTTTTACTGTCCATCATCTCTGTCCTTTAGATGTCTCTCCAGGCCTTTTTCCTGGGTCCAACCTCCTCTCACCGTCCACACTCCACTCTCCTCTCCCCATGACTCATGCCACTGGGAAATGCCCCCACCACCGTCCAGGTACCCAAATCTGAGAGCAGGTTTGCTGCCACACCGCTTGGTCAGTGCTCCAGAGAGATTTTCCTTTTTCCTTTTATCAAGTTGGTCAAATTCTACTGATCCTACTTCCTAATTATGTCTCAGATCAATCCATTCCTCTCCACCTCTACGGCCAGTGGCTTACTATGTCCTTCGTATTTCTTAGAGAGACCGTTCTATTAATTCCTAACTAGACTTCCTGTATCCAGTCTTTCAGACCCTTCTCCACAGTGCCACGAGGGAGGCTCTGTCTACCTTCCTCCATAAGCCCTTCCAGGGCCTCACCGGTGGATAAAGTCCAAGTCAGGTGCGAGGTGCGCAGAGCTCTGGGCAGTCTGGCCCACTGGCTGTTTCTCCAGCCCCATCTCTGGCTGCCTCCCCTCCTCCCTCTGCTCCAGCCACAGACTGAGGTATTTGCAGTTCAGGAAGCTGACCTTGTTTCACGCCTCTGTGCCCTTGTGCTTACTACTCACAGCTCCCTCTGTCTGGAGTGCCCTGCCCATCCCCACCCCCCACCCCCATCCCGACCTGGGAGACATCTACACATCTTGTGAGATTAAGAGGATTGTGTCACTGCATCCAAGCGGCCGTCTCCAACACCCACATCCTTTTTCTTTGTGATTCTCTTCCATGGCACAGCTCAATGTTTCCATTTATTTTACTTTGAGCTCAGTATCACCTACTCTGTCACCTTCCAACTCAAATGGCTTCGACCTCTGACTTTCTCATTTCGTCATTCTCTCAGTCACTTGGCTAAGACTCAGCCATCATCTTGGCCCTCAATTCATCACCCCCCATTTCTGATCCACCAGTTGCTTTTCTGTCAGTTCTTCCTCTGAAGTGGTTCTTGATCTTCGATTCTCCATTCCCTCTCTCCCTGC
This sequence comes from Equus asinus, assembly GCF_041296235.1. NCBI lineage: Eukaryota > Metazoa > Chordata > Mammalia > Perissodactyla > Equidae > Equus > Equus asinus. The sequence goes on along the minus strand of NC_091797.1, from coordinate 61,782,705 downwards.
CCTAGTTCAGGCCCTCAAACCTGAGGTTTGCCGTGGATGGTATTCAAAGTTCTTAATGGTATAGCCTCAGCTTCTTTACCTTGTGGTCTCATCGCCTGTGTATTCCTTATATGTTATAATCCAGCCACACTAGAATCCTTGCTGATCTCTGAACAGGCCCCACGGCTTGCTGCAATCATGCCTTTGCATCTGCTGCTTCCAATTCCAATCTCCATCTACAAAATTCCTGGCCATTCTCATGGCTCAACTCCATTGCTTTCTCTTCCAGGAAGCTTTCCCCGATTACCTTTTCTTTCCCTCCCCAGAGGCCCAGTGCATGGTTGTATATCCTAGTTGTAAGTCATTCTAGTTCTTCTTTGTGAGCTGCCACCACAGCATGGCAACTGACAGATGCGAGTAGTGTGGTTCCACAACCAGGAAATGATTGCGGGCCGTGGAAGCAGTGAGAGTGCTGAACTTTAACCACTAGACCATCAGGGCTGGCTCCCTGATTACTCTTTTTTTTTTTTTTTTTTTAAAGATTGGCACCTGAACTAACATCTGTTGCCAGTCTTGGTTTTTTTTTTTTTTCTTCTCCCCAAAGCTCCCCTCTGCCCAGCACCAGTACATAGTTGTATATTTTTAGTTGTGGGTCCTTCTAATTGTGGCATGTGGGATGCCGCCTCAGCATGGCCTGATGAGCGGTGCCATGTCCATGCCCAAGATTTGAACCAGTGAAATCCCGGGCCACCAAGGCCCAAGCATGCGAACTTAACCACTCAGCCACAGGGCCGGCCCCTCCCTGGTTACTCTTAATAGAAGTGATCTCTTTTCTCTAACCCCGTGAATTTTGTACCTATTTAATGGTTCTTTTCACATGTTGGTTGATATTTCATGATTACTTCATGTGGATGCAGAGATTAGATTATAAACTCTTTTAAGGCACCAATCATAAATTTACCAATTTTGTATCACTTCTCCACTATAGAACCTAACACAATTTCACATATGTATATACATATCAGCTTTATTGAGATATAACTTGCATACCATACAATTCACTCATTTAAAGTATACGATTCAGTGGTTTTTAGTATATTCAGAGCTGTGCAACCATCACCACAATCAGTTTTAGAACAGTTTTACCATGCACAAAAAGAAACCCTCTACACATTAGCAGTCGATCCCTGTTTTCCCCCAAACCCTCAGCCCCAGGCAACATTAATCTACTTTCTGTCTCTAGAGATTTGGCTATTCTGGACATTTCATATAAACAGAATCATATAATACTTGTCCTTTTCAGTCTGGCTTATTTCATTTAGCATGTTTTCAAGGGTGATCCATGTTGTAGCATGGATCAGTAATTTGTTCCTTTTTATGGCTGAATAATATTCCATGCATGGATATACCACGTTTTGTTCATCCATTCATTAGTTAATGGGTATCTGGATTGTTTTCACTTTTTAGCTATTATGAATAATACTGCTGTGAACATTCGTGTAGAAGTTCTTGTGTGGACATATGTTTTCATTCCTTGTGTATGTACCCAGGAGTGGAATGGCTGGGTCATAGACTAACTCTATGTTTAACATTTTGAGGGGCCGGCCCAGTGGCGCAGGGGTTAAGGTCGCATGTTCTGCTTCTCAGTGGCCTGGGGTTCGCTGGCCCGGATCCCGGGTGCGGACATGGCACCGCTTGGCACAGCATGCTGTGGTAGGCGTCCCACATATAAAGTAGAGGAAGATGGGCACAATGTTAGCTCAGGGCCAGTCTTCCTCAGCATAAAAGAGGAGGACTGGCAGTAGTTAGCTCAGAGCTAATCTTCTTCTTCAAAAAAACAAAACATTTTGAGGAGCTGCCAAGCTTTTTAAAAGTGGCTGCACTATTTTGCATTCCCACAAGCAGTGTGTGAGGGTTCCAATTTCTCTACATCCTCTCCAACGCTTGTTATTATCTGTCCTTTTAATTATAGCCATCCTAGTGTGTATGAAATGGTATCTCATCGTGGTTTTGATAGCATGACTCTTTTTACCTATAAGATGTTCAATAAATATTTGTCAGATAAATGATATTTATATGTAATATGAACAAACAGACCTTTGAACAGGTCGTTTGTCTTCCAAATTAATTAGCTAGAAAAGATGAACACAGGGCCCCCATATCATTAGAATTCAATTTATAAAAGAGAGTTTTAAACTGTTTCCTCTCTTTTTAGTTGCCAGTATTATCTAAGTGACATTATAAAGGTGGTGACTTGTCATGAAAACTCATGTAGCTTTGCAGGTTTTAATGTATTTTACAGAATAAGCTAAATGACAAGCAAAATTCCAACTTTGATGTTGTTCCTACTCAAAACTTACCACTGAATGGAGAGACCAGGAAAGGCTAACTCCTGTATCCAAGGCAGGGCAAGGAAATGAAGTAGCATCCTTCCATGCCCCTTCCTGTGCCTTCTCATTGGAACGCGCTACAGCACGGGAGCTCCAGGCACTGATTCTCTGGTGACTGTGTGAACTATTGCTCCTGTTTAGAGGCCTGCCCATTTCCTCCACAGGCAGGCCTGTCTTCAAAAAAGCATTTGATAACATACTTAGGACATGGCGGGGGGGCGGGGTGGTGAGGCTTAGAAAAATGCAAGTGCTAAAGTTTCTGTGGGTAGAGTTTTCCTCAGTAAACAGTAGACCCTGGGAAACATAACAGGTTCTGAATACTTAATTTTGATGACTCTGGACGTGGAGAAACAGCCAGCTGAATCAGTTCCCTCTTGGGCAGTGGTTTAGCCTACTTATCTCAAGTCAGAGGTAATGGTCCAACTGCTTTTGCTTGGTTCTAGAGAGTTCTGTCTTGGCCAGAATCCATCCATTTAGTCCATCCCTAGATAGACACTACTGTCTGCAGCCTTGAAAACCAGAGTTCCATTGAAAGTGGAAAATTAAAGGCCCAAGATTGGGCTTGCAACTTTGTATGGTGTACAAGCATCTCCTCTGAGGAGCTGGTGTGACAGAGCCAAGGTCAAAGGTCATAGTAAGTGGCGAGTAGCCAGCTTTCGGTATGTATAACATCATCTTGCCAAACTAGTCTCAAATGCATAATTCTACAGTAGTATTCTCTGCAACTAGTAAGAGGCACATTCATCTTTAGAATTTGGGGTGTGTGGGATGTTTATTTTCCACAACCTCACTCACCTTTATTTGAAGATGTTTCCAAAGGCCGAGAACAGGCCACTTTTCAGAACCTCGGTAGGAAAAGTATTAACAGTTGGAAACATGTCAGCTGCTTTATGGAGGAAGCACAGCCCGGGCCTGGTTTCTCTCGGCTGGATGATACCTTGGGCCGCTGCAGCTAGGGCGAAGCGCGGTAGCCGGAGCATAGAGCTGGAGAGCAGCTCAGAGGAAGGCCCCTGCTTTTCGGCGTTGAAAGAGGAGCTCTCTGAGAAAAAGAGATACTGCGTGTGGCTTCCCTGACGCCTTGGAGGGCGACGTGGATGACACAGCATCAGGCGTGCCATCGAAGGGTGGGGACACAGTGGTGGTAGGGGCCTCTGCCATCCTCGGCCTCTTGGGGGCAAGGCAGCCGCCGCTTAAGCATCAGTTGTGGAGTGTGGGGAAGGGAAGGTGACAAAAGCCGAGTCAGCGTTGAATTTGTTGGACGGAGAACATGCTCCCAGGCGGCAGCCCCAGAGCTGGAAGGTCGGGGCCCTGGGAGAGAAACAGCCCAAAGTTGGGGGCGGGGTGAAGCGCGGGTTCCTTAATCTCATGCCCCATCATCTACGCGCCCCACCTGGCTGCAGTGCGAGGACCGCGTGGAAGGGAGCCGCGCGGGTGGGGCTCAAGGACTGCCGGGCCAGGGACCCCGATCCCTACGCCACCCCCTCCCGGCCTCCGGAGCATCCCTGCCTCTCCCCCTCCGCCGTTAAAATAGTGAAACAAACCGTGGAGTGAAGTGATGGAAAGCCGGGGGCGGGGAGTCACCCGCAGTGAGGGGCTGGAGGGGAGGGGGCGCAGTGGTCCAAGAAGGTGGCCAGCCGACGAGCGCTGGGCTGATCGGGATCGCGCTCAGCTGCAGCGACCGAGACCCTTCCCCTAGGGCGGCCCTGCCCTCCCCTGGCCCGGGGCGCCTGCGGAGGGCATGGGGCAAACCTGGGGCTGCGGTGGGGGTGGGGTGGGGGACTCCACCTCCATCCATCCCGGGATGGAAACTGCGGTCACCCCGCTAAAATCGGGGCGGGGGCGGTGGTGGGGACAGGCGGGTACCGCGGTCCCCCCACCCCCCAGCCGGAGCCGCCGCCGCCGCCGCTCAGTAACACGTCCCCAGGAGACTCGCAGGAGCAACACGTGATGTGTCTACTTATCAGGGTGAGAGGGGGAGAGCGAGTCTCCGAGCGTGCGGGCGAGGAAGCGGGGCGGGGGGCCGAGGCGGGGGCCGGGACGACCGCTGGGGCGCCGGGGTCGCCAGATCCTCGCCCACCTCCCTCCCTGTGGGAGAAGAGGAGGAGGGGAAGTGACTGCGGAGTTGATGAACTTTGCACATCCAGAAACGCCATTTTGATTCCTTTTCCGGAACAAGTTTGCATCTCTCCTCGTTCTCTCCCCGAAGCCCACCGGTCCCCACTGCATCATGCCTGGGAGCCAAGCGCCCTGCCCCTCCGTAAGTACGCGCCCGGGGTTCCGGCTCGCGGTCCTCGGGTGGCAGCGAGATGTCTGGGGCTGAGCGGGAGCGACCTTTTAAAGAACTTTTGGGGATGGGGAGGGTGAAGTCTGCAGAGCGCGTTGTACTTTTTAAACTCGGCGTTTCCCGGAGCAGAGGACCCGAGCGCCCCACACCGCGCTACGTGCGCTCTGGGCGGTGGGGCCGGCCCGGGATGAGCTGGGCAGCCCTCTCCCCTCGGGCTGCGCGCCGGGCCGCTCCTCCTCCTCCTCCTCCCCCCTCCTCCTCCTCCCCTTCCTCTGCTCCTTTTCCCCTTCCCGAGCTGCCGGCTCTGCCAACCAGCTCCCAGCGCGAGCCGCCGCGGCCGCCGCAGCGCCCCGCCGCTAGGACCTGATGCGCATCCATATTAGCCGTCCGAGCACAGGAATCCGGCCCGACCCGCGCCGCTGCTCCCGCCGCGGAGTTTATTTTTAACCAGCACCGCCGGGACTCGGATGGTGCGCGCACCGCGGGCCAGAGACATCTTCCCAGCGCTGCTCTCCATCTTCCGCCCTCTCTCCCCCGACATCCTCCCCCCCATGTGGGAGGGGAAACTTTTCTCCTACATACTTTCGAGTCCCTCCCGGGCCGAGAAGCGCGGAGATGACGGCGCCCGTCTGCCGCCGCAAGGTATCCGGGGTGCCCGCCTGGGGTGCTCGCTTGGGGGTGCCCGCTCGGGGCTGCGCGGTGGGAGCATCCGCCGCGCCCTGCTCTGCGGACTTTGATCCTCCCCGGCGGACGGCGCCGGCCGGGAGGGGGCCGCGGGCAGCCCTGCGCCCTTGCCCGTTCCCGGCTCGTGGCTGGTGGCTACACCGACCACGGCCCCCGGGTGACCAGGGGAGGAGGGGGCTGGGGCCGGAGCTGTGTCTGCGCGTATTGTTCCCTTGCCCTTCCGTTGGCGGTGTACGTGTTTTCGTGGGAGCCATCGGTGTGGAGCGGAGCCTGCATCGCTGGGGGTGGGGGGGAACCTCGGCGCCCGGCGCCGTCACGAGCACAGGAAGGAGGCCGGGAGCATCCGAGGCGGGGCCGGCCGCCGGGGCCCGCTTCGCCGCCCAGCTGTGGAGCGCTCTCGGAAACTTTTGTCCGCCGCCCGCTGGACCAATTTTTAGCGAGTTCTTCCTCCTCCCATCCCGGCCTGCAGCGCCGAGCTGGGGGCGGGGGGGTGAGCCGGGCAGACGTCGAGGAGCAGGGGACCCTTGCGCTCCCCCCACTCTGGCAGCCTCGGGCCGGGCCCCCCGCACCCCCCTCCCCACTCGCGGTCTCTTAGGAAACTGCGACCTTAATGGTTGCTAAGGAGCAGGGGAGGTCCTTCCCGTCGCCGGCCCCCTCCCTGGGAAGCGGCGTGTTTTCTGGACGGGGCCGAGGGTCGCGTCGAGGATGTGGTGACTCGCTCCCCGGCCGCTCGCGAGGCGCGTGAGTGCGGGGCACGGCGGACGGGCCCACTCCTCAGCGGGGCCACTTTTTTGGGGGGGAGGGGGACGGGGGAGGCCCCGGGCTGAGGAGGGAGGTGGGGGGCGCGAGGACCCCGGGGTCGCGGGCACGGCCGGCCGGCTGGCGGGCCGGTTGACAGGCGCCGCGTGCAGCTCGCGTTCAGGTCCGTGGTGCATCGGTGATGGGTTATAAAAGAGGAGGAAAGTATTTCTCCTTGCTCAGCAGATTTGCCCTCCCTCGCTCCTTACTGGTTAGAAGATAGAACGTGAGCCCAGATCCGGACGAGCAGTTCACATTCCATTACGAAATTCTACACGGCTTCAGAGCCAGCAGCAGTACACATTCGGGGCACTTTAGAGTTTTTTCTTCTTTTTTTGGGTGGTGGTGGTGGTGGAGAGAGGTGGGGGTGAATAAAAAATATAGTTTTTTGACATGCTGAAAAACCTGTCTGAGGGTTTTCAGGAGTAGAAAAAATTAAGCCTCATGCTTATTTTAGAGTTTAGATTTAAGCTTAGCCCTTTAAAAGCCAGTGGAAATAAAGTTTGCCTGTTGGATAGGGATGCTGGAAATAGCGAGGTATTTCTGTCTTGAAGAGGAGACAAGATGATTTCTGCAAAGGCTGAGTTGCTAACGCGCATCCTATATTTTTGAGATCTTTATTCTGTGCATGCGCACGAGTGTATTCCGAAATAAGTTTAATTGAAGTGGAACGTAGAGAAAAGGGAACTGCAAAGAACAGAATAGTTTTTGTTTTATTTTGGGAGGTGATTTCTCTCCATGGGCTTTGAAAGCATCCTCTAGATCTAGTGCTTTTTGGAGTAGGCAGGTATGGTTCTAAAACGTAATGTAACCCGGAAGTCTAAGTTAGAGGCTGAAGTCTTGGCTGAAACTTTTTTTTTTTCCTTCTTTTGAAGACATTTAGTTCTGTGTTTCCTTCAAGAGTCACATAGAACTTTTGAAGGAATGGGTTTGAAATTATTCTTCAAATAATTTATGCGAAGATGAGCCACTAATTTTTTTTTTTTTTTTTTTACTTCTGCCCTTTGGAGGGAGCCTTCTGGGTACCGGCTGATGGATCCTGCTTTGATGTGTTTTGAGCTTTGGTTACACTGATGAATTAAACATTTGAATGGCTTTTATCAAGTTTTAAATGTGTGAAAAAATACCTTCCCTCCCACCCCCCCTTTTACAAAAGAAAGGGAGAACTCTTTGATTTAGTTATTTGTTTAGGTAGTGCTCCATTTTAGGTTGTTAATGAACTTACCCTGTTTTATCATCCTTATACTACACGGGTTGCATTTTAGGATTTTTTGTTTTTAAAGAGGATTTGCTGGTTATGTGATACTCTTAAATGTCGCTGATGCTTACTGTTATATGCATATCATTCTCTGGATTTTTCTAGCTACTACTTTATTTCTCATCAGAAATTCAGTCTAAGCCCTTATGGCAGACAAGTGTTTGTTATGTGATGGGGAAGATGGGTCTGACTCAGCTGGCACAGGTGGTGCATCCATTCCTAACTATTTACATCATCCAGCAAGTGACCTTTTGATTGAGGGTCTTTTATTTTAGATTTCTTCAGGCAGAGTCCTGAAATCTCATTTGCCTCCAACACAGGCACAGAACGTTGGAGGAAGAAAATAAATCTAACCTTATTAGTCCTGCATCTGATCAACAGCTATTTGTTGGTTACCTGCTTTCATTTTTCACTCTTCAATTTTGAACTGCTGTGTTGGGGTCTACTTCCTTAGGTCAGTTTGGAAATCTTTGTTTACTATCTTAGGCTCACTTGTCAACATCATTTATTACCCCCAGCTAAGGAAACGTCCTGGTTAATGACGTTTAAAAAATTCTAGCCTTTTAGGGTTTTGTATGGCATAATTAATAATAAATTTAACTCCTTCAAAAATTGGTTAAATGTGCTCACTAGAGACAGTCAGAAGTGAAACCTTTTGATGTTTCTATTCATTATCCTTCTGAAAAGTAGGTGGTGCTTAAAAGGTCATAGGATAAGTGTTGCTAAGCAGCTAAACAGAAGGATGCTAAAATTAACCAAAGCATTTTTGAAAGAGAGTCCTTCCCTGTTTTACATTATTTGCTAGATTTAATTAATTTCCTGAATCCTCCATGTCCTTTGACCTTGGAAGGTAGGATGTTAAGTTTGTTTTCTTTTTGTTATCATATTTAAATAATCTCTCTCTCTTTTGTAAGTGTTTTTTAATTGAAGTTCATGCTCTCTTGACCAACTCTGGTATCAGATGGCAGCTTCTCTGGGCGGACTTCTTGTCTATTTGTCGAGTGTTCAGGTTAAGCCTTCCCTTCCCGAGGATATGTGTGGTTGAGGATATGTGTGGGTAACGTCACCTTATTTCATTTATGAGTAACAGGTTGTTTAGTTTGTTTTGGAAAATCTACCTCATCCATAAAGTGATGCCTTACTTTATGTCTTTATGTCTCTTTATTAGATAGATTTGCATTCAAAAGATAAAAATGCAATATAGTATCAGTTGCATTGTATGCAATATAGTCTCTCCTGATAACAGGACGATAGTTTTCTTCCCCTTTGCTGAGATTATCATTCCCTTAGATCAGGTTTTTGATACTCCTCCTGTCGTTTTCACTCCACCTCCTCGTCTACGTTTATTCAGTCCAGTTCTTTTTAAAAATAATTATATTAGGCTTGGAGTATCTTTGACCAAATGTTAGAAAACAAACAAAAAGGATTGTGATTTACATTTCATGTCTGCTATGAGTATGTTTAAGGATGTTGAAATTTTTCGTTGAAATAAAGTGGTTGAAATCTAACTGAAGCCAGGGTTGAAAGGCAAACCCACTGTAAGTCAGATGTTCCCCTGCCTCCGGGTTACTTGTGTACGTCTGACCTACTGAACAGGCAAAGTTGAGTAATATTTTTATATTGAAATATAATTAAGAAATTGGATGGGTTCTTGGGGGGGGCAGGATAAATGAGTTTTCTTTTTCTCTCTCTTTTAGACTTAGGAAGTGATTTTTGGGTAGAAATAGCCATGGCTTTCTTCAAAAAGCAGGGGTCAGATTGTGATTTCCACGCCCTGGGGGGCCTCGCTGTAAATCAGAGGTAAAAGGTGTACCATATGAAACACAGAGGGAGGCATGCGATGTGCCTTCTGAAATGCACCACTTATTTTTAATTTCCCCCACTCCTGTAGACGGCAGAATACAGAGAGGAAAACCATCTGCTGTGCTTTCATTTCGACTGAGGTGGAAGAATGAGGAAGATGGGGAGTGAGGGTGACTGCCTTTTTCCTTTTCTGCTAGCCGTTCTGTGGGACAGTGTCATTGACGGGCCTGATCTCGGTTTCTCTTGTCACCTTCCCTGGGTGTTTCCTGTCCGGTCTGAAGTGAAGCCGGAGTGTAGCTGGAGCCTCGTTGCTTGGTGGAGATGGGGTGGGGTGGAGAGGAAGGAAGGCACTGGGAGGAGGGCGCAGGGAGCTGTTCCTTCCAGCTACTGGTGCATCTTGTTTCTGATGGTACTTCAGGGTACAGGTGAGCCAGTCTGCCCATCAATAAAGGTGGCTGCCTGTGAATAGGTGTTTCAGACAAAAGAAGTGGGAGAGGGTGGGGACTGTTTGTTCAGTGTGATTCAAGCAAGTAATGCTAGGAGAATTTGAAAGCCTCTGTAAAGTCTGCGAGACTGGAGACTGGGTCCTGACTGCTGCTGCAGGACTCACCTGAGGCCTTTCAGACTCGGAGAGGGAGAGGGCGAGGGAGAGGGCGACAGCGAGGGCGAGGGCGGGTGGTCCTGGTGGGGTGGAGAAAGCTCATTGAAAACCCCTACATTCTTTGTCAGCAGGCCAGACTGCAGCGAAACAGTGTCAGTGGGGGTAATGAGATAAAGCTGTTAAATGGCTCTATTTGTTTTTCCCCTGGCTTGCTTGGTTTCTCATCTCGTTTGCCCCCCTTTTCAGAGACTGTGGGAGAGGATAGTTATAAGAATGTTTGAGACTTTTAGTGGTTTAATTACTTTCACAATTTCATTTTTCATTAGGGTGTACCTTGGACAAAGTTAACTTCACCCTGCTCTTGTGAAGGCCTTTCGAAAGATTCGAATTTTATCCTCAGAGAAACCCAGTGAGGGTGGCTGAGTATGTTAACCCATTTTACAGCTGTGCCAGTGTGCACCCGGTGGCCAGTAATAAATCAAACCTAGGACCCAGCACTCCTAACCCGGGCCAAGCTCCTACAACACCTGCTTTTTAAAGTCAACTTGGCCTCAGAAGACTGAGCACTAAGTATACAGTGCCAGGTTATCTGCGTTAAATTAGACCAGATCCTTTTCACAAAAGAAACTTTTTAGCCTTTGGTGACACTTCTGTTGATGAATGTGATTATACACATTTTTTTCAGTAGGTTTTCTACCTCATGGGGTTGTTATAAGGATAAAATAAGTGTTCCAGAAAGTCAAAATCTATATATGGAAGAAAGTGGCATATTTTGAGCTCAGGAAGCTTTGTGGGTATCCACTCTGGATTTCCTTTCCAGAACTGTGCACTGCTCCATTACTTTAGGCAGAATTTGCTTAGGAGTTTGTATTTAAATTAGGGAGATACAGAACTTTCTTTTTGCTTTGAGTGCCCAGAGACAAACAGAATTAGCAAATTATTATTAATGAATTTCACTTAGGGATGGATTTAAAGGAAAAGGCAGGTCATAAGGTTTGGTTGACCTTTAAAGCAGGGCTTCTCAACCTGGTGCGTTTGCCCCCAGGGGGCATTTGGCAATGTCTGGAGACAGTTTTGATTGCCTTCCTCTGGGGAGGGGTGCTACTGGCCTTTATTGGGTAGAGGATAATGCTCCCCATCCCACGGTACACCGGAGGGCCCCACAACAAAGGAGTACACAGTCCAGAATGTTAGTAGGTGGAGGTTGAGAAAGCCTGCTTTTAAAGATACAGTAGTTGTGGCCTGGGTCGTCTGCTGCGCAAGGAGCCTGGGTGTCCTCACTGTATTGCATGTGATATATTTGGAGATCTGAAATTTCATGAAGCAAGTAAGCTCTTATTACATGCCTGTGAGGTACCATGGTTGGCAGGGTGAAGATTTCACAGAAAATTTTCGGTTGGGGAAAACATTAAGTGGCGTTAAATATATTTTAAAACCCCGTAGTAAATAAAAGTTCTAGAACTCATCTGCTTCTAAAACAAACCAGATTCATTGGCACTGGGAGGCTGTTCTGATAGGTGGCTCAGCTTTCTGAGTCGCTTCTTCAGTTATGTAGGAAACTTGCTCTGGTGCTGTATCTGCTGGTTCTCCCTCATGTTTTAAATCATGTGGAGTGTACCCCCCCACCCGCTTTTTTTTTAGTGTTTGAACTAGCCCTTACTCGCTTCACAGTTAATGTTTCTGTACTCCTAGTCTCCCTTATTTTGTTTTCTCAAGTTTTTGCAAAATCCTTATGTGACTCTCCACCTTTTCTGCAAGGCAGTGTTTTGGATCCTGGTCTTCTGTCCATACATCTCCTTTGAGAGGATGGATGACAGACTGCTGCCACGGCTGGAAGGGCTGGAAGGGATGGCGAGGGAATGAAGGGGAAGAGACTGTGGTTATTTTTATGTTCTTGGGACTCCCAGACCTCAAATACTTGAAAAGGTGGTTGATCTAAAGAAAAATATGTGGCATACAAACATAAAACTGAATTTCCCCAGATCAGAAACGTCCAGGATAGTGACAGGAGTGATCTTTTAGCTACAGGTACCCCCACCCCTCGTGTGCAATCCGGGAAGGAGGGAGACTGGATTCCAGAAAAGAAAGGGCTGCCGATGGTGGGAAGTGATAGTTGTCCCCAAAGTGACCTGGGCTCCCTCTTACCTTATAGAAATGTGTAACTCTTGAAGGTAGCTTTTTTTACATCCTAAACCAGTGGCAGACTGTCAGGGTCCCATTTACGTCCATTTGTGCTGGGGGTGCTCCGTGCCCTCCTCTAAAGCCGCCTTCGCCTTCCTGTACCTGGTCAGAAGAGTTCTAGAGTTCTAGTGCTTTTCTGCCCTTCCCTCTAAACCACTGAACCGGTGGCTGCCTGCTCTCTATCACCATTTACAGCTTTTCCCAAGCTGGGACCTTTGGCACTGGATCACCCTGCAGGTAGCTCAGAAGTAACTTGTAAGAATACAAGTCATCTCTTGCACTCCTAGAAGGTGATCCGAAATGCACCATCCACCCGGTCTTCTAGGCCAGAAAGCACTTTGGTGTCCTTGACTTGTGCCTCTCTCAGCCAGTCACCAGACCCTCCCTGAAGCTTCTTTCCAGGCGGGCTCTGATATGGATGGTCCCATTGCCCCTAAGGGCCCCATCACGTTGGAAACGCCTTCTAAGTTAATTTCCTGCCCCCAGTGCCTCCCTACTCCAGTTCATCCTCTGCTCTGCTCAAAAACTAAAGCAGCACATGGTGTTTGCCTGCTGAAAACATCTCTTGGCTCCCTGTTGTCTACAGGAAGAAGTCCAAACTCCTCAGCTTGGCACACGAGGACCTTCGTCGTCAGCTTCCAAACTGTCTTTCTAGTTTCAGCTCTTGTCACTCTCTCTTCTGCGGCACTGAATAGTTTCTTACTGCTTCTGCCTTTGCGTGGATTCTTCATTCTGTTTTGTCCCCATCCACGTCTAGCAAACATTTCTTAACTCTTGCAAGACGCATCTCAAATACCTTGCGGGGAGAGTTAGGTCCTCCATCCAGAAAAACTCTCACCCCATCTATCCACTCTGTCTGTATTGTAATTTACCTGTTGACATGTGTTCCTCACCTCAAGAATAGGGAGGGACTTTTACTCATATTTTTCCATCTTCTTCACCTAGCTCTAAGATGGCATAGTTGGTGCTTGTTTGATAATATGTATCGATGGGATTTGTTTTCTAATACAAAAATGAGAGTTTTTGAAGAGATGCAGGTTATCTTTGGAGAAGAGCACATATAATTTGGAAGCTAAGTCCTAAACATCAGCACAAATTAGGAGGAGGAAACAGAAGTAAACTAACGACTTCAGTACACCCATCATGCAGAAATTTGGTGCTAAGTGCACACTGGTGGGAAAGAATTTTAAATTGCAGAAATTTTAAAATAAAACTTTGCTTAATTTACTCGGAATTAAAGAGAAAAAAAATCTTTGTTAATGCCTGATTGCACTAAAAGCTGTCACACTAGGGCCCTTACTAATTATAACCACTTTTTATGGCTCTTGGTTTGAAGTTTATATTAAATAGGAGAGATGGGCACACAGATCAAAGACCAGAATCATTTCAGAGCTCCAATGTGTGGGCCCATTTTCTCTGCTTAGTTAGATTTTTGTTTCATTAGTGGTATGAGTTAATAGGAGTGTTGGTCTGTGTGTAATTTAACTTTTCTTTCTTCCGTTACTCCTTGGATTTAAGACAGAATACCAAACCAGAAACCTAGAGGGTATAGATCTTGCTTTGTTTGTGTGTATGTGCACACAGTATACATAATCGATAGATCATATTTATAGAAAGAATCATTTTCATTGTTTGAGGGGGGCCTCCTTTTTGCTGAGACTTTATTGTAAAAAAAGAAAAAAACTTCTGAATACAGGAAATCATCTTAAAATGTTAATTTTCTTTTAAAAGAGGTACATAAATCTTCAGAAACAGGGGCGATAGCAGAAAAATGCAGTGAGAGGCATTTTGCTTGTGGATCCTCCTGTACCCTGACATTTTGAATCATGTGAATGGGTTCCCATTTCAAACAAGGATTTAAAAAAAAAAAATTTTTAGCTGCATGCTGGAAAGTCTTGGTATCCTTTATATAAGATGAAATCCTAGTTGATTAAAAATACATTACTGTCTTGAAATATTTCTTAATATGCTTACCTGATAACTAATGTTTAGGCTCAGATCTGGCAGATGCATTCAGACATAATATTCTAATTTTATTTCTGTGGAGGCTTGTATATTTTCCTTTCTGATGTGAAAAACAGATTTTTTAAAAGCCATTTTCTCTTCCACTTTAGGGCTTTTAATTGTTTTGAGGGATAATTTCCTAAAACTGTTTAGTGAACATCTCAAGCAGGTTTCCCACGACTTGGTTGAAATCTATATTGGATTAAACTGTTCTACTTAAAAGTTTAAACCAAGTACAATTTAAAGGAAGCTTAACTTGCAGGTCTCTGAATTTAATTTGCACTAAAATCATGAAAATAAGGTTTCGGAGAACCATTATTTATTCAGGAGCGTAGTAAGGCTTCACAACCCCCTTTTCCTAAAATACTATATCAAGTTGGATTCAGTATCAGATTCAATCTCCTTTTGGAAACAGGCATTTTATTCACCCCCAAATTTGCTTGCTATGTAGTGTTATTTTTTTAACATCTACAGGTCTTTATTGATTGATTTTTATTTATTCGATAAATATGTGAATATTTACTACGTGAGGGCTGGGATAACCACCAAGGGTCCTAGTATGAGAAAGAGAGTTGCTAGCTTCGTGGAGGTTGAAAGAGACACATTCAACCACTAAGTCATTTACATCCGTGCTGAGTGCTAAAAGTTAAGCCTGACAAGAACATATGCAGTTAAGTTTGTCCTCTGTGTGTTGGGGGAGGAGTGGGAGATGCTGGGAGGCAGGTCAAGGAAGAGATCCCACAGAAGTGGCATTTGAGCTAATATCTGAAGGATGGTGAAGAAAGGGAAAGAGTGTGTTGGAGAACAAACAGCTTGTACAGAGGCTCTGGGGTTGGAGAGGAAGGTGTGTCCACTAAAGTGTGAGAAGCCTGGTGTGTGTGTGTGGAGGAAGAAAAGGCACAGAAGGAGTGAATGACATGCATGGTGAGGTAGCCAGGGGCTAGAGCATGCTGCTTGTAGCTCACAGGTATTTGGAATTTTTTGAAGAATTTGGGGAAGCCATAAACGGTATTAGGCCAAGGACCAGCAATGATGAGATTTGCATTTTTAAAAATTACTCTTGACCAGAGTGGAGAATGGACTACACTAGAAGGAAGCAACTATTTGGCCTTCAGTTTGCAAAATTGGTGAGAAGACTAGTTTTTCAGAACTTTGAAAACCAGTGGCTGCTTGGAGTATGGTAGCAGTAGAGATGGGGAGCCTAGATGGGTTTGATAGAGATTTAAGCCATAAGGTGTAGGAAGGACTTGTTGCTGCTTAGGGTGGAGTAGGGTGGGTTAGGGAGGGGAGGGGAGGGGTGAGAGGGTGGGGGAAGAGAGAGATGACTTCCAGGTCTCTGGCTTTGTAGTGGGTGGATGGTGATGGCTTTCTCTGAGATTAGAATTCCGGATAGAGCAAGCTTCATGAACGAGGTATGTTCCCCACCCTTTAAAGAGTTGTATTTTTATGTTTTCGAGTTTTTTCAGCATTTTCTCTGCTTGTGCTGTGTTTTCATGGGTTAATGATACACCTAGCATGGATGAGGCATGAAAAGTACTTACATAAAAGTGAGAAAGATATTATGTTCTTTCCTACAGGAACAAATGAACAGCTTCCTCCTTCCCTTCCCTCCTCTCCTTTTCCTTCTTTCCTTTTAATTTCCTGATGCCAAAGGGAACCTGGAAGATTTCTTGTAGATGGCCTGAATTTCTGAGTGATGTTCAGATGAGATATGCAACTAAAGCTTAAGAGCATTTAACTTTTTGTTTGTTTTAGTGATGGATAAACCATTGTTTATTTGTTTGACTTGTGAGCATGGAGGTTGGGAAGAGGCTTCGGGAAGAACCAATTTAGGACTCTTAAAATTGCTCAAGCCTTTTACTTAGGAGTGTCAGGATTCCTTTCATGACCTGATTTTCCAACTTATTTCTTAGTTCCTCAGTGGTCAGCTGACATTCTGGTTGTCTTAGAACTACATCAGTATTTTGCTTGACCAGTATGTGTGAAAACAAAGTTCATTCGGTAAACATTGTTGTGTATCTACTATGTGCTGGGCTTTACGCTAGATTGGTGAGTGCCAAAGGAAAGATTTAATCCTTTCCACAAGGAATGGGACTTTTCCCCACTGAGCGATTCTCTAGCCTGTATTTGAGCACCTCTGGTGATGGCAGACTTGCTCTCCCCAGGCAGTCCTTGGGTTTTACTGTGCTAATTAACTTTTTTTTTTCCCCAAGGCAAATAAAAATCTTTGTGGAACGAGGAGATAGAAAGTGACGTGGTTTCCGTTGAGTTGGTAAAAAGTAGAAGCTGGAGCACAGACATGCTGCCTTGTGCAATCTGACCCTCTGAGGGTTCCGTCAGGGAGTGCTCTGGGCCACTCAGTGAGTGACACCTTCAGTTACCTTCTGCACTGGAAATCCTGCCTCCTGAGGGGGTGTCTGCCTCACTTGCCTGCACAGCCACCCCCTGTATGTGAGCTGGGACACCATCCTTTAAGACGATCTCACAAGAAAGTCTTAGCAGCACTCTCAGATTTGGGTAATGCTTTTCTCTGAGGTCATCCAAATGTCTCATCAAAACCTCAGGTGAGCCCCAGCATGCCCCAAAGACGCTTCTCTTTTATGGTATCAGTCCTGACTGATGTAACCCCAATGTCTCATTGGACCCCAGATAGTGCTGGTCCTTTGCCCACACTGGGTAGAACATGACTTTCCATCTCTTGCTTAGGAGCATGGATGTTTCGCATCACCGCGCCCATGAAACCATTAGAACAGACACCACACATTATTCCAGCCCTATATTTGATAAGATCAACTAATTAGGGGAAAAAAACTCAGCAAAGACCTTGCCCCCTCCCCACTTTTTCTAAGCTTGGTAAGGAGATACTGGGAAGAAAACTTGTAAAACTGGGTTTAACCATATTTTTTGAAAATTTAAATCTGAAAGTACTGTGCAAACAACTCAGAGTCTTTTCCCTTGCTGTGACCCAAGCAGAAGCATGGATTTGGAGGTCCAATAAGAAGTTTGTTGCAAAGATAGCTTACTAGATAATGGCCTTGTGATAAATATCCAGAATTGGTGTCAGTAGTACATGCAGTAGCCAATGTCTGGTGACAAATAATATGCTCACTTTTGGATAACCCATCCATACCCGCTAGATAGTGGTGACAGTGCACGCTGTGTGCTAGGTAATTTCTTTTTCTTTAAACAGTTGTGGATTTGCATCCCTGCTGTCACTTGTTGAAGGGCTTGGTGGTGTTGGGTTCCCTGGGCTTTAGACTGTGGGACATGGCTACGTTCTGGAGTTGTTAGACCGTCAGCTGTGTTAAGATGAAGTGAATGAAAGTTGAATGTATTTTCTGTAAAGCTCCTGAAGAGGTTAATGAAACAACTTAATAAAGAAATACACACTTTGGAATTTTAGTGGAGTTTCTTCAGAGAAGTTCAAAGGGCAGTTAGGCCAGGCCATGTGATGCTGCCTCAGGGTGGCTGGGATGTGTCCCTTCTTTGAAGCTAAAGCCATTGTCCTCTTGCTAAGAATGTGGCACTGGGAGACGTGCTGTAAAGGTGACTTTTCCTCAGGAAAGCGGTTGCTCTCTTAGGATGGGCGAGTGTCATACACGTTTGGTCAGTCGTGGCAGGAAGTGCTGAGAATGGGGGTGGTCGCCCCTCTTACCATTTTTGTTGTTGTTTTTGTTTCTTCTTTTGAGCAGCTCTTGATGTCGCTGTGGGTGAATAATTGTGGCACGTGTCTTCTGAAGCTTGGCCTGTGTCCTTATCCGTCCACTGGAGAGGAGATGGTGTGTGTGGTCATGTGTCCATGCTGTGGTATAGTCAAGGAAAAAAGGGGGTTTTGTGTCTTGGGGTGGCAGTATGGTTAGCACTGGCCAAACTGTTATATTTAGAGAACGTGATCAAAATGGCCCGGCAACTTTATTTCATTGTTATCTTAAGTGAAGTTCTGGAAGGGCCTCTCTAGCCGGCTTGTCTCTGGGAAGTCTGATAGTAGCCAGTGCTGCCTCCTGTGTCTCCACAGAAAATGGGATACATAGAAATCCAGCCTGAAACAGCAGAAACTGTGACATGGTTATTCATATTACAAATGAATCCACCCAGGGTGCATCTAAATAAATTCAACAGATGGCATTTGAGCTACAGACCACCTTTGGTGAAAAGCATCACTAGACAAAGCCCACCCCTGTTTGCTTTAAGTCAGATAAACCAGAAGTTAAGCCTTTCAGTTTCTCTTCTGTCCTTGCTAGACATAATCCATATGACTCCACTCTGATAAGTCAAAAATCTCAAGTTATCCTCTTTAATTTTCACCCTTATTTGGTTGTTAGGCTTTTCAGGTGGAAAAATTCTCAGCACGAGAGCAGTGGGAACAGTAGTATAAGATCTTACACTTATTGAGCACCAGCTAGTTACCATTGTCCTCAATTCTTGACATGGGTCCTCTCATTCATTCCTCACGACTTTCTGACCCTGTGATGTAGGCACAATTATTATCCCCATTATTCAGATGAGGACATTGAGACCCAGAGAGGCAAGCAGCTTGTAGGAATCAGAAGTGCAGCCTGTGCTTGTAACCACCGCCACACTGCCTTCCATAGTGACAAGATATAGTCACCAAATAAATATCCCTGAAAACCTGCTGTGTGCAGATCCCTGTGGTACACGTCAAGGGGAAAGATGGGCAAGAACACGTGTGTCATGGGGTTGCTGGGTTAAATAGCAGATTAAAACCTACTCATGAAACAGCTCATTCTCTCTGGTATTTGACAAAATGAGTCAGATCGTACCTTCTGTGGAGTATCAGGAGGGGGATGGGGGTTGGCTGGCGTGAGAGGTTTGCAGAGGGAGGGTTAGTTCACAGAAATGGTTGCCCCCAGAGTGTGTGGGGCCAGCAGTGTGAGAGAGACCCAGAGGTGAGGTGGATGAGGCCCTCAACAAATCCTCACATCTAGGCGAGGATGGGCTTTCCCCCCAGTTCCCATCAGAGGAGTTCTGGTAGAACAGAAGCTGTGGTGGGAGATGCCCCTAAAGTCGAAGAGGACGGGCTTGGACTTGGGGCTTCTGCTGGGCCCCTGTGTGGTGGGTAGTGGGGCGCGAGCCTGGGCCTTAAATTCTTCCTTGTGGACACCCACTTTTATCCTCACTAAAAGTGCCTGAGCTCCGATTCAGACTAAGCAGAGTGTGTCAGGCCCTCTTGAAGAGCTTGGAAACTAAGCTCTGTAAGTATTTGGGGGATTTAGTGTCACCTTGGGTTTCTGTAGGGCCAAGGCCTTGAAAACAGGTCCCTTGTTCAATATTATAATAGGTATTGTCATTTTATTTAATAGATAAATTCAAGATTTTGCCTCAGAATTGGTACTGGGGATCAGAATCGTTGATCGAAGAGACCTAGTGATCTGTGGTTCTGGTGAAGTCAGCACAGCAGTTGAATCGATCTAATTACTAACCTAATCTTAAAATTTGTCCATATTCAAGGGAGATAGCCTCTAGGAGGTGTTGTTTCTTTGTTGTTTTGCTTTTAAGCAGTAGGAGCCATGTGGGCTGGAGGACAGTGATGGAGGATGTCCCATCTCCCTTAGAATATTTTGGGGGGGTGGTCATCAGTGTGCACTGTGCCTGCCCTTTTGGGGGGAATGCCTGAGCAAGTTATGGAGCTGACAGATCTTGAATTGCCGTGAGCACTTGATGGTCTGTTTCTTGTTTCTGGTGAGTCTGTGGATTGTTTTGAAATTAGGAACAAATAGAAAATTTCTGCCTTATGTGCTACCAGCTCAATTATAACTGACCTGTCTTCTATTGCCTACTACTTTCATTATTATCGTTGCTATTTTGCTCATGCAATTTTGATAGTTTCAGCAGAAGAGTAGTGAAAAGAGATCTGGATTAGGAGACTAGCATTCTGTGCTCTTTTCCGTCATTTGTGGAACACCACCATCAGCTTCCCCGCATCAAGAACTGCTTCTTGACACCTACCCCAGGTACCAGGCTCTGGGAACACAAGGATGAGTGAAACATGGTGTGGTCCCTGTCCTAAAACTCACCAGTGCATCACAGCCAGCAGAGATACCAGGACAGGCAGAAGACCGGGGAGTGGGAAGTGGTCAGGGAAAGAGGAAGTGATGTTTTCAAATGTGAAGGGTTGGCCACGTGGAGAGGCATGTGGGGAAGGGAAAATGAACTTATAGGCAAAAGAACAGCATAAGTACAGGCCCTGGAGTATGAAAATACGAGGCTTATTTGGAGACAAGCTAGGGCAGGAAGTGGAGTGTGACTGGAGAATAGGATTGGGGGTGCTCTGTCAAGTTAGGGTGAGAGGCGTGTCGAGATGTGACTCTGGGAAAATAGACAGCTAGGTTGTGTAGGGAGTTGTGAGCCATCAAATGCTGTGAAGGAGGGCCGTGATGTGAGCGGCTCTGTCTCAGAGAAGGGATGCTGCTAACCCTTAGAAAAATTAGGCAGGGGAGGAGACAGTGTCTTCAGCAAAGTGCAATATGAACTTGGAATTTGGTGCCTTATTTAATGGAATAATTTCTTCTCTTTTTTTTTTTTCAAGAGATTTTCCAGCACGGGACATGTGGGCTGTCCTCTAAAGCGTTGTCTAATGTTCCTAATTAGGAGCTTTATTTGTAGCAAATAGAATTCAGTTCAACAGTGTTTAAACTTCCTTAGCTGGGTTTTATCAATTGGTACTTATGTAAGCTCAGCTGGTAGTGGAATTAGCTAGAGGAGAGAGACTCATTTCTTTTCCCTTGAAAATATTGAGGGTGGACACTGGGTGTCGGAAGGGGACTGTTTATTTGGGAGCGAATGCTGGCTTGGAGAGGGAGCAGGCAGAGGGCTAGCTAATTTGCAATCTTGCTAACCCTGTGGATGAAGCCTTCAGGGGCTGAAAGCCTCTGGTAGAAATAGAATCTGTTCATACCTGTGGAGCCGACTTTCAGCACGGCCAGCTAGTTCCCCTCACTGCTCACCTGCATAGCATCTGCGCTCCCCCAGGGAACAGCTCTGCCCCTTAGATGCTCCCGGTCCTCGCCGGGGTTCCACCTCCCTCACTGCGGACGAATGAGGTCAGCCAGTTAAAGGAGTGTTCTGTGCCCAAGACTTAAAAAGTCTGCAGCAGGGAATATGAAGAAAATCAGATAGCAGGCCCCAAACACAAATGAGTGGTTTATTAATTATTGTAGAGACACACTATTGGCTTTTAGGTTTTCAGAGGCCTCTCTCTGGGGAGGACGTACTCTTTTTTTTTTTTTTTCCATGTGTGACTGTATACATTTCAAAGCCTGTGCTCGTAGACTAAGAGACCTGGCTGAGAGAGTTGTGAAAAATCGGGTAGGCCTCCTGTAGATTTGGTAGGTTGGACAGAACACATCCCTAAATCACTTTCATCACCTAAAACTGATTTTTATATGTTACGATTTAACGAGTTGTTGGCAACCTTTTTTGTTTAGTTTTGTTTTCTAACGTGTTCTCTTTGAGCTAGAATTGTGCCGTGTGCCGGGGGGAGGTGGGATGCTGGCAAGCTGTGGTGGGGCTTTGTGGCTCCAGGAGGGCAATTGGGGCGGGGTGGCATCTGAAAGCGCTGGTGAGCGGGTTCCTTTTGCCTGCGTGAGCAGCCTGGACACAGGGTCAGGGAAGGCAGGCTCTGGGTGTGCCCAGGGCCTCGTGCTGGCTGGTTGTATATGTTAGTCCACAGTTGAGGGGTAGGTATTTTTAAGGACAGGAAACCGAGGCTGGAGATGTTCACCTTGAGATTGTGCAGCTGGTGTCAGACCACCAGGAGGCTTTACGGCCCATCTGCACAGTCTTCAGGGCCATTCTTTTCTTAGACAAAATCTCCTTACACTTGGTACCTTGGTACTTGGCTTGATCATTTGTCTTGATTCTTTAACAGTTTGCTTGGATTTGAGGATAACACATTATTTGAATGCCTCAGACTTTGTCTAGAATATCCTTAATGGAGCCACTCCTGCATTTAGGACACTAGCCTTCCGCGTGGTGTGGAGCATGGTGGTCCTTGCGTTCGGGAGTTTACATTGTGAAAGGTATTCTCAGCACAGGGTGGACTCCGAGCCAAGCACCCGTGGGAAGCCTGAGGCTTAGGGAAGAAGCAGAAGCATGGGCTGAGGTCCAGGCGGGAAGGGGCAGGGTGAGGTTGGAGTTTCGGGTGTAATTTGGGGTTGAGGACAGTGTACTAGAAGATGAGAGGGTTGGAGGGCCACCTGGGGCGGGGTGGGGTGGGGGCAGGATTGGGGCTTTTCTTCTGTGAGTGGGAGGGAGTCCTAAGGTTTTAAGCAGAGAAGTGACCCGTTGGCTTCGTGAGGCTTTGGCAACACCCTCCGAAGAGGGAGCGTTGCCGCGTCTGTGCTTTAGGTGCTGCCGTGGTTCACTTCACTGTTTATTTCTGGCCCGAGGCGGAGGGCGCATCCCACGTCAGCTGGTGCAGGATGAACCAGCAGTGCTCAGGATCTCTGAATTGCCCAGAGCCATGGCGTGATGTATACCACAGGAGGCTTTATTTCTTTACAGCCATAGACTTGTTTAAAAGCTGAATCACATACTCTGGCTTAATATTTGACTTCTTAGTTACCAACTCCAGGTGAGCCACCCTCGAGAGGGTGATGTGTGGGAGGAAGGGGGCGCAGGGCAGCCGTTTGGGCCCTGACATGGAAGGTTTGGGTTTGGACCCTTTGGTCTGGTATATTTCTTTTGAGTGCTTCTTCACTTATATACCACTTCACGTTTATAATGTTGGCATGTTGGTTTATATGTTCCTACCACTGGTTTACTCAAGGTCAGGCGGAAAACTTTCTTGGCACGTGTGTGTCCTGAGATGTGGTGTGTGAGAGCATCTGCTCGTGGCCCCAGGTGTTGCAGCCTGGGGTGGGACTTGAGCCCAGTCCACCCACCCCCCACACCCAGTTCTCAAGTGTTTGGCATTCCTGGTGCTGATAGATAAGCTGATGTTGTCTGCTGCAGCCCAAACGGAGAGAAGGGTGCCCTCACCTGTCCTAATTGAGGGCAAGAGGAGGTCTGGCTGTGTGAGTTTTACTGATAATGCCCCCAAGTCGTTGTTACCCTCCGCAGCCAATACACCTTCCTCTCGAAACCCGCCGAGTATAAATCCCTTTCCGTTCTTTCCTTTGCTCTTTCAGCCTTCTGGAGAAGCTGAAACTGCCTGAAAGAGAGGCGACCGGAGCCAGGCCCTACATAATCCACACACTCCGGATGCCACCCTGGGTGACTCAGATTCGGTTGGTTTGTCATTTCACAACCACCTGCATCTGATCCCGCTCTGGGGACACTGAGCCCCTGGGTTAGGAGCAAAGCGTTCTTCCTGGCTCCTAACCCCAGGTGTGGCCTCCCCAGCTCTTTCTCTTCTGAGCTCTGGCCATAGGGATATGACGTCATCCCTGCCCCTTCCTCCTTCATTTGTGTTGTTAGTCATTTTTAAGAAGCAAACGTGTACCCTCGTACGCCAGTTGTGTTAAACGCTTTTCGTGCATTATCTCCGTAGCCCTCACAACAACCCTACCAAGCTGGTGTGATTTTCCACAAGATGGCGTTTGAAAAGATGGTCCGAATCATGCCAGGTGCCCTTAATATACAGGAGGCACTTACCTCCCTCCCCTCCTTTTGTACTTTGTCTCATTTAATCTTTGCATCGACCTTATGAGGTCATTGTTATCTCCATTTTACAGATGGGGAAGTTGACGCTTAGTGGAGTTTAAATAACTTGCCTGGGGTCACTCCAGCAAGAAGTGACAGAGTCAGAATTTGAGCCTAGGCCAGAGGACACCAGCACAAATGCTCTTAATCTTTGCTCTTTGGTATTTGTTTATTAGGTAAAAATTTCTGTTTCGGGTCTGACTTAACTGGCTTCTGTTGGATTTGTTTTCTAATGCTTTTTCCATTTCTGAAGGGGGAAGAGAGGGCGCTAAGGTTGATCAAGCACCCCCTGCGTTCTCAGCACGAATTATCTGCTTTCCTTGTTCGAGGTATAAGCAACGCCATGATGGCTTTTTGTCCTTTTAATCCGTTTTGTTCACCAAGATCCCAAGCACCTCCCACAGTGCCTGGCACATCTGGGGTGCTCAGTCACTGGTTGTTGAGTGAGTGAACGAGACAGGGGCTATTTTCCTGTTGCATAGGTGGAGGCATTGAGACAGAGCAGCTGGGTGGCTTGCCCTTAGGCACACACCGCAGTGGAAAACAACTTTTGCTCTTCACACCACAAATCTTGTTTTTCTAACAGATCTTTTTTACACAAGTAAAATTTAGGGAGTAATCAGATCTATGTCATGGGATTGTAGGGCATGATATAAAACACTATAAATACTTAGCCAGGATCTGGCACAGTGCGAACATTTGATGAGGGCGCTGGGTTTGCTGTGTTTCCAGCCTCTCGTCTGCATGCCTTCATTTGGGATAGTGTTGCCATACAAATTAGCCAAGCTGAAAATTTGCTAGCCTCTGAAACTTCTAAAAAGTGTTGTATTAATCCAATGTTCCTATCTTTGTTATACTGTCAAGTGATAAAAGTAGTAAAATTGGCAAAATCAGTTTAAAGCTACCGTGGGCAAGTGGTTATGACCAGCAAGATTTGATTAAACTGTATTTGCATCTTCTCTGCTTACAGTCAGAATGTTGTGCTGGACGGGGCCTCAGGGATCGTTGTCCAGTTTTCCTCCTTACACCCCCTTCATTTACAGGTGAGGAACATGAGGCCCCGGAGATGCAGGGGTGGGGCTGGGGGCAGCCTTGGTCTTGCATGTTACATTCTCTTCAGTGTCAGCGGCCTTGCCAAGTCCAGATGCCTGGAGTTTTGTACTCAGTGGGCTTGTCCGAACATGTGTGTGGTAGAGCCACTGTCCTTCCTGCTGAGGATGTTAGGGAGCAGATTGTATCAATACCCGACCAAGCCAGTAAATCAAAATCACAGTACTATGGAAACATTTTTTCTCATTATAAAATGTTCATTTTCACTGTAGATAATACGAGGGAGCATGAAGAAAATAAAAACCACCTGTCATCCTGTCAATCAGAGATTACAAAGGAAATTTTCCTAAGTATAAAAATTGTTTTTCCCATTAGATTTTTGTTATTTTGTTGCACATATAACTCATATTCACCAAAGAGAAATTCTAAATTAACAAAAAAGAAGAAAAATCTAAAAACAGCACAAAGGAAAAGAAAGTAAAAATATTTCCTCTCATGAGTCAGAAGTAACTTTCTATCTCCTAGATGCTCTTCTGTGGATACATATACAAATTACAAAAACGAGATTTGTTACATTCATGGACAATAAAAAGCCCATTCTTGTACATGCCTTTAAATTATACCATATCCATTAAAAACTTAACGTGGTATAAGTATTTTCTGATGTATTCAAATGTTCTTTGACATGAAAATCACATAATTTTGATGTGCCATATTTTGTGAGGAGGGGTCATAGGCTAATGTAATTATTCTGCGTTCCCTGGACACTCACTGTGTAGGGCCAGGAAGGGTATTTTCCTAATTTAATGAAGCCAATCTAGGATTAAAATTTTTACTGTAAATTATGAATATGTAAACAGAAATGGATTTATTCTAAAGAGAAAAATACTGAACTGACAATATATATTTTTTGACTCGTATATTATCTGTCCTCTTATTATTCGAAAGAAAATGAGAGTCACCAATGAAAAACAAATCACGCAATTCAGAAAGTCCTTCCAAAGGGTCAAATTCCCTTGAGAGGGAGGTGTTTTCCATCTTACGGCGGACGGTGTTGTAAATGTTACGGATGATGCCATATGTTGTTTACCTGTGGTTGTATTTTTAAGTGGGTATTTTGCTTTAATCAATGTCATGTTACTTGGACATTTTAGAGCAGTTGTTCCCAATCTTTTCAAATGTAAGGACCTCTTTTAATGTAAAAAATTTTTCCAGACCAAGCATAATTTTAGTTATATTTTTAGAATCTGTTGGAAGCCCTGACAAAAAGTTCTTAGAAATGACACTTTTAGTGGAATTTATGTTTATTAATTACAACAGCCTCTTCATACACTTGCCAAATAATAGTACATACATGTGTACGATTTACTGGGTGTATAGATGCTTGATGAACTTACGAATAAGTGGACCCCCTGAGATAGCTCCCTAGAGACCCCTTTGTACAGGAAGACAGATCCTGCACATGAGTCACTCAAGGTCTTTAAAGTCAGGGAAATAACAATTAGATTGGTTCTGAAGGGCAAGTGGACTCCAGGAACGACTGTGTAGCTGGAGGATCTGAGGGCCATCAGATGACCAGTTAGGAAGATGCTTCTCATTCCCACCTGCTCACTAGTGAAGTTTCCAGAGCTGCCCACCCCACCGTGTTCTCTTTATCATTTCAAAGGAAGGAATGTTGTTGAAGTGAATTGAATCAGAAACGGTTCAACATACCTCATGACATATCTCCCTGGCCCTTTTAATTAATTTCGTATATTCTCTTAGAGAAAAGCCTGGATTTTTAACTAGGAGACTAAGGTCCTAAATGCAAGCCCAACCTTGGTTACCATTAACTCAAAGATGTTACACTTTGTGCCTTGGTTCTTCCATCTGTAAAATGGGCAGTATCTCCTTCCTTTATGATATTCTTAGGAGGTGACATGATGTTGCCCCGGGCAGCATTTTCTTTCTATTTAATCAGTAAAAGCAAACAGAAAAACCTTTGTGAGGTCCTAGGCACTATTGTCCTTTTGTATAAAGGAAAAGTACCATAAAACTAGGGGAATTCTAAGCATCCTGCAAGCTGCTTTAAGGCTTAAGGGCAGAAGCCCAAAGACCTGCCAGTGAAGTGAGACCTTCCTCAAAAACCTTATCTTCATCCTCCTGTGGTCCTCTTTTTTTCTCTTTAAAATGGGAGTGTGAGTGGCTTAGTAATTGTTATGCAACAGCGATGCCTTTTATAACGCTATTCTTGGGCTCTGACAACGAAGTTCTTGCACTGCTTTACCCCCTCAAGATGCAGGTAGGAGAAGCTGCCTCATTTCTCATGCCTCCTTTTTATCTGAAGGAAAATCATCCCTACATTCCACCTTTTTCTAGGAGTCAGGGCTTGGCACAGGTATTCTGTTCACGTTTCATGTGGTGCCTCTGTATTTTCAAAAAATGCTGCGTGTAATCTTTATTTCAAACTTTATAGCTTTTTCAAGTTGTTCTAGGCAATCTTCAGCGGTTTCTTAGCAAAACAGGGTGTACAATAAGCACTTACCAGCCGAGCCCAGGAAAGAGCAGGGTTTGAGAGGAAGCTACCAGCCTGAAAAGGCCATGCCGTTTGTATTTTCTGCAAAGAATAAAACTGGATTTTTACAAAGCAGGCAGGAGGAACTACATTCATTAAGTGGAGCGGGTTAGAGAGGCAGCATGTGACTGGAGTCAGCTGACCTCATCACAGGGATGGAGCCTTCTGTACAATGGGACCAGGACGTCCCCAGACTGGTGCACTTAGACTCGGGGAGACTCCTGGGTGCGCGTTCAAGGTGATGGTTACTTTTGACGGATGCTCACCTCACAAGGGTTTCCAGGGAACAAACCCTCCAAACATAATTTCAAGAATTCCAAAGCAGTTTTACAATTCTGATTCTAAGAGAGGTCTGTTTTGAATGGGAACTCCCTCAGTGCCTTCTCTTGCCTTTGTTTTATGGATGTTAGTAATTATCTTTAAAAAATAGAAAGGAGCTAGAAATTATATCTTAAGGATTTTAGTTTAGTTTATTTTGAAGAATTATTTAATCAGCTGGGGGTTTTCCCCCTTCAGTAGCTGGCACCAGGTCCCAGTGACTAGGCAGTATGGAGATAATAGTAAATAACTATGCTTTTTGTAAGGGATGTTATTTGAGGAGGGAGTTATGAATACATAATAGACTTAGGAATACAGGAGAAAAGATGATTTTTAGGTGTTATAGTGCACAAAGTAGTGAATGACAGTCTCTAAAGACAAATCTGTAAACAAAGCATAAATATCTTTATTCAAAATGGATTGAGTTCTGACCCTGATGCTTTCAGGAGTACCTTATTATCAGGTAGCTTCGGAAAAGCATGTTGTTAAACCTGTTGGTTTCCCACAGAATTTCATTAAAAAGGTGTGCAGTCAGTCACATAGCCCTTCCTTGAGGGGCAGTGAAACAGAAACTTGATAGAAACACTGAGGAGGGGAAAGATACAGCCACTACAGCACCTGGGCCTCCATCTTTCACTTCCTTTCCCAACTCTGCCCCTTTGAGATGTACTTTGAGAAGATGGAGGAAGCTGCTGCGGTTGGGGTCATCACCCTGGATCTCGCTGCTCCTCTGGATCTGGAGATGGGAGTGGCTCAGCACTGGGAGTTCCTTCCCCAAAGCCCAGTGCTGACTCTTCACATTCAGTCCTGTCCCCCAGCTTTCCCAGGACAGCAGTGCGGGAGAGGAGGCAGGAGCAAGGAGGGACTAAGAAAGTGCCTGCCTTGGTCCAGGCTGCCCCCACTCCCCTACCCACCCTGGGCCACCAGGGAAGGAGCCGCCGTCTGGAATGGGTGCAGGGAGAGGGAGGGGGGACAGGGAGTTGGAATCCAGAGCAGAGGGTGGAGAGGCTGACAGCAGTTACTGCCATTGTTTTGGTACAGACTAAGCTATGGTTCAGAAGTTGTTGTCTGGCTGTTGGCTTTTTCTCTTCAGTTCTGGCATTCAGTGAATGCATTCGATAAATTTATGGTTTGCTAATATGAGTGTGATATGCATGTGCATTTTTTTTTTTGGCTACTGAATAGGCAATAAAACTAAGAAGCCAAATGCTAAGATGGTTATTGTTTTACTGATTAATTGAAACTAGCCTAACTGTGGGAGGCACTTGTCCACACTACTCCAGGTAGTAATTTTTGTTTGGTCTACTAAAAAAAACTACTTGGAAAGGTGCAATATCAGATAAAGGACTGGAAGGCTCCAGTTCTGCTTTCACTGGGCACCCGCTCGCTCACTCAGAGATGCTGGAAGGAAAGGATGGGAGAGGAGAGTCACTTCTCAGCGGCCTGCCTGACTCCTCCTCTTCCTCTCCCTGCCTGGAGCCACAGCTTCAGTTTTTAGAGTATGGGGCCTGGTGCTACGCCCAGCAGTGGTATTTTAAAGTATTTCTCAGTAGTTTTTAGGATTATCAGTCTTCACTTGCAGAGTTTCTTTTTATTTTCAAGGGCACCCAGGATAACCATTTAGCTCCCTTTCAGTCGCCCCCTCACTCACTCATGCCCAGTCAGGAAGATTAATAATGTTAACTGATTTACTGTCACTGCAAAAAAAGCATTAGTTAATTAGACTTTTACACCTCAGTCAGATGGCATTAGACACCCTTTGTGCACTTTAACTCAAGGATGTTAAAGACCTAAATCTTTGAGAAAAGAGAAAAGAAAGGAAAAGGACAGGCACTTTTCCAGTTTAAGCTGCATGTTGGTCCATGTTAATTAGGCATTTGTCCCTTAGTCTGGAGGTGATAGAAAATGCCAGTTACTGTGGTATTTAACTGACATCAAACTCCTGTCCAAATAATTCAGTTGGGCCCAGCCTTCTCTCTTAATTGGTGGGAAGGAAAACGTCGGCACACACCCAGAAGAAGGAGGAAACTGTTACTTACATTTAACATTTAAAAATTTCATTCTGAAAGGATCGGAAGAACACTTGTATATTTTTTTTTATTAACTCTCCAGTTGGGCTTTTTTAAAAACAGAAACAACAGAATCTTTCCTAAAACTTAAGCTACCCTAGATAATTAGCTTTTGTAAGTCTTCAATAAATGAAAGTTTAGTAATTGTTATCCAAGGTCAAAAAGTAGTTATTGTCATCCAGGGGCCCTTGTAGATTTATTTGTATGTTTGGCAGTGTTTTAAAAAATTGACATTTAATTTTCTAGCTTATGGTCAGATTCATCAATATCAGAAATTCATAAGTGGGTTGAGGTGCCAAGCAATATACATGTTTTAAAAACCAGTAGATGGTGGCATATTAAAAGAAAAATGACTTGATGGTTTTGTAGGAATAATTAGATGAAACACGCTTTTTTTTTTTTTTTTTTAAGATTTTAAGCAACTTCTTCCTAGTTGCTGGAGAAGATAATGCTCAGTGACAAGAGCATAGTTTACCTTATTTATTAGGTATATAAAACAATTCCAAAAATAATGAAAAGATTTTTTTCTCAGCAGGGGTAGCCTTATTTGACTTTAAACCTTAGTCATTTTGTCTATGGTTCCTAGCCAAAGATTCACACATTTGAGAGCACTTCATTTTCAGTCTTGAACTACTTTTTCGTGCACTGAATGAATGCAATATGTTAACACTCCTGTACAGCCCAGAGTTGCTCGGCTGCCCCTTGGCCTGCCTGCCCGGTACTGGCTGAAAAGGTACCATTGTTTGTTCTGCAAACACTGGGTGATGTTTGTTTCCAAGGTGACTGGTTCTATTGCTGCCCTTTAAGCAAGGGGGGATGGGGGAGAGAGAAAGTTGGCGTTAAAACACCTGAGAGCATCCTGTTCTGGATACAGTCTGTGTGTGTGTATGTGTGTAAGTTGAAATAGTATTTTAACTGAAGTATTGGGAGAAAAGGGGATAGTGTGAAAATGGGGAAAAAAGAGATTATCAGTAAGTTAAAAATATCAGTAAGTTCTGATATTTAACTCCGTATACTTAGAACGAATGTAATGGTAAGAAGTGTTAGAATTAAACATCTGATTAGACTGAAATTAACTGTTTTTACATTTGAAAAACTAGAGTCAAGGGAAGAAAAAATATTTTAGATGGTAACCATTGAAATGTTAAATTTGTTTTTGCATGAAATAGTTCTTCAGCTATAACCTGTAAGCAGCTATTCAGATGAACAAATGTTTGGGAGTATAATTAAAACTGGTTATTGATCAGATAGCTGGGCCCTCAAAAAAACTGTGAGAGAACATGAGATATAAAGAAATTGGTTTCACTTTTAAGTTCTGTAAAAAAAAAAAAAAATTAGAAAAATGTTAAATAATTGAAGTATATTCGTGTCAAAAATTTTCCAAAAATATAACAAAATAGATTTAAAAGCATTTTGGTGATGTATATGGACTCATTCATCAGTGAGAAATTTTAGGTTCAAACTAAGAAAAAGAAGATTCCTCCCTTCTTGGGCCCCCACCCCCTCTTTTTTTTTTTTTTTTTTTTTATTGTACGTGGATCCTGTTAACAGAACTTTGCCTTTTCACTCCTATCGGGTTTAGTACAGTTCATGCGCAGGTTTCAGTAAACATTAACTACTTTTATCAGGGCTTGCAGTGTGCTGAATGGTTAGCAAAGAGAGTGTACTGCAAGAGACAGATGAAAATGAGAGAGTCCAAGGTCACATGGATGTTGAATTTTTTTTTTAATTATTGAGAACTTAGAGAAAAGACACTAAGTTTCACGCTTTAAGTCTCTTCTCTTTGGTCATGTGGGCCTAAGACAAGGTTACTTTGCCTAGGCTTTCTATGTACTAGGGTTAAAACAGATTTCTTCAGATGCTGCTTCTGAATGGCAAGGCACAAGTGATTTTAAAACATTGTTTTTTCTTTCCTTTCATTAAAAAAAAGTCTCAGCTTTATTCAGGGCCTCCTTCTAGGATGAAAGGTTCTCAAGGTCCCCAAAAAGAACTACTGTAACTTTTTTTATGGTTTCTCTGAAAATCTCTTTCAGTTTTATAGGGATTTCCTTTTTTTCCTTTCTCAGATTATCTGGGATTGCCCTCTGATAACCAATTTCGTTTCTGGAGTCAGCACAGTCGGTCAGAAACCAAGGGCTAGAATGAAATATTGCCAAATACAGAATAAACATGCTTGTTTGGGAAATCATGTAATATTCTAAAACTTTCGCCTCTGTGTATCCTTTTCGAAAATAGGAATGTGATTTGTGCTCCTTTTTAGTTAAAGGACATGCAAGTTTTACAATTACTGACTCACAATAAAAATTACCCTCTTCCCGCCCTTAACGCTGTCTGTGTGGCAGCCCTCGAAGTTCGCACGGGGCGCCGTGTCTGCGTCTGCCCTGGCGACCATGCAGCCAGCCCTGAAGGGCAGAGCTGCGACGAGGGAACTTGGCCCGCGCCTTAGGTCGTGTCCCTTCCCTGGAAGCCCTGCACTGAGGCGGTCGGGATGGATTCGGTCCGAGCCGCGGGCTCAGGGGTGGCCCGCCGGGCCCGGGGAGACCGCCGGGGCGGAGGGCGGCCTGGGCACGCTGGCCCTTCCCCAGGGTCGAGGAGCCTTTGTGCATAGGAGAGGCCGTCTAAGCAGAAGAGCCTTCGCACTGATGGAAGCGCGTCAGCTGCTGGCCGGGGGACTCGCCCCTGCCCTTCCTTGCCGCGCGCTGCGACCGGGAAACGAGCGGCCGTCGGCCAGGCCTGCCGGGGTCGGGGGGCGCTGGTCCAGCCCGGGCCCTCTCGGGCTGCCCGCCCCATCTCGGCACCCGCGCTGGGCGGCCCCGTGAGCGGGCAGCGGCGCCGTCAGTCAGGGCGGCGGGCGCCGATTGGCCGGCCGCCGACGGGGGCGGGGCGGGGGCGGGGCTCGAGGCTGGCCTCCGGGTGGGCTGCGCCGGCGGCTCTTCCTAGAAGACCTTGATGCGTTCTCCTCAGCTGGCGGCGGCTGAGCGGCGACGTAGAGAACCGCCGGAGATTTGCGAAGAGCCCGTTTAGTAATTGAGCTAGTTTTTAAAAAGTGAATTCGTCTCAGGGAGAGATTAGGAAATGTATGTGTCCCGAGCGCCGTCCTCCCCCTCCTTTTTGGGGGGGGGGTTGCTGTGAGGCCAGTTAGCCTGTGCCCACTTGGAAAGTTTCCGAGGTTTTGCATAGGCGTGAGCTTGCCCGGCCGCCTTCTGTCTGTATTTCCCAGAATAAATCCGCGTTAGAACCGCGGATGTACCTGATGGCTGTTAAGGAGCTAGGAAATCCTCCTCAGAGCCCTTGTACAGGGAGGAGGGGCTGGAAGGAAGAGGGATGGGGGAGGAGACGAGGATGCAGGCAGGACCGTTCTGGTCCTTTCTGTGCGCTCCCGCAGAGTCTTGGGCGGCCTTTTGAGAAAGGGGGCAGCGGGCCAGAGAGAACCGAGCCCGCCCGGGGCGTCGGGCCGGGAGTCCCCGCGCTGCCCACGGGGCTGCAGCCGCCGCTGCGCCTCTCCTGGAGGGCGGCGCCTCTCCTGGAGGGCGGCGTCTCCCCGGTCCCCTCCGGAGCAGGGTGCTGATAGTCATACCGAGCCCTCGTCTGGCACGCGGTTCTTGGTGGTGTGTACTTCAAGTACGTGACCAGTGAGCACGACAGCTTGTGGGGTCGCCATCAGCCTCTCTTGTGCTACCGGGGCGCCGGCGGAGTGTGCCCTGGCCTCCCCGGCAGGCCCCGCTCTGGGAGCTGGCCCTGGATGGTGCACGTGGCTCCTGCCCACCCGCGTCGCGTGGCCTGCTCTCTGAACCGGGGGCCCCGCCTCCTGTGCGGGAGACTTCGCCCCTGCCCTATGAGCGGCGTGCTACCGTAGGCCAGCTCCAGTGGC
This sequence comes from Equus asinus, assembly GCF_041296235.1. NCBI lineage: Eukaryota > Metazoa > Chordata > Mammalia > Perissodactyla > Equidae > Equus > Equus asinus. Next base: position 61,749,198 of record NC_091797.1, on the reverse strand, counting down.
GTCCATCGCACAGTCCCTCCACTTTGTGACTTGCTTCATTTTTGGTGTGCCTTCTCTGGTGATCAGTTTTCACTGAGCCATAGCGTTCAAAACAGTGATGCTTGAGCGGGGGAAAAACGTTCCCCTGACACACGTGCCTGGCACACTCGAGGAGACTCACATTCAGTAGGCCTGTTGTAAGGCTGGCGTTTGTCCAGTCGAAAAAGCTTCCCCGGCGATTCTAATGAATACCCCTAATCTTTCAAAACTGTATGTATAAACAGGTTACTTGTACATTTATGTCTGATGAGACAAATGAATACGTTTGAGTTACTGGAGATTTTTTTGAAAAGAGAGTTAGGAAACGATGCCTTAAAATTCTCCCATCTGATGCTTGTTGCAACCTCGAGTTTCCTATTAAGCGAGGTATTGTGGTACCTGTGCTAGAAGCCTGATGGGCCCTCTGCACGGGCAGGTGTAAATGCCACTAATTAATTTTTTAAGAAATCGGCGCTCTGACAGAATTATCAGGGATGCTGAGTAGCTGGTACCAGATGTTTCTTTTGTTGAGGCCGTGGAGAGGTTATGTCACAGGGAATAAGGCTATGGACATTTAATCCTTGGTCTGAGGCTGTGGATTTGGGGATGCTGAATATTTTCTTTAAAAAGGGTTGGGCAGGGTGTATGTTCTGGTTTTTAGTCAGCCTTTCCCCCTACACAGCTCTTGCAGTATTATCGAACGTGGAGGTGTTTACTCAATTATCATCAGGCCCAGCTCCTGTTAGGAGACGGTAAATGGTGCTTGGGGCCTCTTTATCTGGACTCTCTTGCTCACCATTTTGCCACAGCTGAAGGGACAGTCTGTGCCTCTAACTGAATTCAGTCCTTTTTTTACTCCTTTACTGTGGAACAACAGGAAAGTCGACCGCTCATCATTTCGTGTGCAGACTTTACAGCCTCTGAACAGCCTCTGCTTTTGCAGTTTATGAATGCACCATTTGTTGTTTCGAGCACAACTGTTAGATACAACTGGCCTTGCAGCCCACTCTGCCTGTGACCAGAGTACATCACTGCCGCCTTTTTTTTCCTTTTTTTTTTTTGTTTCTACATAGGCCAGATTTTTGCTTTAAATACCACCATTTTGTCCACACTATAGTTTCTTTGACCTAACTTAATTTTTCAAATGTAGGTTTCAGAAATAAGTTTTAACTTGCTCAAGCTGTTAGTACAGGGGTTCTAAATAAGTGTGTTTTACTTTATTAAAGAAGATTATTTTTGTGGCTTGGTTTTGCATACATGTTTTTTAAAAAATAATCTCAAAGAAGCATGGTGACTTTGAAATTTTATTTTAAATTGTGTTGCAGTTAGAAAGTTTTGTCTTTTCCTAGGGCATTATATTTCCTTCTTTTTAAGCTTTACACACAATCTCTTTGTCACCAGGTATTGCTAGGTATTGTCTTCAGTCTAGAGTTTAAAGGAAGCTATCAAAACTTTTAATGTGGTTTTCTAGAGTATTTTGAATATCATCATTATAAATAACAATTTATCATTATTTTCTCCTCTTGAAAAAGGGTCCTATCCAAGAACGATACCATTAACGTTAAAAAATTTTCACTTCTGGCTTTTTTTTTTTGTTTCTCCTATATATTCTTGGGCCTTGTAATTATATATATTATATCTATATATACCTTGATATTATTCCTTCTTTACATTTTATTTAATTGTGTTTTAGTCAAAAGAGTGTATTAACATTTTTCTGCTGTGTTTTACATGTTTGACACCTGCACAAAATTGTTATTTCTGTTTTTAGGCCTTGCTCTGGCTAAGGAGACATATTTCTGTTAAAACAGCAGTAAACATCCTATAACTAACTCTACAAGACTCGGCATCCTGGAGCTTCCAAAAATGAAATAGTCATTTGCTGAATGTGCAGCAACTTTTCTGTATTTGAATTTTAAAGTAGATATTTGGCTTTCAAGAAATGTATTTATTTGTTGTCTTTCAAAGAAGTTATGCAGGCCTAGGGTTACATTTACATTTTTGTTAAGATTGTGACATACAAACGTGTTTAAGGAAAAAAGTGTAATATTTTGTGAGATTCATCCTTTCCTTTTCGTCTCACTGTTTAGAGGGGGCAATCTGCCTTTCTGTGAAGATTGTCTTCCACGACCTGAAGAGTCCTTCAGTTTGATGTAAAGACTAAACAGCTACAAACAACTTAACTAGAAAGGGCGCCCCGGTTTTACTGCTTCCAAGAGCAGTTTTCTCAAGCTGGAGTCTGCTCTTAACTTTTTAGAGCACATTTTCCATACACGGTCCTGCATTTTCACGCTTGGTTTTGAGCTGCACCTTTAAGCTGGGTAAACTCTCATTGGACCTTTCTCCCTTTACCGTAGTTTCTTGGCTGCTCATCTCATGTGATTAATATGTGTGTTGCTTAAAATGGCAAGTGAAACATCACCAGGTATTTTCACCAGGTAGAAACTGCTTTTCCTGTGTCAAAACAACCAGTGTGGCTTAGTTGATGCTCCTGTTGCTAAGCAGGTAAATTTCTGGTCTGCAGGTTGTCTGTTAACCCCGTAAATGCCTAATGTCAAGCAAAAAACATCAAGAGGAAGAAAAATCCCAGCAACTTGATGCTTTCTTCTTACATAGTGCTTCGTTCAAGTGCATGAAACTGGGCCTACCTCATCCTAACATCGACTTACCTAAATCGGAGGATTTATGTATTTTCAGGGGGAAGAGGAGGGTTAGGAGCTGGAGAGGGCTGGGAAGTTGGTAGTTTACAGTGAGACAACAGTCCAAGGAGCTGTTAGTGAAGAGCTCATGCTATATGGTGAAAATTGTGCGTTTGAGTTCAGTTAGTAATGGGCTAGCGTTTTTCTTTGAGACTTTTCTCTACAAGTCTGCCTTAAATTGCACTATGGCTGTGGGGAAGACATGAGGAAAGAAAGGGGTTGCTGTTTGCATCCATTTGCCAGAAAGGAGTTAACAGAACATACCGCAGAACAGGTTGGGCAAGACTGTTAAAGCCAGTGATGAAGCCTGTCTCTCCCCCTCTCTTCACCTCCCCTCCCCCCCTTTCCACTTTCCTCTCCCAGGAGTAAAACGTCTTCAGACTGTCCCCTGCTCCCCCAGTCCCTCTCCCCACTTTGGTGTCTGACGTTCCTTCTCCGTGGCAGAACACTTGATGTGATGAAAATACTTTGTGGAGACGAGAGAGCCTGTGCGAGAGGCCTCAGCCTTGCCAGCTGTTTCTTGAGAAATCGATGGCGTGCTTGTCCTTGCCCTTCGTCATGTAACATAGGCCCCATTCAGCAGAGACATTCTTCACTGTGCAGTTATGCCTCTGTGGGCCTGTGGGGTGGATGGCCTGTGGGGGTGGGGAGTGGGAGGGGAGGAGGCGAGGTTAGGATGGAGACATGGAGGGCATTGAGGGGGAGTCCCTCACTCTGAGTGCCAGCATGTCATGAGACCGTTGCTTCTTGAAGCTTCCGAAGTTAGCTTGGGCTTAGGGAATATCTTATGGCCATAAATGCAGAGAAAGCAAGCTCTTTCAAAGCCAGTTCTGGTCTGATATAAGTTCTGCGTGGTGTTTGTGTCTAATCCCTCTGTAAACATACCATATATAGTCATGCTTGAGCACACTATAACACATTGCAGGGAACTCTCCTAATGCACAGATCCTCCGGCGCTTAGAAGCCAACTCGGGCTATTTCTGGTGTGTCATGGCTTGCTTTTTTCTTTTTTGGAAGGAGGGGGAAGGGGCTTTTTCCTTTCCATCTTCACACTGTTTGAAACATGTTTCTGATCCTAGTGTGTCTGGCACTCTGAAAACTAAAGAAACTACTGTCACGTGAAAAGAAACTGAATTCTCTTTTTACATCTGTTTTAGAATAAAAACCTTGTTTCTCTTAGTGTCTTTCACACCACATGCGTTTTGTGTTTTATGGTCGCCGGTCTTCAACTGTTTGTTTTTGGAGCATCTTTTAATACTGTGAGGGTGAGCTCTGCTCTGTACCGTGCATTGTTGGTGGCCAGTGGAGAAGTGGCTTTTGTATACCCCTCTGTTTCCTCTCTGATCCTCCCTGAGCTGTCGTCGTGTGTTTACAACACTCCACCTTCGGATTGCCAGGGCAGAACACGCCGCTCTCTGCAGAACTGATGGCAGCCGTTTTCCACTTGGCAGGCCTGGGTCTGTGGAGTGGAGAGGAGACAGTAATAAGAAAGAAATGCAGTTGTTTTTTTTTTTTTCTTGGAATACCTAGGATACAGCACTTCAGCTTGTTGGAGTGAGCAGCGGGAGGCATTTGTGGTTCAGATAAGGGACTTCTTCCTTTTCCTCCTCTTATTTTCTTTTCCTTCTTTCCCTGCTTCCTCCAAAGGCTATTGCTTTTCTTCTTAGGCCACGTGTTTAGGTAACCCGTGAAGAAAAAGTGGTTTGTGAGGCTGGGATATTTGGGTATCACATAAAGAGACAAGATGGGTACTTTCTTTGCTTTGTTTTTTCATCGGCCTCATCAGAGTGAATTATATCTGACTGTGTGACAGTTAATTGTACCATCCTTCCCTTTTCTTAAGCTGATAAGCCCCTTTCTGTCTGCCTTCATCAAGCTTCTTTGTTTGAGAAGTTCCTAATGCAGTAGAAGAACAAAGTGACAGTTTTCTTATTTACTGAAGTCTCTAAAGCACGTTCATTATGCTCTTTATCATATCTTTTTTAGAACTTTCTTCCTTTAACTTATATAATTGAATCATTCCAAGTAGTACAAGTGACTGATAAGTTAAAACTTCCTTAAAAATACCAATGAGTCCAGAAAAGAAAAATTAAATTTTTTTAGGCTATGTGTATTCATTTCAAACTATTAACAGTGTTTGATAGATGGTGTTCAGAGTAAGACACTGGGTACTGCCAGAGTGTCATTTACAAGTTTGGACACAGCAATTGATTAGTATTCAGTTGACTCAAAAGTAATATATCACTTATGTGGAGGTCACTGATTTCAAATTCTTAGGTGCAGAATATTCATGTGAGGGAGGGAGAACCAGCAGGGTGTGTGTGGGGGGGGTTGGGCGGGGCGGCGCTGAGCATGTAAAATAAAGCTTTCAAAAACCAGACAGGAGGAGGAGGTCCTGGATCTGACACTCCTACCCCTGGTTACCTTTGGGGGAAATGGGGCAAAGTGATCAAGGAGCCCTATGTTATTTTTTACAATTGCATGGGTACCCACCGTGATCTCAGTTAAAAAAGCATGGCCAACTAAGGCCATGTGGTGTAGGGGCAAAACTGAAGTAGAAGGGACGTTACACTAGTTTCCGAAGGCACCTTGTGTAATAATTGTTCATTGTAATGATCCTGAGTCATCACCCAAAAAGGTTAGATTAATCATATGTTGATTCACTATGCTCTGCTTAAGGAGATGGGGAAGTTTGAAAGATACTTTAGAATGATTTACACCCAGGAGTTTTATATGGAAAATTAATTTCTGAATACTTCCCCTTACAATTCCTCTCAGTGATGTGCAGCTGCTTTATGAGTTAACATGAAGTGTTAGAGTAAACCTTCCAGTGTCTTCGGATATATACTAAAATATTATTTATTTTGCCCAGATTTGCAGGGAAAAAAGTGATTCATTAACAGAGTCAAATGACGTCCAAATACCTCACTAGGTTATCTGTATTCCTAATGTGAGTTGTTCTTTCCTTTTTTTGGAGGTGAGGAAGATTGGCCTTGAACTAACATCTATTGCCAATCTTCCTCTTTTTGCTTGAGGAAGATTGTCACTGAGCTAATATCTGTGCCGGTCTTCCTCTATTTTATGTGGGATGCCGCGACAGCATGGCTTGACGAGTGGTGCTAGGTCTGTGCCTGGGATCCGAACCTGCAAACCCAAACACTACACCATTGGGCCGGCCCCTGTTCTTTCATATTTTTAACTGACAAAATACACAAAATGTCATGGATTTTTAAAAGCAGGTGATAGAGAAGACCCAACAAATCATGGATACCCTGCGAGACACAGTCTCTGTAAAAAGAAGTTCCAAGCTTAAAGGAAGCCTTAGAAAACTTAAATATTTAATAAATTAACTTTAAACCATCAAATGACAAATGGAAGGAAGGAGTGGATTTTTACCCCTCATCTCAACGATAGGCTCATTCTAAGAACCTTAGAATTTAGAGCTGGAAGGGACTTTCTAGGTCACTTGGTCTGTTTTTGTGAGTTTGCCTTCATTTTACTCCATATTCTTCCACAATTCATGTGTGTGTCCATGTCACCTGGAGTAGTGTCCATGTGGCTTTTTTGGCTGTGAGGAATAATCTTAAATTGAAAAATTAAATGTGCTTACTCAGCAGAGACTGTTATATTTTTTAGGTTATTTCTTAATTTTATTCTTCTCAGTATCTCCATTTTACAAATGAAGACCCCCATGGCACTCCATGGTGGTGGTACACCAAAATCTCTCTTGGCATTGCTAAGTATTTTTTGACATTTTTGTGGAAATCCTGGGGTTGAAACTCTCCTGGGTAGCTAATACTTACTGATGGTTCTCAGGCATTTTGATTTTATCTGTTTAAATATCAAGCATTTCGGGGCCTAAGTTTATTAATCATACTCATAGATGTGTTTTAAATACTCACATATTAGCTTATAACAGTATGAGATTTGTTTAAGTCTTTTGTGCACTTTCTTGCTGTAATGCATTGTTAACATATGAATAAGGGTGGTATAAAAGTCTGCTCCTGATTCAAGTAGGGTGTGTGTGTGTGTGTGTTTTAACTAAGAAAAATCGTTCCCTTTGAAAGTGTAGTTAGTTTTGAAATTTGTCTTCTGAATATCTTTGGAAACTATACCTCCTGATTGCCATGCTGAAGGTGGAAAGTATTCCCTTATGGTTAGACGTTTGTGACTGTCAGGAAAGGAAAATGTATATGAATTGCATATAAGAAATATGAATTACTTCTCTGGATGTTAGATGCTCACAGCAGATGGAAAAGTAATAAAAACCACTACTTCCCAGGAAGCAAGGAGCAAGTCTTCATGCTGACTTCTTAGGGTGGGGACAGCACAGAGAGGGCTTGCAGGAGGGATGTGGCAAAGGGTGCAAGGGTTTGTGTCTCGTTCTCTGTGAAGCGACTGTACCTTCCTGCTCTGGCTCTGTTTGAGATGATGTGCTTGCAGCATCCACTGGGTAGGCGGGCCTCAAGGACAACTGTTGAGAGATTGGGGTGGTGGAGCTGGAGGTGCAGGGGAGGGAAACACCCAGGCATGGATTGGAACAGCTGCTGGCTGCCTGGAGATCAGCCTCCATGAATCATAGGCACAGAGAATTCATCTGTGTGACTGGAGGCCAAACGTGAAGAAGGAAGGGAGCATGCTTTCAGTTAATACTCTGATGCCCCCAGAGCACTTTAAAGGCATGGCAGAAATTTGTTGGGCAGTTATTAGCATCTCAGTCCATAGCATTCATTGTTTGTTTAAAACCTTTTCCCCCTTCAACTAATCTTAATCTTTTATTTAAAGTAAATGCTGTCAGTCTGCTTTAAAAGCTGACTGAAATGGCTTTTACTGGACATTGCCTTATTTATAAGGGGTGGAGTTGAGACTGAAGGAGAAGAATTTGATCAATTGATTTAAGGTTGTTGGAGGATTGAAATGTTACTTGATTGCTGGTCTTATCCAGGATTTTGAGATTTCAAGGAAAAGTGGACAATGCCTGCTTTTATCCGAGGGATTTCAGCATTCATATGATCTGCAAACCAGCCCCCAGGAGCAGCAAGTGCAGGCAGTCTCTGTGCTGAGGAGTCCGTGGAGAGAAGGAACTTCAGAGTGCGTGGGATATGCTGGTTTGGGAGTCATTTAGCCAAGAACTGATTTTGGTCATGGCCTTAGGTCTGCATAAAAGTTGCACATTGCAGGGACATGACATTTCTATGGCCTAAGATTTATTTGGATGCAAGCTGGAGGAGTCAGCAGCAGTGAGAGCAAAGATGAGCAGCTGTGCTGATGAGTGCACTGCAATTCCCTGCTCTAGGAGAAGGTGGCCGGCCCCGCTGGGCAAGGGAATAGAGAGAACCATCTTGTTAAGCTCTCAAATAAATTCCTGACATGTGGACATGTGTAGAAGTCTGCAGACTCTCTTATGCTCTTTGGGCATAAGTAAATGGAAGGGAGCTTTTGGCTTTATAAAGCATAATGTTTATAAACTCCCAGGAATTTACTTTATAGCTTGATTCTCTCATTATAAACATAAGTATGGAAGAAATGAACTGAGCAAGTTAGATTACAAAAATCACATGAGGTCGCTTTTGTATGGATTTCGTTTTCTAAATGTGGATATTGCTATTACATTTCTCTTGCAGAATCACACACAATGACTCTGATTTGAGGATACGTTATGAGTGTTGTAAAATGAACTTGCTAAATAACGGAGTTATCAGGGGCCTTACAGGAGAGTACTAGCAAGATGTGATGCTGAGTTTCTTTAGCTCTGTGATTTTTTTTTTCCTGCTTTTTCTCCCCAAACCCCCCCCCAGTACTTAGTTGTATATTTTTTTGTTGTTGTGGGTCCTTCTAGTTGTAGCATGTGGGACGTGGCCTCAGTGTGGCCTAACAAGTGGTACCATGTCCACACCCGGGATCCCAATCCGCGAAACCCTGGGCCGCCAAAGTAGAGCGTCCGAACTTAACGACTCAGCCACTGGGCCAGCCCCAGCTCTGTGATTATTAATAAACCCAGCTATTATCTGATTGCTCATTATTCCTGTTATCTCTGGTATCTTGAGAAAATGTGCCCCAGTGATAGCTGCTTAATGAAAAGTAAAGAAGTAGCCCTGTTTTAGTGTGTACAGGGAGACTTCATTGGTCTCCGTAATGTCTTAAAGGTAGTATGTCATATGAGTTTTTTGAAAATAGAAATGTTTATATTTTCAAGTTTTCTTTTTTTTTGATGATTTTTTCATGTCTCCTGAAAGAAATGAAAAAAGAAAAAAAATCCACTCACCAAAAAAATCCAATAGCTGAATAGCTATGAAACATATTAGAGAAATTCAGCTTTTAGCATGGGGACCTTTTTATTATTTTCAACTCTGATTTTACAGCTGAGTTATAATATGTGACCAAATGCATCACGTGAATGTTTACTTTTTTTTTTCTTTTTGGCCACATTGAAGTACCTAAAGAGATGGAATGTGACACACCCAGAGAATGAGGCGCTCAAGGGGCCTAGGAACTTGAGAAGGCCAGAAGCAGCGGGATCCCTTCTTGTCAACCTGAGCTTTGTCAGTGCTAATTGGGGAGGAGAGAGCTGCTGAACTCCTTTGGAGATGAGTTTTCAAATGTGTGTGTGTGTGTTTGTGTGTACACAAAGGGCTTGTTCTCCTGCCCTCTGTAGAAAGAGTTAGGGAGAATTCCAACAAGAAATTCCCCCACCGTTGAGATTGTTGTAGGTCCCACTCACCTCAAGTCCTCCTCATAGAGGGCCCTCCAGAGAAGTGCTGTTTTGTTCTAGAGACCAGAAAGGGCCTATGTGATTCTAGCACATATTTCTAAATGCTGTCTACCTAGTTCTTTTAATTTTGTGTATTTCATACATTTCTAGTTTGTTGTTGAGTTGTTCTAGATTACAGTTTGTTTTGGCTGTCTGTGTGTTGGGGGGGCGGTGGTAATTTTTGTGGGAGGAGAATCTTTATTATGTTTAATTCCATATAGTCTGGAAGGTAGTATACTGTGGACAGCTCATTACCTGCATGTCTCACAGCTCTCTGGTATAGCTCCCTTCCAAGCAGTGACCCAGGGATCCAGGCTGCCCTTATTCTATACCTGCTTCCAGATTGCCACAGTAAGGAAAGAGCTAGCAGGTCACACGTCAGCTTTTAAAAGCTTCAGCCTGGAATTAAGTCACATCATCTTGGCTCACAGCCCTTGGCCAGAACTTTTCATGTGGTTTGCCACATGCAGAGGTATAGGGGTGCTACACAGTGTGGAAGAACATATGGATATTCTCTGAGCAGCAAACCTCTTTGCCATGGGCATATTTGCTACTCTCCTTTCTAATTTTATCTCCTTAAGGCTCACTGTACACATTTGGGTAAGGCTTAGGCCTGAAGCATAGAACATAAGGAGTTAACTGTTCCACAGAGCAGTAGTTATCAAAGTGTGATCCCCAGACCAGCAGCATCCACATCACCTGGGAACTTGTTAGAAACACAGATTCCTAGGACCCTCCCCAGACCTTCTAAATCAGAAACTCTGGAGATGGAGCCTAGAAAGCTTTTGCAGTAAGCTCTCTAGATGCATGCTAAAGTTGGAGAACCACTCCCCTGGATGAATGGAGTGTCTTTAGCACCTGTTGAACTGATCATTAGTGAATCAACCCTGAAATGCCGATATGCACTTGCCAGTATATTTGTGCAGTAATCATATGGTCGCTTGTGAACACAGATATGATAGTAGGAAGCACTTAGGGAGTCTTCACTATATGTCCCAGACCGTGTTTAAGCACTTTACAGATTTAAGTCATCTGTTTTCTCACAGCAACCATACGAACTATGTATTATCATTCTCTCCATCTTACAGATAAGGAAACTGAGGCAGGGAGAGGTTCCATTAACTGTGTAAGGACGATGCTGCAAGATCAAGCCACTCATCACAGCTGGACAGTGGAAGATGCAGGTTTTGAACCCGGGCAGTGTGGCTCCCAAGTCCACTCCTTAACTGCTCTGCAGCTCTGCTTACTGATCTGGTAACCCACCAGGTCATGTGGTACTTTTTAACTTTTTCCTGAATGGAGACAGTCTGTCAGAATTAGCAGGAAGTGTGGTGTGTTGGTGGCAGTTCACATTACGAGTTAAGCCGCCTCACTACCAGCTTCATTCGTTGGTGATTTACGTGTGATGGGCTGGCTATGGTATTGGTCAATCCTGGAGATGCATGGCTAGACAGCAGTGGCCCAGTTATTTAAAACTGAACAATAAATAGAATAGGGTTGTTAAGGGTAGAATTAAGTTGCTAGTGGGAAGTGTTTCTCAGAGTGAGGTAGTTGTCACACCAGAAGAGCATTTTCTTCAGTTAACCTACGTGTAAGCTTCAAGCTTATGAGAGAAGCCCTGTTCTCGTCACCTTCCCTTTTGATTCTTAGGTCTTTCATGTTTCATCATCTGCCCTCTGAGACACTTATCTGAGGCCTGATTCCATGAGGTGGTCTGAAGAAGGTTTCTGTTAAGTTTTTATGAGCAGGACTTGAGTCTTAATAAAGAAAATGTGTTTTTCCTTCCAAGAAAATTGATAAAGTTCTCCCCCTTCCACAGAGTTAGACACAATCTAATCTTTTGAATTTTGGACTGATTTAAAAGCATTTCCAAATGACATTGAGAACTGCTTTTCAAGCAGTTCTGTTTCCTTGCGTCCTTTAAAATTTTTTAATTATTAACTGCATTTTCTCTCTTCCAGGTGGGTCATTATTTGTTGCTGTTTGGGTGTACTTTGCTGGCCCATGCATCCCCTTGCCTTCTTTGTCTGTTGTGCTCAGCAGACTAGAACTGAGACAGCTCCTTGGCAGCTCTGTCCCGGATGGTACCAGCTTTGACTCTAGGTAGAGGATAAAGATAGCATCACCCCTTTCGGTTTTCATGTTGGCTGGGAACAGCTGCTACGCTTTGTATAGCTCTACACATAACATTTCATTCCAGAATTGCTGAAATTTTTAGTTTTCTGCAAGCCAGGGCTTAACCACGGGGTTTTCACATTCAGACTTAGAGTCTAGAATTTTCCTTTGAGAAACAGTTGCTTGTCTAGGAGTTTAGTAATTTAAGGGAACAGAGATGGCACAGGGGAGAGGAAGGAGGCTATTTGCACATGTTATTTGAAAGATCCAGTTCCTTCCTTTCCTCTCCCCTCATCACTTCCTTTCCCTTCATCACTTTAAATGGTTTAATTTGCTTAGGTGCGCTAACAGAGGTATAGATAATTGAAGTAAATCTTGAGTCAGATCTAAACAAAAGAAAGAACTGACCTAAAAAAGAGCAACTGAACTCACACTAATTGAATCACGGAGCCCTGTGCACAGATTTGCCCAGACCATCCTACCCTGGAGAAAGACGAGGACCCTTTGCTCTCGGTGGGCTCTATGCCTCCTAAGAACCAACTCCAGCACTTCCCTTGCAGATTTCCCAGCTGCATTCCTCACTGAGGCGCATCTGGGTTAGAGTTGCAAAGTTCAGCTTCAAAGAAAAAAAAACGTGAAAGCCATTTTGGGCTGGGTGTTTGGAAAACATTTTCTCTTCTCTCGGAGACCTGGTGCCTTTAGTATTTGTAGATAGAATCTACTTGTTTACTGTTTAGGAGAGCAGCTACATGTGTGAATTGGGCATCTGTTGGAAGAAACGTAATAGGCTTGCCTCAAATAGCAGGAATAAAAGATGCAACCATTTGAAATAACATGGTTTTCCTCCCTTCTCCTAACCCAGCCATCCAGAGTAGGAAACAGGATGCCAGACTCACCCTGAGTAGGAGGAGAGACTTACAGAGGGCCCCTTAGCTGCTTCCATGAGCCCATTCTTGTTCAAGAGCACCTTGAGATCACATGGTTATAAATACCTACACTAACTGAGGGCCCCCCTCTGTTAAGCATCATCTTCCCTGGCTGCTGGGGAGGCCTTTATTTATCTCTGACTGCCACTGTGCTCCCTCCCACCAGCTCTCTAGGGTCCTTTGCTCCTTTTGTCTTCCTCCTACTCACAGCATAAGACCCGACTGCCTCTTTTCTTGATGTTACTAACCAGTAAAATATTGGAGTGCCTACTGTGTTGTCAAGATTAAGACCATCTAACTTTGAGCTTCCTTGAGCAATGCCTCAAATGTTCTTCTTTTTACTCTTTCATGTTTCCAGACTCAGAGAGTGATGCCCCTTCATTGCTAATGCTTTCACATTTATCTGGACACTCTCCTCCCTCCTGGAGACCTTATTCCTACCAGCCCTTATTCCTATCTCTGTGGCTTAAAATGGGTCTTCATTCTGGACCTTCTATCTCTGAATTACATCAGCTCACCTGGCTTAGGCCTTACCTCCCTACAGAGGGAGGGATCAATCCCACGTGTACCCATTAGCCCCGATCTCCCACCCATATACTAATATCATAGCACTAAGACCTTCCCTTCTGAGTCCTCTCTATTTCTTTACTTTCCAAGTGTTTAAAAAAGAAATTAGCCCAACCACTTACTGCTTAGCTCCCTCCAGTCTTTCCATTGTATATCCAGCCTGCTTCCAGGTCTCTGCAGGTCTTTGAAAGGTTTTGAGGTTTACCTGTCCCTCTCTATTCCCTTTGTTCCCATTTCTAGTCTCCCTCCCCTGCAGTACTATGCCATGTTCAGACAAGTTTGCTTAAGACTCTGACATCATCCTCTCAGGCCTACACAGAGCTGACACCCCCTGCTGCCCCAGTCCCAGCTGTGCCAGCTCCCCGTGATTTGCCCGCATGCACCCTCTGTAAGCAGGACCTGGCCCCAGGGCTTCTGGTCTTTTCTGGGTATCAGCTCCTTGCAGCCTCTCTTCCACCTCTGATACCCCTCCAGTTACACATGCCAGTGTTTTTTTCTGGATTTAAAATTAGTATTGCATAGACAACATGTCATTCTCTTACCTTCCCGTGTTTTCTTCTTTTTTTTCCCTCACCTAGGTGGTGAGCTCTTGGAACTCCACCCCCAACCCCCGGCCCTAAGACTAGTAGTACATCTATAGGACATGCATTTTTATCATGAAGAGGTATTTGAGGGCCTTAGGTAGAGTATTTCCCCCCCAAATCATTTGAAGGGAGAGTACAGGTCCAATTTGTTTATTTTTTCAGACAGGTGGTTTTAAAAAAAAAAACGAAACACAAAAAACTTCTGACATTTTGAAGGCCAGAAAAAATTGGTTGGTTTTCAGCTTCAAAGGACACGTGAGAAAACAAGGACCAAAACAGTTTACCCCAACCAACACCTTTTAATCACAGTCCCTTTTCTCACTCCCCTGGTTGACTCTTGAATTTTATAGTTGATATAATCCTCCCTTTTATAGCCAATTTATTTTATTTATGCATTGCAATTTAAATAAAAACTGTTCCGTGCATAGACAGCCTCAGTTTTAATTCTTGGCTTCTATTTAAAAGGCTCGCTAACGCCCCCATTTCCTTTTGTTAATTGCAAAACAAACATCCTCCACAAGACCACCCTCTATTCTGGGACCCCTTTGAGATTCCCAGGAATTGCTGTGCTTGGGCCACATTTACACCTAGATGTGGATCTTACAGAAAACCTCCTTGCTGCCTTTGATGGCCTAGGGATGGTGATACTACACACTCAGAAAGTTTTAACCTTATAGTCAGCATCAAAAAATGAACTTGGTTCCAACAGTTGTTTCTAGAATAACTGGGGTACAACAAAATACAACTGGGGTACATAAATGCAGTGACATAGATGGGGCACACAATGATCTCTTTACCTCTGCTTCCTTTCCGTAGGATAAATTCTGTTCTAAAATTATAATTGTTGATAGCAGGCATTGGGAAATTGGGGGATTGATTTCACTAATTTTTATTGAGCTATTGCCATGTGTCAAATACTACTCGAAGTGAATTACATGGTTGCTCTCATCTTCAACAAGAAAAAGGAAGGTTTGAAATCTGATCAAATATATGAATTCTTTTCCCAAAAAAGTGAATACCACATAAAAATACAGTTTCAAGGGTATGAATCTTGTACTTGTCTGTAGAACAAGGCTTATCAGCTTGAGCATACCACCCCTAATTGTATAGAAGGAGCTAGACAGATGCCTACTGTGCCAGGCTCTGGGCTATGACTAAAGATACGTAAAGTGGGGGAGGGAGGGAGGAGAACAGTTTCACATCTTAAGAAGGAATGCAGTTTGATTATTTTCTTTTTTGTATATTTAAAAAAATTTTAAATTACAAGAATTAAATTTATAGTGATATTAAGTTATGCTTTATTTTTTAAAAATCACTATATTCCCATCACACATATTTCAGGTTGCATCTTCCATACTCTATCCTTAAATAACGTTATCATAACATCATAGAATGCTTAAATGTACTAACTTGCTTTTTAAACTTGATCTAACTTT
The DNA here is from genome assembly GCF_041296235.1 of Equus asinus. Lineage (NCBI taxonomy): Eukaryota > Metazoa > Chordata > Mammalia > Perissodactyla > Equidae > Equus > Equus asinus. Next base: position 61,734,102 of record NC_091797.1, on the reverse strand, counting down.
ATAAACATTTCCTATGTTTTCACACACTGACCTTCATGTTTAAGGTGGGACCAGGGCTGAGCAGGTTTGGGGTAGATGGGACAGGGTGGGGATGACTCACCTAGGAGAAGTCAGTCTAGTTTAGGAGATGTCCTTCTATTGTTAGTTTCATGGGTTATTTCCCTTTATAGTTGAAACTGATAAACACTGGGAAGAATGAAGAATCATAGCATAGTAAGTTACTTCAGGGATCAGCTCACTCCCCTCCCATGCCTGCAGGTAAAACTATTCTCTGTCATCTTTATTCTGACCTTTGGGTTTAAAAACCCCAGGAAGCAAACAAATTAAGGACTACAATCTAGTAACCCAAGATTACTGGAGAAAAAAAAAGACCATGGACCTACACTAGCCAGTACAACAGCCAGACAGCTGCTAGCCATGTGTAGGTATTTAAATTTAAATGGAACTTAAATAAAAATTTAAAATTTAGTTCCTTAGTCACACTAGCTTAATGTCAAGTGCTCAGTGGCCATGTGTGGCTAACAGAGAAGATAGGGATTATTTTCATCGTTGCGGAGCTTTGAACTGGACGTTGCTGCTCTAGATCTTATCAATTCAATAAAATATTTTACCTAGTATCTAACATGTTAGTTTTATATGATAGGCTCTTTGAAAGATAGAAAAAGATGGATTTTGTTTTTCTTTTGTTTTATATTTCTTAAAGTTTTGTGTAGGCTTGTAACCTGTAAACTAAGGCTTTTTAAGCACTTTCCAGCCCATCAGCCACTTGTGGCGATCAGTTTTGTTAGCAGAGTCCAATTTGACAGTGAATGAGTATGTGTACATGGCTACCTATGTTAGGTATTCTGTCAACCACAGTGTTTCATCTCCCGGGGCCTGGCAGCCCCCTGGCCCTCCTTTCCACCTCCCCTAGAACCCCATCTCCTTTTTCCCATCTGCTCCTTTCTGTCTATGGACATTCTTAGGTTTTCTTTTAAAGAGAACTCCTCGCTTAATTTTGCTCCTCTATAACCAGTCCCTTCCTGCTGTATTCTCTTTACTCTCTCCTGTCCTGCGAATTTTTTCTGCAACTCAGTTAAGTGCCTTGCCATCCACTCTGTTGCCAATGCAGGAAGCCCGGAATCTCCTCACAGCCAGGTTGGTCTGTGGACCCCTGTGCTCCTCATATCTGTCCTTTAGACTGTATTGTAGTAGCCTCCTAACTGGGTTATATCCCTCTAATCGTCCATTTTTCAAATTGTTGCCAAGAACTTTTTAAAATATGGATATGATTATTTCATCCCACGGTTTAAAAAAAAGTGGGGGACCCTTCAATTGGTTCCCACAGCCACAGGATCAAGTTCATCCCTCTGAGATGGAACCTTGACCTCAGCATAATTGTGCTGGCCCCATCTTTGCCATTTCCCCCACTCTGCCCTCCCTCCTTTCTACAATGCACTGGTATCATCCCATGGCTCCCAAGGGCTTTGTTTTCATGGCCAGAAACCTAAGGCAAAACTTTGGCAGTTAGACACAGGATTGCCATTTTTTTCCTTTGCCAAGTAAGGGCATTAAAAAACAGTCTCAACCATCTACTGTCTTTATCATCTCATTTTAAAAGGGGGCATTTTAACCTAAAAAAAGTTAATAAATTCAGCATTGTGAGAATTTCAGTAAATCGTCTGGTTTTTCTCATTTCACTGGAGAAGGGAGAAAATGTAGGAATTTAGGAGCTAATGCTTTCGAAACACTGCATTCCACGCAGTCATACCTCTTGGGTCTCGGTGCTTTTCCCCCATGCATTTCCTTCTAACTAGAATGCACTGTCTTCTGAAAGCCCATCTCTCTTTCAAGCTCAGGTTTGTTTTTACTTTCCTGTCCTCACACTCGATGACTTACTGCTGGGGAGCCCCGCAGCCCTTAAAGTGTTTGGCTCATAATCCATTTTCCCTGGGATTAGAATTTATCTCTTTGTTTCCTGCCTACTCTACCTCTCCAGCCTAAGTACCAGCCTTTGAGGCCAGGGGCTCTGTCTTCCAGCTGTTGGTGGTTCTAACATCTGGGACATCAGTAAACTAATGTCTGAGAATGATCATCCTATTTCAGGTTTTCACATTGATAGAGAATCTTGCCCTGCATCTGGGGTACAAAAAGAGTAGAGAATGTCTTAAGCAACTCGTTTTAACCCTGAGCAGAGAACGCATATTTTCTGTGCACTCTCCTAGGCTTTGGCTCAAGCACACTGAAAGGAGCAAGGGTGAGCCTGGAACTCACACTGCAGGAAACTAAAGAGACCTAGTTTTTAAATGAAACCTGTTTGGTGGCTGAAGCCATAGACATGATAAGTGCAAAGAAGCTGTGAAAGTTTTAAGGGCTGGCAACTTTGATGGATCAGTGGGTCCTTTTGTTTTCTCTTTCTCTAAGCTAAAAAAAATTAAAGAAGCATTTGTGTAATGTTATGAATGGGAATAACAATATTTGACTATAAATCTGGGATGTACAGAATACCTGACTAGAACAAATAGCATGGTGCTATTTCCATGTAAAGTAAGTGGAACTAGAATTACTTTACATATCTGTCTTCCAAACTCCTAGGCCATTAAATGAATCTTGTAGGCTAAAACCTAGTAGGGTAAAAAACAGTTATCACCACAGTTAGTAGTTTCTTGTGGGTAAAGCCATAAAAGGATTATTCTTGCCTTGCCCAGAGCACAGCATTAGGGGTTAACTATAAGAAATAAAGAGACGATAAAGTTTTCTCTTACATCTCTGTCTTTCCTGCAAGCATCATTTGCACCATAGACAGGTAGCAAATTGTCATATAATCTGTTAGTCCTTTTTTTTTTTTCTTAGGAAAATTCTGTTTCCAGATTGGGAACATGCCAGGATATAACTGGCCTCTAATATAATATAGTTTATGGAAAGGTGTCAGTTACAATTCCAAATCTGTTAAGTAACTGGGGCCACTCTCTTGAGTTATATTTTGACTTCTGCATTTTAGTTGTGGGGCCGGCAGAGCATGAAATTCGGTTTGTGTGAACATGTGCCTGCCTGGGTGTAGTGGACTGTATTTTCTTTTCAGAATTATAATGAAGCATCTTAAAGAGCTTTGAAAAAATTTCCTCGGGCATATTCAGTGAGCACGGTAGATGCCGTTGTTTCGCAAGTTTTCTATTTTCTTTGTCTGTACAGGTTGTTCCTGACTTCATGGCTGGGAGGAAATTGAGGATGTTGAAGAGTGCTTGCCGTTTGGCCGGTGGGGCTGAACCGGTTAGCTGGCTCCTGTGCTCAGATGGGCCAACGGCAGGGCTGACTCCTGTGGCTATAGGAGAGGGGCCACACAGAAGGCAATGTTCTCAATTTTGCATGAAGACAGCATGGCTGCTCTGCTCTCTACACACCTTTTTTCATTCTACTATCTAGCCTCATAAAAAAAGATCCTAAAAATACCAGCTTCGTTTTGGAGTGTTGGCATAGAAGTTGGTGTCCTGGATTTAATCTGTAACCTGGCTTCTGTCTCTCGTTTGCCACCATTTTCCCCATGGCTTTGCCTACTATTATCACTCAGTCTCCTTTCTCCTCCCTAGCCCTCTTACCTCTGAGATTGTAAAAGGTTAAGAGATATTCAGGCAAGGGAGTTTTTCTTTGCTTTAATTGACTTTGGAAAGATTCCTTACAGCCCAGAAAGGAACTCTGGGGGACTGTTTTAAACATCTGATCCTATCATCCTCTGAACCCATTAACTTCACATATGCTGTTGTGATACCAAGAAAGTGGAACTCCTGGCCTTGAATGACAGGGAGTCAGGGTCCTCTGTGCGCTGATGTGGGAACTCCCTCACATCATCCCATGCTGTTAGTGGCACATGATCCTACAGACACCTTGATTCACTAATGAGTGGAGTTTGCTGCTGTTCTTGTTGCTGGATATTCACAGGAATGCTCATAGTGTTAGGTAGGTGGAAGTGCTTTTGAGACCCGACGTAAAAACACCCGGGCATCCCAGCAGGGTTGAGTCTCATACACAGTTAGGCCTGGGAGGGACTCAAAGATCATGGCCTGTGCTCACTCTGCAGACGAGGGGGCCAATGTATTACAGGCCATTTGCTTACCCAAGGAAGCACATGGTGTGCTGCTCTGTGTTCCAGTGGTTAGAGGATGTTATTAAATGCTACTGAATTATTTTAATAATGGTGGTATAAACTCAGAGTTTACCTTGAGCTACTCTAACTAACTTCTGGGGTTTCTGGACTGTGATGAAGATAGTTCTCATGTTTGCTGCAGGCAGAAAGCAAATATATATGTGAGCCCAGAGAGTGAGTTCTCTTTCTTGGAAGCATCAAGGCTCTCCCACACTGAGGTGCAGGGAGTGCTGGTACGTTGGACTTGGAAGCTTTTAAAGTTGGAGCTGAAATGGATGCCGGGTAGGTGTTGATTGGGCATTGTTCCAGGGTTCTGGAGGCCGGTAATATTTAAACAAGCCAAACAGCCCCTCCAGGCGAGCTGCAGGAAATCCAGCCCTGTGCTCCGTGTTGTTGCGTGGTCAGCAGGAGATAAAAGTGCGGACTGTTGGAGGCGAGGCCCCTCCTATCACTGGATGGCAAACTGTTAAGGGAAGATAAAAGGAAAGAGTGGGGTTGTTCTTCTAGAACAACAGGAGGTGCCTTTATCACAGGCATTCAAGTAAAATGGAGGTGGTGAGCAAGAGATCCTCAGCTTTATGATTGCAAGTGTGTTAAGGAACTCTATCTGAGAAGCAGGACGTGGTTTCATGAACACACTTTCATGTCATGAAAATGTTAGTAGAGGCCCGTCTTTTTTCAACCCAGAGTCCGTTTGACTGGAAATGTTGCATTACATACTGCTTCAGTTAAATTGGTGTCTGCTTGCCCTTCCAAATCTTTGTGCTCCAGAGATTTTCCCTGGGGAGGTCTCTGACCCATTGGGACTGGTGGAAGTGTCAGGCTGTGCTTGGACTGAGCAGATGAACAGAACAACCCCGTGCGCACAGTGATGGTGTACCCAGTATCCTTGATTTCTCAGCTGTGTGTCTGTCTCCTCTCAGGTTTTCTTCTAGTGCTGGCTGAATTATCATGCAGGTGTGAGAGAGTTTAAGAGAAGGGTTCCGTCAGACTAGTGTTGATCTCCCCTTTTAGATTTTCCCTCCTGTTCTTCGCAACTTTGGGGAGAAGTTTAGGAGCTTACAAAGAGCTTGTCTGTTTCAGGGTGGGGATTGTGAAATGTGAACCCACATCGAAGAGCCTCGGCGTGGTCAGTGCGAATGTGAGCTCAGTCAGACCAAAGGAACCCGTGTGCTTTGGGCCCATTATGCTGTTTCAGACCCTGCTGGGCTGGGGGGCTCGGCCCTTTGTGTTGGTGCAGCAGCAGCGCAATTAGACAGCCGGTGGAGTGCAGTTGTCGTGAACTAATCACCGCCCGGCGGCTTAGGGGAGACACGCCAAGAGGAACTGTGCGCGTCAGACTTGCTCCAGGATGGCTCTAATCCCCCCCGACACGCCACCTTCCCTCCAAGGTGCCTCTGCTCCTTAGTGCTGGGGGTGGTGGGCAGAAACCGGCCCCCTGCGCCACCTCCCTCCCAGCGCCCCATCCTGCCCTGTAATAGCTTTTGGGTTTCACTCAGTTTACTTTAAGAAACACCATTTTCTTCCTAGTGTTTTTGGTTGGTTGGCTTGTGATAAACACTTATCAACCACTTATATCTCAGAGTATTTGTTTTTCTTCATAGATACAGCACGGTGAATAATTTTCTTAAAGGCAAAACAGAGGTTAAAAAAAGGTCACCCGTTACTTGGCACAGAGGGCGGCCGGCAGAGCTCCTGGTCGTTTGGGCATGGTAATTTCACCAAGCACAGTCACTCTCAGCTGACAGTTTGTAATGTCTGATTACCCACTGTGAAATTTCGACCACAGCTGACCACTTTTCCAGGGGGCAAGGAAAGATGTGATCTCCTCCTTCCACTGCCTTCTCTGAGCTGTCGGGTAGAAGCATTTCGAACAGCACTTTTATCTTCCACAAAGTAATTTTAGTTTTTTAAGGGGTGTCGTCCTGCACAGACTCCATTCTGGGAATCTGAAGCCTAGATCCTAGGTTAACCACCTGCCCTTGGGGTGGTTAGCTTGCGTCCAGCTCCTCCTCAGGGGAAAAGTAGAGAATCCTGTTTCTGCAGCCTCTGCTGCCAACCCTTTACTGAGCATGCTGGGAAAGCCAGCCCCACAACCTCAGAGCCTGTGAAAGAGTTGCAGGATATTGCCTAAAACGCTCTACAAACTGCTACTGAACTTTACCCCAGCTTCCTTCCCAAAGCTGTAAATGTGACTGGAGTCACTGAGATCTACTTCAGAGGAGTGTCCAGAGCAGTCCACTGACTAGGGTCCAGTTGCCTGAGAGTCTGGAACAAGTTGCTGAGTGTCAGCCATAGTATGTCCAGGTTCTGTAGCTGGGAGGGAGGAGGTGATGGAGAATATGGGGAAGAGTGAGGTTCCTGTGGAGCCAGCAGTGAGGACTTCCTTGATGAAGCAAATGTGAAGCTGACCAGGATTTGTTTCAGCAGGAACTGAAGCTGAGGCGGTTTTGTTTCCTGGGCGCCAAACAGCATTGCAAGTGTGGCAGCAGCTGTTCTGCTCCTTATTGTCAGTGGGATTGCATTTGTCATAAGCTAAATTATATTTGTATTTCGTTACTAATCTTGGAGCTGGAGCAGAATTTTGTTTTAAAAGTCATCAAACTGTCCCTTGCCCTCAAAGCTTTGGCAGTGCAATAGGGGAGGTCCGTGGGTGAATCGAGGAGCTGGGCAGAGCCAGCCCAGGAGCCACATAGACTGGAATGTTGGGAGGTAAATAGCATCAGTAGCTCATACTGGGGGTTGCTATACCATTTGCAGTGTTCTAATGAATAGTCCTTTGATTTCTGTACTGTAAGTTAAGGAGAGCTAGTATTAGCTTCATTTTCCAGATGAGAGAGCTGAGGCTCTGAAACTTAAAGTTGCTCCATTGGTGGCAAGCTGAATTTCCAGTCCAAGGTTTAAGACTCCACATCGCATGCTCTTTAAGTTACACTGCTGTGGTTTGTTCTCCTGGTGCGTGCTTCTGAATCTTACAGTATTATGGAAAAGGGACTGTCCTCTTAGAAGTACACAATCTGGAAGTCAGAAGAATGATCTGATTTGGTTACCACCCACTGCAGGACTGAGTTATGGTTATCCACCCTCTGCATGAATACTCACAGGGGCAGCAAACTCATTACCCCTGGGGCCTTGTGACATCTGTGGACAGCTCTAGTTGTTCAAAGCTCTGGTGTAGAGAATTATGGAGTTCCAGACCGGCTTCTTTGTGCCCTGTACCCAAACGTCGTTCCTGCTGTGGTGAACACATGGGAGTGTGCCCCCCTTTCACGTGCCAGGCCTTTAGGTGTTTTCGGCCCACCTTGTGTCTCCTGTTCTTTCTCTTCAGTGGGCTCAGCATCTCTGGTTCCTTCAGCCACTTCTTGTTTTCCCCTGGACTTGGTCTCCTAGTCCTCTGGTTTGCTAATGACCCTTCTCTGAATGGTTTTTCAATGATCCTCTTTGTGGTGCAGCAGAAAGTACAAGAATTTTGGAGTCAGACAACCCCTAGCTAGCATCTTGGTCCTGCCCTTAAGAGCTGTGTAATATCCAGCAAATAATCTGATCATTACCTTGTGGGATTTGGGGAAGGATTAAATGTGTGTAAAGTGCCTAACACATTTTTTGGCCCAGAGTTTGTCACAAATAGCTAATGCCCCCTAGTTACTGGGAAGGGGTACTCTGCAAGGCATGTAATTGGATATATACTAGACTTCTGACATACTCTGATTTAAATCCTGTTTTCTGTTAAAGCAATATCCTTTTCTATTTTTAAATTCTTCAGCCAAGGTGTGATGTGGAAGCCTCTCTCCACCCTTTCCCGATAAGCCAGGAGAGCAGATTTTTAGGGTGGGCACTCTTAGTGACACATCTAAGCCTAGAAGACTCTGCCCTGCCCCTGGGGTAGGTGAGGGGGCCTTGTGGACCCTCTGCCCAGTGTGAGCGCTCCCTTATTCAGGCCTTCTTGGCCACCTGCCCCCTTTCTCACTGGCTTCCTCAGGCAGAGTAGAGAACCATACAGGTTTCTACTAAGTTGGGCAAGAAGGTGATGAAATACCAGATCCTGGTGGCCAGGCAGAAAAACAGTGTTTAAGAAAAGACTGGCTCACCTAGGGAGAGGGACGTGGCCACGTACTGAGGGCCGCTGTAGCCCCTCCTGGAAGAGCAGGGCCCTGGGTAACAAATGGCTGCTATGTAGCAGCTGCGTCTTGGCTTCATGAGTCTGGCAGTAGTTAGATCCTGTCAGTAAGACATGCTCCCTGGAGAAGGGCTGCAAGGAGTGGAGTCAGCTTCTTCACAATCTTGTTTACCGACAGAAAAGCTTATAATCAAGACTTTGTCCCATTTCCTCACTCTAAAGAAGCCAAGAGCCCTGTGGAGAGATGCAGGAAGAACGATGGGGTACCATAGGATGGTTTTATCTTGCCTGTACCAGAAAAATCTCTCCACCTTTCCAGCAGTTCATATTGTAAATAGTAAATTTAATCTGACTCACATAGATAAGTTTGTTAAGCAAGAACCCTGTCTTCCGAGTCAACACTTGCCTCCCTGCTGAAATTCTATGTAATGTAACAATTAAAACATCCAAGTGGTTTTTATTTTTAAGAGAGAAGCGGTCCCTCAGCCCTAAGCCCCTCCTTGCCCCCACACTTTACTGAATATTAAGATGTCCCCTTACCTAACAACAGTGAATGTGTGAATGTTCATGGCGTATTTTTTTTTTTTTTGCTATTTTTGAAGAAGATGGGCTCTGAGCTAACACCTGTTGCCAATCTTCCTCTTTTTTTTCTCTCCAAAGCCCCAGTACATAATCATGTATCCTAGTTGTAAGTCATTCTAGTTCTTCTATGTGGGACACTGCCACAGCATGACTTGATGAGCAGTGTGTATGTCCACGCCCAGGATCCAAACCAATAAACCCCAGGCCGCTGAAGTGGAGCACATGAACTTAACCACTCCACCATGGGACCAGCCCCTGAATGTTCCTTTTTTTTTTTTTTTTAAAGATTTTATTATTTCCTTTTTCTCCCCAAAGCCCCCGGGTACATAGTTGTCTATTCTTCGTTGTGGGTTCCCCTAACTGTGGCATGTGGGACGCTGCCTCAGCGTGGTCTGACGAGCAGTGCCATGTCTGCACCCAGGATTCGAACCAACGAAACCCTGGGCTGCCTGCAGCAGAGCGCGCGAACTCAACCACTCGGCCACGGGGCCAGCCCCCCCTGAATGTTCCTTTTGAAAAGTAGCATCAGCTGCGATATTCCTGGTCGCCACTGGGTACGTGAAACATAATCAGTAAGGGACAGACGCCTAGGCTGTAGGGATGATCTCCGTTCAGTTCTCTTTCATCCATGGGTCCCACTGAGGGACCAGCTCCAGCAGACAGTGAACTAGTTCTGAGGCTGTGAGGGGAGCTGTAGGGCTGCCTTCCCTCGGGGTCATTCTCCCTAACTCTTCCTCCTCACCCGCCTCTTGTGGTACATTTACTGCCCTGGAACAGCAGAGAAGGGGAGAGATTTGGGGGGACCATGTGGGTATCCAGAGCCATCAGAAATCCTGGCTGAAGGGCTCAGCATTAGAGACCATCCCATGGCACCCTCAAGGGAGTTTTTCCACTAGTGACACAAGCTTGAGAAATGCTTTTTGCTGGAGAGATGGCTTTGAGGATCCAGAGCCACGTAGAGGCCCGGGCTGAGTGGTTTTGCTTCCTGTGCACTGCCGGCTGGCCCTGCCCTGTCTGGAGCTCATATTTGACCCATTCCTGTTCCTGAGGAAGCTCAGTAGGCCCTCATAGATTAATCTTAACCCCTCCCCTTTATTTATTATTGTTTTATTGTGATAAGTAAAGCTCAATTAGAACTGGCATCTGAGTCTCTGCTCTAGCACCTGGATTTTTGCTCTGGGGGTGTGATAAACCAGTGGCTCCTTCCAAATCTTCATGGAAGGAAAGTTTTTCAGGGAGATCCTTGGTTTTGTGTCACCCTTCTTTCAGAATCCTGTATAAAGACAAGTTCTGGTTCTCAAGGCTGAATCAGAATCCCCTGGGAGCTAGCAAGACTGCAGGGCCCACACCCGGAGGAGTTTCTGATGCTGTAATTCTGGGGTGGGGCCTGAGAATATGAATTTCTTTTTTCTTTCAGTTTTATTGAGATATAATTGACATAGAGTACTGTGTAAGTTTAAGGTGTACAACGTAGTGACTTATGTATATTGAGAATCTGCAGTTCTCACAAAGGTCCATGATGCTGCTGGACAGGGACTGCTCTTTGGGGTGGCTGTTTTGGAGGGTCAGTAGTAGTTAACTTCTCGCTGACTAGATTAGACTGTAAGATTTCCTTTGCATGGTGTTTGCTTAATTCTTGATCTGTGCAGTTCTGGCTACTCACTCCCCACCCTCTATGCTGTCTATCTCTTACCCCCACTCCCCCCCATTACTACACACACACCTTGTTGGAACTCAGGACCTGAGAGTGTGGGCCCCCTTGTCTAGAGCTTCCTCTTGCTCCAGGTCTGCATTCAATTTCCATGGAAGCAGAAGTGACCCAGAGGACACAGGTCACTTCTGAGCTTGAGTTTACATCGGTGGGTCAGTTTGAGCCAGCCATTCCGACAGGACTGGGCTGTTTGGGATTTCAGGCAGAGCTGAGTGGCTTCCCTCCAGTCTGCTTGCTGGCTACTTTTAGAACACAAGAGTGTAGGACGTGGCATTCCCCATTGCTTTATACAACAAGGGCAGTGAGTGGTTGCAAACTCTTGCCCTGTGCAGTGAACTTTCTAGTTTGAGGTGGAAGTCCAATCAAGCCTCCTGCTAGAGAGAGGAAGGCAGAGGTAAAGATGGGAGGAGAGAGCTCCTTTTTCCTGCCTAGAAACAGGCGGACATGGGAGGCCAGGAGCTGAGCCATCTGTCGGGGCAGAAGTGACTCAGTATGATTGTTAGAAGTCAGAGAACATGACGGAGGGAGTGCATCTATTCTCTCAAGCCCTGTGCCAGGAGTTGCAAATTTTGTCCAAAAGAAACTTAACAGAGGTTAAAAACTGGATTCACTTTGCTCTACCACCCTGATCTTGGGGGCAAGTTACATAACCCCTACTCTTAGTTTTCTCATCTGTACAGTGGGACTGATCCTCATAGAGGATTAAATGAGATAATACACTTAGTATGTGGCACGAAGTGTTCAAAAACATTATTATTACTATTAATACTATTATTATTATTACTAATACTACTACTACAGAGATAGAGTTTGAAACAAAGAGCCTTGGGTGAGTGGGAATCAGGAAACCTGCATGTGGAAAGTGGCCCCTGAGGGATGGAATGGGGAGAGGAGTCCAGGTGGATGTTCTAGGGGAAATAATTGAACAGAGAGGTAGCTGTGGGGACTGGTGGGCAAGATGGCCAGAAGGTAAACTGAGGCCAGAGCATGGAGGGCTTTGAATAGCAATTTAAAAAGTCTGAACACTTCCTGTAGTATTGAGGTGGAAATCAGAAGACAACCCAAGTCAGGGAGGCCCACATACGTGGTCTTGGGTCCCCTCCGCACCTTGCTGTCTTGAACGTGGTCTGTGCCAAGGGGTGCATCCCTCTCTGCTTAGTGGTCCCACCTCACCCAAGGGGGAAGATCCAGAACTGGCTGGAGCAGTTCATGGTGCCTGATTGTGCCAGGCCTGCTCGAATGCTCTACGTGACACTCCAAGGCTCTCTCCAGTTGACCAAGGTCCGTGCCAGTGAGCAGGGAGGGTGACTTGCACGGGTTGCCACCCTATCCAAGGCATAGAGTGAACCCTAAGCTGAGAAACACATCAACTTCCTGGAACTCAGAGCTGTCATCACAGCTGTCTTAGCCTTCAGAGCACTAGCGAGGTTGTCCTGGGTATTGAGATGGTTTTGCCCTGAGCTTTGCAGGCAGGGGAGAGCAGCCATTGCTCGGGTGGGACACTAGTCTGGTTTGGTTTTGTCTCTGGCATAGCCAAGACTGAGGAAGAATAGTTCCTCTCTGCCTCAGGCTGTCCTTCAGAGATGTTCTTGCTTCCTTGCTGCTTGTTAAGCTTTGTGGTAACTCAGAGCATTTTAGTATCTGAACTCCTCTTAACTCAGACTATTTTAGTCTGTTTTGGGTTGGCCAGAACTAGCCAGTTAGGCTGTTCCAGTCAGTGGATCCAGCATCCCAAGTATTAGCAGACATCTGTGTAGGCTCTGCACTGTGCCTATCCTATCCTGGTTCAGTGTTGTAAAGCTCACTGTAACATTGTCTGGGGGCATCTACTGTCATCCCATGCATCAAAACTTACCCCTATCCTTCCTGGGGGCCTTAGGACAGATTTTAGATTTCATTCCAAATCCTCCACGTTTTCAGAAGCTGGAAAGCTTTGTTTCTAGACCATCTTACCTCTTATCTTTCATCTCTTCTTTGCTATCTTGTTGGACCTGGAGATGGGCTCCTTAATCTTTTCTTTCTGGCTTTGCATAGCATTGTCGCTTATCTCCTCAAAGGCTGGGGGCTGATCTTCCCCTCCCCCTCATCCTCAGTGATGGACCTCTGCCCTCTTCAAGTTAGCCTGCTTCCACTGGATCTGGGCAGAGCTTGTGTGGGAATGCAAATGCAGAAATGCAGCATCTTCCCTCAGGAGCCCCGAGACCCACCCCTCCAACTTCCCAGCCTATGTTCTGTCACATTTCCCCTACAGGAGTCATATTCTAGGACACAGCCTCTCCTCACTGGTCTTTTCTTTCTTTCTTTCTTTTTCTGAGGCAGTGGTGATAGAAGTAAGGGGTATCTTGAATTTTCTTCCAGGAACTGTCCTGTACTTTTCCACTCTCTGAGTTCTGTGAATCCTTCGGACCTGGTGGAACCAACACAAGCAGGGTAGTGGCTCTTGTTACTCAGCTTCATTGCAAGATATTCTCAATATCCAAATCATTTACAGCCAAGATCAGAGGATGGAAGCTTCAGGGTCATGTCTGTCAGGTTGGCCCTCTTTTCCCCTTGGTTCCCCGTGTATATTGAGGAGATTACTTGATGGACTTCTCACAGTATCTTTTCTAAATGATGGGAAGGAGCGAGTCCAAATTTTAATAAGATTCTTGGTAAGATTCTGAAAAAATTTTAATTCCAGAGACTTGTCTTTCTGATGTGTTTTTATTAACTGTGTATAGAACTGTAGTTAACTTTACTTATTCGGAGATCTTGGCAGTTTCTAGGAAAAAAAACTATGGAGCTCTTTCTCTCCAGGCTTCCTAATAAAATTTGCCATTAAATAAAAAATAAATAACAGAGGGAAACTTTGCTTTTTTTTTTTTTTTTAGTGTTTAGTTTCACCTTAGGCATCTTTTAAGTTTGGATGAATGGGGATAATCTGAAAGGATGTTTTGTCTGTGCATTTCTGAAACCTCATAGGAATTTTAAATAAAATTGACTAGATTCATAGTTTAAAAGGAAGGTGGCTTCCATATCAAGTAAAACCAGTATTTTTATCCTACTTATCCTGGGATGAACTTCTGGGGTCCCTGACCCTCTTGATGCTGAAGGAAAATGCTGGATGTAGAGTTCTGTGCATTTCTCTATGGAAAGGTCCATAATTTTCATCAGATCCTCAAGGAGGGTCTTGCCACCAAGAAACACTGAGAATTTCTGGGTTGTAATAAGGGTTCCTCTAGGCTTAAGAGATCACTGTTTCTATGAGTTTCTCCTTATTTCTTGATACTTCATTCAAAATACAAAGAACTTTTCAAAAGAGAAAGGGGCAAAGAAAAATGATGGAGCAATTGAACCAATGAGATATAAAGAGTGAGAAACTGTTTACAGTGTCAGAAATTGTTGAGCTGCTTCTCATAGAAAGAGTTGGTGGGGCCTTCTCACCCCAACAGACCGGTCTAGCAGGGGTTTGCCTGCCTTCAGTGCTCAATAACTGTGTGTGGACAAAGTGAGTAAGATTCAAGATGATAACTGGGTATGTGACATGATTGGGCAGCTTTCCTCCAGACACTCTGAAAGGGGATAAAAAATGAGAAAATAACGCCATGCAAATCTTTCTTGACAGGTTTTGTCCACGTGGCAGTTTATTTCACTTCTTTAGTCTTCTCCCAGTTTTGCACTCTTCAGTTTAGCTACAGGATGCTGTTTTCAGAGACCGAGAGAATGTGACTGAGGCTTGTAGCTCTGCGAAATGCTGCCTTCCGGTTTTTTCTGACTTTGTAGAGGGCCAAACACAGCTTTCTCCCAGGTCAGGATTTGAGGCCTCTGGCACCCCAGAGCAGACTTTCTCAAACTCTTGAAGGCCGTATGTAGTTTGAGAAATTTTCTGTAATCTTCCCTCTAGAAAGGAAAAGATTTGCTTTGGTCCTTTTTGAACTGTGTTATGGACACTCCCTCATCATTCAGGAAAAGATGTAATAATATCTCCTTTACGTTGAGGGACTGTTTAGTTCCATATTTTTTACTTTCTTCGGCTCTCTTCTTTTTTCCTGTCTGTCTTTGACAGCACTTATTGCTGTCTTGTTCTTCTCTCCCCCTTATCCTGGCGTCCGTCAGCCTCTGCTATTAGCATGCCATTCAGATGCTCAAAGCTCCACCTGGAGCCAGTGATCCAAGCATTCATGGGTGATGTTGCCGTCTACGTTGTTGGAGCGTGTTTTGGGGATTCCTGTCTGTCTAAGGGACACCTGACTCTAGTCCCTCTTGCTCAGCTGACTCTGGGTAGAATCAATGTAGGAACTGGAAGCTTACTTATAAGTGCAGACAGGGGATAGCAAATGTTCTCTTGTCCTTAATTTGTGATTCCGAGTGGTGTTAAGTGGAGAAAATGGAGAGACAGGATCATTTCTGGTCTTGACTCCCTCTTAATGTCACATTTTCTCGTTTTTGTAGGTTGCTCCGACTCTGCTCCAGAGGTGGTGGCTTTGAGGTGTGACCCCGCCCACGTTTGGGCCTGGCCAGCGCCAGCTCCTCAGTAAGGAGGGCCAGCTTGATAAGACGAAGAAAACAGGTCAGTTAAACATGATTGACTTTCCTTGAGTCACAATAGCACTGAGTGTTGAGTCTTCCTGGCCCCTCCTCTCCCTCACCACATTCTCTTTGAGTTGCCCTCCTTCTTCTCCAGATCCTTCAGAAGCTTTGATGCACAACCACAGTGAAATTGTAACTGTGTATGGCTAGTTCTTCCTGATCTAATGGGCCTGAGGTGTGGGATGAGAAATTTCGGAAGGAGTGCTTAGTGTATGTCTCAAGGAAACAACGCTTAAGACATCCCAAGTGCCTGCTTCTCCCTTCCCACCCCCAGATTCAGACTGTTTGGTAAAAACTGGAACACCATGGGGGCCGGCCTGGTGGCGCAGCCATTAAGTGTGCACCTTCCACTTCAGTGGCCCGGGGTTTGCCAGTTCAGATCCCGGGTATGGACATGGCACCGCTTGGCAAGCTATGCTGTGGCAGGCGTCCCACATGTATAAAAGTAGAGGAAGATGGGCACGATGTTAGCTCAGGGCCAGTCTTCCTCAGCAAAAAGAGAAGAATTGGCAGCAGATGTTAGCTCAGGGCTAATCTCCCCCCACAAAAAAACCTGAAACACTAGGCCAGTCCACTTGGCCATTCAATGAAGACGACCATTTCTTTTCATATCTGTGACTTTGAGAGCTTCATCAGGGTTCCCAGTCCTCTCTGGTTCCAGTTGGAGATTGTATTAGAATAGGGCCAGTGGTTTTTGTTTTTATTTTGTTTATTATTATTATTATTATTATTTGCAATGGTGGGGCTATTGAATAGGATAGTGTCAGGGAACAAAGAAGAGAATGAAAATACCAAGACTATGAATATCCATAAAGAAAAATATGCTTTGTAAGGACCTTAAATTGTTAAACTTGTCTTTCATCCCCCCCTGAAATGGATTATCAGATGGTTGGGTTATTGCCCCAGTACAGTCCAGGGTCAGGCGTGGGTTAGGTAGACTTGACTAATACTGGCCAATTGACTTCTGGATAAATTAGCCCACAGATGCACCTTAATGTTAAGGTGGATTTTTTTTTCTAACATGAAACAATGAGCTACATTGTGTTTCACACTAGATTCTTTGCCTTCTTCTCTGCTCCATCATCCCAGAGAGAGAACTCAAGAATAAGACACAAGAGCAGACTGGAGTAAAATCTTGTAATAGCTCCAAGGGGGTGGTTTGGGTTGGTTTTGAAACAGCTTTTCAGGGAGGAGTCCAGTTGACTCTGTTCTTCTTTTGAAACGTGTAGCTGTAAATTTCATTTTGTTAATTGCACTTTCTGATCAGAGATGAGAAGAATCTCTTAAAAAAATACTGCTGTTTACTTACACTTAAACTAAGAAAAGGAAGTAAATGTAGGTGATCTTGGCATCATCAGTGAGTAGTGTCACACTTTACACTTTATCCTAAAGCAGGAAATAAATTTAGCAAATGCCTTCCTGTCCAGACAAGATGGGAAACAACAAGTTTCCATGACTTTTCTCTTTTTCCAGTTGGCATAGGCCCTTGCAGTTTTCAGCCTTTATGTTGATTAGCGATCGTGACAATTGCTGGTATTGTACATTTAAGATACTTAGGTAGTTTGCAAGAATGTATCTTTGATGTTATAGTGACTGTGATAAAATTTCCTAACTGGCAATTTGGCTCTGTTTAGTGAATATATGTTTGTTAATTTTTGTATTGTCTGTTTCTCTCCTCTCCATTTTCTTTCCCTATTCAATGATAGAATCTATTTTTTGTGACATAATTTTACATTTGGTCCTAAAAGTGTTTAACCTGTTCCCAGATTTAAGTCAATTCTATCACCTTTTTCTTTTCTAAATGTAATAATAGCACAAAAGTAAGCTCATCTTCTTAACTCTGACTTATAAATCGGTAGAAAGACTAACTTTCTTTTTACTGACATAATTGCAATAAAGAAGATTTCTAGTCAGCTATTTTATCATTTGCTGTACATTAAAACTATGGGGGAAATGCATTTAAAAGAATAAGATGATTTTGGTATTGAAGGTATCCACGTATTTGAATCAAACAAATAATTATATCCCGATTGATTACAATAATTCTAGGGAACTGATGAAACTTTTGTTAGAAATCCATCAAGAAAATGGCGTGTGTATGTGTGCACACTTACGTGTGTGCATACTTAATACTTAGGTCACATGTTTCTTCCTAGAGAGAAATCTCCCAAATAAACTCTCAAAGACAGTTAAAAACAGGAAGTTGAAGCACAGTTTTTAATAAGTTTAAATGGTCGTCTAGCTTCAGGAAACTTCGTGGAAAGTCAGCAGTTTGATTTTTTTTTTTTAAAGATTTTATTTTTCCTTTTTCTCCCCAAAGCCCCCCAGTACATAGTTGTATAGTTTTAGTTGTGGGTCCTTCTAGTTGTGGCTTGTGGGATGCCACCTCGGCATGGCCTGATGAGCGATGCCATGTCCGTGCCCAGGATCCGAACCAGCGAAACCCTGGGCCGCCAAAGCAAAGCATGTGAACTTAACCACTTGGCCACGGGGCCAGCCCCTGATGTTTTCTTTAATTCTAGACATAGCTGTCGTCTCTTTATGGGGAAGATGTGAGGGGTGAGGCTGGCTCAGTTGTATTCAGTTGTATGTTTCTGTAGTTAGTCCTTTTACTACCCTCTGGAAAACCATTAGGTTCCTATCTTCAAAATGTCTGTTAACAAGGAAGGCACAGTTTGTCTCTTGACAAGAAAAGTACTGTTCCTGAGATTCTCTTTGGCCCTTTTGGTAAGATTTTAGCTTGGGAATTCTCAGCTGATGGCAGGCTCACTTAATAAAGTCATATCCCCAGGCCTTTCCTGCTCTGCTGCAGGACACATTTATAGCTGCTCTGGCTGCTACCATGTGTCATGTCCTAGGTCATGTTCCCTAAAGTGGAAGGAGAAAACCACAAGAAATCATGTTCTTTCTGGTGTTGTTCCTGAGCATTCATTTTGCTGCTGAGATAATGAGCTGTAGTTGAGGCTGCCGTTGTAGACTTGTAGAATTTATTAATGCATGCTGTGGGATAACAGGGTATGTGGCTTACTGGCAGCGCTTTAGCTGTAGAATATCTTCCCAGATAAAATGAGGGAAAAGGTTTACCTGTAGACTCATTTCTGGCCATACTTACAACCATAGTACTTCCATTTGCAAGGACTGTAACTAGAAAAGGCTGGCAGAAGTAAATTTTGACATGGCCATGGCTGTAGTTTTCCTTTAGTCATTTTATTCATATTAGCAGGTTCCTTTTAGGTTTGACCTAATACCTTCTAGACTATGAGCCTTTAGTGAATTCCTTTACCGCCTTTTCTTCGGTCACTTTTAGGTAGAGGTGGGAGGTGGGTCAAGTGGGAGTCTGGGAGTCCTTGTGAGGGACTGGGGTAGAGTATGAAAGAAAATTCAGTGTATGTGTATAAATATGAGCTTCAGAAAGTAAAATACCGCAAAATCGTTTTGGCTGTTGGGAGTGAGGGTGACAGCTCTGTAGGGAACATCAGTTAAGGTTGAAAAACAACCACAGAATGTGGTTTTGGAAGAAGAAGACGACTTAGAAATCACCTCTCATTTGTGCTCCCTGTATTCTCGTGAATACGGTGGTCTGAGATGAGGGCAAATAAATGGTTTCAGTTTTTCTTCACTAAGTGAAAAGACATTCACTGAATCTTTTTGCCTTTGCTTCCCTTCCAGTGTCAACGAGACTTACTAAGAGAAGAAAAAAAAGAAGTGAACAGACTCATTTCCTACTCCACGTGGATGATAGCTATAGCAGGGGAAAATCTCATAGTATATCAATTGGGGCAGAAAATGGAGGTAATTGGCAGTGGGGGCTTGGTTTTTCTTCTGTCCATTTTCTGGGGTATAGGTATATTACCTACTTGTATCTTTTAAGAAACATCTTTTTTATGCTGATTCGAAATTTGGTTACAATTCTGGTAGGATTGGCTTCTCAATTGTCTTATACAATTTGGGCTTCCTATTAAAATCACTGTATTGTAGCAGTAAAGTTAAGTGAAACCTGAAGATTCTCATCGTTGGTTGTTAGGTCTGGAACATTCACGTAGAAGTAAATGAGTTAGGTTATTAGAAGGGCTCTGGCCGCATGGCATCTCCTGGGCTTTCTGATTATTGGCTTAGCCTTTCCCACTCTCTGTCTAATGAAAGATTAGGAAAGACAAAGACACCTGCCTCAGGTGGCTTTGTGAGTTGTGTCGGTGGCATATACTCAGAAAGGCAGCAAGTTTAGTCTTTGGTATGACAACACTTCATTTAGATGAAAGCTTAAATCATTATGGCACAAGTGTCAACTGGAACTGAGGAAGAAGGGTTTTAGGCATTTTGACCTGACTTACAGTTAGTTATGACAGCCATGGCCAGTGCCGCTTGGCTCTGACAGAAGCCTAAACTTTCTGGTGATCACATGGGCAATTTCCAATTTTCAGTTCTATGGCAGAGGCTTCTTAGAAGCTTAAACGCTTGTCCCAATGACGTCAAGTTCGCCCGTTGGCTTGGAAGGTTCAGACTTGTCTTCCGTCAACACCATGATGTCAGCAGTAATGAGTGTAGGGAAGGTTGCCGAGAATGGCGGGAGCCCCCAGAGCATCAAGTCCCCCACGAAGCCTCCAGGACCAAATCGGATTGGCAGAAGGAACCAGGTAAGCTTTTGTGTGCTAGGTGTTGATGTCTGATGGTTTCAGTCTCTGAGACCGTTGGGAGAAGGATGTTCCCTTGAACGAGCCCCAGCTTCCTAAGATAAAACCTTGGATTTGTTCACATCTAAACAGACATACCCAGAGGCCATAATCGTTTTTCAAGAGTGAACTTCTCATAGCTTATGTCAGTTTCTTTTCATGGAAAAAATTTTCTGTGCTCTGGTGTCACTATTGGTCAAAGTGCCTTTATTCCGTGCCCCATACCTTGATTTGAATGCAGACTTTCTTCATTCATGGGATGGCCAAGGCAAAGAATTTGACATGTTCCTCTTCTGTTACTTGGTTCATTTCCTTATTCACACTGCCAGTTGATTGGGTTTTCAAAGCCACCCCCTTGATTTTTTTTTTTTTTAAGTGTCTTCAGGTTAGGTAGCAAATAAGTTCTGGTTGTGCTGGAGCTGCTGTGCGCCTTTCTTCCATCCTTGACAAAGGACAGAATTTGGCTCCAGAGAATTCCACTTAAGATGAGATTTAGTCCTCTTTGAGTTTTTAGTGGGCATCAGATCAAGAGAAGTGGGAAAGAAAATGGGTGGGCAAGGATTGAAAGGATTAATGATGTTATAGAAGTCCATGTCTCCTCCATTGGGAAATAAGATGAATCTTTTAATTAGTTACAAATGGGGCACTTGGAAAGGTGTTGCTATCCCATTAGTAACATGTTCAACAAAGCTGGAGGAGTGAGGCAGGGGGCAAATAGTTCTCATTTCTTCTCTGAATCCATATAATGTGAACTGATACTCCTTGTTTAGTTTTGGTTTAACTGATTTAATGGGATTATACCAAACCCTCCAGGAAAAGGCAGTTTTGTGAGTTTGTCTAGATACCAGAGATGGACAGGAAAGTAAATCTGTTGGGTTTTTGTGAGTTAATTTTCTTTTTTATTAACAATCCTGTAGTGACCATCCTTATACAGAATTATCTGAGCACATCTATGATGGTTTTCTGTAAATTCTTAGAAGGAGAACATTAGTTAAGGCTTTTGATACAACTTGCCCTCCAGGAAAAGTTGTGCCAGCCTAACACCCCTCCAGTAGCATAAGAGAGAGTCTGTTTTCTCCACACCTTTCTCAAGGCTGAAGACTTGACAAAGTTAAATGATGTTTTAGGGTTGGAGCACTGATATCTTTTTCTCTTCTTTCCTTTTTCTCCACGTGCCTCTCTTCCTATGGGTACCTGAGAAAATACTCAGCCTGTATGACTGTGGCCTGGGTCAAGAAGGAGCACTAGCTCTGGATAGAAAAGGTTTATTTCCACTCTCACATGACTGTCTATCCATCCATCTATCTGTCCATCTCTCCATCCATCCACCCATTTCATAATATATACCCAGCTCCTACTTCCAGCCAGGTACTGTGTCAGGTGTCAAACATTTCTGGATGATGAGATAGATGAGGTCATTGTCTCCTCATTCTCCTCTGTTCTACCAGGAAAAAGTGGAGTGGGTAGGGACGAACTCTTCCTTAAATAGCCCAGCATTGCCCCAGCACAGGCAGAGTTGGCCCAAGCCCAGGCTCTGGTCCCTTCCCAGTGGTTCAGAGATAGTAGGCAGATCCATGGAGGGGACCCACAGTACCTTATCTCTGCATTTAAGTGGAAGTTGCTCTCCAGGTATGGGAAGCAAACAGTGCAGATGTGCCTGGGCCATTTTTCGTCTACCTTCTGTGTCCTCCAGGGTTCTTCACCGCACTGGTTTAGTTTTTGAAAGGGAAGTCTGGGCCAGGGTACCAGGAGAATGACAGTGCATTGAAAAAGAAACCAAAATACCCTGGGGGAGAGTGTGCAGCATCTTAGCTGTGAGTGGATGGGGAGGACCAAGAGAGGAGGCCCTGGGGAGAAGCCCCATCAATGCTAGCATTGACTTCCAGGACAGATTAGCCACAGCTGGACACTGACAAGGGTGCCAAATTGTTTCATTATGGAAGGGTTAGTTATCACATTAGCTGCTAATTTTATCTGTCAGCTCAGGAAATGTGCTTCTTCCACCGGCATGGCTGCAATAACTGGATTCTCAATTCTCCACTGGGGCCTCTTCCAGCATCATGGCGCTCTCTCTTCTGTTTGGTTTGTTTTTAAAAATTAAACGTGAGTCTACAAACTTTCTTGGAACTCTCAGACCATGATGGATTTTGTGGACCCGTATTGTGGTCTGCAGTGGGTCACTGTCAGCCTCAGAGAGTGTTTGGGGTCCACTTCATGATCAACCCCAGAGGCGGTATCAGTCAGCCCCAGAGCTTCCCAGTATGTCTGGGTTCTACCTCAAGGTGAATGCAAGATGATTTTTTTTTTTTTTTTAAATTGCCTCCTCAAGAGGCTGGCCACTTGGAGGCCTGGCTTTTTAACATTTATTTATGGCCTACCAGTGACCCTTTATTTAAAAAAAATTTTTTAAATATATATTATCACTAATCTAATAATTTAAGAAAAATGCCCTAGAGACTGAGTTTTGGCCTGGCTATGAGATATCCCTCATCATTAGAGTGAGTGCTCTTATTTTGTTGTTACTTCTTTTGTTTTTGGTTTTCCTGTTTGGTGGTTCTTGGCCAGCTCCATTCTGACTGTAGTAGAATGGGCTGAGGTCTGACACACCTACTCCCCTCACGAACGCACACACAGTATACCTCTGAGTGGAGTGGAAGTGTATGGATGACTGGGTGAGGTTTTTTTACCTGTCTCTAGGTTAGTCAACTTCCTTAGAGTTCTGATCTGTAATTTTTTAAAATTTGAGAGTGAAGAAAATGTGTAGCAGACCTAGGTCTCAGACCCAGTGCCACAGACTAGAGAAAGGTTTGTATTGCTTACAATGAGGCTGGTTAGTCTTTCAGGAGGAGTGAGAGAGAACCAGTGCAGGCAGCTACGTACCAGACATCATCATACATTCACTCCACCCGTCTGGTTTATGGTGCCATTTGTTTTTATAGTGTTCAGGGTGACTTTTATTTTCATCATCTCTCATGAGCCAACCACAAGAGTGTTTCCTTTATGTGCCTTGGGGTTAATCCTTTTTTTGGTCAGACTTATATAGCATAGTGGTTTAGGGCATGGGCTGTCGAGCACCTGGCCTGCCTTTTAATCCTGGGTCTAATAGCTCTCTGGTTTGGGGCAGATTACTAGCCTCTCTCTACCCCAGTTTCCTTATCTAGAAAATGGGTTCCACAATAGTGGCTGTGAAAAAATTTACATTTCTGTACATACAGCATTTAGCACATAGTAAGTGCTCAATAATTGGTATTATTTTCAAGGAACAGAAACTCATTCAAATGAGTGCAAGTGAAAAGAAGTCTATTGAAAAGACACCCAAGTGTCCAGCCCTAGAGACGATGCCTTCGTCTTTCTCAGGCTACCTGGTCTCCCGCTTCCAGCACCAATGTCCTCCCCAGCTGCATTCTCATGGCTTGAGCTGACCCCAGTGCTGGGTCCAGCCCCAACTCTACATGAACTTCCAATTCAAGTGCTCATGATGACCTGACTTACTAATTTAGTCATCCCCAAACCTGGGCACATATTAGCATCTCCTGGGGAGCTTAGGAAACAAACCAATTTCTGCCTTTGGCTACCCCCACTCCCACTGATTCTAATTCAGCATGTCATGAGTCCGTTCTAGAAATCTATATTTCGGAAAGCTCCCTAGGTGATTCTACTGATCTTAGTCTCTAAGCGCCTCAATTCCAAATTCCTGGGAAAGGTTTCTAAGCCTTGATCGTGTTAGTTTTGAGGGACTGAGGGTGAGGATGTGATGGCGGTCACATCCATGGCAACTCTCTGTGACTTACTTGGAAAGAGGCGCTGTAGCATATGGTTAGTGAAGGACCTTGTCCTTTTCCTTAAAATGGTAGAATATATTGCTTGAAGGAAGCCTGTCCTGTGTGTTTTGAGGGAACACAAAGTGAGCCACCTCGCCAAGTAGTGAGCTAGTTCTTTTGTCACCCTCTGTGGAAATCTTCAGTTTGGGTTTTCATTCCCTGTCACATACAGTTCAACGGGGGCAGCATTTTTATTTATTATTTATGAGCGGTGTCAAGCAAGTGCTAGCAGCAAGTAAAAGGGTCGTGTTGAGGCCCATTGGGCACACAGCTGGGCAGTGAGGTCTCCTATCATTCTGAGGGTGGGTTTTTGTCATGAGAACTTCATTACCTCTCATGTGTTCTTGGAGGTCTCAAGACCAGGTAGAAAATAGTGACTGGAGCCTGGGTTGGACTTAGAGAGAAATAGATTCCTTTTCTAACTCTGCCGTCACTTGATGCTTAGTTTTTCACCATCACTGATGATTAATTCAATGGTGTCTGTCTAACAGAACACTAATACTTATTGAGCACTTACCTGTACCCAGGCACTGTTCTAGTGCTATGCCTGTTAATTGATTTAATCCTCATCGCCATGTGACGTGGTAGGAGCTATTATTTTTCCCTTCTTACAAACGAGGAACCTGTGGGCAGACAAGATGGTGACTTGCCCAGGATCATACCCAGACAGGCTCCAGAGCCCATGCTCTCTGCTGTTTAATGGCTACAGCTCTTGAGTCACAGGTGCTTATAACAGAAACAAGAGGCATGAGTTTACTATGAGTTGAAATTGATCCTCCCTTTTATTGTATCTTTTCAGGAAACGAAAGAGGAGAAGTCTTCCTATAACTGTCCCCTGTGTGAAAAGATTTGCACTACACAGCATCAGTTAACTATGCACATTCGTCAGGTTTGCTGCTGCTTTTATATTTTTGTTTTAAATCATTCTTTATTAAGAGAGGGCAAGGTGATTTGATCTTAATGAATGAATTGTGGCTGTGGGTTTTTTGTTTTTGTTTTTTTGGTGAGGAATATTGTCCCTCAGCTAACATCCTTGCCAGTCTTCCTCCATTTTGTATGTAGGACGCTGCCACAGCATGGCTTGATGAGCAGTGTGTAGGTCTGTATCTGGGGTCTGAACCCACGAACCCTGGGCTACTGAAGCAGAGCGTGTGAACTTGACCGCTATACCACCAGGCCAGCCCCCTGTCTCTAGCCCCCTGTGGCTCTGTTTAATTTAGATTTAATATTGTAATAATTTTGACAGGTGGTTATGAAATAATTTTTGCCTGTCCATGTTATTGTGACAAAGTCCCAGGTCAACACAGCATACCTTTACAGAATTTAGCAAACATCTGGTTAACTGACCACATATAACTGAAGACTTTTCATCATACGTAACTTTTCAGTATGAACCAAATCTCCTTATAGTACAGTGAGATTGTATAGACCCCTTTTCTTTATATTGCTATAAACTTGGTCATGCAACAGGGAATTTACCTGATTTGGGATCTCTTTTGGCTTTCCTCCTGTATTATGAGATTTATCCTTCTCCCTCACCTGCTATGGCTGATTCATGACAAAGTATTGATGAACCTAGAACAAAGAAGGATTGACAATATTAAAATCATAACATGGTCCTGAGTAATAGTAACATCATTTAGTAACTTGGGTGTGGATAGAATGTTCCTCCTTAACACATTTCAGAGGCCAGAACTCTAAACTATGCAGGTTTCAGTTCTCTTTCTCTGACAGCAGAACTGAGTCATCAGACTTGAAGAATGGATGTTGACTTAATGTGAGGACCATATTTCACATGTTTGCTTCATAGTTGAGAGTCTTTCTGCTCATGTTAATAAATGTGGTCAGTGGATCTATATGTGTCTCCAAGAAAGACCTGCAAAGACTCCACCTCTCTCTGAGCCTTGCACGAGAGGTATATTTCAAAACTGGAACATGGGAATGGAAAAAGATCGTACAAAATATTTATTTGCCTGTGTTCCTGATAGATTTTGACATTCAAGAAGATATCAAATGAAACAGAAAAAAATAGCTGACAAGCTTTACTGGTTTTTTTTTTTTGTAAAGCTCTGAATTCACATTTCAGAATAGCTGAGTTTTGACCCATATTTTTAAGTGACCACTCTGATAATTGCTTTCTGCAGCATAACACAGACACTGGAGGGGCAGACCATTCGTGCAGCATCTGCGGGAAGTCGCTGAGCTCGGCCAGCTCCCTGGACCGCCACATGCTGGTGCACTCTGGCGAGAGGCCTTACAAGTGTACTGTGTGTGGCCAGTCTTTTACCACCAATGGGAACATGCACAGGTGGGTAAGGACAGCCTTTGCCTAGTGGCAGGCACCTGGAGGTCAAGAAAGTAAAGGGGCCTCTGAGTCATCAGGGGACTTGCCTAAAGGCATAAAGAGTTCTCAAGTCCTGTTCACTGTATGGAAAAGCCAGAGATGGTTTTGTTTGCCTGTGCATACTATCTTCAGTGTATTAGAGATGTCTGTGGAAAACAGAAGTACCTGTGCTAGGTCTTTGGCCCTTTGGGGATCACTGGATGAAACACAGAATCCTTCCTCCTCTAGCAATTGGACTTTCTTTGGGGGCTGGAGGTGGGCAGCTTACTAGATACAGAGGAACCCTCAACGAATGGCCTTGTCTTTTAAAAACTATTTGCATATGCCTACCAGATTCCCCACAGGTCTTTTCCTTATGGAAAAATTTCTGGGGTCTTTGAATAAATAGTTAAGTGGGCTGGTCCTGGAGCTTCAGGATAAGATAGGATAAAATGAAGAAAAAGAAAATCTAATTAATGTCAGAAATTTACTTCCTGAGGCTCAGAAGTAGGAGAGAGCTCAAAGGTAGGCATATTAAAATTTCATGAGACAAACCCATGGAAAATATACTTTCTAGAATGATTACATATGTTTTAAGGGATTAGAACAGAAAGACTTTTTTTAAATGCTTATTTTTTTTTTTTACACAAACATTTTAGGAACATTGGAACTCTGGGAAAACATTTTAAAGGGAATAAAAGTTTCACCTCAGAAGATAAGGCTATTTTTATTTCTCCATATTTTCTTTCAGGCATTAGTAATGCTGCTTTCTTTTTAAAAGTTGACTAACTTTTTTTTTTTTTACACATTTATTTCAAAAGAAAACTTGCTGTAGTTATCGTGAAATCAATATTTTATTGTATGTAAATACTAAAATGGCGGTCCAGTTTATTCCACCTAAAATCATTTTAGAACCACCGATGGTGTACATTCTTGGAACACACTGATATAGTGCTAAATGTCTGGATTTTAGATTTAAAATGAGAATTTTAATAGTATCTACTTCATTGGACTAGGACGAGGATTAGAAGATAATGAGTTTACACAGAGTTCCTGGCACATGGTAAGCACTCAGGAAGTGTTATCTGTTGTTATTTGCATTTCTAAGTAATGCTGCAGTCATTTGACGACTGTGGATTTCTTAGTCTGAACTCCAAGAAGTAAGGTATAACATGACTTTATGAAAGGTATCAATATTTTAGAGAATTTTTACAGAGTGTTTTACTTTTCCTTTTTTCCACATAAATTTCACTCCTCTTCGCCCCTCATCTCCTCCTAGGAGTGTTTTTGTATACAAAGAAGGACGTGAATACTGTCACCTTTTTTTAATGTGATGTTTTACATGTTAGCTTTTTACCACCATATCAGCGTGTTAGTATCATTTTGTCTTCTGTTTGCCATTTTGTTTTGTTTTACCTGCTCCATCAACCCCAACTCCCTGCAAAAAAAAAAAAAAAAAAAAAAAAAAATCCTTTGTCCCTTACATATTTGCTCTCTCAAAATCTGGTCCTAGAGGTATTGCCTGTTCCCTTCTTGGGCGGTTTCCCTGCTTTCTCCTACCGAGCCCCCTGGTGATAGGGTGTATTGGTTTGAAGAACCCGCCTCGTGGTTGCTTTGGCTCTGACCACATATTGATTATGATCCTCCATGAGACATCTCTGGTCTTAGGCCCAATCACCCCTGATTTGGAAAATTTCCTTTTTGAGACAATATCTGTGATTGACTATGACACATTAGGCACACCTATAAAAGGTCTAGTTACTGCTTTCTACAGTGACGTCTCTGACGATGCATTTTACACAGTCATAGCTAAAGCTGTGGTGCACTGTGCATCAGGCATTAGACTAAGAACTTTCCATTTATTTTATTTTTTTATCTCTATGAGATATAATTCATATGCCATACGTTTCACCCATTTCAAAGGTATGTTTCAGTGGGTTTTAGTGTCTTCACAGAGTTATACAACCATCACTACAGTCAATTTTAGGGTGTTTTTATCACCATACTTATTAGCAGTCACTTCCCAGAACTTCTCACCCTCTAGCCTAGGAAAACACAATCTAATTTCTGTCTCTGGATTTGCCTATTCTGGACGTTTCACATAACTGGAATCATGTAATATGTGGTCTTTCATGACTGGCTTCTTTCACTTAGCATAATGTTTTCAAGATTCATCCATGTTGTAGAGTGTATCAGTACTTCATTCTTTTTTGTTGTCAAATAATAGTCCATTGTATGAATATACCACATTTTATTTATGTCTTCATCAGTTGAAAACATTTGAGTTGTTTTCACTTTTTGCCTATTATGAATAACACTGCTGTGAACATTCTTGTACAACTTTTTGTGTAGATAGAAGTTTTCATTTCTCTTGGATATATACTTAGGAGTGGAATTTTTGGGTCACGTGGTAACTCCATGGTTAACGTTTGAGGAACTGCCAAACTGTTTTCCAAAGCGGCTGCACCACTTACATTCCCACCAGCAATGTATAAGGGTTCCAGTTTTTCTACATCCTTGTCAACACTTGTTACTGTCTTTTTCATTATAGCCATTCTAGCAGGTATGAAGTGGAATTTCATGAGTTTCATAATTTTAATTCTTACATTTAAGCCTGTAATCCATTTTGAGTTAATATTTGTGTATAGTGTAAGGAAGGGGGTCTAAGTTCAGTCTTTTGCACTGTTTGTTGAAAAGACTTTCCTTTCCCCATTGAATTGTCTGGCCATACTTGTCAAAATTCAGTTGACCATAAATGTAAGGATTTATTTCTGTGCTTTTAGTTCTGTTCCATTGATATATATATATATATATATATATATATATATATATATATATATATCCTAAGACATAACACTGTATTGATTACTGTAGCTTTTTCCTAAGTTTTGAAATCAGGAATTGTGGATCCTCCAACTTAGGTCTTTTTCAAGATTGCTTTGGCTATTATTCTGGGTTGCCTGTACTTCCATATGAATTTTAGGATCAACTGGGATAATTATAGGAATTGTAAAATGTACATCCATTTAGGGGTATTGTCATCTTAACAATATTAAATCTTTGAACATGAGATATTTTCTGTTTATTTAGGTCTGAATGGATTTCTTTGAACTATGTTTTATAGTTTTCAGAGTGCAAGTTTTATATTTATTTTGTTAAATATTCCTAAGTGTTTTATGCTTTTTGGTGGTATTGTAAATGCAATTGTTTTCTAATTTCATTTTTGATTGTTCATTGCTGGTGTATAAAAATATAAATCAAATGTTATATTGATCTTGTTTCTGCAACCTTGCTGACTTTGTTTATTCATCCTAATAGTTATTTTAGTGGATACCTTAGGATAGTCTATATGTAAGATCATGTCATCTGCAAATAGAGATAATTTTACTTCTTCCTTTGAAACCAATCTGGATGCCTTTTATTTTTTTTTCTTGCTTGCTAGCCCTGGCTAGACCCTCTAAAACGATGTTAAATAGAAGTGAAGAGAATGGACACCCTTGTCTTATTTCTGATCTTAGGGGGGAAGCATTCAGTCTTTCCCCATGAAATATGATGTTAGTGGTGGGTTTTTCATAAATGCCCTTTATCATTTTGGGGAAGTTCCCTTATATTCCTAGTTTGCTGAGTGTTTTTATCATGAAAGAGTGTTAGATTTTGTCAGAAGCTTTTTCTGCATCTATTGAGATGGTCAGGTTGCTTTTGTCCTTTATTCTATTCTGGTTGGGATATTAAACTAACCTTATTCCTAGGATAAATCCCCCTTGGTCACAGTGTATAATCATTTTCATATGTTGATGGATTTGGTTTGCTAGTACTTTGTTAAAGATTTTTGCCTGTATTCATAAGAAATGTTGGTCTCTAGTTTTCTTTTCTTGTGATGTCTTTGTCTGATTTTAGTATTAGAGTAGTACTAGCCTCATAGAAAGAGTTGGGAAACATTCTCTCCTCCTCTGGTTTTTGTAAGAGTTTGTGAAGAGCTGGTATTAATTATTCTTTAAATATTTGGTAGAATTCACCAATGAAGCCATCTAGGCTTTTCTTATTGAGAAGTTTCTTAACTACTAACTCAGTCTTTTTGCTGTTCAGATTTTCTATGTCTTCTTGAGTCATTTTCACTAGTTTGTGTCTTTTCTAGGAATTTGGCCATTTTATCTAAGTTATCTAATTGTTTGGCATACACTTGTTCATTGTATCCCTTATAATCCTTTTTTATGCTGTGAAGTCAGTAGTGATGTCCCCTCTTTCATTCCTGATTTTAGTAATTTGAGTCCTCTTTCTTTTTCTTTGTCAATCTCGCTAATCGTTTGTTAATTTTATCGGTCTTTTCAAAGAACCAACTTGTGGTTTTGTTGATTTTCCTCTATTACTTTTCTGTTTTTTATTTCATTAATTTGCCACTCTAAACATTATTTCCCTCTATCTGCTTGCTTTAGCATTAGTTTACTCTTCTTTTTTCAGTGTTTTAAGGTATGGGAGATTATGTTATTGATTTGAGAACTTCCTTTTTAATACAGGCATTAACAGCTATAAATTTCCCTTTAATCATTGCTTTAGTTGGCATCCCATAAGTTTTTGTATGTTGTGTTTCCTTTTTCATTCATCTCAAAGTATATTCTAATTTTTCTTGTAATTTCTTCTTTGACCTCTTGGTTATTTTAGGAGTATGTTGTTCAATTTCCACATATTTGTGACTTCCCAAATTTCTATTATTTCTAATTTCATTCCATTGTAGTAGGAAAACATACTTTGTATGATTTCGGTCCTTTTAAATTTATTGAGGCTTGTTTTATGGTCTAGCATATATATGGTCTGTCTTGGAGAATGTTCCACGTCCATTTGTGAAGAATATGTACTCTGCTCTTGTTGGATGCAGTGCTCTCTAGATGTGCTATTAGGTTTCACTGGTTTATACGTTGTTCAGGTCTTTTATTTCCTCATTGATCTCCATTTGTTTTTATGTGTTCTACCTGTAAGGTTCGTAGAATTATCATCCCATCTTGCAGACGAGGAAACTTGCTTAGGATCAAAGTCACAGATAGTGCTCAGATTTGAACATGAGCTGTCGGGCTTCTGAGGCCATGCTTTTAACTATTATGTAAGAAATAATTGATGAAGCTTTTGTGTCATTTTTTGCATGTTAGAAAAAAAGTTCTCTTTCACTCTTTCCCCTCCGCTCAAAACAGTTCCATGTTTGTTCTAGAACATTGTTTTTAGCATTACACTATTTCAGCCATCCTACTAGTGTAGTACACTGTGTTTGATGAGCCTGAAATGACTTTTTTCTGAATTTTATTACGGTATATTCTTTGAGTATATGTGGAT
This sequence comes from Equus asinus, assembly GCF_041296235.1. Classification (NCBI taxonomy): domain Eukaryota; kingdom Metazoa; phylum Chordata; class Mammalia; order Perissodactyla; family Equidae; genus Equus; species Equus asinus. The sequence goes on along the minus strand of NC_091797.1, from coordinate 61,702,867 downwards.
AGACTTACAAGTGATTTTGAATTTTTTATAGCACAGCCCTTGATATTACCCTAAGATACATTGCTTATTTATGAACAGTGTATATTGACATTGTTTGTAAATTATTGTTTATAAATATTTTTTAAAAGCTGGTCTTAGAGATGTTTCTGTCAATTTTAGGTTTTGTACTGATTCTAATTATTATAACTCATCTTGATTTGGAGGAGAGGACTAATTGTTGGGGGATGAATTCTAGCCCTAATTCTGCAGAACTTTGCAGCAACCTCTTGATTTTTCTATGCTTTAATGAAATGACATAGTAATACCTCATTTATAACTTGTGCTCAAACGCAGTAATGTTTATGAAAGCATTCTGAAGGCTTACAATGTACTGTGGAATATCCCGGGTGGGAGATGTTTCTGAGTTTATAGTTTTATAGCTGAAGGCACCCTTGTGATAGTCTGTGAGAAGTGGGCCACTCCTCAGCAGGTTATTGACCTCTCTGTGTCTCAGTTACTTCATCTGCAAAAGGCAGTGATATCTGTACCTTCATCATGGGAATTCATGAATTAATGCATGCAAAGCACTTGGGATAATATTTGCTAAATAAATAGTACTTATAAATAAATGGTCACTAATATTGTTGTTATTGTTGTATGTGGCACTGAAGGAAAATATACTGATTTAAACATTCATATAATGGCAGAAAATAAATTGAGGGGTTGGTTTTTTGTTTGTTTGTTTTTTGCATTTTGCTATACTAAATCTGTAAATTCCAAAAATTTATTAGAATATTTGAGTTTATCATGCCACATTTATTTTGTCTTCTCTGCAGAAAATGGCAAATAATGGGTTAAAAGAACATTTAGTTTTGGGTAATCAGTCAGTCATTACCACCTTCATTTGTTGGTGAAACTGTACTTTTGAAAAAAAAAACTATAAAAATGTGAAAACACTTAGAAAAATGTGCCAGAGAAAGTGGAATTAGATTTATTTGTCCCGGTGGATTGTCCTGGTGGATCTCTTCCAGAATCTGAGACTCAACTGGTGAGCTGTGATCTTTCCTAAGCACATACCTGTGTTGCATTAATCAGGGGCCAGAGCAGCCCTGGGATGTGTATGCATGAATTAAAAAGAATAATGAAAACCCAAGTTCTATTAGCTGCACCCTCGCTTAGAAGGAAGTCGGTCAACTGTGAGTTTGGTGCTTGAGACTGAAGTTCTCCTTCTCATTTCCCTTCTGCTGCTGCTGTTCCAAGGTGTATGGCACCAGCTAGGATCCAGTAGAGCCAGGAGCTCACTGGTGGCGGCTCTGGAGCCCATGCTGAGCTGAATGATTAGAGACCCTTGGCCTGTGCTTCCCTGTGTGCCCTGGGCACCCACCCCTACGTGTCCCCATTCTGTCTTGTTTACAACCTACTCTAGGCTCCTCTTTTCTTTGCCAGTTTCGTGTGACATGGCCCTATGCTCTGATTTTCAGTCTCTCCCCTGAGGGGCACAGATACAGTAGGACCCCTGCTGAGACATGATTCCCTGTGTTGTGGATTTCTAGATCCATTTCTCTGATTCCACAAGGCTGGTTTGGAACACAGTGTCTTTTAGGAACACATAGTTCAGGTTCCTTTGCCCTCCTGCTCAACCCCTGTCCCGAAGGTCGTCTGCACAGGCACGCATGATGCGTATCTCTGTGTGTGAGCACATTCTTCCTGATAAGCCTTGCCTTCCTGGTGTTTACTGTTGAGCAGCGTGTGGTAGGAGGCAGATCTGGGCCCCACCCCAGATTTTTGTTGCTGCAGCACTCAGAGGCCCTCATTATACGTCTCTCAACATGGACCCCAAGAACTATGTCCTTTTCAATTTCAGGTTACTCTTAAGTGATACTGGGATATTCTTTGTAACACCCACTTGATAAAGCAATTCACTGTTTCCTTTGGCTACTAATCATTTTATGAGGATGTGTTTGTTACCTGTGTTTATAAGGCTAGTCACACCTTGTGTAGTTTCCTTTATCTTAGTTTTATGAGAGGACCCTCAGCACATAAGCAACTCAGTAGATTGCTATATTAGTAAAAGAAAATCAACTCCAGAGACTTAGGTAGCATATTAAGTTATGTGTAATCACGTTGACAGGTGTGTTATAGCTCCGATAATGCCCATAACTTCTTATAATTTAATTCTAGTAAATAAACTTAAATGATATTTTGAAAGTAATTGTGTATTTGGTAAATAGGGTGACTAGTGATGCACATTTCAGCTCATTTTGGAAAAGGCCTGGGGGAGAGACCTTCTCAATTTATTACCCTATCTGGTGCAGTTTTTCTAGTTGCCACTTCCCTGTTTGCAGATTGTCGTGTTTTTGAGGTTTGAAAATCCTTTATCCCAAACCTTTCTAACCACAGCTTCATTCCTGGGCAAAATAATAGGCTGCTATCAAGTGCAAAACATGCATCACGGAAACATCACCGTGGCTCCAGGTTGTAACTTCCCAGAACTCTTTATCAGCTGCTTCCACGTTGAAAATTTGGAGTGAGCGGTGCTCGTCTTCCAAAACAAGCTTGGGAAACTGAGCCAGAGCACGCCCTCTGGGAAAGCTCAATGTAGGAAAAAGGGCATTGAGCTTTGCAGTTGTAAAACTTTGCAAAAAGTGCTGGACTGCAAAGCTGTGAAGAAGTGATGATACTTGAAAGAGAAGATTGAAATGAACTCATTGGGAAGAAATCCTACTTCTGAAATGGGTATTTTTCTTTTGCAGATCGTGATTGCCTTGGAAAAATAGGAAATTAATTTTCACTTTGTTCTTCATTTTATAAACTATAGACTTTTAAGCTATAAAGAGAGTTGTGGAGTATAGTCATGCATCACTTAACAACGGGGATGCGTTCTGAGAAATGTACTATTAGGTGATTTTGTTGTTGTGCGAACATCATGGAGTCTACTTACACAAACCTAGATGGTATAGCCTACTACACACCTAGGCTATATGGTACTAATCTTATGGGACCACTGTTGTATATGTGGTTCATTGTTGACCAAAATGTCATTATGCAGCACATGACTATATGCATTATGTTAAGGACATGCTGAAGACTCTGGCGGGAGCAAGCTTTCCTGACTAACTTCTCCATTCATTCTCCAGAGAGCAGGGATGTGTTCTCATTTCAGCTGTGTCATTAGAAGAGTGAAGATGAGGAAGGGAAATCCCTGGAACATCATCTAGTTGTTTCGCCACAGGCTTTCTTTCCTACTGCGATGAGCATGACTGTTTCTGTTGCTAAGTACAGGAGACATAGACCCTGAGGATGCCACTGGATAATGGACAGTCTTCAGGAACAGGGGCTTATGTGTTCCTATTATGCTGGAAGAAACCATTCACTGCACAGAAATGTGACCTACTCCATGATAAATGAGACCATGAAGGCTCCGAATTTAGCACACTACTCTCAAATGCTTAGGCGGAGCCAGCTTTGGTGCACATGACTAAACTTGGGTGTCTGAACAGGTGGCCAGCATTAAAGGACACAAGGAGCAGAGGTAGGAAGTAGAGGTTAGTCACTTCTTTACCCTTGGAGCCCAACAAGAGGAAGGGCCCTGTGAACTTCTGTCATGGTGATAATGAGTTTCTGAGGACATCTGTAACTAGTTTTGGTACTTGCTACTTCTCAAGGGTGGAGGTGGGCACTCAGAGCCTCAGCTAGTCCCATCTTGAAATGAGTCTTAGTTACCAGGTGCCTGCTTCCGTGACATATTCCTTGGGGGGAAGGAAGGTATCAGATCAGTTTGCATGGGAAGAAGTTATTTATAGGATAAAAATCTGTAGGACACCTTGCCCAAGACTGTATGGGTGTTTTGTTTCCTTTGAAAATTTTCTGTAAAAAAGAAGGAAAAAATGATTATACAATAACATTTCTTTTATCTACAACTAAGTATCTTTCCCTTAGTGGGGATAACAGATCAGAAGAAAATATTTTCCTGGGATGCTCAGAGATCTTAACACATTCAGCTCCACTTAGAAGATGAAAAATGTTCATGCAGCTCTCTACAAAGATTGTTGAGTGGTTTGTGTAAATGAGATTTTAGTGATATATACACTGTCAGCATCAGTATAAGCTGTGCTGGACATATGATCCTTACACATGGGGGGTGTTGAGTGAATATTTGGTAGTTTCATGATGATAGTACTTGCGTATCAAGCAGTTGCCAGATATTTAGTACTCTGTGTACTGAAATAGTCAGACATACTTCAGGTCTAGTTTAGAAATGTCTTCCTTAACTAGTGTTGAAACTTTTTTCTTTTTAACCAGAAAAAAAAATCATTTAAGTATAGTACCAGTTAATATGCTTTGTACTCTCTTGAGAGTTCACATCATTAAGATGCCCAGAATTTTCCCCTTGAGAGTGAACATTTACAAATCTGTTTATCACAGCAAAATGTCTGTTACTCGTTCCCTCAATAGCATTATTAAGCTTTCACCAAATGAGTTTATTGTTTAATTATATTTCAATGTTCTTAGCATTTCTTTACATCTCATTGGCTAGAACTGAAACCTGTATGCTTTTATTTTAACTTCAGTAGTGGTTTCCATAAAGGCGGCCTCTCTGTGTGGCTTCTAAGAACTCTTCCTTCCTCTCTGGCTAGGGCTGATAAAGGATGCTCCACAGAATGGCGAAGGGAGCCTCTCTTTCATCGTCTGTAATGGGGCTGACATTTTGCTCACAGAATTTGTTATGAGAATTAAATGCTATAAAAATACCCAAGCCTCTGGCTCACATGAGATGTTCAACAAATTGTGGTTCCCTTCCTTTCTTTTCTCCCTTAAGAAATTTAACCCACCAGTCCCTTCTACATGCTGGTAAGCATGTGTATTTACAAAACCAAGAAAACAGATTCTGCGACTTTCAACCACAAAGGTACCATAAGCTTCGTTCTGAGAACCGGACAGTCTGAGCACTGTTTTGTAGAGAAGCTGTGTGCCATATACCTAAATTTCCTTTTCCAAGTTGAACACTTCTTTTGCGGGGATTGCTTGTTCTGTAGTGTTTTTATATTTTTCGTGTGGATTTCCATTCGCACTATTAGATGAGAGTCTGTGGTCCTTTTCAGAACTCTTACTTTATGTTTTAGAAATCTGCAAATGATAGAAAGCTGTTCTCTGAGACAACAGGTTAGAGTGATTTGTTACAGAATTTTATTCTTCAAGTAAGATAAAAAAGCATAAGAAAATAGCAAAGCTGAAAGTTGACCCATTTTGATGGCTAGTCTCTTGTATAGCCTGTTTTGTGTTTGCTAGACTGACATTCTGGAAAACATTCTCCCTTCTCCTTAGTGTTGTTTTTTTTCTTTTCTAATACCCCATAGCAACCAGCATGGCTTATTTTGTTTTTTTGCAAGGATATTTGAAAAATATACTTGTGGCTGGTGCTCACTTCTTATTCTGCATTTTTCTCTGAAGGACCAGTTTGAGTTCAGTTATGCCAAAAAGAGCTCACTCATAGAACTACCCCAGTGTGAGGATGTGTTCAACACCAGTCCAGCCTTCTTTGTCCTGTCACTGTTTCTCAAGTTTCTAATCTGCTCCAGAATTAAATAGTTTATTATCATTTGGCCGACTGGATGCCGATGTTTATAACTTAAGTTTTCTTCTGTTTGGGCAGAGGTCATGTTTGTCTATTAGTTTGTTTTTGGAATTAAGCAGATGCAAAAGAAATGTTCTCTTGAGTGCAGGCAGTAGAGTGTTTTTGACATATATTGTTGAGATATTTTGAAAGCTCAGTTGAACCAGGTAAAACTGGTGAATAGCATCAAAATCTGGAGCATCCCTGCTTGCCCACACTTGAACAACCTGGTAATTGTGAGAGCAAGAAATTAGGTCACAGAAGGTAAGGTATGTGCTTGCTAGGGGTGAGATGACGAGTGGAGGGCTGGCCTCTGCTAGGAGTACGACACGCCCCCTTCTCTTCTCTCCCTACTCCACATATCTAATGTCTTGAGAACTTTGAACACGTCCTTAGGGTATGTCCCGTTTAGTTTTATAATATGAAAGTAGCAATATGAAGAGGAAGGGGAGGAGGAGAGCGGGCCTGATGGCCAGTATTAGATCACAAATGTAAACCTGCAGGGTGCTGGCTGCAGTTCCTGCGCAGCACGTCCTGCTTTATACCTTGCGTTTTTCCGCCTTTGTCTAAATATTCAACCTGTCCAACCTGTTTGGGCTGAACAAGCTGGTGCTAGCAAACATCGAAACGTGCCCACTCACTGTCAGTGTTTTTCAGATTTGTGAAGGAAGGTGATTAGCAGCAAAATCTGCCCCCCTTCCCTCCCACTAAAAAGTGAACAAGCAACACAGAAATCGTAGCACACGTATTTATCACACTGGCTCCTCACTCGCCTCCCCTTGGGCGTGTGTGTGTGTGCTGGTGGGCCTTTCTCCTCTGCTTCTTCCAGGGCTCTGGGTTGGTAGCTTGTTGGCCTTCAGTGGGGAGAGATTTTATATTTCCTTAAACCAGAGATTCAGTTTCATAATGGGTTCCTTGGTATGTGGTGTCAGCACTTAATTCTTATTCCTCATGCTTATATAACCCAGCTCGCTCAAGAGGACTGTTCCAGTTTAACAGGTGGGAAAACTGAGATCTGCGATGTTAGGGGGTTCAGCTAAGAATGTAAGCAAGTCTTGGACCCTTCTTCTTGGGCTCCCTCTCTCCCTGGGTTGCTGTAGATGGGGCAGCGTGGTGCTCTCTCTTGCAGCGCATCGTTTGATTATTTGTTTCACCTCTGGCCAGCAAGGATGAGCGGTGACTAAACTGCAGTCACAGACAAGGGCCTCTGTGGCCTAGTTGGTTTTCAGGTGATGTTTCTCTTGGGACTCATTTTCGTTTTTTCTCTCCCAAATCAGAGGTGACCTGATCTTGGTACCCCCTTCCCTCTCAGCTGTTTTTCACTGACCCCTAAGTAATGTAATATGGTGACTCTCCTTTTCACAGTGCTCCTGCCCGCACCCTCCGTTTCCCGCTTTGGCTTGCGGCAGGCCATCTCAAACAGCCCAGCCTAAGCAGTTCTTGTTCCTCTTTTGGAAGAGCCTGAGGAGCAGCAAACAGTGACTTGGCACTACCTTATTGTGGAGATAGTCATCTCTTCCTCCTCTGCAAGAAGAAAAAGGATGTGAATAACTGGGTTCTGCCATCTCTGAGAAAGCTAAAGCCAGCTCCCCTCAGGGCTGAAGTGAAAAAGGGTCTGGTGACTTGAGCATTTCCATTCTACCTTGAAGCTTAGGTTTTGGGGATTGGCAGTGTAAAGGCATTCTCTGAGGAGCAGGGGTTTGGTGGGGCGATTGCTTCCCTGAGAGGTAATGGCTTTGGGCTGGTGAGGCCACTTGGGGAGTGTCAACTTCAGATGGGCTTCATCACCTACAGATTCAGGAGTCACTCCTGGGATAGGGCCAGCATTGGGATGTGGGGTTGGGACCCTGGGTGTATGGGAATGTTGAAGAAATGGAAGGAGTTTAGCCCAGGGAAGGGAAAGAGTCCATTACAAGATGGCGGCTGCCCTGAGTATCTAAGGGACTGGCAGAGGGGGAAGTGGTAACTTTCTCCTTATTGTGTCTCTGGATTAACACAGGGACGGTCCAAGCAGGCCAATTTCAGTTCTCCATGAATTAGAGAATTCTCTCTGGGTGAGAGAGAGGTCAACTCATCCAACCTCTGAGGTTTTTTTGTTTGTTTTTTAAGAATCTGTGATTTTATGGAAATATGTAGTATGTATTCTGTGCATATTATAAACATGTATCGAGGGAGCCAAATAACGTGTGGAGAGTATTATAACAAATGAAAAATTACTTTAGCAAAATAAGGGCAGGCCGAGGGGGAAAACTTACAAGAAGATTTCGGGTGTATTGATTCAGAGGCATAGTGGTTAGGAACAGGGTCTAGAATAAAGATTTTTAAAGGTTGATATTTATTGACGTGGGCCGACTGCCAAGCTCCCCTATGCTGTGTTTGAAAGTTAAGAGAGGAGGAAGGAGCTTTAGAATGAACAGTGAAGGGCCCTCTATTCTCTAAGTAGACAGTCAATAACTAGAGAATGTTGGACCTTGAGTGTGTTCTGAGGTCAGCAGCTTCCAGTCTCACATGAAGTAGGGGACAAGAATGCAGTAGCCAAAAGGTTGTCTTTCTCCTACCTGAAGGATGGCTGGGAGATTGGAGACATTGAGGGAAAAATAATCTTCAGGCATCATAGTCCCAGCTCTGTCCCTCAGTGAGGAAGTGTTTGTACCAAGGTCTTACATGAGACCAAGATGGAGATGGAACTGCTTTCTCCAACACTGCAAAGGAACCCAGAGACAGGAGACAATGGGACAAGAGAGCGAAAATTGGCGTCCAGCTAGAACTGTGCACCTGAGTCAGGGTTGGAAAGCAGCTCAGGGCTGAGGAGCTGTGGAGGTAGATAGTGTAAAGGCAATTGATAATGAGTAATATGAAACTGAACCCCTGGTACATCCTACTCTGGGTTAAAATTTCTTAACTTCTTATATAGTTTCAATTTATCTTTACACTGACACCACCAGAACACTAGGCTACAGTCAACAAGATGAGATAAATTATCTACTCTTGGGATACATTTTCCTAATTCTGCAGAGGAAGAGGAGCTTGTGGAGAAAAAATGGTGTGTGGGATGTGGTCTTTAAAGACATCTTGCTCATCTTTTGCCCCTGAGCAGAGGCAGTAGGAGTAAATGTCTATATTAGGACTGAGGTGCAAAATTCTCTTTGTCGTACTCTCTGCTGGTCACATGGCCCATGTCAGAGGACATGGAATCTCACTGGCCCATGGTGGGGTGGGTGCAGTATCCGAACATTTTAGCACGAGCATCTCGAGAGCCCTGGGAGCAGCCTGTTAGAGGCATTCCCACAGCCAGCCTGCAGACAGTGGGAAACGCCTCTCTGAGGTTTGTACCTCATGCTAGGCTGACTTCTAGACTTTTCTGAGAGTTCTGTCTCTACAGTCAGAGAGGCTGCTTACACCACTGTCAAACCTTCCTCCACACCCCGACACAGCTGGCGTGACCTGCCTTCTGGATAAGCATGACTGAACCTGAACAACAGCCGAATTACTAGAAGGTGCCTTTGAGCTCACAGGTGGAGCCACGCTGGGAATCGCTTGGTTGATGCCTTGCCAGCCTCTCCCCAACCCCTCATCCACCTCTGTCTTCACTCCCCATCCCCTGATTAACTGGCACAGGACTCAGTTAATGTTACAAGCATCACTCAGAGCTCTTCACCCTTAAACCCCCCACCCCCCCACACACACACACAAAATCTGTTATGGAAACGTACACAAATCTTTCTGGAAACTTAATTCTTTGGCCCCAAATGTAAGGTATAGAACACTGGTGGTTCTTAATCTCATTCATTCCCTCTTTGCTTATCACAAGGCTTTGTTGGAAAAGCAAAGCTAAGCACCCATACAGATGGGTATGGGTCTATAATCAGGCTGTGAAAACCTGTTGGAACCTGTTGACCTCAGTTTGCAGGGCCCCCAAGTGGTGCTGAGTGCTATTTCTGTATGGTTTGTGTCCTGTGTACTGAATGAGTGACCTTCCTTATAATGCCATTCATTCAGAGGATCAAATAATTTAGCTCCTAGACTAATAAAACCTATGAGGAAGTTAAGATGGAAAAGTTAACAAATACTGGAAGCATCTAGATCTTGCCTGAGCTTTGACCTTCACAAGTAAATTAGATGAGAGTACTTGAAGCATGTTTGAGACCTGCCACGAAGATACCTTCTACTAGGTGATCCTGTAAACTTGTTGAGAGTTTTCCAAAGGATTTTACGCCCCCCAAAATTTTGAGAATGTTAAATTTCCCAGCTTTTTTTGTTAATGTATTTATTGGTAAACTTGTGCAGGGACTGCTGGTATATTGTAAGGTGAGCCTGAGAGAGGTTTAATGCTTATGTCCAACAAATGTCAACATCCTAGTCAGATAGTTAAACAAACCTGTGAACAGTATGAAGGGTTGAAGAATTTCACACTTGAGCAGGCATGAATATCACCTGGAAGGCTTGTGGAAACCCAGGGTTCTGGGGGTGGGGCTGAGAATTTGCATTTGTAACAGGCTCCCAGGTGATGCTACTGCTTCTTGTTGGAGGATTACAGTTGGAAAACCAGTGCTCTGGGAAATTGTTAGTATTATCCCCATTTTACATATGTGGAAACTGAAGCTGTGGAGTCTTCCGTGGTTACTAGATGATAGAACCAGAATGTATAGCCTAAAATGTCTCAGTGCTCTGAGACCACCCTAAGTCTTCATTGCCATCACGTGGTCTCTCTATCTACTGCACTATCTTCCCACCCTAATTTGCTTTTTGTCTACCTGAATTCCTGCTGGCTTCTCAGAGCAAGCCAGTACTTGAATGGTTAAGAGTTTACCTCCATCTCCAAATCTGTTGACTTCGATACCTAAGAAAGGTCAGCAGAAAGTTCCTGTATTTGGAGCTGGGAACAAGGAGGTTCAGGGAGGAAGGGAGAGACGTGCTGTAGGAGTTGGTCTGTCTCCTATGAGTTACTAGATTGGCCTTCAGCTCTTGTACAAGGTGTATTTGTTTCACCTTTGATATGTGCAGTATTCTGACAGCCCACTCTAGCTAAAATGGATCTTTTCACATTTTAGAAAATAAATTATTACATTTAGAGGAGGAAAACTTTGAGTTGAAAATCAGCACCCATCCTAAGATTCAAAGTAGGCTCCTGTCAGTGCTAAAAAGTACTCAGGTTTAGATTTTTTTCCTAGTTTAAAAAACATTTGCAGTATTTTTGTTCATTACTGTAAAAGCCCCCTTGGGCGTTATAAATGGGAGAAAACTTCACCTGACTCCTGAAAGAGTTCTGCTTAGGCCCCAGTGTGGCAGGATTTCTTCTGTTGAAGTGGTATGCCTCCAAAGGAAAATTCTAGAATTTTATGCAAAAAGCAGAAGCTTACTTTGACTTTACATTGATTTCTCTCTACTATGAATGTAGGTGTAGTTTTGAATGCATGAACACAGATTAATTCCAATAAGTGAAGAAAATAGCGTGTATCCTCAGTGTTCATCTTCAAGGTGTTTTTCATTAAAGTCCCTTCAGTACAGCACTGTTTACTATACAATCTCGTGTCAAGTTTGCTCACATTAAATCCTAGTAAGGTAAATTATAAGATGTCTTAGAAACTGAGGACACGGGGCTGGCCTGGTGGTGCAGCGGTTAAGTTTGCACATTCCACTTCTTGGCGGTGCAGGGTTCGCCAGTTCGGATCCTGGGTGCAGACATGGCACCACTTGGCACGCCATGCTGTGGTAGGCGTCCTACACATAAAGTAGAGGGAGATGGGCACGGATGTTAGCTCAGGGCCAGGCTTCCTCGGCAAAAAAGAGGAGGACTGGCAGTAGTTAGCTCAGGGCTAATCTTCCTCAAAAAAAAAGAAACAGGACATACATTGTAGTGATACTGCAAGTGTAACAGATTCTCTGCATATGCTTCATTCATCCATCCATTTAGCCATTTGTCAGATATTTAATGACCACGTACTATGTACCAGGGAATGGTACAGAGAATAAGAGAGACAATGTTCTTGCTATAATGGAACTTAATTTTCAATTGAGACTGAGGAGACAGTCAAACAAGTCAATACATGATATTTTTCAGTTACTGGTATGTGCTGTGAAGAAAGTAAAACTGGGTAGTAGGCTTGAGAGCATCTCCATGAGTTGGGTGAGACGCTTGGTGTGAGACCTGAATGTCAGGAGCCAGCCCTAGAAGGTCTGGGGTGGGGCAGCTTAGGCAGAAGGAGCAGCAAGTGCGCTGGCCACGGGGCTGGACTAGTTGGGTGAGTTTGAGGAACCCAGAGGGAGCTAGCATGTCTGAAAAGGCCTTGGGATCAGGGTAGGGGGCCAACAAATGAGATCCAAGAAGTAGGCAGAGGCTAGATTTAATTCTAAGAACAGACCGTCAGAGGCATTTAATCAAGGGAGTGGTATGATTTGATCCATATTTTAGAAGCTCACTGTGGCTGCTGTGTAGAGAATGGATAATAGAAAGAAGGACAAGAGAGAAAGCAGGGTGACCAGTTCAAAATATCAAGACCAGTCGGTTGAAAATCCTGAAATTGTCAGTATTTTTGCAGTGTATCTGTCTGTGAATTATACATCAGTCCTTGTGTGTAGATCTTTGCACATTCGTCCAATTATTCTTTAAGACAAATTTCTAGAAGCAGAATTACTGGGATAAAGGGCATACGTATTTAAAATTCTGATTGCTGATACTCAGCCACTTTGCAGACAGGTTGTTACCAATTTTCACTCCCATTGACAGTGAGTGAGAGAACCAGTTTTCTGAACCACACCAGCACTGCACATTTCTCATCCTTGCCAACCTGGAAAGTGAAAAGATGTTAACTGCTCAAGTGCAGAATGGAAGAGACAGGCTTGACAGCAGTTTGAACAAAGAAATCATGGCAATCTTAGCAGGAACTGAGGGTGTGACATTGCTGTCAAACACGCACAAGGGAACCCTAGCTCTGTTTACATAGCCCCTGGGGGTAGTCATCCCAGCCCTGTGCCCAGTGCGCTCAGGCCATATCCACATTGGTGGTCACTTCTGATCCAACGTTTCATGGATATTCACAAGCTGGAGAGTATTCCAAGATTAGCAGCGACCAGTATAATTCAACCCACTTGAAAGCAGAGCTTGAGGGGGTTGGCTGAAGGAGTGCTGGAGTTGTTCAGTTTGAGAACAGAAACTTTGGAGAAATGCAGTAGTTGTCTTGAACTATTTGAAGAGCTGCCACATAGAAGAGAATGTAGACTGATTCTGTGTTGCCCACGAGGACAGACAGACATTTAAAGAAAGGATGGAATTTTTGACTCAACCTGGAGAAGATGGTTTTAACAATTAGTGCTGTTGAAAATGGAGAGGTCCTTATTGCTGGAAGTATTCAAGCAGAACTCAGTGATGATCTCTCCAGCGTGCTGTGGAGAGGGACTTTCTGTGCTGAGTGGGAGGCTGGATAGCATCTCGGCTCCCTTTCAGTTCTGAGGCTTGTGGTAATTTATCGACTCTTAGGGTACATGGAAATTAGATAAATTTAGCCCTTGAAATAAAACCTGAGAGAAAAACAGACCCAGGCCTTCTAAAGAGGGGAGAGAGAATTGTCTCCTCCCACCAGCCCTCCTCTCTGTTTTGGCTGTGTTCTTCAGGAGGAGGCCATTGCTGGCTCATCATGGTGACTTGCCCCACTTCCTGTGAGTGTTTAGGAGGAAATGGACAGCTAATGTCACCACTCCTGCTGTCAGAGGCCAGGGAAGAAGAGAAGGGGTCGGAGTAGGGAGAATCTTTAACTACAGATCACATCCGTCTTCAGAAGTGGCTGGAGCTCCCAGATCTTTGCAGCTCAGCTATTGACTGAATTGAGTCCTTAAATGAGGCTGCAGCAGTTGGTCACCATGTAGCTGAAAAGACGGATTGGGAACTCCCCGTGTCTTAGCCAACAACCAGAGATTTAACCCTAGAATGGAGCATTGCTTGAGCTTTGAACCTGGGGCTTCAGCTGGGCTTCGTTGGAGAAGTGGAGTGGGGTGATGTGTTCGGCAGCCTTGTACTTGCCACCAAGCCCTTGAGACTGTTTTGATCTGGTCTCCGCTCCCCACGTCTAGCAATGATGCAGTTCACGGGCAGGCCCAGCTTTTCAGAATAAGATAGGCAACACTGCAGGTGGGAATGTTCTGTGCCTGACCGTGGGCCCTTTGTTCTCCTGTTGAAATTTAGTTAGAGTTTGGTACCAGCTGCTAGACCTAGGGCCACAGTCACTCGGAGAGGAAGTGTTTGGGTTCAGGTGAGAACCCTAAGATTCCAGCGTTCAATCCAGAACACAGATCCAAAGGCTTGGCCTCTGGAGGCAGTTTGGGGAAAAATCGTGAACTCTGGAGTTGGCTCACCTGGGTCTGTCCCAGCTGTGAGGCCCTGGGCATGTCGGCCTCTCTACACGTCAGTGGCCTCATCTGCAAAATGGAGACAGTGATCTGTGTAAAGTTGCCACCAGATCCTCACTGAGTGCTCACTCTAGTCCCTCCTCTTCCTCTGCGCTGTGAAAACAGCTTCTGTCAGGAATCCCAAGAACTAGATAATAAAGCATCGTTTTGTAAATGTTATTATCATGTGATAGAGAAGATGCAGCTTGCAGTAAGCTAGTGAACTGCTCCCAGTTGCCAGTCTCTGACTTCCAGCATTCTCACGGGTTATTGTAGCCTCATGTTCATCTGCATAATTCATCTATCGGCTGTAGAAAAGGGTATTCATGTTTCAAATTAATTTTGAGCAATTTATTGAAAGGGTGGGTTTGGCGCTAATTTACGTCCCGTAAGATTATCATTCTTGCTCAATTCTTAGATGCTTTAAAAAATTTTTTTACATTTCTGAAATTGGAATGTGCCACACAATAAATGTCAAAAGAAATTGCCAGCCTTTCTTTTTTCCCTCCAAATCCTGATATTAAGTGATGGTCTCCTTAAATCCCAATCACCTTAGAATAGACGGGGCACTTACAACAAGGCTGTTAATTTCCATTAACTTTTCCAAGGTTTTAGGTGACCAAAGACTGGTGATAAAGCATCCTTCCCTAATCTAAGCAGAGAATTATGTGGAGGTGGGCATGATGGTTGTCTGTGATTTTTTTCCATTTTCTCCCACTAGATCTTTCTGCTCCACCACACTGATTCCCCCTAAGAGAACAGAGGTTTGGCCTGAGCCTCCTTCCCTGAGGTCCATTTCCTCAAAGGTTAGGCCACATCTAACCCGCTGGTGGGTGGTTGGGGTGGTGCTCTTTGCGTAGGGAGACAGTATGACCAGAAGTTAATGTCTGCAGAGTCAGAACAAGTCCAGCATCTTACTTTCACTCACTCATAGAAGAGAAGACTTGCAGGTATCCTGGGGCAGGGGTCATGTGTGGGAAAGGCATCTTAGCCATCTCATTGAATCATTGGCCTGAGAGCCTGAATGGTTGCTGCTCCTGGTTCACAAGCTTCTCAGCCTTTGCATCCTTACCCTGTCTCTAAAGAAGTCACAGCACGAAGTGAGCTGAGCTGAGCTTCTTTCTAGAAGTGCGGTAGGATAGTTTATGAAAACTTTGCTGTCTTTTCCCATTCCTAAGAACTTCTCCAGTAAGATAATCCTATAACAGAATTATTTATAAAAAGCTGTGACTACATTCCTACATCTGGCATAGTTTAACCCCAGTCAAGGATGATGGTGGTGATGATGATTGTCATTAAGGAAAACTAAACCTTTTATGTCACAAAGTAAGGAAATTACAAAAAGACTGACTGTCTTTTTGTAATGTCATTCTTTCTTTCCCTGTAGATCTAGGGACCTTGTTCTTAGGATGTTTCTTTTAGAACTTGGTAACATAAGTCACTTAAATCAGGTCACCCATAAAACTCTCTTTTGGGAACATAAACATACTATATGTAATACTTTCTTATATGTGTGTTCCTCGTCTGTAGACATTAGGGTTGCAACATGTAACTTACTCATTCCGTTGTCCCAGCTACTCTCATGATCTATAAATCCAAGTAAAACCATGAACAAAATGGAATGGCTTTCAGATCTTAAGCACTCCAGACATTTGCTCTGTCAGCATTTCTCAAGTTTGACCCCCAACATGCAAAAGAGAGAGAATACGTAGTAGTGGTAGATGGGAGGGCGTTGGGTTCTGGGGGCAAATACAGAGTGATTACTTGGTTTCTGAACTAGCAGTATCTGGGAGTTCTTTAGTCCATAGAATTATGTGTCCTTAAAATAGTACATTTTGTCCAAATAAGGTGAACAGGTCATCACATGGTTTGTTTTCATCTCATTAGCACCAGTGAAGTTCATGAATGTCTTCCAACAGACAGCAACATTTTTGGATAGCACTTGCAAGAGCTTTAAGAGGAGTTCAAGGAGATTATACGGTTTTAGAAAGAGAGATGTCACTGTATAAATTATACCCCGTATCTCTTAACTAAAGAAAATTTAAGTACCAACCCCTAAATAAAATATAAGAAATGTAGAAGAAATAAGCCAACTCAGTTTTTTGCTAAATCACATTTTGTGTGTGTGTGTTCTTTCTAGGCATATGAAGATTCATGAGAAAGACCCTAACAGTGCGACAGCTGCAGCCCCTCCATCCCCACTGAAGCGCAGGCGGCTGTCCTCCAAAAGGAAACTGAGTCACGATGCCGACTCGGAGAAAGAAGACCCAGCACCTGCTAAAAA
Source organism: Equus asinus (assembly GCF_041296235.1). Classification (NCBI taxonomy): domain Eukaryota; kingdom Metazoa; phylum Chordata; class Mammalia; order Perissodactyla; family Equidae; genus Equus; species Equus asinus. The sequence continues at coordinate 61,686,608 of NC_091797.1, read as the reverse complement.
GGTCTTCTCTGCTCCCAGCGCAGATGTGTCTACCCACGGGACTCTTGGCAGAAATAGCTCTAGTCTTTATTTTCGCAGTTCGGGGACTTGGCAGACATCCATCCTAAGCTTTTCTCCTGTGTTTTCCCACCCTGTTTTGTAAGGTGTCTGCAGAAAAGAGTACCTGTGTGTGCCTCCTCTGTGGAGCCCCCTCACTGAGCCCACTGATGGCATGAAGAGCTTTCTCATTGTTCCCCTGCTTGTTTCTCCAGCTAGAATGGAGGCTTCCTAAGTGTTGAAGAGTCTCTTGTCCTTACTCTTTCATTCTCAGTGCCTGTCCATTACCTGCTGCTCCATAAATATCTGTTGAATGGATGGGTAGATGGATGGATGGATGGTATCATTCAGTGAGTATTTTTTTGTGTGAATGAAAGAGTGGTCATTAGCATCCTTAATATGTAGGAGGGAGAATCCTTTTATATAGTCTCTGGATTTAGTGTTGGCTTCTTTTCTGAAGCAAACCCATGTGGGAGGCCCCTTTCACAATCTCACTTTTTTCTTTGCCCTCAGATGGTGGAAGATGGGCAATCGGGTGACTTGGAGAAGAAGGCTGATGAAGTGTTTCACTGCCCAGTATGTTTCAAGGAGTTTGTTTGCAAGTATGGACTGGAGACCCACATGGAGACTCACTCAGATAACCCACTAAGGTAGGAGAAAGGGCGGAATATACCTCTACCCTGGAAAGCTCTTTTCATTCCTCTTTCTCCTGACATCTGACATAATCCTATTTCCCTTACTCCAAACTGGGCTGAAATGATTTAACTTGGGTGTGATGACGTTAATAAGGCAGTTAAGAATGGTGTGTGTTGTAGAGAAGAAGTTAGGCTGAGAAGTGTCAGAGAGAAGGTGGCTGTAGCCACAGGATGTGCTCACTGTGTTTCACTCTGCTTCCTTCGCTCCTGGCGAGGCCCCTGGAGCAATCACCATGAGCCCCCCATGCACAGGGAGTCTCCTATCACAAGGGGTCTTTGGGCAGCAGACGCATTTTCTTCACAGAAGGTGTTGCAACCCAAATGATGGTTAGCTGTGCTCCAGTGTGTGGTCAGCACAGGAAGGGCCTATCTGGTGTGCGTGACTGGATTATGCTGGTAGCACAGAAACATAAGAAAGCCTTTTGAGGGGCTGGCACAGTGGTGTACTGGTTAGGTTTGCGTGCTCCGCTTCGGTGGCCCAGGGTTCACAAGTTCAGATCCCAGGCGTGGACCTAGCACCACTTGTCAAGCCACACTGTGGCAGCATCCCACATAAAATATGGGAGGATTGGCAACAGATGTTAGCTCAGGGCCAGTCTTCCTCACAAAAAGAAAAAAAAAAGGCAAGACAAATTTCTACTTCGTGCAAGACCCTTGACCTATAGTGAAGCCAGTCACAGTAAAACCAGGGATAGGTGATTGTTCTGCTGGTCCAGGTTCAATTTTAGGTCTTTGCTGGCTCCAGTTTTTCTGATCCTCAGCCTTCTCAGGCAGAAAACGTGGATAGTAATCTGACTTTTCAGCAGAATTCAGGGTTGGGGCTTGGGAGGGCTCAGCTTTCTTTCTTTACCTTCTCTGAGAACTTTTTCCTCAGGCGCAAAGTCCTGTGCTCTTGGTGAACAGATAGGCTTGAAACCTTTTCCTATGGAATCCCCACTTTTCAAATGCTACTGCCATAGTTTTTAGGCTTTGAAGAGAACAAGGCACCTAGGGGAGCGTCTGGTGGACTTGAAAGTAGCACATCCTGAGGGGCACAGCTGAAGGTTCACCCTGAGCAGAGGCCAGCACATGCGTGGTTGCAGCTTTGGGTTTCGGAAGGCAGCTCGGGAGTGTAGAAATCTGGACATCTGTTCGTCTGACTCATCGATACACGGACCAGGTTTCCTTCCTCAGGACACGAGTTTGGTTGTGACTTAGAAGTGAAAAGATCTGAGCAAGCTAAAGACTTTTGTGTTGGGGGAAAAAGCCTAATTGTATGGTAACTGAAAGCCATGTCAAATATCATTATCCTTAATCACAGTAACTTGACATTTTTCCATGAGGGGAAAAAAAGAATTTATGAAGAGTTTAAACTACTGAGCAATTGAAGTGCTATAAAATGTCTATGTAACTCCTCTGTCTCAGGAACGTGTAGGAGTGGGCATGGACTGGCGGTCAGGACCCTGGGATCCCAGTCCTGTCTCCGCTCACATGGGACCTCGACCAGCTGTATCTGAGCCTTGAGGAAGAGCTGGACCAGTTAATCCCTCTGTTCCCTTTCAGGCCTTAAATTCTGCAATTATGTCTCTTAATAGCTGTTCCTCTGTCTACTGAGAGAAAGCATTGGCGCTTCCTTTTGTAGGCCCTGTAGTTCTGAGAGATTCAGGAACTTGACTTCATGGCTTCATTAACGTCCACAGCATCTCCAGGATGTGGGCTTGTGGCGGGTGGTAAATATTGAAATAGCTCTGTCGACCGAGGACCTGAGCAAACAGAGGTGAAGTTACCAGATGAGCCTCACGTGGCGAGTCATGGGCAGAGGCAGAATAGCATGTGGGACCCCCCACTCCTGGCTAACATTCCTGCCAAAATAGTCGTCTGACCCGGCAGTACAAGAATGAAGGCACTGCCTGTCCCTGAGCTCCTCCATATGTTTTATTTCACTTCATGCTTTATTCTGTGATCAGATATCATCTCAGGAACTACCCATTTGCCCCCTTCTAGATAATTCTGTCCAACAGGGAAAATAATTTGACTCTCACAAGAGATTTCTGGGCAGCTGGAGCCTGCACAGCACAGTGTATGGCAATGATAGAGGAAGATCAAGTGTCACTTCTTAAATGCTGGCCTGCACGAGGGTGTGGGTTCTCCTGGAACGGGGCCTTTTGAACAAGCACCTACTCCAAGGACAGGCTGGGTTGGCTACTCAGAGCGGATGAAGATGGGAATTGCATTGGACACTGGTTGTCCTGTTCTGCACGATTTGGTGGATAATTCACTCACCATGACTCCAAGGCTGACAGGGCAGACAGGCTGTGAAGTGGAACCTCAAGCTCTGCTGGTTTCCTTGCCTACTCAGTAATAACGCCCTTTGTCTGGTGAGGGGTTTACTGGAGAAGTTTGTAGCCTGGCGGAGACTCAGCCCCTCCTGGCAGGCTTCCATCCCACTAGAGCCCCAGGATGCTGTACCCACAGCATCGGGCAGTTGCCATAAGAAGAGGCTGTTTCACATCCATTGTAGGGGGCAAGCAGGCCATTCCCTGTCTAGTGGCTGTTGCTATGTCGGGTGGGGCTTGCGTCTAGAAACCAAAAGGAGTTGATTACAGAACATAATTTCCCTTTTCTCCTCTCTGCTCTGCAGTTGCACATAATAGTCTGCTATCAGAGGAGGCCATGGGGCAGGCATGAGCCGGCAGGGCCCAGATGGGCAGTGAACTGTGACAGTAGCTGGTGGGAGAGACTGCTTGTTAACCCAGAGCTAAAAGAGACACCAACTCCATTTGCAAACCCCAGAGGCAGCAGAACCACAGTGGGATGCTACCAGTTTAGATAGCAAGTTTATAACTCAAAACAGCTGTTGGCTTCTCTCTCCTGCCCTTGCTCCCCACCCCCAATGCTGGCAAGGTGCCTGTTGTTCCTTAATAAAAAGCTTTGGAAATCCAAACTTGTGTAAACGCTGAGGCCGCTCTCTTCCATTCCTGTGTTTCAAATTAATGATGTGTTAGGGTAGAGCAAAAGGAGGACACGAAGCCACTTGTAGCAATTCTAGTTCTTAGTGTCAGGTGTTACTTGCGCCCTGGCGTGACCAGCGGTGTATTGGCCCGTCTTTACAGCCCCCTAGACAAGGAGAAGTGCTGGGCTTATTGAGAGCTGGCATTTGGAACTGGAAGTGATAGACAGAGTATTCAGCAAGCAGGTGGATGCAAAGAGGACAACATCCCTGTGTGAGGGTGTTTCGGGGTGTTAGATATCTTACTTGGTTATAAGAATAGAACAGAGTAACAAGCCGTACACTGCCACGAGTCAAGTTAGCTGAGAGGGAAGTCCAGGTCAGCGCTGACCAATACAAATAGGATGTGAGCCACATATGTCATTTAAAATTTTCTAGTAGCCACATTTTAAAAAGTAAAAAGAAACAGGTGAAATTGATCTTGCTTTGTTGATTATACCACTGTATCCAAAACATGATGTCAGCATATAATCATTATAAGAATTGTCAGCAATATATTTTACATTCTTGTGTATCTGTGAAGTCTTTGCAATCCTGCATGTGGTACTATTGCAGCCCATCTCAGTGTGAACTAGCCACCTTTGCAGTGCTCAGCTGCCCACTGCGCAGGTGCAGGTCTAGGACAAGCCCACCTGTGGCAGGGGTGGGAGCCAAGTCAGCACTTTGCTGCAGAGGCCCCTGGTTTCATGTCTGAGTAATTGTCTCAGGCTCACCAGAGCTAGGCTGGGAGGGGCGACAGCTGGACAGTCACCATGGCTCTGTGGCTGCTGCTGAGGGTGAAATTTGGCAAAAGTTATTGTATAATCTTAATACAGCTTCTTGATTAAAGGAGATCAGGTAATAAATAATTTTTAAATTATTTCAGTTAAAATGTATCCAGCGAATGATTAAGTACTCATTTTGTGCCAGTCACTTGCCCAGACTTGAGAAAAAGATCGTGATGTTGGAGATAGGGTCCCTCAGGCCAGTCAGAGAACAAGAGAAAGGGTGGTTATAAAACAGAGTGAAGGGGGTAGACTCAGGGCCCAGTGGTCCAGGCAGAGGGATCCTCACCCCGTCGGTGTACGGCTTCCCTCCACGTTCACCTCCAGTATGGCGGCGCTTCACTGTTTCCTCAGGGTCGAGGCCCTCCTCCGTCTGATTGAATTTTGATCTTGGTTGTCTGTAAGAAAAACTTGAAGGCGATGCCCTTAAATCTGTGTCAGGAATTTGGATGGGGGAACCCGAGTGGGCTCTGACCAGCACACTCTGTGTGAGGCAGGGCTAGTGCTGCTGCAGGCGTGGAGGGTGGGCTGAGGAACCTCCCTTGTCCTGGCGGTAGAGAGGTGCCAGAACCTTCTTTCTTCTGGATTCTCAAGTGTTCCAAAGAATGTTCAACTCCCTTCACTGCACATCCCCCCCCCCCCCCCCGACACACACACACACCCATCATCTGCAGGGAGACACTAAGACAATTCACATAGCATTGGTCCTACACTTGTTAAATGTCATCCTACAAATAAGGAAAGGATATAACAAAATATTCATCAGCATCTTGTCTTTAAGTGTCCCAGGGGTCTGAGGCTCTGCCAGTTGGAGGCAGATTCAAAACGATGCTGGGGCCTGGTGGTGGAGGGGAGGACACTTCCCCCTGGCTGGCCTGGAAGTCGGAGGTGCCTTTGTCAAATCTGCCCCCACTCCACTCGGCCCAAGGGAGCCTCTCTGGCCCAAGGAAGCCTCTCTGGGACTTCTGGGCTCACCCCAGCCCACCAGTTGTGAAGTCCCTCAGACCTGCCCTGGCTTCACGCCACGCTGGTTTGGTTGAACAGTTTGAGCAGGGTCGGGACGCAGTGTGCAGCCTGGTGGCTTCCTGGGTGTGGGGAGGGCAGCCCCTGTCACAGAGCCGCACTGTTGCTCCCAGCAACTGGGAGAGATTAGTGCAGCTGTTGGATGTCAGTTCTCTGGCTGGGAGGGGAGGGAGGCAGAGGGAGGGGAGGGTGGGCACAGGGGAGAGGAATGTCTGAACCGGGTGGGGCTCTGAGGAAAGGTTGTTTGTGCTTACCCCTTCTTGCCTCTGGAGACAGAGCAGGAAAAATGAAGCATGAAATCCCTTTGAAAAAGGAATGTCAGTCTCTCAATTAAAATACTATAATGAGCAAGAAATTCAGTATTTCAAGGAAGTAGCCGGGGTGAGCTACAGCTTTCTCAGCAAGGTATTTCACAGATCCTGATGACAGGGGCTGGCCTGCTGGCAGCTCAGGAGTGTTAGTGGTAGGAAAGGCTCCCCGCTGAGCCACTGTCCAGTGTCCAGGCATTAAGAATGTGACATGGGTTTTAGAAGGAGCTGGGCCACCTGCAAATAACTGTCCTCTGAACCGTCAGCATAGCAATGTAGCAGAGTGGAGTTACACCTGCCGGCTCCATCCCAGCCTGCCGTCAGGCATCCCCATAGCCTTGAGTGAGTTGAGGGTCAGTTTGCCCGTCTAGAAAATGGACTTGAGGACTGCTATGAGGATCAAGAGGGCAATCCACAGTCCTCCCACTGTAACGAACACGAAATGAACACTTCTGATACTATTATTTAGAATGTGCGTCCCTTTTGATATTTTAAACCTTGCAACATGTACAGTTACAGATTTGTGCTATCCTTTGGGTATCTCATCCCAATGAAATTGAGAAGGAGTCAGATTCTGGGCTTCTCCCTGGTACTGTTTACTTGACAGAGAACATGAAAGCAGTTTGTGCTTTAGTCTTCATTGTTATAAAGAGCCGCCTTTATCTAGTTTTGTTTTTGTAAAGATTGAGAAACTGAATGGCTATTTAGATTTGGTTTGAGTCCTACTTACCAAATTTTGTAATCCAGCTGTGAAAGCCAGAGAGTTGGAAACTTGAAGGGACTGATACCTTTAAATAATAGAACTGCACATCATTTTCCTTAGATTGTTGGGGAAACCTGAGATTCTAAAGAAATGCATTTCTTGATGTTTGCTATTTGCCAAAACAGTCTTTCAAAAATATGTTTAGCTTTTTTAACCCTTTCTTGATAGTGGGGGTCATCTGCCTGTCCCTTAACTACCATGAAGGTAGACTTGATGGAATGATGTAAAAGTAAAGTACCCTGAGAAAGCACCTGAGTAGGGGGATATCTCTTTGGGCTGCTCTTAAGCTTTTTTGTTAACTTCAGGGTTTTCATCTTGATCTGGAGGGTGAAGATCACCAGATGAATACAATATTAGTGTGGCAAGCACTGGGAGGAGCTAATCCCAAAATTGTTTATGCACAAAGTTAAAAAAAACAAAAAAGAAAAGCTTTTTGGTGGCCTTGTTTTCCATTTCTACAAATCCCATTGCTAATAAATTTGCCTCCAAATTTATCTTGGCTTGACTCTTAATCTTCGATGTGTATGCGTGCTCCCCTCCCATTTTAGGTACTACAAGAAGGTTATTTGGGAAATCCACTCCAGTCAGTAGCTACACATTCCTTATTTCAGGGCTGGTGGCTTTAATGATGAGAGTTATTCCTGAGAAGTAGCTGGTAGCCTACTATGAGCCATCAAAACTGCTGCCTCCATTTAGGTTTTCTTGTACCTTCCTCCCTACACGGAATGCCCATACCATAATAGCACATTTATCACACCACATTTCAACCCCAGGCCAGATTACACCGTTTTCTTTAAAAAAATAAATAAGAAAGAAGGATGTAGTGCCTTCTTACAAGAATATTTGTCATATAAGAACAGATATCTTGGTGCCTGCCCATTCGACGAGCTGTGGTTCATGTCAGTCCTCAATTCAATGACTTTTTTAAATGTTAACTTTTGTTTTTTTAAGACTAGTGATGGATCTGGGTATGAACAAGAACATCATTCATTTGCATTCAAGTCCGCTGAGATTTGAAAGGACAAACTCACAGCTAAGGAAGGGGAGTATTTCCTTGACGTAGCAGAGCTGGCTCCTTCTAGCAGTTGCCGTCCCTTCTGCCTGTGGCAGTCGGAGGCAGAGGTTGAGCACTGGCTGGCAGGTCGGGTATCTCTGTGGCTTCAGGACAGTGCAGTTTGCCACTGTTGTGGGAGTCGGTCTTCTCTGACTACGTTAGCAATGTGCTCTTTCCAGCCCAGCCAACCTCTAGGCCAGAGCCTGTGTGCTGTGGGATTTGGCTCATTTGTTTCATTTCTGAAGAAGGAACAGGAAGGGCTTGGATAAAGTATATGTTGAAGGCTCTCTGATCGTGCTGCCTCCCTCTG